>NW_028262313.1:12460000-13138497 GCF_047370975.1 Nipponia nippon
AGAGAGCCAGCTCTCAGCCAGCCACAAAGGGAGGGAGGTTAAATAACACAGGTGTCACTGCAGAGAGGCTCAGCGTCTCTCCCAGTGACCAAGGAGGGTCAGGACACTGCCAGACTGCTGCAGTCCAAATGCAGGATGCACCAAAAGGCTCAGCTCAAAGGCTCGAAAGGCTCAGCTACTGAGGACATCATGCCGGTCCTATCCAGCGGCACACACCAGCAGCCCCGCACATCCCTGCTCCCACAGCCTTGATTAACAATGCTGCATTTCCAGCCCGGCCACTGCAGTGCCCCTTGTCCCAGTCACAGGAAAGAGGACACAGCCCTGCAGCAGCTTTCCAGGGCTGGAGAGGGCCAGATCCTGAGAAGGTCCTTTCCTCACCAGCACAAGGTATACAAAACCTCTGCCCCCACTCCGAGCCACTCATCTCTCTCTGCATCACATGGGTGCTGCTGAGCAGAGCCCATGCTGGCATACACACACACCACTCTGCCTGCACCCTGCACATGCCCTCTCCTCCATCCCAGCCCTCAGGTCCTTATGCAGCTTGGCAAGCCCACAGGCCAGGCTTATGTGCCCAGTGGGCAGAGCTTTCATGGCAAGGACTTGGGGACTGTGAACTCAGCAACGGGGCAAACCCAGGAGCCTCCCCCTGAGCCTGGTGTCCACATGAGATGTGTCGCTGCCACCTCCCGCAGGCCAGCACTACAGCAAGGAAGGAAGCCTTGGGCTCCAGCCAGGGACACCAGGGCACGAGGGGACAGGGGAAGAGCAGCCACAGCCACTGCAGCCCCCATGTCCCCAGAGTCCGGCCATGGGATCTTCGTGCCTCCCCCTCTGCAACTAAGCAGCTGCATTGTGCTCTCCCTGAGAGAGAAAGAAATCAGGTAAGCAATGTCTACAAGCCCATATGGAGGGGCTGGGATGCTGCCCAAGCTTCAGCTCAAAAAAAGTGCACATTTTATGGTATAAATATTTTGGTTTGCCTCCTCCTCTACAGCCCACAAGCTCCAGCACGGAAACCACAACAGCAGCTCTCATCACAACCGTTTTGGCAATCGGCTCCCTCTGATCCGCACAGTAACCGATGTTTGCTGCAACAAAAGCCTATGCAAACTCACCTGGCTGGCTGGGGCAGAAACCCCCAACCCTGCGTGTGACTCCCCCACTGCCTGCAAAGGCCCACATGCCTCCCAGGCACTGCCGGGAAGGAGAGGGTCTTCTGGCGGAGTGGAGGGGGGCTTTCGGCTCCTGGAAGGTGCCATTCCCCCTAAAGACGACAGCGATTACCACATTTAGGGCCAAGGAGATGGCAGGCTGCCTTGCGACACCACCCAGTACTTTTTGTTCCTGTTATCCCCTATGACAGAAAAGAGCTGAGTCCACTCCCTTTCCTGTTAACAGCCTAAAAACTAAAGCTTGCTCTGAAATTAAAACAATGGCTGCAATGCAATGGGGAATCTGTCTGCCTCATCAGCCCTCAGCCATGATGCCTCGCAGCACTCCCAACATGAGCCCTTCCCATCAGCAGCAGAGCATCTCCCCGGGATGCATCCCCACTGCTGCGGGTCCTGCCCTTACCCCACACAACACGTCTGCCAGCCCACCCCAAGCCACAAGCTACCTCACTTTCCAGACTCTTCCTCTTTTCCTCCTCCCCGTGCCATGGGAAAAGCGCTTGGCCACCAGAGCCATTCTGCCACAGCAGGCACAGTATCCGCACTGTGATGTGCGAGCCATGTGGGAATGACGGGGATGTATCTTCTTTAACTGTCAGAGCATCTGCGGCCATGTCTTACCATCGCTGAATGCAAAGAGGCACAAGATGCCACTTCCCACAGGTGCACGAGAAGCACTGCAATTAATCGCAGGTGCCAGCCCCAAAACTTTTTCTGAAGACTCAGGCAAGTGTGATTGATAGGTGTGATCTGGTGGTGTGAAAATGTATTCATTTGATTAAAATGGAGAGGAGAGGAAATCCGTCAGGGGCTTTCTTCACCAAGTCCTCTTGGAACAAGAAAAAGAGAGGGAGAGAGAATTTGTCTAATAAAAATAATATTAAAAGCAATTTTTCAGCAGCATATACTTTATGGCTTTTAATTCTTGATAAATGAGATTGGGTCCTGCCTCCCCCAGCTCTGCTTTGGTTGTGAATGCAGCCAACCAGGCCCAGCCCTTCACCCCGCTCCATCTGCACAGCAGGTGCCCAGGGAGAGACCAGGAGCAGCTCTTCAAGCCGCTGCTTTGCCTTCAGACATCTGGAGCAGGACGCTTAACCTGCAACGCTCGCTCAGGCAGTGCCTCCCTGTGTGTATGCTCCAAAGCCACACACCCAATGCAAAACCTGAGCTTGGGATCTGCACTTACCTGGGCAAACATTTGTTTTGTGCTCTAATAGCAAGGCGAACGCACTATTCCCCTGTGTAAACATCCACTCTCCAGACATAAGCACTTCTGAGCTGTGCTACACTCCTCTGTTCAAACAGCCACTTTCCATGTGAAATCTGCTGCATTCTTCTGTGTCAACAGAGTTGATGCTTGGGGCTGTCCTGTCTCCTCTGAAACATCTCTTGTCTTGGATGGGAATAGTCCAAGGGTGGCTATTTATCCATGCAAATGCATCCCCTGTATGGTCAGGTTTTAGGTGCGCTCTCTTCCTTGTGCCATCTCAGCGGATGGGGCTGCAAAGTAGGAGTAGGAAGAAAAGGATGATGAACAGTATAGACACAAAAGAAAAAGGGGTTAAAACACATAGTGGGTTTATCCTCCCAGGCTAATGTGATAACTGTCTTGAAAGAGAAAGGCAAAGGGAACAGAACAGTCTCAATTCTCTGGTCTTAGTGCTGGTGCTCCATGGGAGATGGTGACCAAAGTAGGAACACGCAGGGAGTGGGAGAACCCAAAACCATCCAAAAGTGAGTCCTGGAAGGGGAAGAATGAGGCTGGAGGGAAGGTACCAGCAGAGCTCCCTGCAGAGCGGGTTTGCGACCCATACAAATTTTTCATTCGTGACCTCATGCTGATGACATTTGACGCTGGTACAAAGCCAGGAGGCAGCAGGAGCGGATGCAGGGTGCACAGCCCATCACCCAGCAGAAGATAGCTTGGAGCCCACCAGGAGGGGGAACAAGGAGTGCAGCATGCAGGGCTCACGTGCATGAGCATGGGGTTAGGAACAGCTTCCACTGCCCATCAAGGGCTCATAAGTTGGGAAGGGCCAAGGAAGAAAATGATCTAAGTTTACGAGTCCAGGAAAGCCTTGATAAACTATGAGTGTGATGGGACCCCGGAAAAGAGAAATGCAAGTCTAGGGGAGGTGTTACAATCCCACTCACAGCAGTCTACAGGGCACTGGTTAGACCCTCAGAAAAACCCTTCAGCATCAACAGATCGGAGAGGTGGCATCACACAAGTTCCCAGCTACTGTCATTTTCCCTGGAAAACTTTTTTATCATGACTTTTTCCCCCAGTTTTAGGTTTATGGCAGGACCTAGGATGTGTTTGGTGATGTGTGGGTGAGTCACAAGTATTCAGCCTTCTCTGGATGCTCGTTTGGACTACTCAGCTATTCTGAGGCTGCCTGCAACAGTCTGGGACAGGACTCATCTCCCATATCACTTCAGTTTATGTTTCTGTTGAGATGTAAATTCACAGAGTATTGAAATGAGCCCCCATATAAAGGACCAGGGCTGGGAAGGAGAAAGCTCCTATACCTTCTATAGCATCTAACCCACCCCATGCCATAGGATGGGGTCACTGTCTTCTCTCTGTAAGTGGGGAAGCTGAGGCAGGAAAAGTGAAATGATTTGCCCAGGGTCACTCACCACATGGTGGCTAAGCCAGAAGGCTATCCACATTAAAGAAGGTTAAAAAGGAGAGAGAAGGGCTCCTTGAGTGAGCTGGTGAATGGAGGGCACATGGTATAAAAGCAATATAGAAGAACCTAGCTTGCTCTGCCTTGGTAAAGCAAATTGGCAGTGATGTGATTTTTTTCTCTATAAATACATCTGGAGAGTAAACACCAGGGAGGGGGGAACAAGCTATTTAAGCTGAAGGACAATAGTGGAACAAGAAAACATCCATATTAATGTTTGAAGAAGTAAAAGAGCTGGTTATTGGGAGAAGGAAGGGAGGAATGAATGGCTTGAAGGAAAGACAGAGGAGATACAGGTGGGACAAACCACAGAGCTGCCAGGCAGGGGCCAAGCGGGAGCTGCCTCTCCCAGGGGCGGATTCCTGTGGGATCGGTGCCCTTGGAGACCTGAGGGTCCACACACTTCCTGCCTGACAAGGTTAAATGGAGAGGCAAAATTAGACAATCTTTGGCACGAGGTGGGAGAAAAGGGGGGGGGGGGGGGGGCAGGAGGGGATTGTGGAGGCGTCACGGCAGAGATGCTTAGTGCAGGACCTGAGCGGGGTACACAGGGAGCACTGGGGAACAAGCTGGCTGCTACTCTGCTCTGCAACATGAGCAGCAGGAAAACAAGGAAAACACAGGAGAAGCTGATGCCTCCTGCCCTTGTGCCCCCCGGGCTTTCTGTATGCACTGCCTGGGTTGTGCATGGGCCAGCAAGGGGTACAGATCCCCCAAAATGTCACCAGCCAGCACAGCATCCCCAGCAGATCCCATGGGCTCTGCTTGGTTCAGAAGCAGAGCCAGACATTGCTTTCTCACTCCCCATTCTAGGAGCAAGCTGGGATTTCCATAACCATTAAAAACAATCCTTTGTTATTAGCCCTGTGAATTATTTATTCTATCATAATTAATGCAGGACTGCTAACGGCCACGGCAAAGCTCCCCAGCTCACCCGTCTGCAAACACTGCTCCACTTCTGCTCACCATTTCGGCATTAAATATGCATCAGGACTGATAAATGGCTCCAGCACTCTGATCACCGTGAGCCTGTTGAACAAAGCGCTCTGAGCGTGGATACCTCCCTCGGGAAGGGCCATGCTGGGGTAAACCAGAGGCAGCTGGGGAGGGAGGCATCTCCCGGGCAGGACAGGCTCCCTCTCACAGCTCATCCCATTCCCTGCTCTTACAAAAGAACAGAGACGCCTTCCCGGAGATGCTCTCTCAGCCATGCTCAGATAAGTCAGTCCCCTTGGGCTTTTGTTTCATGTCTCCCCCCTCTCTTTTCAGGTCAGGTTTGGAGCAGATGAACCCCTCTGAGTCCTCCTTGCTTTTCAGCCCTGCTAGGTTTGCAGAGATGCCAGCTGGGGTGCAGTGTGACAGTGACCAGACAGTGACTGTGAGACACCAGCATGCTCTGGGAGGGTGCCCAAGCCTCCGACAGATGGGAGGAGCTGGAGGCTTCCCAAACTTCCTAAGCCTTGGCAGAGAAGGACTTGCAGCCACCTCCCTTTATCATCTCTCCTAAGCACCTCTGCAAACACTTCTTTGGCCTAAGAGAGGATTTTGGTCCCCCGCTCCCCCATCCTTTGTCGCAGGGGACTCCCGGAGCAGCACCAGTTTCAGTCGCTCCACTGTTTCTCACCCTCTCAGCCAGCCGCAGGGCAGTGAAGACAAGCCCACCTCTGCAGAGCCATTCCCTTCTTGTCTAGCGGGCAGGCTGCAGGTCAGCAGAGCTGGAGGCTCTGGGTCTTCTGCTGAGGAGGAGATGATTGAGAAAGGAGCCTGCAGAACCAGAGAAGATGCCTCCATCACATCCCCTGGAGGGGAATGCCTGCTCTGGCTGGGCCTCCCAGGATGCATGAAGAGAAGGGTGGACTTCAGTTGCCTTCAGTGGTTTCACAGGGTTTAAACAAATGCCCAAAGAGAAGGAGGGAGATGGGGAGTAACGCGCCTAAATAATAAAAACAAGAGGAAATTAACAGCTGCTCTGAAGCTGCTGAACTCTTTCACTCCTTTCTCAGACCAGCCCTTAAGAAGTAAAACAATTCCAGAGTATGAGGCTTCCTTAAACTCAGACAGCTTTTAGGCAGAGAGCCATGCTGGGCATACCTGGGGAACGGGATCCCCTAAGGACAGGTATTATACGATGAGTCAGAGACTCCCTAACAAGCTCACTGGTCATTAGATTGGTAAAAAAAAAACAAAGCCAGCAAAATCCAGGCTTAGTGCAACAAATCAGCCTGCCAGGGATCAACATGTGTATAGCCTTTATTCCTCACTCCACCAAACTGTGTCCGCCAGGACATCCTGTACCTGAGCACCCCAATGCTGCTTGTTCTACACTTTTTTCCTTTTCCAAAACTGCAATTCCTTCTAGTTGGTGGTGGCAGGCCTGAGAGAAAGGCAGGTTTCAATTATGGCTAAGTTTGATTTAAACGTGGAATCTGGCTACATAGCACATAGATTTGGTCAAGAGACCATAAAAGCAGCAGTTATGCAGCCCGGCTCCACGAGGTTGTTCCAAGCAGCCTTTCACCAGCATGCAGGACCAAACCAGCATCCCTGGCTTGGGCTGGGAGGATCGGGTAAAGCCAGGCTAAGCTGGTGCATGAGAAAGGATTATTTCAAAACATGCAATGGGCTGACTCCAGCATGGAGGTCTGAATCCAGTAGCCAAGAGTGGGCCCAATGGAGCTGCTCCCATTCCACCGCTCAGGGGGTTAAACCAAGGAGAGAAAAAGGAAGCGTTAGACATGTGTTGTCTGGGCTAATCCTGGCCCAGCAGTGAAGTGCACTTAAAATGACCCTTCTCTAAGCTTCATCTCTCTCGTTCAATGTTTCTCTGATTTGAGGATCTTTCTGGCTGCAACATCTATTTCTCTGTCAACAGCCCTCACTGCATCTCTCTTGCTATCTTTAGTCTCGGTTTATTGATCCCTCATTCCTATCTATCCATCTAATTCTATTGTGCTTATTTCTGCCTGTCACTCAATTTACCACAGCACACCTGTCCTGTTTTACAATGCGTAGCTCATGTCAGCCTCCTTTTTCGCGTTTCCCCTTCCCCGGTGAGGAGGGACACCAAGCAGGGATCCTAATGCTGCCTCTGTATCCGAAACGCCAGCCATACCCTTGGAGATACGGGCATCTTTGACAGCCGCGTCAGCGCTCAGCACTGGCTGGATCAGGGCAAAGCAGGGAACAGGGAAAGGTGGATGAAAGGAGAAAAGAAAGACTGAGAAAAGAGGGAGGATGGAGCTGTGCCCACAGAGCTGCTTTTGTTTTATTTTTGCCTTTCATGTCTTTAAAGGTGAACTGGGAAAGAAAGAGAGACCAAGAACACAGCCCTATCACTTACCTTGGCTCGTTAAGTCATTATTGTTAATGTGGGCCATGCTGTGGCAAATAGAACAAGGGGAAGGAGAAGGATTTTCTGTCTCAAAGCAGGTGAATAAAGTCCCTCCTTACTCAGCAGGCAGCCACTTTTCAGAGGGCTTGAGCTGACAGATGCCCAGATTGCCCAGCCATCCCTCCCTGGGGCTTGGCAGGGCTGAAACCCTCACAAAGGGTCTGGTCTATATTTTCATGCTTTTCTGTGGGACTAAGCACCCTGGAGGCCCCATATCTGGACACCACCAAAGCACACATTTAGTGTGCATGTAGCATATTGAGAGCAACACTGGGATGTCCGTCTGTCATGAACGCGATCGGGGCCTGGCTTACCCTCTGCTGAGGAATTGGCCTTGGAGCACTAACAGAGGCTCAAACTTGTCAACAGCCCCGCAGCTAATTGCGGTGGACGAGGCAGGGTTGGAAACCTAGACCGTGGCCAGAAGTGTGTCCTCAGTGTCTATCGCAGCTTTCCTAAGGATGGCTCCTAACTGTAAAGTGCCTTGTTGTCCTGTAGGCAAATTTAAGCAAGTAGAAATGTTCATGCATATACAGAGTGTGGACTCACCTGGAAAGACAGCAGAAAGACCAGTGCCCTTCCTGAATGAGACTGAGGCCTCAGGAAATTCCCAAATCCTGACCCCATCGAGCACTGTGACATAATTGCTCCCAGGAGCACTGATAAAGGCTGCAGAAAAGTGGGAACATGCAGCACCATGAAATATGGCCAAGGGAAAAACTGTCAGGTTTTCACTGAAGGTTTTCCTGCAGGATGGTATCTAGGAGGACAGAGCACTGCAGATGTGTCCTGAGTCACAACAGCCTTGTGCAGTAGAAATCCTGGGGCTAAACCTTGGTTTACTTCAAGGCCCATAGCAGCTCAGGGACAGAAAAGCTGCTACCTCCATTTTTCTGTCTGAACTACAAGATTGCCCCTGCTTGGGCCAGCAACAACCAAGACATTGATGCAAAGACCATTTTTTGCCCTCCTGCCACAGCCATGAATGAGAGATGAGGAAACAACCACCAGTGGCAGACAGAGATTGGAGAAGATGCATGCCTCCAATAAAAACTATCCCCATGTTGTAGTCCCACCATTTCAACTGGAAATTGCTTTCACAGACAAAAACAAAAAACAAACAAACAAAAAAAAAAACCAAAAAACAAAACAACACAATAACAGCAAGGCTGTGAGGATACATCCTTATTTAAAAAGTCCTGTTGGGTTCTTGGGAAGGTCAGGAAAAAGGGATAGGATGCAAAGAAGGTTTATGTTCTGGCTTTGGGTACTCTAGTGTAAGACTGCAGCCTAGGGCTTCAAAATCAATGGTTCAAATTCCTCCCACATTCTTTGCAAGCTGGTGGGCTTTGAAAATTGACACTTATGCTTCCCATGCAAGAGTCTCTCACCACAGCCCTGCTTGGTGCTCTCTGACATGCTCCTGGGCAGAGAAACTGGGGCCTGGATGGGTAATGGTGACTGGACTCCATCGCTGCCCCAGAGGGACGCTCCATCCAGGCTGCAGCGGGCTACACAGCAACGGGTACTCCTGGTACCTCCAGCAGGAGCCAAGCATTCACCAGATCCCTCTTCTCATATGTCCTTCCCCCACCTCCAGCGGCAGAGCATGGTGAGAGGAGCCAGATCCTGCCATGCACAAGTGCAGTCTCTCCCTCCCTTATCTGGTGTCGAGCAGCTCATTATCGCACTTTTCCACTGTAAGCTCACTGGAACCGCCAACGCTGCTGTGTGATGGAGTCAAAAAGCTCTACAGCCTTGGGGCATGAGTCTCACTTTCTCAGACATGTCTCACCTTCAGTGAAATGGTCCCAGCAGCTTTTCCCTTTCCTGCCTCCCAAGTTCACACTGTGTTAAATGCCGCAGTTGTCATAAGTAACCTCCAGCTTTATTGTGGTAGGGAAATCCTTCCAGGATTCCCCAGATGTACCAGCTCTTGTCTGAACTAACCACCGCAGCAGCCAAAGGCCAAAACAACCATAAGTCTGACCAGTGCAGAACCAGGACCCCAAAAATCTATGGCTTTATAACAGGCCCCAGGAGAAAACCAGGAGAAAAACTGGATGAGAATACGAACAGAGCAAGGAGGCACGGACACTTGCCCCATGCTCCCAGCCTCCAGCAAGTTGTGGTTCCAGGGACTTCTTGAGCTCACTTGTTTTTGGTTTAAAAGTTGCTGTGCTCCAACACAGGCCACGGCTGTGGTTTGTGACCACCAGAAGACCCAGGCTTTGGAGACAGAACATGTTAGGGAACGAAACACTCATCCACACTCCAAAGAGAACAGAAGGAAGGGAAGGAGGAGTGTGACTGTAATTCAGCCTTAATTAGCCTCATCAAATATTCATCTGGTAATTTCTCTGAATTTACAGAGAACGTTAACAACATCAATACGATTCATTGACTTTTGAAGATCCCATAGCGTAAAGCCAATCCACTCCAAAAAGCGAGACAAGGCTGGGAAGGAAGGGCATGGGTTTAAGCAGGCAGTGAAGTGCCATGGGGATGGGAGGCCCCAGGGACTGGGATTTGCTTTGGAAGGGCCGTTGGAGATGCCGAGATTAGCCTGGGGCCCTCCAGCTGACAGGATCCCCTCCCCTGCATCCCAGCTGCGGCTGGCACATGGGGACGTGGAGCCACGAGGGAGCATGGTGGCACCCAGCATAGCACTGCATGGCAAAGTCACGAGCTGTCATGGCAGAAACCAATACAGAATATCCCGTGCTGGAGCAAGCAGGAGAGTCGGGTGGGTCAATGCATGGCAGCACGATAGTCAGCTTGGGTAGGTCGCCGGAGCTTGCGGGGCCTGGCCAGACCTGGGTCTGGAGGTGGCAGCTGAGAAATTTTCTGGGCTGTGGTTTGGCTCCTGAGATAACATGACCTGTGCTCATGAGCAGCTAGGCAATGTCTCAGGTGAGGTCTGTCAGCAGTGGAGCCTCACCAGCCTCCTGGTCCAAGATCAAGATTGGAGAAGGGAAAAGAAATAACAGCCTATTCCATGCAAACAGGTCCATAAGTCTGAGTTCTCACAGAAAGCACAAGCTATGCCCTTCGTGCCTGACAGAAAGCAATCAAGCCAAGGCCAACTTACAGGGAACCTTTGCCATTGCTTTGCAGTAGAGATTTCCATAAATTGCTGGCTTGGTTTTTTTTCATGAGACGTTTTCCCTCAATTTGTCTTTCACAAAAGGTCATTTTTAAAGACAGCAGCCCACTGGCGCCCATCACTCAGAGGCTCTGACAAGCCAAAGGAACTGTCAGACCACATTTTGCCTCCTGGCTACATTCAAGGTTTTGCATTCAGTGTTTTTATTTTCCTAATGGAGTTTTCCCTTCAAGGCCAGTGCACTATCAGAAACTATCAGAGAGCACCAGCACAAGGCAGGCCTTCACACAGGAGAAGTCTTACAATTCAATTTTCTGCCAGGGAGATACTGCAGTAGGTGGCTACTGTAGGAAATCTCAAAGCGGACATTATCCAGGTAGCAAGATACAGAACAGTCCCAAATTTAGGAGCATCCAGATAATGGCAAGATTTGCAGGGATCACAGGGGGTTGAATAGGAATAAGACTCACTGTGTCCTCGGTGAGAAGGCAGGGGAGAGCATCAGGAAATAGCAGGGCTCCTGAAGCCTTTTCTCAAGGAGGGCATGACTCCACATCGCCTGCAGAGCAGGCAGGAGAGCCCGGTTGCTGGGTGCAGGGTCCTCCTCCAGCCCTGATCATGGTGAAGAAACTCCACAAGGAACTTGTTCTGCTCCTGCCAGTCCTTCTGGAGGATGGCACCCGAGCAGGGACCACAGCTGACATGACCCAGACCAAACGGCATGCAAGCCAGCATCACGGGGGGCTAGGTCCAAGAAGAGTTTGTATCAGCACACGGTATTAAGTATAATCATTTACACTTCTCTTTCATTGAGGGGGCTGAGAGGTGCTCATGACCCATGCCTGGGCTCTGCAACTAACACCAGCCCAGATTCATGAGTTCACTGAGGATGCAAGGGGTGGCCCAGGGACACCTGCTCGGGGCAGCCATCAGCTGGAGACTGGAGACTGGGTAAGAAGGAGGAGGGACTGCCAGGCCAGGAGGGGAGCAGAGAAGGCTCATTGTGGAGTGCAGCGCCTGTTGTTCATAACTGTGATAAAGATACATAATTTAAAAGTCCTTAGTTGAGGTAGGGTGAACTACCTAAGGCCCTAGAATAAGCTGCAGAGGCAGCATTACAAGTCCGAGCCTTAAAGATGTGGGCACAGATGATGCAAAAGACCACAGGGCTACCCACATCTCATGAATGGCAATGCAAACTTGGGAGCTGAGCAAAATCCCTCCCAGGGGTAACAGAAACATCGGAGAGCAGATGACCTGCATATGTGCAAGGCACCAGATTTAGTCAAGTCAGATGCAATGTGAACTCGCAGACCAGTGAAGGGCGAGCCGAGCATAAGGCCTGTTGGAAAACAGATAAAATCAGCCTCAAGTGGACTCAAGCAAGAGGAGGAAGAAACCCCCACGGTGAACAGCACATTGCTTCTGGCAAAGAGCTGAGGAGGGTGATGGCTCATTGCCTCCACTGCCTGCATCCCAAGGCACCCGGGGGCAGCCCAGCGCCAGGGGCACAGGGGAAATACTGGCTTTTACTTGCACAGCAGCTTGTAACTGCAGCGCTGCTGATGGCATTTGTTAAGTATTGACTGCAGAATCAATAGGCTGTCAGTGTTAGTATCATTTTAACTGGACTAATAATAACAACTGTTCATTGCATTTTTGGTTATATTGTTAAAAGTTTTAATTAGACTAACAATAAATTCTTGGTTTGGCATAAGAAGGTGTGTTTGGCTTTTGGTGGATAACATCCCCCAGCTCAGCTAACACATCTGTGTCCTGCCCTGCCTCCTGGGGTGGATGGGATGCAGGGAGCTGCCATCCTCACGATGGGTCACCACCACCCCCTTTGAAGAGACCCTTCTTGGGGCAAAGTCAGAGCTAACGCCTTGCAGCTCTCCCCCCTGCAAAGCAATGTTTGTGGGTCAGGGCACAGACTAACTCACTGCTTCCACCTCGCATGGCTGCCCACCGCGGCCGTTGTGACTTCTGAAAGCCCCTTCAGCAACCAGTCCCTGCCTTGCATCAAAGGCCTTGGCACGCAAAGGCATAGTGGAAAAGCACAGAGCTTTAATCTGTCTGTCGCTGACACCGCTGCAGAGGCAGGTTAAGGGAATAGCAGTGACTGGCTTACATCAGCTGTGCTCCAGGTGGCTGAGCCACATCCCAGGAGCAGCCCAGGTCAGAGGCAGCAAAGGGAGGCTTTAAACCTCTGCAAAGGACAAGTCTGCCCGTGGGAAAGCATCTCTATATCCACACAGATGGTGGTGTGTTAATGGTTCGTATAAGCTCCTGAGAGTATTACACCATGCTGAGCCCCTGTAGCAGTAGGGAGCCCTTTGCTCCCATGCATGGGGATCAGCAGGATCCCTTTTCGGGGCAGAGGACATCCCCCTGTGGCTGCTGGGGCTGCCCGCCTGCAGACACCATGGATCTGGCCACAGCATTAACCTGGCTCTGAGCAGGGCTGGAAGGATGCTGTGGAGCTGAGAAAGGGCTGAGTTCAGGGTAGCTGCCAGCAAGCAAGAGCTCAGCCCCACACCAACCCCAATCAGGGTCCACCTCTGTTTGCTCCATCTCCTGCAGCCTCCCCCAGGATGCTGCTGGGGGCAGATGTGACAGGTACCATCCTGAAGGCTGCCATGGGCCTGACAGCCCCCTAGATTCTGCCCCACTGTGCAATCCCAAAACGTGGCATTGTGTGGAGCTGCTTAACCTGGCAAAACCCCTCTGTGTGTGCATGCCCACTGCACCTTCTCAGTCCAGAGGCTTTCCCCACAATGAAAACCAGGTGGAGGGATACAGAGGAGCTTGGCCACCTGGCAGAGAGCTGGGTGGCCCCAGACCCCTCATCTCAAGCAGGGGCACTTTGTCCAGCTCCCCCCAGCACCCCAAAGCAAGCCAGGCATTTCTCCAGCTCCTTTGCATACCCCCCAGGCCCCTTATCTCAGCCACTGTCCCAGTGCCTTGCAGCCTCCCAGTCCTCCCAGGGGCAAGAAACAGCCTGTGCTTACAGCCACCCAGAGTAACAGTTCACTACAACATGCTCACTTTTAATTTGCTTACCCAAGCAATAAAGCAGAAATGAGGAATGGCAGCTAATTAAAAGTATCGATTCATGTGGCATTCAAAACTATCTGGAGCAAGCCAGGGGGGAAAGAGGGATGAGGAGCCTGGAAGAAGAAGAGGGGATAGCAGGGCTGCAATGCTCCAGATGGGTGTATCCTTGCTCCCTGTGATGATGGATGTATCCTTGCTCCCTGTGATTTCTTATCATGGGAAAGACTCTTCTGCTCTAACAATCCTGCTCCTACAATGCACTGTCCCCAAGACACTGGGTGTTTTCTTTACCAGGGAAGTCTCCAAGATTCCCATTACATCACCTCCATGTGAACCCTCACTGAAGCCTGGCATGCCCCATGTACTTTTAAGACTAGCTGATGGGAGGCAGACAAAAACCCTGAAAGGGGGTGGGGGTGGAAGCACAGCTGGGACGTGTTTCTACAGCAATGGCACGGCACGCTCAAAGGTGCGATCCCCTCTGACCTTCACATCTGCAAAGCCATATGTAAACACACAGAATATGTTGTCTTTGTGACTCAGGTACATGCAGGACTAGGAGGGTGCCTGGGGCCAGCAAATGCAGACAACTTCCAGCCTAGATGGTCCACAGCTCATCCGCTCTGCACACCACTGAATCCCTGCTACAAAAGATGGGTTTTAGCACTGAAGTCAGTGCCGATAGCTCGCATGGGAATGGGAGCAGGGGAGATGGAAGCCATCACCAAGGACTCGGGTCTCTGCCGTGGCTAGGTTTCTCTCAGTAGAAACACCCAGTTCATTAGATGAGGAAGGTGCTTATAACAAGACAGGAGCTGAGACTGCCTGTGCCTGGCCAGCATGTGTCCGTCTGGAGCGGAAGGTGGCTGCTGAATCCTCACTTCTCAACAAGAGCAAAAACTTTGTGTCTCAAGAGACAAGCCAAGTGAAGAGCATCTAGACAGCGCTCTGCCAGTGACAGAGCTATGAATAGACTCAGAAGCACCCACAGCCACCCATGAGGTGAGAAACTGCCGCTCTCTTGCTCCACATTACCCATGTCACCATCTCCCCACTCCTCTGTCTTGTGTAGCTACCGACAGCTGTCCTCATGGGGTCGGAAAAGAACCAGAAACTGGGATGGAAAGCTTGCTCCCCATCCCCCTGATCACACACACCAAGCAGATGCCACCATGGCCTAGATTACAAAGGGAGCAGGGTACCCAAGTGCAGCATCACCATCTGAGGATTCAGAAGCAAGGATGATCCTGCAGGCAAGGACTTTTGCTCCAGAAGTTTCTCAGAAAAGTGCCAGAGTACCTTCAAAACTTCTTACCTTCAGAACTGCCCTGGCAGCCTCCTCAGCAAGGTTTGCATCCACATCATGGGCATGGGCCCTGGGAAGATCTTCACCATCTGCCTGGTGTGTTATTAGGGCTTCCTCTGAGCTCCAGGGAAAGCCGGGGGGGATTGCAGGCACATGCTTAAGCTCCTTCTCCGCTTCCTCCAGCCTATCTTGTTTTCCCCAGACAGCAGCCTGCTCTACCTGAGCTATTGCAGACCATCCTGCCCAGCAAGGCACCCAGGCAGTTCTGCCTAGAGCACAGTCAGACACGGGGAGGGCCAGCGGCCACTTCTCCAGCACCCCCTGCCCCGTCCCGCACCACGCGCAGGGATCACAGCGCTGGAGGAGATCAAAGGTCCTGCTGCTGCAGGTAATCTGGCCTGGCAGGCAGGAAGAGGGATTCACTCTCTGTTGCAGACTTTATCTGACTCCAAGAAGGATAAGCCTAAATCCTCTACTGTATTTCCCCTCCCTCCCCTCCACCTTCTAGTCCAGAAGATGTAATGTGACACGTGGCTCAGACCAAAAGGCAATGTTTAGGAACAGGTCCAGGAAAAATATGTCGCTTGGGGCAGGGAGGGGACAAGGATGACTGAAGTCTCAGAGGAAGGAGAGGGAAGGAGACCTGCAGTCTACAAACATCCCTCCTTGCAGAACCTGGCTCTGCAGGCTCTCACCCTAAACCAACTGCATGGAGGAGACATGTCTCCCATCCCAGAGATTGGAGGAACCAGCCAAGGCAGATGTCCCCACAGGAGGTGGGCAAGCTTACAGGCAACCAGTCCTGTCCCAATGTCACCCAGCCCAAGCCTGGATCCTGGCTTCAAGACCCAACTCAGACCCTACCACTGCAACCCTGCCAAGACTGGCTGGCTTCAACACCCTGCGCTGCCCTGGCACAGCTTACGTGCACTGTGGAGCTCCCAGCAATGGGCAGAGCCTTCTAGGCTCTCCCAAACCCCACCCTGCACCAACTGATTTACTGACCATCATCTCAGCTTGAGCCTTTCCCCCATGGACCACCAGCCTGGGGGAGTTTCTCTTAGGAGCCCACCTGCAGGGCTGGGCTGAGGAGGACACCAGGGAGAGCCCCACAATGGGGCAAGGAAGCCTTCACCTTCAGGAGCCCCAAGCTGGTGGGTCAGGGGGAGAAGGGGTGGGGAAGGCATCCCACTGTTTTCCCTCCATCCCTCCAAGGGAGATGGCTGAGGTGGCTTCACCTCCTGCTCACCCATCGCCCTGAGCTGCTGTCATAGCAACACACGCTCTGATTCAGGAAGGAATGGGTACTTCTGCTTGTTTAACCAAGGAGGAGGCAGCACCCTGGTATTTTGAACAGGGAAGGAGGAGGGGAGCAAGCGAGACAATCAGCACAGGAGCTCACAGAGAGGCTGACTTGGACCTGCACAATGTGCAGTCTGCAGCCTCCTGCCACCTGGAAGAGGGGTGCAATGATCAGCCATTTCACTTCTGCTCCTCATGGCTGGCAAACATGCTCACGGGGATGGTGACACTGTCCCCACGCCACACCAAGACCCCACATGAAAACACAGGTGGTAGAGGGCTTGAGCTCCACAGGACAAAACTGGGACTGAGCATCCACCAGTCTGTATGACGTGCTGGGTTGGTGCTCAGCACCAACCTTCCCCTCCAAAGGGGAGACCACACCTCAGTGAGTCGAAACTCACTGAAACACCTCAGGAAGGTCCTCAGATACTCATCAGGGACTGCAAAGAAAACACACATTGCCTAGCACCACCAAAAACCATTTGGCAGTAGCTCCTATGCTGGTGGGTGGTGGATGTCCTCTCTAGCCATTTCCCAGGAGCAGCCCTAGGACACAGCACATCCAGCATCACCTGTGGACCATGAGAACAAGCTGAGTGTATAGCCTTTTCTTTGAAACCCCACTCATACCTTCAGGAGAAGCAGGCAGTGCTTTGATTTCAGAGTTATTGAATGCAAACAATCACGAGCAAGCCATCCCCCTTCCAAGGAACAGCTGCATGGCAGTCTGGTGACCTTCTACACCATCTCCACATCCCAGCCCCTGGAGAATGGGTGAAAATCTTGCTCATGGCATCCCTCCACATGCAGTGCCTCACTCCTGGGAAGGCAGCACCAGCAGTGCGCAGGCAGTCCAGGTTCCCTTGGGTGCAGAGGAAGCAGGAGCTGGGAGAGGCAAAGCCATCTAGGGAGCACTCAGAGGGGCCCATGCTGGAGAGCTTGGAGCCTCCTCCAAACTTTTCTGATTTTCAAGAGACTTTGGTCCAGCTGAGCCCATAGGAGAGACACGATGCAGTCAGGAAGACAGAGCAAGACTGGAGCTTGCCCACTGCTTCACACCACAGAGGTCTTGGCCAGAGAGCCAGACCCCATCTCAGCAGTGCAGAGCAGACTATTGCAGCAGCACGGCACTATGGAGAAGACTATCATCAAGTTCAGCAGCACCAAGAGCAGCTGTACTGCTGCCCCTGCCACATCACACACCAGAAACACAGTCATCAGGGATCCCAGTGAGCCATGAGCCAACCATCCCCACAACCTCTGCGTTTCACACCTTTCCCCCAGCACTGCATGCACCGCAACAGATCTTCTCACCAGGGTGAGCCTGCTGTGCTGTGAGACTCAGAGGCTTCTGGCTTCATGACAGACCCCGGGCTGTCATTGATTGCAGAGTGCAATCCCAAAATCCAGTGGTCCAAGCTCATATGAACCCTGCTTGCAGCTTGCTGACCTAACTGACCTCTGGAGACGGGGCAAAGTCAGATGGTCTCCTGTGCTGCAGTCTCCAGCCCTGCTGTCCACAGCCTAAGGAGAAGAGGTTATTTTGGGGCTTGTTCACAATCACCAAAATGGCCCCTTCATGCACATCTTAAGAAAAACAAAAAGCAGGCACCCAGGAGGCAGGCCTTATCACCGTTGTGTCCTGATAAGCTCGCTCCATTTCCCCCAGCTGTGAAATGGGTACTTACAGTTTCCAGAGGCCGATGAGAGAGCTTTTTCTGGGTATCATCCAGCGATGATTATTTCATTCCTAGAAGTGGTGCTCAGAAAGAAGGAGGGAAACCCAGTACCACACAATGCATTTATGGTTGTTGCACATGAGAATCGCAGCCCTTTTCCTACCGCTCTGGTAGAGGCAGGCGAGGTCTGAAGATGCACCCTTTGGTAGCAGCAGATTTGCAGAAAACACCTGCCACAGAAGTCAGGGGGCTTCCCCGGTTCGATGCAACTGGAAGGGGTGGCTGCTGGGTGAGGCACACACGTTTCCCACCCGCCTGACCTCTCTGGAGGTCAATATATTTTCTCCATATTTGATGTCTCCCACCCACAGCACACAGCTGAGAAAGCTTCTGTTTTATAGGAGATTATTTTTTGCAATGGGAGAGATCTAAAAGAAGGAAATAATTGATAATATGTGGACCAAGCAGGTTAATGCATCGTGGTGCATGGGCAAGTCTCTCCAGGGTGCTGAACAGACCCTTAGAGCGGGCACCCTCCTCGATGCCAGCCCTGAGGAGCAGCTTTTGGCAGCCCTCTGCTTCCCATCTCCAGGAGAGCCTTACGGGGAAAGGTACATACCGAAACCACCTGTAAAATGGGCAGCAGCCAAAGCTGTATCTGCTGTGCCCCACGTCCTCTCTGCCGGGAATCTAGGCAGCCTGCAAGTGCAGCTGTGCCATTGTGTGCTTCTCTCCAACATCTGCCTGTCCTGCTCACTGAAAAAATCATGGAGCTGCTGCTAATTTCATTAGCAGGCCCGTCAAGCGGTTCATCAATCTATGATTTCCTGGCTTGCTGCCGTGAGGAAACAAGCGGGATCTGCTCTGAATTCACAAAGCCATCCTCTGGGGTAATTTGTCTGAAGACTTAAAGTTTCCCGAGTGGATTATTATCTCGGATTAAAACTGGGGGAGGGAGTGGGTTCTGCTTTTTTTTTTTTTTTTGCTTTTTTTTTTTTTTTCTTCCCTGGAATAAACCAGAATATCCCCTAAGCTGCCAGCGGCTCCCCAGCCCGGAGGCAGGAGTGGCCCTGTCGCGGAGACAGGCAGGGCCAGGCAGGGGCACAGGCACCCGCTGTCCGTCCGGGGCTGGCTGCCTCCCCGGCCAGCCCTGCTCCGCACCGGCAGAGAAGCAAAGCTCCCAGGCTCTCAACGTGCCGCCCCCGGAGAGCGGCACGGATTCGGTGCGTGGGGCTGGCAGAAGGGAACCGAGAAGCGCCGGGGTGATGGAAGAGGTTCCAACTCGCCCTCCAAGGAGCTGCAGCTCCATCGGGAAGCACTCAGTGTTGCCTTGCCCAAAGGCTCGGCTCCCCGCAGCTGAACCACGAGTGGCTGCGAACCCACAGCCCGCAGGGAGGGCGCCGGCTGCCGGGGCCGCATCCAGCCCCCGGCAGCCTCAGGGCTCCGGTGCCGCGGCTGGCGGGCGCGGCGGTTCGGCGGCTCACAGCACCCTCTCCTGGGCGGCAGCGGCGGAGGTGGGTGCTGGCCCGGCTCTGCTCCCCGGCGGAGCTGGTGGGGGGATGCTCTGCCCTGCTCTGCCCTGCCCTGCCCTGCCCTGCCCTGCCCGCCCGCAGCCTCCCCGCCGGCCGCAGGCAAAGGACCAGCAGCAAACTCGGGAGCGATAAATCACAGAGAAGGGGAAAGCTGGGAGCCAGGGCTCTTGGTGTTATAAGAAAAAGCAGAGCAGAAACCACGTCGTCTTCAACCGAAATCATCTTAGTAATAAAAAAAGAACAGAAACCCTACAATTTAATTTAGAGATGACAAAAACCTTATCTTTTACCCCAAATTCTAATTTTGATAATTTAACCTTCCCTCCACCACCAATCCCAAAAAGCAAGGCCATTATTTTTAAATGGAAAATTCTCACACAAAATGAAGAGAAGCAGTCTTATGTTGGAGGGAAAAGAAAGACCAAAGCAAATACCCTCAGTTTTCCACCATGAACCCTTCTGGGTTGATACCTCCCCATGTGTCATCCCATTATTTTAGCCAAACTATTGGCTGAATTTGAACCAGAACATGAATTCCTCCAAAATTCCCTTTTCCACCAAATGTTCTCCTCCGTGGAAACCAGCCCCAGGCCAGCCCATGGACCCAGTGGGCAGGAGCAGGAGGTCCCACATGCCTACACGCAGGCCAGGGCAAGCTACGCAACAGAAGCAAGAAATGAGGTTGCATCCCCGAGTCCCAGCACCTGCACAGCACCGTTAGGCATGGGGGGCATTACTGCTTGTGCTGAGGTTGCTGTTGCTTGCAGAGTTTTGGTGGCCTTTCCTGCACTGCACCCCTCATCAACGAGCTGCTCGCACTGTGGAGCCCGCAGGGCTGCAGCACAGGCTGGCAGAGCTTTGCCAGTGCATGCGATGGTGCCACGTTTTCACCCCCGCACATTTGTCCCCGTGGCTCTGCCACTCATTTCTCCTCCAGGAGGTAACTGGTCTGCAAAGCCCCAAAACTCCCACTGAGTACAAGAAAACCTCCTGCCTAAGAAAATAAATGTGTTCTGCACTCTCTCTGAGCTACCCACAGCAAAGCAAATATGGGCACAGTTGGGTCCCACCACTGCTTTGTTCCTTAAAAACATGTCATTTCAGTCAAACCCTTCCTGGCACATCTGGCCGTCATTAGATAGAGGACAGAGAGTTACTGTCTCCCTTCTGCACATAGCACAACAGGGGCGGTCAGGCCAGTGAGCCGCGGTCTTTACCTCTGTATTGTACCTGTCATCCAAGACTTCCGTAGCCCAAGTGGAAATCCTGCTGCCTCCACAACAGGAGGCCTTGGGAATGCCCGTCTCCCAGGAAGGTGTGGTGCTCGGGGTACCGAGCTGCCTGCGCCAGGTGCCATTTGACAGCACCAAATACAGCAGAAGGGAAGGGAGAGGTAGGCAGGAGGACGGCAGCTGCCTGCCCTTCTAGCTAGATGTCCAGCCTCAGTGTGGGTGGTGGAGATATAACCTAGGTAGTGACAGTGACCCAGACAAGTCTCTCCATTTGCAGACATAAGAGGCACAGACTGGGCTTAGTTGAGTTTTGGTATCTTGTGGGTAAGGAGTTTCTTGGTGCAGACTGGGTGTCTGCAGACACTCAGTGAAGACTATTTACCTAAAGTGAGTTTTAAAGGCTGAACCCAAAATGCATTTATAAATATCTGGCTTGTGTTTTGGTCTCTCTCATTGGGGTGGTTTTGTTATCTGCAAGGAATGTGGCATCTTCCAAAGCGCGTCTCCTCTTGGTCCCTGTGTGGATGGGTAGGTGGCACATGGCAGCCTCTGTCCACCGTGACTCTGTGTCTCCTCAACATACATGGGAGGTCAGCATGTCCAGGTACCCCTCCTTGCAAGGTTCATGTCCCACCTTCTATTAAGGCAAATAGGAGGAAGGAGGTGTGATGGGCACCTTTTGCAGAAGCTGGAAGGAAATGTTAGCAGTGGCATTAGCCATTCTCCTCTTTCTAGTGATCCAAGTCCAAGGTCTCAGGTCAAGGCAACAAGAAAAGGGACAGGCTGGAGGAGGAGCTAGGACAATCACCTGATTTGGAGCCATCTCAGGAGCTGCCATCAAGGCAGTAGCAGCAGCAATGCTAAGGACCTGAGAGAAGTCTCTGGCAAGGCAGCCACAGGATCTGCCTTATGAAATAGCAAACACTGTCTCAGCACAAGGCCAGACATCATCTAGCTGACTGCTGTACCCCCTCATTGCATCCCACCAGGTAAAGCTTTCTCCTCATCCTCAAGCAGACTGTCTGAGCTATCAGAGAAGAAGTCCTCCAGATCCTGCTGCCTCATCTTGGACTCCAGAACAGTGATGCGCTGCTTGAGCTTCATCTGGGCATCATTGTACTCTGTCAGGAGCTGGCCAAAGTGGGTGTGCAGTGTGTCCAGGTTCAAGGCCAGCCTGTCCAGCTTCTCCTCCGTGCTCTTCCCTTCTATGCTTGCCTCCGCAGCTGACTCATCCAGCAGTCCTTCCTTGATCAGGATCTCCCGGCCACGCTCCTCCAAGACCTTTTTGGCATCAGGATACTCTGTGACTGCTTCCATAAGATCTTCCTTTGACAGGCAGAAGAGGTCAGAGTAGCCCAAGCTACGGATGTTGGCTGTGCGCCTGTTGCCCATTTTGCTCCCTTTAATGTTGAGGATGCTGATCTCACCAAAGCAGCCTCCTGCAGTGAGCAAAGCATACTGTGTCGTTCCATCATCCGCCACCACAGCGAGCTTCCCCTCCTTGATGATGTACATCTCTTTCCCAATGTCTCCTTTCCGGCAAATGTAATCCCCTGGGCTGAACACCTGAGGGCGAAGCTTCAGCACCAGCTCCACCAGTAGACCTGCCTCACAGTCCTGGAAAATCCTCACCTTCTTCAGTGTCTCCAGGTGAACATTGATGGCAATCTCTGCCCTTAATTTATCAGGGAGATTCCTGAGGACTTCCCGTTCGTCTACTGCCTTCTTGTTGGTCCACAGGTAGTCAAACCACTTGATGACTTTGGTTTCCATGTCTTTGCTCACCTTGCGGAACTGCATGTAGTGTTTGATGGCATCAATTTTTGCCTGGAACTCTGCCCTGGTGGCATTCATGTTGGATATCATGGAACCCACATTCCCCACAATGGTGGCAAAGATGAGGACACCGATGAGGAAATCAAAGATCACAAAGAGGTACTCTTCATCACGCACAGGGGGAGGGGTCTCTCCGATGGTAGTCAAAGTCAACGTAGACCAGTAGAGGCAGTAGATGTACTCCCGGGTCAGATACCCATATTCAGGGTCTGTGACGTTAGGATAGACCCAGGTGTCCTCTCCAAAGCCTATGGCCTTCGAGATGGCATAATAAATGCATGCATTCCAGTGGATGATGACGAGGATATAAAGAACCAAGTTGCTGATGCGGAAGATGTTGGGGTGGCTGGTTCTGGTCTCAGTCCTATCAAAGAACTCAAACATGCGGGAAAAGTGCAGCAGCCTGTTGAAACGCAATTCAGGGCAGTGCAATCCCACAGCAAAGTACGCCAGGTCTGTGGGCAGGATGGAGAGAACATCCAGCTTGAACTGCAAGGTGTGGATGTAGTTATCCCGTAACTTCTTCAGGTCCTTAACCAGGAGGCCCTGTTCCAAGAAACCTAACAGAGAAGTAAATGATAGAATTATCTTGACTTATGTTCAGCTCTTCTGCATGTTTTTTAAGCACTTTTGAGAAACGCCATGCACGTGTGTGCATATATACACAGGGTCCCCCAAATATTACCAGTTCCACCTGATGGACTCAGTTTACAAGCTTTTGTTATCACTCAAGACCTTCACCTGGCAAAAGCCACCTACAGGTATCACTTAGGGATTTACTCTGTTGTCACAAAGAAATGGGGACACAAAGGTTTCCATCCTCCAGACCATGAATTATTGCAGTTCTGACAGAAAACGTACAGCCACCTGCTGCATTCCGAGAACATTAAATTCTACCGTTTTTCCATGTAGATAATTCATTAGCTGAACTGAGGCAAAATCGGAGATACAGACCTTCAACTATGCCCAAATACTAATAGTAATGCAGGTAATTTTGTACAATTATTCAAAGGTGAAGTTGAAAGATGGGATGATTAATCTTTCATTCTGAAACTTACTCTGTTTCTCAGATCTTTTAATTAGATTCTTTCTCTGGAGACTGCTTCATACTAGTAAGTGCCAAGGTAGACAAAACCCTCCTTCTAATGGAGCTGTAGATTAGGCCTCTCCCTTGCAGCTCATCTCCACTTTTAGGGGATTAAAGCAAAGCACTCACAAGCCAGGATGCTGCTTCTGCTTACCTGTGCGCAGTCGGATCATTATGTCCCCAATGTAGATAGAGTCCGAGACATAGTCTAACACCAGCCAGAGGACAGCATAGGTCTTTTGCAGGTCACTGAAGCAAGCCCTGGAGGAAGGTCATAAAATAGGGTGGTGAGACCAACAAATCATCATATCCTCTCCAACCATTACAGCTGAATATAGGCTGATTCCAAGGCTCCTAACTCTGCAACAGAGCTTGGCCACTTGCCCCTCTTCTCCTAGAAATCAAAACCCTGTCTCTGAAAAATCTGCCCTCCCTTGACCTAGGTAAAGCAACGTCTTGGAACCACCTCCCAAATGCACGTTGCAGCTTTACCCCGAAATCATGGTCCTTTCCAGCTGGGCCAGAGGATGGATGCTCTACCTTTGCACTGCAGAAGTCACAGTGATTAGCGGGGGTCCCTTTCCTTTAGGTTTCCACCAGCCCCAGCACCACAAGTGTCAGTTGTCTGATCCTGGCTGAGCCACGACAACCAGGTAAACAGGAGGATTAGAGGAGACAGGGACCCTACAACTCCCAGCTCACCTGGCTACGAGCAAGCACCAGTTATAGAGGACAGGAACTGCAATGACAGCCAGCCAACGGTAATACCAGTCCTCCGCAGGGTCCACCACAAAGATCTGCCATTTCTTCCTGGAAGCAGAGAGAAGTCAGAGCTGGCAATGTATGAATAAAGGGCTAGACATAGAAAATAGGGTTAGAAGGAACCATCCGAGCCACATGCTTCATCCCTTGCACTAAACTGGCTCAAACATAGCTGCAGCTTGTGTGCCAGTCTGTAAGCTAAAACCAGTCCCTGCAGTGCTGAGCAAAAATGTCCAGCACTTTTTAAGCTCCTTTATCCCCAAACTGGGCTCAGTAATGTACCAGAAGAGGAAACTGTAGAACAGTAAGGCAAAGCAGGTGGCCAACAGGCACACAGCACCCCAGTGGCAGAGCCAGAAACAGATGTAGGGAAGAGGGTGATCAGAATACTTCTCCTTACATGACATATTGCCTCTCCCAGATGAGGTATGGATTGGTGCCAGACAGATCTTAAGAGAAGATGAATTACAGCAGGAAGGAAAGCGTGCTGCAGATCAGTGGGAGCACCAGGAGGGGATGCCCAAGCCCCAAAGCAGCGACCCGGAGGCAGCTGGTGTTGTAAGGCTGCCATCGCCGTGCTGCTCGCAGCTGCCTGCCTGCAGTCTGCTCAGTCCTGGGTCCAGCCTTTGAACTGCTCCCAAGTGTTTGATCCTACTCATCTTCGGACTCTGAGATACGATGAGTGTGCTCCAGTCACCAGATCTCAATGGAGAAGCCGGGGAAGAGAAATTCTGCGGCAGGGCTGATAGGCTTAAGTGCTGCAGCCTGGTAGGGCAAAACTCCCTCTCCCCCTCCCTCTTCCCTCCCTTCCAGCTTTTGAACATGCAAAACTCCCTCCAGTGATAGGAACAAAACAACCCACTTGCCAACATATTCCCCGTGCCCACCCCACTGCTTCTGACAGCTTCAAAAGCAAAACCTCTGCCTTGAAGTCTCCTTCCCCAGCAGCACAGGCAGCGGCACCCACGGTGCCCAGAGCATGGGGACCAGCACTCGGTGCAAAACCAGTGGCAGTCCTTCACGTTTCCTCTGGGTACAGCCACAGACAAGCAGGTGGTCCAACCTCCCCATTAAAAGTGCTTATCTTTTGCTCAGAAACTGTGACTTAAATATTTTTTGAGAAAGGGACTCTGCTCGCTGGGACATACAGCACGGGAAGCAGTGACTCATCTGCAGCCAGCCAGTACTGCTGTAACACCCACAAGCACTAATAGCCTCAATAACGGTGTTAATTACATTGGTAATTTCAGCTTTAAATCACCAGTGCTGCGTACGGCAGGTGGCCAGAGTCACTGACATTACGCTGACAGCGGGGCCAGGGCTGGAAAACCAGGGCGCTGGGTTAACCCAGGAAGAGGGAGTAATCATCTGCCTCTTGCCGAAGGCTTTGCACCCAAGCCTGCAACTGTGGAAGCTCCCACAGCCGTGAACAGCAGCTCACGTTCGGGGTTACCAGACTTGGGGCTCTTCTTACCTGTGGAGCTGAGGACCTAGAAAACAGCAGAAGTTACCACCATCTGCCCAGGAGCCCACTGGCACCGAGCAGCCCTTTCACAGCACACCTCAGCTCCCTCTGATAATTAACAAGTTCCCCTTAACCTCACAGGGCAGAATGTTTTTTTCCATGACTAGTAAAGACCCAGATACAAGGCTCAGATATATTGCTCCTACAGAAAACAATCATTTTTTGGTGCTTTAATTACCATGTATAATAGTAGGGTCCAGAGTAGTCTGTGAGCTTTGCCCTTTAATTAGCCAGCAGAAGAAAAGCCAGGTTATTGCTTTTCACCAGGAGTGTGAGCTGAGGAGATGAAAGGGCTGGATTTGAAAGAGCCTTTTCAGAAAGCTGCCGTCACAGTGTCTGCTCCTGGGGGGGCATGGGCAGCAAATGCACTCCCTTCATCTCCCTTCATCCTGAAGATGACGAATGAGACTGGCAAATCCCATGCATTTGTGCTTGCTGTGGTCTCCTGGTTGGAAACCCCACATCCCTTGGCTTGTCCCCAGCTCCTCATACGCGCAAGCTGAAGGTGCATCTCTTTACAGACCCAGGGCTGGCTCCAAATGCCAACCCTAGTGTTGAACTGCTCTGAAAATGGGGAGGTCTGCTAGCTGTCACGAGCCATGCAAAGTGTGTTTCCTACCAGGGCATGAACCAGGGGAGAGAAGATCCCACGGGTGAAGGACAGGCCAGGTCTTTTTCACAGGGACAGACTACCAGGTCCTGTGTGCCTGCACAACATCCCAGCAAAGCCAGGCTGGCTGCCAGGACAGGGGCTGGAGAGGCCAGGGAGGACCCTTCCCACCACTGCACCCTACCTCCCCCTTTCCCATCCCCACCCACCTCCATTAGCCATCACTGCTGGGAGCCCCGAGCACCGTGCACGGCTGCTCTCCAGCCAAGGACAGCTGGGGCCACAGGGAAGGGACCCTACTTTTTGTTTTCCTCCTCGGTCTCCTCATCCTCTAGATCATTGCCAGCGCCTGCAGTCACTGTATGGAGCTCGGGGCCCTGGAACCGCTCGAGGAAGGGGTCTGGCCTTTGCTGCTCCTCGTGCAAGCTCTTGCTGGCCCAGTCCCTCAGCACCAGCACCAGCCGGACTATCCTGGATGGGGGAGAGAGGCAGAGTCAGGAGGTGTCTGAGGAGCAAGGAGAAAGCAAAAGCCTGAGAGCAAGCAGGGGGCCTACAGCTGAGAAGAAAACTCTCACAGCTCCCTCTCAAGCCCAAACATTTCCTTTTTCCCCCCTTGTAGTGATGGTATGGGACCAAGAATATACAAGCAAGAGAACCCACCCTGGCAGAGTCCCATGGCTCCTTCCCTAACCCTGCTGCCATTCCCACAGGGACATGAGGAATGTGTGGGCAACTGGGGCAGAGCGAGGCTGCCTGCAAGGAAAAGGAGACCCTGAGCCCACCCAGGGCCCCAGAGGTGATCGAGCCATCCCCTCCCACAGCCCCCGCCATGGGCACTGGGGCACGCAGAGCAGCATTCACACTGGTCCCTGCAACACTTGAATGCCATACAGCAGGAGGGGATCCTGACTCCACGTAAGTCCCCAGTGTCAAAGCCAGGCACAAAAGGCTCAGGGTCACCCCGGGCTGGGAGCACACACAGGTACCTGGCCAAGGCTTGCCTGCCTTGGAAAGCAGAGGCAGCCGGCTGCTCCCCGCCATCCGGGGGAGCCCCTCTCCGCAGCTCTGAGGAGGTGTCATCCTGGGTTGAGCGGGTCCTGCAGTGGGGAAAAGAGGGGGTCACAGCCACACGGTGTCATCATGGCACCTCCCCACAGCCACACGAACTGGAGGAAGCAGGCAGCTGAGGTGTGGCATCGCAGCCTGCCCACGCCAGGTCTCGGCAGACACACCGAGCTGGTCCTCCCCTCGCCTGCCCCACCACTGCCTCCCCTCAACCAAACCAGGGACCAGCCTGACCTCCTGGTGCTGAGCCCTGTCCTCTCCGCATCACGCTCTACTCGGGCTTGGGTGGGTGGGCAGGGGTAGTGGTTGGCCGGTGAGCTGTGTAGACCATTACTCTTGGCCGTCATCCTTCATGTGATGAGACCATGGGCACACACCCTGCCCCAGAGACCTGAAAAGAGCAAAAAACAGCCACAAGAGGAGCCATGCAGGACACATCACATGGTTTGAACACAGAGATATGGTGCAGCATGGGAAGAGAGAGGGTCAAACCCTATGGGATGTGGGCACCCCATGTTTTCCACTACCAGCCGTCACTGATGCTGCAGTAAGAGTCCTGCAGAGCATTTCACCCTCCCCAAGAGATTCCCACATCTGCCTGTGGCCCATGAAAGATGCTCTCCTCGTCGTTCAGGCTCCTCAGCCATTGCCGGGGCAACAGCATCCCCAGCGAGCCGTGCCATAACAACGAGCCCACGGCTCTCAGCACCACTGCCTGCCCAAGGACAAGAAAATAGACTCCTAAGAGATGTAAGCACAAGGCCAGCCCTGGTGGGGAGATGCTGTGGTGCAGCAGCATGGGGTAGACTTTGCATGTACAAGGGTGTTTGCACCAGAGCAACTGGCCTCCTTCCCCAGGGCACTGCAACCTGCTGGTGGTCTGCCCAGTGAGCCCCACCTCTCGTCACCACAGAAATCTCCCCTGCTTTGGAAATTAAGGTTTGCTATTTCAAAACAGCCTTGCTGAGGTTCCTGCTGGCAGGAGCTACCATCTGGTTTCAGAAAGCAGCAGAGAAGACCCTACATTAATACACGGAGGCTACTGTGGAGCTGTTAGGTGTGGGATTTCACCAGAGTTTGTTTATGCAAAAAGCAAGAGATGTCCATGGGGCTTGCCCAGCCCCAACATCACACGCAGCCCTCACTGTTCTGCTGCACCCTAGCATAGACCACACCATGCAAAAGCACCTCACAGAAACACAGATTTGCACACGCATGGACGCAAAGGCACACAGGCATTGCCCAGCCCTACCTAGCCCACGTATTCCCACCCTGGCCGCTCTGCCTGCTCCCCCCGGGGCACAGTATGCCCTCCATACCCGCAATGCACAGATGAGGCAAGTTCCTGGAGACAACACACTTGTGCTCTCTCACATGGTGCAGCCCACAGCCGAGGCTCTGCTTGGGGGAAGGCAATGCCTTGTACACCTCTACCAACATGCGCAAAGACTACATCCATGCTGCACGCACAGGGACAGTCGTGCATGCCCAGGCAAGCCACATCCCCAGGGCAGCGGAGCCGCTGCCGAGAAGCCACCACTGTCCACTTACGAGCATGGAGTCCCCCGAAGCCTTCAACACTTGGCTGCTGCCTAACGTGGGCTAGCAGGGGTGGCTGGGGAGCTTCCCTCCCCCGGGAGCCTCCCGGGTGGTCGCTGGAGCACTCAGGCTTTTAAAACACCTGTTGAGCTGCAAAGCAAAGCCAGCACAAGCGGAGATGTCTGCACTCCTGCCCTTCTCCCCTGCCCAAGCAGGCATGCAGGCGAGGCGGCCGGCCAGCACCCTGGCAGTGGCAGAGGGGCCTCTGCAGTGCGCAGAGGGGATGCACACACACGTGTGTGAGTCTCGTCACTACAGCACGCCCATCCCCTGAGCATCCTCAATGCCCTGAGCAGCAAAGGCGCACTTCAGAGGAGTTAATAGCAGCCAGCTGTTTGTCTGGGGGATGAAAGGGAAGGAGGGAAACGTGCTGCTCAGGGATGCTCCATTTCCCTGTCCATGCATCCCCTTCTCCCTCTGCCACCTCATCAGTGGCTGGAGGGACCCCAGACATCTCTCAGGGCAGAGCCCAGCTGGAGATCGCAGCTGTCCTGAGCAGCTCTGGGTCCAGGGGCTCCTGAGTCCCCAGCAAACCTCGGGGAAGGATCACTGCCCACCCAGGGACAGGCACAGCCAGCAGACCCCCAGCTGGGCTCTGGTCCTGCCGCACGAGGGGATGTACCGGGATTGCCTCATGGGCCGCCTGCTTCTGCTCCCCTCCCAGCCCTCTGCCCTAGGGAAAAACAAAGCTGGTGACTACTTCCCTGCTTCACAGGCTGTGCCACAGCTAATGCTGAGATGGAAAATTTGCAGAAGTAGCCACATTTTAACACCCTCCCATCCAGTTACCTCTTCTCACGCACAGCAGGAGACCAAATGTGCTGCTCTGGAGTCCCGGCAAAGAGAGCTGCAGAGTTTGAAGATGATCATGAAATGCATCCTTCACCAATTTCTGCCCTCACATTTTGTTCACAAAGCCATTCTAATAACCTGTTAGCAAAAAATTTGCATCCCCAAGGCAATAAGGAAGAGGTTAATTTTTACCCCCTTCCTCCAGCATCTAGCCACTTGCAGTGGCTGAGGCTGGATCAGTCCCTGCCGTGCACATGGAGTCCTGCACCAGGTGCAGGGCTGATCTGAAAACACCAGCACTGGGAGTCCCTTCTCTGTCAAAGTTTTACCTTTTTTTTTTCCTTCAAAGTCTTAAATTCCACGTGTTCTGATCTCACTGAAAACCTGGACAGCATGGAACCTGAAGGAAGAAACGGAATTTTTGCAGCCTTGGCTGCTGGCAGCACTGGGTGCTGCCTGGGTGAGCACCCAGCAGCAAGGGATGCATCACCCTGCTCTTGTCCCCACGCCACAGACCCTGGCACTGGGGTAGCTCCAGACCAGGAGCAGCGGCACGTGTCCCCCTTCCACCTCTCCTCTTGCTCCCTGCCTGCAGCTGCCTTCAACAGCAACACGGGAACTCCAGAAGCTGCTCCCTCGCAGCTCCCTCGGGCACTGTATTGCACAAGACACTTTATTTTCCATGCACATTGTTGTGGCAGTGACCCTAGGAGACACCCGGCCCTGCCACATGTGCTGCCCTGGGACAAAGAAGAGTCAGGAGGAGGAGGCAGGGAAGAGAGAAAGGAAACAAATAAAAGCATCGCACCCCAACAGGGATGGCATTAACCAGAAACTCTCCTCCTACAGATGCCCCCCAGCCAGGGTGGCTGGCATGCGTGTTTCACACCAGCAGGCCAAACGGCCTGTAGTCTAGAGGTGTCAGAAATCAAGTGTCCAATTAAATAAGTGTGCGTGGCTGAGACATCCAGCACCAGGTCAAAGTCTGGCTGCCAAGGGAATAAACCTTACCTGTTCCCATCCACTGGGATACCAGAATCAGACTCCACGGTTGGTAGAAGAAACATGTCCAGAACACATGGAGTTTATTAAAATATGCATTTTATAGCTCAGTGTTTCCAGATTTATACCAGGATTTATGCCTTACATAAAAGCCATATTGTATCCCCTGCAACCTGCCAATAATTAGCCTTTGAGAACACATACAGTTTGATCATCTCTCCTCCAAACATCTTCAATCCACACTTTGAAGGTGGTGTGTTCCTCAAAGGTCAGCCCTTCTCACCCTAAAATACATCATAAAAAAAAACAAACCACAAGCTTCATCCAAAACACGTTTGCACCTCTCGGAGAAGAGAAACCAGCCAAACGATTTACCTGCTTTCCCGGCACGAGTCACACAGCGGCAGCCCCCTTATGCAGACCCATTTTGTAAGGTCCCCTGGTAACCCTGACCACATCCCTGAGCCACGAGCCATGAGAACCACCCCTGCACCAGTGCTCCCATCCCTTACATACACCCGGCCATGGCACGACACGTCAAGCCCACCACACTACCCTGGTTCTCATCTGCAATAAATCTCAGTACTCTCCTCAGCTCAGCTATCAGGCACAGGTTCAGACCTGCGATTACTTGTGGGACAGTTATTTATTAGTCAATGTCCAGCTGCCAGATTTACAGTCACAGATGCTTGATGCAGTTGCAGGCAGAAAACACCCAAGCATTCATGTCTGTAAATAAGCTACTGGGGCATCTGGATGACCTGCAGATCCAGCTTATAGGTAGAACAGAGACGTCCTGTTAGGCCATGCCAAAACCTGTCCCCAGAGCCTGCAAGCGCAACTCCAGCCGATGTGCTTGGATGAACCATCGAAAGCGTCTCAAAGTCACCTCAGATCCAAGTGTTACTAAACTCCACAGAAGGAAAGAAATGGCAAAGCTGTTGAACTGGGCTTGTTTTTAGCTAAAGTGCATCTGGGCCAAGAATTCCCCTCACCTGTGTTCTTGCACCATTGCTGAAGTTACACCTTGGCAGCAGACCTGGGAGCAATCCTACCCTCTGGCATTGGCAACCTAACAAATATCTGCTGCTGCCGAAATGGGCAATTTTCCATGGCCTGTCTGGTGCTATCACCGTTGGTACGAGGTCTTATAATCCAGAGAGTCACCATGGGGAGGTTTCCCATTTAAATCTCTCTGGGAAAAAGCCAAGCTCCTGGATAAGCCCAGACCTCAGCAATGCTCTTACAGTCACTTTTTGGATCTGAACATTTGCAAACCCGCTGCTGAACTGCCTCCAGCAGGACGGGAGCCAAGGAGATGGTGGCACAGCAGTGGCTACAGGGATGGGAGCTCTTGGCTCCTCCAGCTCCATACCTCCTACAGCAGGGGCTACAGCACAGGAGAACTGGCAGTACTATCTCTACCGAAGAGCAGTTGTGCAAGGAAGAAAAGAAAACTCACCAGCAGTTTAAAAACACTCAACCACTCTACATAAACTTTTGGGGTGGAAGGTGAGGAACAGACCACAGCAGTTGGCTGAGGACTTTTATGGGCTCAGAATTGAGTTATCCAAGGTGGGACGTGATCAGAAGATTGGGCCCACCACAGTCTAAGACTGTAACAGGACCCCATGTCCGCAAACACCCAACGCCTTGGTTTTGCATTTTCTTTTGGCAGACAGCCCAAGGGCCAGAGGGTCTCCCGTTGCTTTGCGCAGGACAGACACCTCCTGTATCAGCCACCATTGCTTTGCACAGGACAGCCACCACTCCGGTATCAGACCTGGGCTCTTCACAGCAGCTTCCCACACAAGCACTGACCCCATCAAACATACAAGGTGGTTGCTAGCATACACAGAGCATTTGCAGCCACAGCCCAGCCTTGGACTATGCCTGTAGGCCATACTCCTTGTACCCCACCTCTCCCTAACACCTGTCTCCAGCTGCTGTGGCACAACATCCAGCTTCATCGTTTCCCTCACCCACCTCTGATGCCAGAGCATGGGAGAGGGATGGCACCTTCATTGTAATCGGGGCCTAAAGGACACAGGTCCTCAAGGACCTACAGTGCAAAAAGCAGGTCAAGTTAAGAAGAAACACATAGTTTTACTGTTTGCAAGTACACAAGCAAGGATTCTCTCCCTGCCCTCACCCACCCTGCCAGGGTTGGGCAAGGCAGGTCAGGGCATGGGAAATCATCTCCTCAGCCAGAGCCACGTGTTGATGAGGCAGGCGGAGATCAGCACGGAGTAGACCAGGGCCTCCTTCTGCCGCCAGGCATTGCACTGCTCCTCCAGCACGCGGAGCCTCCCCGAGATCCTCGTCAACTGCAAGGGAAGCAGTGGGGCTGCTGTCAGCCCTGCAGCAAAGTGCAGGACACTGGCTACACCCCAGAGGCGTGGGACAGCAAGGGACGGAGGGATGGGAGCTGCCGTCTCCTTCAGATCCTCCTTTTCTAGAGCAGCAGCTATCTTTGTGTGGAAGAATTAGCAGCAGTACCTCAGCTCCTGAGCTTCAGGAAAAAGTCCTTCCCATCAGAAGGGCATCTGAGGCCTTTACTGCCAGCAGACGGAGGGGTCTGGCTGTCTCCTGTAGCCCTACAGCCCTTCAGGGTAGGACCTTGATGGGTCAACACACTTGTAAGTCCTCCCCTGCTTCTGCATTAGCAGCATCAGCCGGGACTAGCTTGGCAATGCCAGCCCATCAGGACTGAGCAACAGACCCCTGGAACCTCCTCACCCACCCTCCTATGGCTTTCCTAGGAAACATTTGCAGCCCTTCATCCCCATCTCACCTGATTTCTCATTGCTGCCATCTCAGCTGCCCCAACCTCCTCCAAGGTGCTCTCTGGGGTTGGGCCAGCCTCCTGGGAGCTGGGGAAGAAAAACAGAGATGCAGATGGACAAACACTGTTCAAGAGACGCAACTGCCTTCCCGCACATGCGGCACTGCCATGGAGAGCCGAGCCATGCAGGCAGCGTGTGTGTGCCCAGGATGTGCTGTCTGGATGCAGCATCAGGAGAGAGGAAACAGCACCTGCACAGCATCTACTCATCTCTTCTTAACCCCCATCATGCATATCTATACCCCTCCACCATGCACCCTGCAGTGATCACAACAAAACATACAGCACATGCTATGACAGACAACAAGGAAAATGCATGCTTGTATTTCTTTAGAGGTCCAACAGAGACAAAACATGATATTTACCGAGCATCCATTCTCTATAGTCAGAGGAATTCACTGAGGGTTGGATAAATCATCTTTAGAGCGAGTCAGGCAAACACGTATCACAGGGCCAATGCCGAAATGGAGGGATGATCTCATTTACATCAGCAGGTGAGGATCCCGCTGGTGGGAAGCAGCCATCGACTGAGGGGAACTATCTGAGCAAGTGCATCAGGCAGCAGCAAAAGGTCCTGTGTTTGCTGAGACAAGGATTTGTTCCTCTCCAGTATCTCCAGATACCACAACTCACCTTCCCCACCCCTCCAACAAAAAAAAGTATCGCTTTTTGCTCTTATGGCAAATTTTACCTGCAACTTGAAACATAAACAAGCCACCCAAGCATGCACCACTTTCTTCCATCCCTGCAAACAAAGGGGCTACCACTGGGATTAGCTGCTGCACTGGCAGAGGCAACACAGACCACAGATCTCCAGGGCATCCCCTGGAGACACAGCCTTGCTGCAGGGCCTACAGCACCAAGCCACAAAATAAAGCCACAAAATAAAGTAGATCCACAGTAAGAAAAATCAAAACTGCCATATTCAGTCTGTTGTTCCTATCATCATAGGCTAGCCCTACATCAGTTCTTCTATAATGAAAACTCCCCTATGCACACCAACAACTCGCACGGGCACTTGCTGATACCGTACAGGTTAACGAGTGTCTAACACCGCTCCTTCGGAGACCTTGGGGAGGGTATTTATTCCTGTTTGCAACATGATGTTAATCTCACTGAAGACAAGCCAGAACAGCATGCGGAGATTCAGTGAATCTCTATCTGAAAATACATTTGTGAGATAATACCTCCACGTAATGTAGCTGCAGTGTAAAATGAAAGTTACAACAGAAAGAAAATCCAATTTCCCCCAGCACAGAGCCATTAAAAAGGGACACATCCTGCCACTTTTGACTGAAAAATCCCAGTTGATACAAGTGAACACCCTTTAGAGACTAGAAATTATCTTCCAATGACTCATACCCTTCAAGAGGTCACTGTCAGGTAAATATTCCAGTCTCTGTCCAAGACCAGACTTTTCTTTATTAAAATTTCAGGACAAACAAATCAGCTCAGTCATTTTTTTCAATTTTTATTGTTGCATAGGGTACAAAGTTGTCGTATCAAAGAGATACTGTATGCATGTGAAGTGATGCGAAGTACCAAGAAGAGGCGTTTCAAGGTGGCTGGCTTCAAAGGGAGATCGAGACCTGGGGAGAGGCCTGGGACTCCCCCCACTGCATTACAGCAGCTCTGCAAGCTACCACCTCTCATAGTACCATGGCCTAAACCTCCTCTACTGCTGACGGGAGGAGGGAGAAGGTCTTACGTAGCCACTAACCAGATCTGTTGGCATGCTCAGACTTTGTTAAAAAAAAAATAAGCAACGTGAAGACCATCAGTCAACTGTGGTTAAAAGCAGGGACATCACTTGGCATTGTCCACAGGCAGAAGCCAGCTCTTCTCCCTGCACCTCCACACCAGCTAGGGAGGGAAGGCAGGATGTGCCACTGATGGCACCGATGATGGATGCTCACTCTCCTCCCTTTCTGCCTGGAGGCTTTGCTCAAGGAGAATTAGAAGTATTTAGATGTTCCTCCGGGTGCTCAGCAGCCTTAGAGCAGTGGAGACACCTTAAGGCTGCAGTGATGTCTTTGAACACATTAAATTTACCGCGCTTGCAGAGATAAAGAGTGTGGTGGAGACAGTTGCTCCAGCACATCTGGAGAGATTGAGGTCATTGCACAACTGCTCCAGTGAGCACGCAGGCATACTGTACCCTGGCCAGAGGCATTGGCTATGGGATGAGTAACTTGGTGCAGCCAGTTCGTGGAAAAGGTTAATTAAGAGTGACCAAGATACAGCCAAGGGTGTTGGGAGGGAGGGTGTCTCGGGGACAGGACCTGGGTCAGGCCATCTGTTCTGGATTTTGATTCCCTTCACACATTTCTCTCCATCAAGATATCAAGGCATGCAGAAAAATTAGCACTTGTTTAGCAGTAAAGGGCAGCTAAAATCCCAGCAATGTCACAGGTGGCATTCAATCACTCAGGGTGTCTGGGGGACCGGTGTTAAGCTAAGCAGGAGACACAAGCTGGGCTGGGTTAGCAGGCTGCACCCAGGCTGGCTGCACCCGGTGCTCCTGGGCGAGGCACCCGGAGCTGGCGGACAGGACAGGCGAGGAGGAGAGTCTGGGGCAGCCGTGCAGGCTGCGCCATGCTCATGCCTTAGCGAGGCAAAGGCAAGTCCTTGCAGAGTGACAGGGAGGTGGCTCAAGATGAGCCAAAGTCACCTGGATTGCACTGGGTCTTGCAGAGAGTTCTGGAGACGGTGGAAGAGCACCTGGCCCAAGAGGTACATGGTCTGGAAGATGTTCTGCATGGAGTAGATCCTGCCCGTCTCCGCAAGGAGGGGGAGCGGGGCACTGCGCATGGGCAAGGGGCACGCGTCTGGCCTGGGGTGCGCACAGAATCACGCCTGTTATTTCCTGGCTTCGTACAGCACGGGCACAGCCTGGCGTTTGGCAGTGCCCTTCATCCCTTCAGCAGCTCCAAACATCTCTGGGCAATGCCATCAGCACCCAGACCCCCACATCACCAGGTGGGAGAGCCCCCTCCAGCAGCCTCCAGGCTCAGAGGCAGTTGCCTGACTCCTCCAAAGCCAAGCATGGCTGTGTGATAACCAGACCTTCACCAGCTGCTCTCCCAGGGGTTGCAGAAGGCAGCTCTCCTGCCACCCAGGACAACCCTGGACTTCTAGGGGGAAAGGTGGCTCTGCTCTGGGATTAAGTTAGAGACAATTTCTCCACTGGAGAGACTCCGGAGCCCAAGGCCGTGAGCAGAGGATCACTATCACCATGCTACTGCTCACAAGTGACACTCAAAGAGCTGAAAAACAAGTGTGCTCTTAGCCCACCCTGTCTGCAAGGCACTCCAAGTTTCAACAACCCTTGTAGAAACAGGTTAAGCCCTGGTGCCTTGTTGGCCAGTGGTCACCTGCCCATAGTCCCCAGCACTCTGCCATGCTGGTGGTGGAGCAGGAGAGCATGTTGCAAAGCACCGAGAGGAAGATGAGAGCCAGAGAGACTGGGACAAGCCAGAGCGGGCAGCGAGGTCCTCCTGGCCCAATGGCCAGGCAAGGCTGGACAGCACTCCCAGCCTGCTGCAAGAGGGGACGTGCTCTCCCGCATGCATCTCAGCAGAGACCTCATCACGCTGGGGACCAACACTGCTGCCTTCCACACTGCCTGGCACAAACCCCTCTGACATCAGAAGCCATGTTCCTCTCGTGCGAGAGTAGGACTTACCAGGCACTGCCTTGCCCTGATCTAGATACCCCCCCACCTCGGGGCACCGACACCAGAGAGCATCAAAGCAGCACAGACAACAGGAGATGCTGATCCCCACCCACCCCAGATGGCTCTGGGTTTGTGCTCACCGCTCATGGTGCTGGCTCGGGCTGGGCAAGACCAGCTGGGCACAGTCACTTGGAGTCCTCTCCCGCCGCGACCTGCTGCTGTGATGGCCCTGTTGGCATCAAACACAACCGCATTAGCGCAGAGACCCTGCACGGGGCGAGTCCAGCCCCATGGCCTGCGTGGTCTGCAGGGCCAGGAGCCCATCAGCACAGGGAACGCACTCGGTGGTGGGAGCGTTACATGAGCCCCAAACGTGGTGAGCTGATGCTGGAGCGGGCAGGGAGACATGCTCAGAGCAGAGCAAGGGTCACCAGCAAGGAGCCCACTGATCTGATCTCCATTCGGATCAAAAATCCTGAACCTAATGCATCTGGGAACAGCTCTTGAATCTCAGGGAGGTGAAAGCACTTGAGAAGGCAGATCAGCAGGCAAACCAAGCTTTTGCCTGCCCATGTCAGGGGCCTCTCTTTGAATTAGTTTCACACAAGGTTAAAATCTGCTTTCAGCTCTGACACTAGAACCCTTTACGCTGCAATGATGAAACAGCTCCATCTCATACTTCCTCCAGGAGAAACAGTGGTTGAAAAGGGACTTCAAAAGTAGCAGAAGGAGGTTGTGGGGGAACTGCACCTACCTCAGCCTATAACAAAATGCGGTAGGATATCTGGCCAAACCAATGTCCTAGCACACAGGTGTGTACTCGTTATGGGACAGAAAGAGATCCCACCACCCCTACACCCTTGCTTCTAGGATTCCTAGGACCTCCTAGGAGGAGGTAGCACTCTGGAAGATGAATTCTGGCTTGGGCTGATAACAGACCTCTGGAGAAACCCAACATTGGGATTGCTCCCCCTTCCCACCACAGACAACCCCATTCGCTCTTAGTACAGTACCGATCGTTTGCGTTTCTGGGAGCTTGGTCTGCTGGCTACGTGCAGAAAAGGGAGCTCCCCGAGGCGGGTGGGCTGCGCAGAGGAGTCCGGGGACATGGGCACTACAACAGAGGGGACCTTCCTTTGCTGGTTCAGCAGGATGGGCCTCAAACTGGCATCTGATATTTCTACAGAAAGGAGAGAGGGAAGAATTAAACCAACCTGAATGCGCCCAGGACAGGAGAGAAGAGAGATTCACCATGTAGGAAAGCCAGCCCTGTGTCTAGTGTTACCAGACGTACATCAAAAAACACGTCCTGCGGGTGTGAGCAGCAGGACAGCCCGGAGAGGCCCAGACACACTGCTCCAGGAAAGTGAGGTTTGGGAGCTGTTTTTCAGAGACACAGGGCTACATGTCTCTGCATCTCAAAGCAGGGAGCCTACCAAAGGCCAAGAGGGAACTGTAAGAGATATGCAGGGAGATGTCTCCACATTTTGCTCCTCACCTTCTGGAACTAAGACCCCTCCTGCCTTCCGTTGGTCACCTTTGCCCACCTCTCCCCAAGCATCTCTCCACCATCCTACCTTCCAGAAGAAAGCTGACTACAACATCTGACCCTGTCCCCTCCTCTTGAAAAGCAAACCACTGGGGACTTTATAAAGGGATCCTACTCCCTAGGATGTTTTAGAGCCCCACCAACTTTTAGCCACCCCAAAAGACAACCTAGGACATTACCTGCAAGAGAAATCCTATCAGGGATGTGCATCCGAAAGGAAGGAGGGACATCCTCTGTCACTGGCTCCTCATCCACCGGGCTGAAGCTATCTGCTACCTTCAGCCTGTTGGGAACCTGCATCCTTTGATTGATGGCTTCTGTGAAGAGCAGGTCACAGCGGACTCGGTTCAGGTCCAATCCCCAAAACGGCCACATCTTTTTTGATTTCCCGCAGATTGCTTGAGCACCCTGGGGTTTCACACAAATGAAAAGAAAGCTGAGCGGAAGTGGTAGCAAGCAGCTCTTCCAAACTGGCACCTCCACAGGGACAACACATGTGCTATAAAACAGCTAAAATACAGGCAGAAACAACCCAAAAGGCAGGTGCCGTTGGAGTTGTCCCAGAGAACGGGGTGTCCCACGAAGCCCAGCTGGCGGGGGCAAGGGAGAGGGGCCACTGCAGCTGGGAACTCCTGCCCGGCAGGGTGAGAAAGGAGAAAACTCCTACACGTCCTGGGAGCAAAGCATGAGCTTCGCACCTATTGCCTCATTGATAGCAAGGAGAGGGCAAGGGTTCAGCACACCTGTGGGAGAACAGCAGTTCAGTATACCCCAGGAGCAAAGTTATTTGGAGGGCTGGAAGCACATTTTTGTGTTCAAAAACCTTCAAGGAAAAATGAGGTTTTCTAAAAACAAAACACGTTTTAGCGATAAGATTCCAGGTTACCACAGGAAAAACTGAGCACTAAACTCCTTCTCTGCACACACTTTCGCTGCAGTATCCCCCAGGGCCATACTCCATTCTCCACCCGATCCAGCACCCATCTCCTCGAGTGACCCACACCAAGCTGAACAAGCTGGACTTTGCCCTGAGCAGAGCTGCCAGATGCTGAACCGTCCTTCCAGCGGGGAAGGAGAAGCACACATCAGCTCCCCCAGGCCAGCACCAGTGTGGCTCTCTCCCAGGAGGGGACCGGCACCAAGGAGGGACACAGTCCCCAGCTCTCACTGCTCCTGGGGGCAGCTGACAGCAGGAGCAGGACATGGGACATGGACACTAACTGGGGCTTTGCAGCTGCTCAGGATGCACAACTGCCCCGTGCCTCAGTTTCTCCTTTGCCCAGTCCCAGGGCTTTGCGAAGTGCTCTGGGGCCACAATGTCCCAACACTTTCACTAAGCTATGCGAGCAGAGGGCAATCAACACACATTTTGGGAGAGGAACCCCAAAATCACCTTCCTGGCTCCCAGCACATGTACTTTTTATTCTTTCTCAAAAAGCTGCAGCTGAGGAGAAAAGCGAGGGCTGCCGAGGCTGGCAGACCCCAGCTGGACCTCAGCGCTGCCCCGGCATCCCAGACATCCCACACGCACCCTCCTTGCTGGCGCCCTTTGAGCTCGTCATGGCCAAAAAGGTCCCCCTTTGCTTCCCAGTTAAAACCTCCACCACAAGAGGGGTCGCCTCCTCCAGCACAGTCCAAACAGCGGGGGGAAGGAGAGGTTTTCCTCTTCAAAGCTCAAGGAGGGGAAACAGGAGGAGGCGAGCAAGCACGAGCGTGCAGGGGCCCTGCCTTCTTTGATCACCTCCGGGGACTATATTTAGCAGCCGGGTCTGACGCTGCATTTCCAGCCCATCAGGCTGCTCCCAGCCAGCAGCAGCCGGGGCTGCCCACCGCCACTCTCGCTGCTGCTTCTCAGGGCACTTGAGACACCCTCCCCTGCCCCAGCCCCCTGCCACCCTCTGTGATATCACCCAGGGGAGAGGAGCAGAGGCAAATCCCTGGGGAACAGCACCATCTCCCGAAGCCCAAAGGACCGTGGAAGACGTGGCTCCCAGGCCACGGATCCCGTCCCCTGCAGCAGCTGGGCCCTGTAACTCCAGGTACATGAGGGCGGCAGAACCGGCTCCACGACTGCAATAACCAGCACTTCCAGTGATCACTTGCCTTGTGCTGCTCTCTCCTCCTCTGTCATTAAAAACCTTTTAATTAAAGAGACAGAAATTTGCCCAGCATCAGCTGCAGCAATTTCCTGCTTCCAGCTGCACAGAGACAAGATCCCGTCTCTGCAACCGGGCCTGCCCCAGAGGCGCTGCCGGGGACGCAGTGTGCGGGGGCACAGCTGCCCCACACCTTCTACACCACCCTGCCCGGACCCAACACTGGCATGGGTGACACCAGCCCATGGGTGTCACAACACACATGCACCCTGCTTCTCCCCAAAACCTCAAAGACAGCGGATTTTTGCAGGAACCCCCCCACTCAGGAGCAGGGCAATAAGTCCTGGGATGGTCCCAAAGCAGTGTCAGACCCACAGGAGAAACCTGCACCAGATATCCAGCCCCACGGTCCACAACCATGGAGACCAGCAGGTTTCTCCTTCACATTTCTGGTGGTTTAGAGGAGCAAATGCCCTGTGTCGGTTTCTCAGCCTGCTCTCTGGGAAACCAGCATATATTAATAACAATAAATCTGGAGAGGGCAGATCGGTTCATTTTCTAATCACCTGTGAAACTGCTGCAGCTCCCAAAGAGCAGAGGGATGGGAGGGGAGTGAGAAGCAGGCTCTGAGAGACTAAGCTATTAAGAAAAGAAAAAAAAAAATCAGCTGTCAAAACCCATAACAACAAAATGCTTAAGCGGCTGGATTTCCTCCTTTAACTTTCTTTAGGGCAAAAGCTATTGCCAAGCAACCCCCCTTCACCGGCAGAAGACGACTGCTTCTCAGCCTCTGCTTTGGCACTTCTTGCATTTGCAGCAACTGGAAATTTCCGGCTCACTAAGCCTGTGAGTAGGTTTAAGTCCTGCAAGCCGGGAAAACCTGCCCTGGGGAGGGAAACCCCACAACCTCCCTCTCTCCGTCCCTCCCCAGCCCAGGACGCTCCATACAAGGCAGGCGAGGGCACCAGGATGGGGTGCTCTCAGGATGGGGTGCTGGGGTGAGCAGCCCTCTGCTGGAGGAGCTGACCTCGCTCGCAGCGCTGCCCTTCAGCTTGGGGCTGTCCCTTGTCACGGCAGAGAGGGGCTAACAGGGAGGGGAAGGGGTTTTGTCACCCTTGCCACAGCCCAGCCGCAGCCGGCCCCGCAGGGCCGGGGCGGCCCCTCCGCCGCCCGCCTCCGCTGAGGGATGCGCTGCGGAGCGAAGGGCTCGGGGCCCCAGGCCCAGCGCCCCGGCTCCCACCACCGCGGCGGGGCTGAGCCACGCCGGCCACGGGACACGCGTGAGAGGAGCCGGCCACCCGCGGCGGGGAGGGAGGCGGGCAGGCGCGGAGGCGGGCCGGCAGCGGGGCTGGGGGCGGCTGCGGGCGCGGAGGGCTCCCGCCCCCCGGGCCGCCCCAGCGCCTCTCGCTGCCGGAGGCGCTCCCCCGCCGGCGCTGGGGCTGCCCGCAGCGCCCCTGCCCCCCCCGGCTCCGGCACCCGCCGGCTTTGCGGCTGGCAAAGGGGGCCAGTGCGGCGGCCACTTACTTTTTTTTTTTGCAGTCCAAGGCAACTTTCGGAACTGTAAACAGCCGCGCCCGCTGCCAGCCGGGGCCGGGGCAGCCCGCCCTCCCGACGGCCCGCCCGCCCCGCTTAAAGCCGCAGCCGGGGCAGGGGACGGGCTGCGACTCGTCGGGCATCCCCCGGGCCCCGCCCGCAGGTCGGCCTCTCCCAGCACTGACCGCGAAGGTCAGAGGTTTGCCGGAGCGAAAGGGTTGCTCTCGCCAGGGGCAACACCCGGGGACAGAAGCAAACCCGGCAGCTTCACCGGGCCCCCGTCCCCACGCACAGGCAGCCCAGGGATGTTTGCAGGCAAACCAGCCCCCACTCCAAGGTGAGGTCTCAGCCCGTCTCCTCTTGGCACCCCAACGCCACTGCCCGTGGCAGTCCCAGCCACGGCACGTCCCCATGCTGGCGTGGGAGCCCGGGCAGAAGCGGGGACGGCGCCCATCCAAGCACCGAGCTGTGCCAGAGCTAATCTCCCCTGCCTCGCAGCAGAGTCCGCAGCGATAAAATGATCCGTTTGGGATGAACGACAGTTTTAAACACTTCTGAATGGGGACAGAGTCCAAGACCTGACTGTAAAATCTGGTTTTGAAAGGGCTTAAAATAAATCCCACGCTGCCCTAGTCTTGCTATTTAAAGGGGATTATCTAAGAGGTTTAGGAGCACACAGAGGAACGGCAAGACAACTTGTGCACCTAAATCCCCTCAAAGACCTTAGGAAATCCCCCCCCACTTCACCTACCGTGGGGTCAGGGCTCACGGGACGCCCTCCAGCTCTCACCGAGAGTTGCACCACATTGCCCAGGGAAGTCAGAGGCTCCCGTTGGATGCGTGGGGTTCGATCCCAGCCCCGCAGCAGCACACACCCGATCTCCAGAGATGGTCCCCTCCTCACCGGGGACCGTGCTGCAGCCGTGCCCGGGGCAGGGGGTATTGGTGCCATCGTCCCACAGCTGCCCCCATTGCCCCACAGAGCTGAGTCCCAGCATCCCCACCAGATGGAAATCCGGCTGTGCCCAGTGAGACATCCCCCCTGCGGGAAAAAGCCACCCTGTGCCACTCAGACAGTGAGGGTTTTTTAATAAATACCTTTTTTTGCACAGAAATATACCTAGTTTTACAGAATACAAACTGCAGGGATAATGACCGAGCATCAAAGACAGAGGAGGCAGAGCACCCTTCTGTCTCCCTCCCGTCTTTTCCAGGCTCTGACCCTGACACTTGCTGTCGGGTCTTCCTTAACCCCGATTTGCTAAGGCCAAAAGGCAAAGTAAAGGCCTGGGAGGGGACAGACAAGGTGCCAGCAGCTGCAAACCCCACGTCCTGCCCCGGGAACGGCCACACTGGGCGAGCCTCAGCTCTGCGCTGAGGGCACCTGCTGTGAGAGCATTGCTGGGACCGAGGGGGTGCAGGCAGCCGGTGGATGTACAATAGCCTTCGGTGCTGGTGGAGAGACTGGTGCTGGGGTGAACACCGAGGGGTGGCAGTGCTGGGAGTTTCTGGGCTACTCCTGGGGAGCTGGTGAGCACAACCCCCTTTTTAACCCATCAGACATGACTGGGAAAGGACAGCTCTGTTGCTTGGACCCCAAAAGCAGCTGCCCAGGAAAAGAGGTCCCACAGCAAAGCACCTGGCTCTGCCCTGCCCTGGCACCACAGCCACCCGGTGGTCAGGCGCAACAGGGTTTGGCCCTACTCCTGACCCACTGGCATCACCGGGTGGCGGCACGATCAGTCAGCTCTCCACTCTGCAGCCACCTCTGTCAGCAGACCCCCATGCCATGACCGTGGCCACCAAGCGCTCTGCCCACCAGAGGGGCCTGGAGGAGAGTGGGGTCTCGCATTCCCCTTTATCTGCTCTGGAGGACAAAGAGCCCCAAAGAGAGGGGCCAGGAAGGATGGAAAGGTTTGGGGTAGGGAGAGGGGAGGTTTGGCCCATCTGCAGGCTCCCTGTGCTAGCATCCCACCTCTGGGGCAGACACCAGCCAGGCCATGCTCCAGGAAAGAGCAGCATCCCCACCGCTTAAAGCCATGGGACCACCTTTGGCTCAAGGTCAGAGATGACCCCACTGGCCAGCTCTGCCACAGCCAGAGCTCCAGCTGCCCGGCACCCCACAGGGGGAAAGCGGAGAGCATCAGGAAAAGGGCCTGCTACTCCAAAGTCACTTACCTCACGCACAAGACCACCATGAGCATTTCTCCCTTTCCAAAGTGATCTAGGAGATCAGAAAGCACCTCCCTGATTGCTTCTCCCTGATCTCTGGACAGCGAATATCACTACAGGCACCGCAGGGTGGACCAGGCTCCCCACTCCCACCTGGCAGCACATCCACACAAGGGAAGCACTTTCTCCCCCAGCACAGAGCGTGGACACCGACTGTGTGGATGGACAGAAATTTGCCGCACCCCTTCTGCATCCCCAACTCCTAATCAGAGCCCCGAGCAGCAAAAAGGGCCCGGTGAGGACATGGGGTAAGGCTGAGCAGCACCCCAGGGAGGCAGCAAGGCTGTTTTAATCATGGGAAATGTTATGCCCATTCGAGGGGGAAGTGAGGAAATCAAATGCACCATGGGGAGACCCCCGCTTTGAGCCAGGAACAAGCTGCCGCTCTGCTCCGGCTGCTACAGCACTTACGTGAGCGGGGAGTGAGGGGCAGGAGACGGCTGGCTGGCTCCAGAGCCATCCCCGCAGCCCAGCCTCACCCCACTTGGGGACAGCCGTTTTTGGTTAGAGGGTAAGGCTATTGTGTGATGGCACCAGCTTGTACAGGCAAGACGGGGTGCCGACTGGCACCTGAAGGGGGTCCTGGGTGTGGCAAAGGGAGGGTGGGTGAGTGAGCGTGAGCGTGTGAAGAGGCAGGAGGGAGGCAGACCTGCTATTTGCCCGTGGCAGGGGCAGTAGCCACAATCTCTTCATACTTGGGTGGCGGGTCGTTGTAGGAGACACTGGTCTCTTCGCCACTGCTGCTCTCCGGGTGGCCGGTCACCTCCTCATAGGAAGGCGGAGGGGTGGCACTGGACAGTCTGGAGAGGACTGAGACCGAATGCTCTGGTGGGTAAAGGGTGCCGTCTTGCTGGGGGGTGCCCCCAGCTCTGCCATCTCCAGCCACCCGGTTGCTCGCTTCTCGCTGATACTGGGTTTCCCCTTGGCTTTGCGACCGCTCCCGGTACACCATGACCCTGGGGAGGCTGCGTCCCGTTCGGCTGGCCAGGTAACGGTTCTGGGCATAGGAAGGGCGGTGGCGGGTGGCCTTCTGAAGCTGGCACCTCCAGATGATGAAGAGGGCGATGACTATCAGAAGAGCCACTCCCAAGAGGGGCACCACCACGTACATAGCGTCTGAGCGCTCTGTGCTGTGCCCGGGGTCCTTGACAGAGTAGACAGAGTTGGTGTAGCCCTTCCAAAACTCCATCTGTGGCAGGAACAGAGAAGCAACATCATGTGCTGCAGGTGGGACAAGCACCCCCTGACCACCACCAGCAATAATCACTGCCCTCCCTAGGCCCACAAAAGAGGCAGTTTTTTGGCCATCCCCCACCACTCTCACCAGGGCTGCCAGCATCTGAGGTGCTGTGGGAACCAACACAAAAGATCATGGGAACATCCCTCACCAGCGGCCAACAGCCCCCACACCAAGCAGCGAAAAAATTGGCTAACACCAACCAGAGCCTGGAGAGTCAGGGACAACAGCCCAAATTTCCCACACATGCCATGGGAGTGCCAGCTTGACCTGTAGCTGTGGGCAGGGTGTCCTGGCAATACCAAGGTGAGGGCATTGCCTGGGAAAGGGAAGTCACACTGGAAAGCAAGGCCACAGCATGCTGCCTGCAGACAGAAGAGGACAAAGGGAACAGGAAAGGCTGTTCCCCCTGTGCTTTCCTTCTCTGCCCCCAGCTTGCTAAGGTGTAAGCCCTCACATATCCACTGGGGAGCAGGGCAGGACAAACGCACCGTCTTCTCCTTGTTCTCGAACACTTCCTTGACCTCCTCATAGCTGCAGACCTCCTCAATGCACTCCCGCTCGATGGTGCCCTGCCGGATCTCCTCCAGGAAGCCGTTGGCTCGGGGAAAGCGCTTCAGGACCGAGTGGGCATTCCTGGCTCCCAAGAACACTGCAACACACAAGGCAGAGACACGCTGAGCAGGGAGAACCCCACACTTGGCCTCTGCCCAGCCAGGCTTTCCCACCAGGCTGCCCACAGGATTTTGGTGATACAGGCATCCCAAACACCAAAAGCCCAGGGCTACAATTCAGTTAGCACAGCGGAGTGCCCATTGAGCGAGAGCACACCCAGAGGGGCGCACGGCTCTTGGGGTCTGCCCAGAGACATACAGCACCAGGAGCATCCTTCCAGCAGGGCTGAGGTGCTAGAGACATGGGAAGCGGCAGCTGCAGACCACACAGGGCAGCTGAAGAAGAGACAGAAGGCTCAGAAAATACTTATTTTCAACCTCCTGTCCTTAATGGGATTTCACCTTGCTGCCCCTTTGCTGCAGGTCAAGGGAGATCCCACCGGGTGAGCAAGACCCCACAGGGCTGGGACGCAGAGCCAGGCCTCTCTGCCAAGACATTGGGCCAGCACCAAGACAGACTCACAACACATAATGCATTGTGCATCATTCCGCAGTCCCCCGTCCATCACCCCAGAGCCTCCTCTGTTTCTTCACACCTCCACAGCCCTCGAGGAGGAGAGCAGACAGCCTGCTGGGAGCCGCTGTCCCAGCTGCCAGCTGCTGTGGGGTCATGCAAACTCAGGTGGCTTCAGGGACTCTGTTCAGGTCCCAGAGAAACCACTGTGTCTTCTCCCAGGCCCAAGGGCAAACATCCCCAACACACAGGGACAGCACAGGGGGTCACGAGTCAGATACTGAAAGGGACCAGAGCAACCTCTCCTCAGATGGCATTGTATTCTCATCCCTACTGCATTTTGGTGCAGAGGCCTCACAAACCTTCCTCTGCTCCCAAAGCCTGGGAGACTCTCTGTTCGCCACATCAGATCTTCCCACAGAGCATCCAGTCAGGAAGCCAGACTGAGCAGGAACAGCACCTTCCTGCCTGCAAGAGACACAGCCCTTTCAAAGCCTCTCCCCCCATATTCTGCAGGAGGGAGACCTCCATGGGGTGCAGGGAGCAGGTACCTACCAGGACCTGCAGCAGCACAGGAGGAGCAAACAAGCTGTTGCCCAGAAAGGAGAAACTCCACACAAACCACGACCCTTCCAGGATCCAAACGTCCCATGCAGCATTTCATAAGCGAGTGTCTCCATAATGCAGCTCAACATACTCCGCTGTAGGCTGACACCATCTCTTCCCACCAAGCCACATAATCATGCTGCTCCCCTTGAGGAAGATGAATCGGTTCAGCTGGCTGATCCACAGAAATCTATTTACCTCCTTCACCCTCAGGCTCAGTCTTCCGTTGGATCAACCAGGTGAACCAACTCACACTGCAGCAACATCAACAGATGCAGGACAAGGAGGCGAGGGGACAGCCGGAGTCTCCCATTAGAGCAGCTTGGCTGTAACACAGAAATACTCCTTCAATAAGGAGCTTGGTGAAGATCAAACGTAACAGTCAGTGAAAAGCTACCAACTTCTTTCATTAGGAGCCTTTTACAAGAGAGACGGGCACGTTTCCTTCTGCTTTACCTTCCATGTATCCTGCTCCTAAAACAACACAGCAAGGTATTTGTGAGAGTATTTGTAAATATCAAGGCAGGGACAAGATCATGGCATAAGCAACTATTACTGTGCTACACCATCCTGTGCTTGGAGGCACTGTGCTTTTTTTGTGCTGTGTAGGTGCATTTTCCCCCCGTGATTTATTAATGGCTTGCTTCAGTGAGAGAGTTTGCAGAGCGCTGAACCACTGAGGTGTGAATGAAGAGCAGCATGAATGATGTGAGTCAGAGACCTTCCCTCAGAATGAACTTTATTATGCAAACCTTTTTTTGTTGTGTTTTTTTGTTTTTTTTTTTACAAGGACAACCAAAAAAGCATTTTTTAAGAGGCACAGAAGAAGGCATCTTGCAGGAGGGCAGGGATCAGCTTGCCTTGGCTTTCACAGTTGAGGAGGGCTATCCTGGCTGGAGAGGGAGCAGGTTGGCAGGCCGACCTTTTCTTCAGCCTTTCCAGAATGAGATGAAATTTTACAAAGACACCATCCATTCCACAAATGTCCCATCCTTTGCTGGAGAAGTCTGGCCTCACCTCCTCTGCCTCCCGCCTTGATCAGGCTGCGGTATCAGCTCTCCCCTCCTCAGCACTTCAATCTGAGCCTCTTTCCAACTTCCTCACCACACCTTGGAGCAACAAGCTTGGCCGCAGATCTCGCTGTCAGGGTTTTCCATCCCTGCAGATACCAGTCACCCTGCTTTGCCATGCTGAACTGGCCACTATGGTGGGAAATAAAAACAGACACACAGGCAGGCAGGTATCACGAGCAATGTCCCAACCGAAAGCATGCTGCGATGGAGGTGTGTGCCTCTCCCCACATCCAATTTCCCTCAGGGACCTAGAAATGGCAGAAGAGCAGAAACTAAGTCACTGATCCCTCCCCTCTTTTACATGGAAAGTGCAAAGAGCTCCCACGTGCCTGGGGACCAGAGCAGGAAAACCAACGGCCTTCAGGAAACAAGAGCCTTTTCCAACTCTCATCTCCAGCCTGGATCCCCAACCGACATGAAGAGCAGACAGCTAAGCAGGCAGTGTCCCCAAACCACAGGGCAGGAGGGACTTCCCAAGGCCCAGCAGCCTCAGTATTGACCCCTTGTGCCTCTCCACATCTCCCCACACCAGCTGGAGAACCGGTGCTCAGGAAAGATCAGAGTTTTAGGCAGGGGGAGCAGGAGCGAGGGCTGCGTTCACTGCATCCCTGCTGAGTTTCCTGAGGTGCTGCTGGCCCCTGGTGGCAGGCAGGCTTGGCCACACCGCTACCCCACAGCTCTGCTGCCCGGCTTGTGGGGACACCCCCGGGGCTGCTGCTTTGTAGAATGACATGCAGCTGTGTCTGCAGAGGGACAGCCAAGGAGAGCACATGATGGTGAACATGCTGACCACCGCATCCCCCTCCTGCACGTCAGGGTCACCACGATGGGGACCGCTTGGTGGGGGACACTGCCACCACAGGGGACACCTCCCACAAGCAAGTGCTGGTGAGCCAGCACCTGAGCTCTGGGAGGGAGAAAAGGCAGCAGTGGAGGAAGGCAGGGACCCAGCTGGGTATCCTCCTCATTAACAGAAGATTAAAACTGCCTTTGAAAAACACTGCCTGAAGATCTCTGCTCCCTCCCCCACCTAGCACAGCACAGATAATGAAAGAAGGCATACCTGTCATCCCTGGGGTCCTCCTCCTGCCCAGCGTGGCTACTGCCTCCACCTTCATAGCTGGCTCCGGTGACACCCCGAGCAAATCCCGAGATCCCAGCCAGATCTCTACATCTCCCCGTTCATAACTGCCATCCTTCTTGAGCTCCCATCACATCGCTGCATGCAGCCTCCGTGCAGGCTGCCCAGAAGAGCGAGGAGGGAGGGTTGAGTCCAGCTCTTTACAGACCACACGCCATCCTCCACCCTGCACCCTCGCCAGTCTCAGCCCAGCTTTAGCCGCTGGCCCTGAGCAGCCCCATCTGCCAGGCACTCCTTCAGACGCCAAGACGCAGCGAGCTCCCGGTGGGGTTGAGTTAGGCAGCTGCCTATCCACCAGGAACACAGAGCCCCAGTGCCAGCAGCCACACAGGCTACAAGGCAGTATGGCCCCAAGGATGGGCAGCTCATGGGATGCCAGTCATGGCCCATGAGGAGCACCGTTGCGAGGAGATATCAGCGCAGGCCAGCAACCCCTGCAGAGGGGCCAGTCAGTCCAAAGAGCCTCAGGGAGGCCTGCCTTGCACAGCAAGCATCACACAAATAAAGAAATGCTGCAGCATACAGGGATTCCCGGAAAGGTCAGCCCTTCAGCACCTCCTCTCGACTCCCACCTTGCACAGAGGAGAAAGAAGCGCAAGTCAGGCCGGACCTCAGACCTCATCCAGCGATAACAGCCAATGGCATCTACTTCCCACAGAGTAACACCCCCCAAAAAGCTCAGGCACCTCTTCCTTGAGAGGCGGCTGCCAAACATCCCCCTTCTCTCCTCCAGGACCACTGCCACCTCTCCATCTTGACTGGGAAACACTTACTTGCCATGCTGCCTCACTCGGCTACAAGGCGCTCCTGCCTACCTGCAGGGAAGAAAACAGAAGAGTCACTGACAGCTTAAATTTCACCCGCTGAAGCCCAAGACCTCCATCACCCAGGGTGGTTTTCATGCAGAAAGCAGGGTGCTGTCTGGGGAACCCACGACAGTTCCCAACCAAGTAGTGCCTCTTCAGAGAGCCAAGGATTCACGCTGCCTCCCCCCTCATCGCACGGCTGAAGGGACTGGAGGGGCTCAGGGCACCCTCAGCTCTCTGAGAGCCTGGGGCAGGTCTCTGCCATACTTGTGCTGCACCGGGCCAGGGCCCTGCCCAAGAAGCTCAGGGGGCTGCAGAGAAGCAAAGTAGGAAGGGAAGAACTGGATGGAGAGTCCCCATATCTCATCAGCAGACAAGATGACCTGCGCGTCAGAAGCTGCTGGGCGCAGCCTGGTGCTCTTCCCTTCCACAAGGGATTGATGGATACAGGTAAAGCAGTCATCCTGTTTTAACTCAACTTCACAGCCGTGCCAGTTCTCACTTCTGCAACTCCTACCCACAATCTGCGATAAACAGGACCATACTGTTTTCTCCACTGCCATAAAGCTGACTACACAGCAGGAAAGAAAAGGATATGCATCTCCTAAAGGTTGTTGGGCCACGCTAAGGGCAGCAGCAAGAGTGACAGTGCTCCCTGCACACCCAGGACAACAGCTTTCCAGCCAGAAAAACACCATTTGTGCTTCAAAAGCAAAACTAAACTAAATGAAACCCCACAAGAGCGAAACAAAGTCCTACAGAAGCAGAGTATATCCCTCTCTGCTCACAGGAGGAGTTTCACTCACTTGTTTTTCACGCTTTATCTTCTCCCTGTGCTCGATGCCCCACCGATCAGACTGTCCTGGGCAAACTCGTTTCCTCTCGCCTTGTGTGACACCTTGCTGTGGCAAAGCCACAACTCTGTCAGGAGACAGAGGGGACAGGACTAACCAGCTCCTACAGGGATTTATTGAGCAAATACAGTTAGAAACAGCAGGAACTAAACCACGTGCTGATCTCAGGTCCAGGACTTCAGATATTCAGTTATCTCAAAAGCACTTGAATCCACTCAGCTGAAGCGAGGTCAGGGACAGCACAGAGCCGTTCATGGAGTCAGCAGGGCTAGAAACGCATTTCTCATTTCACGTAAAAGGCAGGCATCCAGACACACAGAAGGGCTGATGCACACCACCACAGCAGGCAACACCAGACCTCACCAACAGCCACCTTCTCAGTAAACCTAGCACCTGTCCCTGCCAACATCAGGTCTGCTGTGGTTTCTGAGGTTCCTGCACCAAAAGCGGCAAGAGGCCAAGCAAGCCTGGAGCTGTCTCCAGAGGCAGAAAGCAGCTTTTTTCCAACAGTTTGCAAAACTCAGACTGCAAACCTCAGGCTGGAGTTTAGGCAGGAGTGAGGGAAAGCAGCAGAGCACCAGAATTACAGAGGAGGGGTCTGCCGCCTCCCACGCCCCGCAGCTCGCACCAGGCCTTTTCTCGAGAAACCGTGCACCCAGCCCCGCTCCTCTGAGCCATCCTGCGGGATGGGAGAGCAGCCGAGAGGCCCCCGGACCTGTGCATTCCCCCACAGGCTGCGTCAGCTCTGAGCAGGGGCCACCCGAGCCGCTTTTGTTGTCGTCAGTTTTTATGAAGAGACCCAAACCCACAGGATAAAAGAATGCACGGCATGGAAAACTTGCCACAGTTTCCACACAAAACCTCTGTATCGCTCGTTGTTACAGGCATTGTCCCCCTTTGATGGACAGGAGAACAGAGACGCAGAAATAGATATTCAAGACTAGATTTGTCAGGACCCCCAGCTCCATAACCCACGTCATACATCAGGCAACACATTTAATGTGTCAGGAAGATTTTATCTTTAACTTTTTTCCAAGTATCTGTGCCAATGCACCCAGTGTCAGAGCTCAGAGATGGTTTATTCCAGTGCAACAATAAGCCAGGTCTACGCAAGCCTACAAGCACGAGTGATGCCTAGGAGAAGGGCAGGCATCCCAGACGCTTATTTTTATTTCCACGCGCAAATTCCTAACGACCTCCCCCAGCTCCGATGAGCAGGAAAAGCTGGACCGCCGCACACGCTGATGCCAAGGCAAGCAGCATCCCTCCTGCCTCCGCACAGCCACTCCAGCCGAGAAGCCTAAAGCCAGAGCCTGACCTAGCGGACGCCCACCCAGTCCCGGTCCCCCCCTCCAGCTTCCCAACACGCGTTCGCCTCCGCTATAAATACCCCATCGATAGGAGGTTGCTAAGGCAACCGTGAGGAGGCGCGAGGGATGCAGCCGTGAGAGTGAGGATGCTGCAGTCGCACATTTGTGTCTCCCCCGGGCTCCCCCCATCTCCGCCCCCGCTCCCGTCACTGATGCCAAAGGAGGAAATCGTGCTGGTAAAATATGGTGCGCGCGCGGTGCCGGCCGCCCGCGGACCTCGAGCGGGCACGGTGGGCACGCTGGGAGGCGGCACCTCCTCACCAGGCTGGGGGCACAGGTACGGGTCGGGGGATCCGCAGACGCCAGTGACGTGCCACGGCACGCAGGGAGGCTGCCGGCTCTCCTGGCATCACGTAGCCGCGGCTGCCAGCCGCTCAGCAGGATCCTAGCAATATTTGGGGTTTTCCGTGCCAAGATCCACAGCGAGGAGAAGAGGCTGCACCGGCTCCGCTTGCCAGGGACCGCGGGGTCCCCGTGGGGCGCCAGGATGCCTCGTCCTCCCAAAACAGCCTTCGTGTCCCATCCGACCCCACCCGGCCGGTCCTCGCGCTGCCCCCGGCCAGCCTCCGCCCCGGCCCCGGCCCCGGCCCCCCCGGCCCACACCAGCCCTGCCTTCCCCAAACCCAACTCCACCTCACTTCCACCGCCCTCAGCTTCTGGTGCCGCCCCGCAGCAGGGTCCCCCCAGCTCGCCTGCCCCATCAGCCCCAACGTGAACTTGCGCAACTGAGCGGGGCCTCCCGGTCCCAGAGGAACCCCGCCACCACAGCCCCTGCCCCGCTGCCACGTCCGCCTGCCCCACCGACACCACCACCCCCCCCGCAGCTCCTCCCTTCCCCGCGCCAGCTCCGCGACCCCCGGCTCCCGCTTCCCCGGCCTCGGCCCCAGCCCCTTCCCCCCCGCCCCAGCACCCCACAACCGGCCCCACAGCTCCTGTCCCCCCGCCCCAGCACCCCGCCTGCCGCCCCCCGGCCCTGCCCAGGGCTCCGGTCCCCTCGCCCCACGCTCCCGGCAGCGCCGCCCCGCCCGTACCTCATGGCCGCCTCGCGCCGCGCCGCAGCCGCTCCCGCCCGCCGACGGGGAGGGAAAGGCCCCGCCCCCTCCCCGCCCCCTCCCGCCCCGGCCCCGCCCCCCGGCCAATAGAGCCGCCCGCAGCCGGCGCGCACCGCCCTCCTCGGCCCGCGCCTGCAATAGAGACGCCGAGCGAGGCGGGCGGGCGGGGCCACATACTCCTCCCCCAACCCGGGAGAGACCGGCAGCCAATGAGCGAGGGCTACGGCTGCCGGCATGTGCCGCGGTGGCTGCTGGGAGTCGTAGTCCGCTGCCCCTCGCGGCGGTGCCGCAGGGCCGGGCGGGCTGGGGCGCGGTCGCCGCCGGAGCTCGGGCGCGGCGGGCAGGGCCCCGCGGCCGCTGCCAGGGCCTGGGGCCGGGCCGCGCCGCCCCTGAGGGCCGGTGACCCCCGGCGGTGGGGTCTGCGCCCGCCGCCTGCCCACATGCTGCCTGCGGGGCAGGCGTCTGCCTGCGCCTCCTTGGTGCCGCCGGGCCTGCCCTCGCCCGCTGCGCCGCGCCCTTACACCGGCCTGGCAGGGCTGCCTGCCTGCGGCGGGGGACCTGCCACGTCCCCGGCCTCCTCCTCCTCCTCCTCCTCCTCTTCCTCTTCCTCCTCCTCGTCCTCGCTGCCCGAGTCCTCGTAGAGGCAGAGGGTGGCCTGCACCGGGAAGTTCTCCAGCAGCTTCTCCCCCACGCCGTACAGATAGTCGAAGGACTTGGACTTGGGCCAGAGGAGCCTGCGTGGGGAGAGCCGGGGTGAGCGCCCCGCCGGCCCGCTGCCCGCGGGCCCGGCCGGGGCGCCCGGCGGCAGGGCACGTACCTGACTGGGTGGTGGAAAAACGCCAGCGTTTTGTCAGGGCCGCCATCCCCCGCCGCCTCCAGAGCCCGAGCCTGAGGAGACGCAGTCGGGTGGGACCGGCCCTGGGGTCCCGCTGCCCCCTCCTCCTGGTGTGGCGGCAGCGGGGCACACGGGGACCCCAGCTGGCAGCGAGGGCAGGGGCCTTTCTCTCCCGTTGGCAGGGGTGATGCCCGGCAGACCTGGCAGACCCCTGCAGGGTCCGCCTGCCCTGCAGCCAGCTTCTCCCCCCTCCTCTACCCCTGGCCCTCCTGCCCCCACAAAGGAAGCTGGCATCTACCCACCTCCCCGACGGGCTTTTTGCCAGTGTAATCTTCCCGCCGTGCTCAAAAGCTCATGCCCAGGCGTCCCGCTAACCCCCTGAGGAATGTCTGCCAGGCCTGGGAACAGGCGGCCCTTTCAGGCCCCCGCGGCGCGGCTGTGCTGGCCATAGCTGCCGGGGGGGTCTGCCTGGCCCTGTCCTGGCGAGGCTGCGTGGCTCGTGGGGCAGAGGGGTGATGTACCAAGGGAGGCGGGCGCAGTGCTGCCCTGCAACAGTGCCGGGAGTGATGGAGTCTGGGGCAAGAGGCTGGTTTTCTGCCAAACAGGGACCCCAACCCTGACAGCGGGAAACTGGGGGAGACCCAGCAGGGAGTGTAAAACTCACAGTGTCTGTCTGCTCCCTCTGCCGCCCGGTTACCTCCTCTGCTCGCGGCAGCCACGGTCTCCAGAGAGGCAGGGATCTAGGTCCGGAGAGCAGGTTCAGTGCGACGGCCACCCTGGCCCGCTCCCCCCTTGCCTTGCTCTCCCCCACCGCAGCCACACAGCCCCAGCCCCACAGTCTCGCTCTGCCCGGGTGCGTGGCCGGGGGGCCAGGCACATGCAGGTGCACTTGTACCACTTCGGCCTCAGCGCTCCTCGCCTTCCTCCAGCCCCCCCAGCACCCCTGGAAGTCCCCAGCATTGCTCCCTGGGCTCTGCACCCGCAGCTGCCAGGATCAGAGGCGTCCCCATCAGAGCAGGGAGCCACACAGCATTCACCCAAATCCAGCTGGAGCCTTCCCCACCCCACCTCCCACACATCACCTGCCCTCCCCACCCTCCCCAGTTCCCCCAGGCTGCGCAGCACCCAAGTACCTTCCCCCTTGCTCCAGCCCCGGGGCTGGGCGAGCACTGGCCACAGGCATCCAGAGCCCGTGGGGAGGCAGGCAACAGGCAGCAGCTTCCATGGTGGCAGGCGACGATGTCCCCTCTGATGCTGCAGACTCTTGGCGAGGACACCTTTATAGTCCTGCCCTGGCGGTGACTCAAATTCTTCAGGACAGGGGCAAGGGCAGGGGAGCGAGGGAGTAGGGGTTTGGGGACAGTGGACAGTGGTTCCCCGGGTGTGAAATTTGTCCCAGTTGTGTAAACAGAGTCGGGGGGAGGCTGGGGGTGGAGGGGCTGCGATCTCTGGTGGAAAAGCAAAACACAGAAGGGAAAAGTTAGACACCATTTGTGAGAAAATCCCCAGGGGGGAACAGGGGAGGGCAGAGACAATTAACAAGGATGATTAAGGGCTCTTTGTGGCCATTTGCATAAGGGAGGGGGGATGTGAGGGAGGGATGGGGAGTGCTGGGGCAGCCTGATGGGCATGGGATGGGGACAGTGCAATGGCCATGTGATGGGACAGCCTGATGGGCATGCCCTGGGGACAGGGTGGTAGGCTTGGGATGGGGACAGCGCAATGGGCATGACGAGGACGGTGTGATGGGCATGGCCTGGGGACAGGGTGACAGGCATGTGATGGGGACAGGGTGATGGGCTGCAGTGGTGGCAAGCACAGAGCAACCAGGAGGCAGGTGATGGGACGATGAAGAGAGGACAGGGAGGGAAGACGGACAGCAGGGGTGGGCCCCAGGCTCAGGCAGGGCAATGGTCCTGCTCAGGCACCCATGGCCCCTGCTCGGATCACCCCGGGGAGCTGCTGGCCACACCAGTGGGGAGAGCATGTGCTTGCCTGTGCTCCCTGCCCCTCTCCTTTGGCTTTTTGAGATGTAGACCATACTGGGAGGTACAGAAAAGCTTCTCAATACGAGGGTGCAAGGCTCGCTCCCCTGCCCCCCCAACACTGCCACACGTCCCCTCCCTGCCTGCTGCTCCTGCCTGAGCACTTGAGGCAAGGTGCCACTGGCAGACAGGTCACCTCCCACTCCTGGGAGGGTTTCAATTTGGGACAAGGGAAGAAAATAGCAAATGGTCCCTGCTGTAGCTCTGCTATCAGCATCCAGACACCCCTGTCCAAACACCGGCCGGACCCTGCTCAGCTCTGAGCACAATTTGTCACCAGGGGCCCTCCCTGCCCCTCTCCATCTGCGGCAGCCGGCGAGCGGGAGGGGGCATGGGGCCAGCACAGCCCTCATTACCGTCTCCATTTGCTCCTCATTTGGGCCAGGAGTCTTACAACAACAAACCCTGTGGAGGGCAAGCAGGGCCAGGAGGAGTGAACCGAAAGCCCGAGCTCACCCCGTGGGCACGGGGAGTTCAACCTGCTGGCATTTCACTGCCCCTCCGACCCTAGCAGACGACGCAGCCTGAAGCGGACACATGGACGGTGGCACGCAGTCACCCACCCGCCACCAGGGCTGGCCAGAAAGGTGACAGCAAGCTACAAACCTGAGCCACTTAGGCAAACCTACCGTGATAATAGACAAGAAGCAAAACAAGGCATCCCAGATCCCCAGTCCTTCCCGACGCCGAAAGGGTTTAATTCTGATCTGCAATAAGCCTCTGATCCAGGCTGAGATTTGCAGGTGGATTTTGCAAAGCTGTAGCTAAACAATTTGCAGCCCCTGATCCCCCAGGCCGGGGCCCCGGCCACTCACCCTGCCCTGACCAGCCACCTCCAGTCCTGGGTGACCCCTGGCCACAGCCACCCTTGGTCCCACACCGTGTCTCCAGCTGCCTCCGTAAGTACCACAGAGCTCCGTCATGACCCTCCCGTGCCTTTTTGCTGGCACCCTGAGCACCTCAGGCATTTCTTTTGCAGCAACACCCCTGAGACAGAGCGGGAGGTCTTGGTTAGTGCACAGGAAAGGAGACAGAAAAGTTGGGAAACTTTGGTACCAAGCATTTGAGGTGCCGGCAGGGGACGGGGGTTGAGGAGCAGAGGCACTGGGTGGTGGCGGCACTCAGCCGGGAGCATTCCCAGGGCGAGAGGCCGCCAGCCGTGGTGTCGGCACACTGTGGCATGGGCTCAGTCCAGTTTCGCAAGACACTGCAGGGGCGGGGGGGGGGGGGGGGGCGGAATTTTGAAACAAGGCAGAGGGAAAACAAACCACCCCACTCCACTGCCTCTGGCAAATCCCCCACCCATGCCCAGGGCTGCAGGCAGGAGATGGCACCAGCAGAAAAACCCCTGCTGATGGCAGTGAGCACATGCTGCACCCCAGTGTGCTCACCCCACCGAGGGACAGGTCGTCCTGCTTGGTCTGGGCGCTCTGGGGAAGCATCCTCGAGGTGCTGCCAGCGTGCTTTGCCCTGATGTAATTCTGGCCTCTGTGGACATCCTGGGGATGCAGACAACACTGTCATGTGCATCCCTCTCCATCGTTGTCCCCAGCAGCACGGAAAGGCCGATAGCCATGGTTCAATCTCAGATGGGTGCATCCCGTTGTCCTGCTGGAGCCTCAGCAGCTTGGGGTGGGTGGTGGGTGGCTGCAGATGCCTTGGGTGAGCCCTACACAGATTGGGACGAGGCACAATTCCCCGTCATCGGCTAGGGGAGCCTCAGGGCCACCATCTGAAATCACCTCCGGCAGGTCCCAAATAACATGGCACAGCTGTAGCTTTTTGGCTTCTTTGGCTTGGGACATCACAGAAGACAAGGGACCCCCAGGAAGGCAGCAGGCACTTTCCCCCCACCAGCGGCTGACTCTCAATCCTTGCCTGTGGCCCCGGCGCAAGGGAGGGCTTTGGCGTCCTTCCCGGGCAGCACTGCTCTGCCTCTGAAGTCTGGCTGGGGAGATAGCGGAGGTGAAAGAGCACTTGGCGCTCCTCCACAGGCTTGGGTCAATCGTTAATCGGGGAGGGATTGCTTTCCACTCTTGCAGGTAACCTCTCCTCCCCCTGACTCCCACCCACACACCGGTGCCCACACAAAACCAGCACCCCCAGGAGTGGGGTGGAGCTGCAGTGCAGCGAGCGGAGCCGCCAGCAGGGCCATGGGAAGGTAAGCGTGCAGGAGCAAACTGCCGGCGAGCTGGACAAGAAGCCGTGAACCCCAGGGAGGCAACAGCCAGCCCCCACCATGGTCTCCATGGGGCTCCAGCTGCTGGGCTACGCCATGGCCTTCCTGGGCTACATCGGCACGCTGACGGCCACGCTGCTGCCTAGCTGGAAGACAAGCTCCTACATCGGCTCCAGCATTGTGACGGCCGTGGGCTTCACCAAGGGTCTGTGGATGGAGTGCGCCATATACAGCACGGGCATCACCCAGTGCGACATCTACAGCTCCCTGCTCAACCTGCCCGCCGATGTCCAGGCGGCCCAAGCCCTGATGGTGAGCTCCTGCGCCGTCTCCTCCCTCGCCTGCCTCCTCACCGTTGTGGGCATGAGGTGCACCGTCTTCAGCCAGGGCTCGCCAGGCAAGGACCGGGTGGCGGTGGCAGGTGGCGCAGTCTTCATCCTCGGGGGGCTGCTCTGCTTCATCCCGCTGGTGTGGAACATCCATGTGGTGCTGCGGGATTTCCACAACCCCGTCCTCCCCGACAGCATGAAGTTCGAGCTCGGGGAGGCACTTTACCTGGGCATCATCTCCTCCCTGCTCTCCCTCGTCGGCGGCTTCATCCTCTGCACCTCCTGCCCTGCCCGGGACCCAACGGCCACCTACACAAGCACCTACCAGCCCCGGCTGCTGGGAGGCAAGAGCCCCCAGCCTTCCATCAGCCGGACGCAGAAGACCAAGAGCGAGCTCAACTCCTACAACCTGACAGGATACGTGTAGCGGCTGCGGATGGGAGCCGGGCTGGCACCTCTCCTGGCTCCCCAAAGCATCTGGGCTGGCACCGAGGGAGTGCGGTAAGAGGAAAGGATACAGTGGCATCCTCCATGCTCAGCCTTCTCTCTCACAGGCTTAGGGGGATTTGACTGCGCTCTTTCCCCAGGGATCCCAAGAGCCTTGTGACTGCTTGGAGATCCCAGCTGATGGCTTACATCGGTGAAGGACCCCAAATCCAGCTTCTGTTCCCTCCTCCATGCTGCCAGCCTGCAGGCAGCCCCTGACACAGCAGGACCCCAGCCCAAAGCCCCAGTGATCCTGCCTGGATGGGGGTGGGTGGGCTTGTGCCCCCAGGGCCCAGCCTGCTGGTCCCGGAGGTATCACAGGGGGGTCAGGGCATCCACACGGGGCCGGAGTCACGGTTGCAAACCAACATCGCAATAAATCTGTGTTTCTAACCAGACTGCGGCTGAGCTTTCCTCTGGCACTGAGGGGCCCTGGCAGCTCCCCCAGCAGGGTGGGCTGTGGTGGGGGCCCGCCTGGCGGGTCCATAGTGCAGAGGATGTCCCCCCGCCGTGACTTTGCCACCCAGGAGCCCAAGCAGGCAGGAGCACTGTCTGGGGTGGGGGGAACGGGGAGTCACTCCCCTGCACAGTTTGTTCCTGGGCACCGCATTGGAAGGTTGCCATGTGCCACCACTGCGAGGATGCCAGCAGGGCAAGTGCAGCTCCGCGGGTACAGGCAACACCCCCCCAGCCCTGCTCGCTTCTAAGGGTGCAGGTATCACTGGGACCGAGGTGCCCATGGGGGGATTTGCTGTCCCCAGGTGCATGTGGCACGTCAAGGTCCCCAGGCAGTGGGGAGAGGCCTAGCATCACCGCATCTCCATCCCAGGATGCTGTGACCACTGGCACCCAGGAGGCAACACAGTCCCGAGCACCCAAGGCAGCTGTTGGCCACAGCAGAGGCTGAGCACCTCAATACAACTGCAGAGGATTCTTGCAGAGGGTTCTTGCAGATGGGTCCTGAGCCCGGGGATCCTTGCAGGGGCTGTTTTGGGAGGAAAAACGCCACCAGTGAGACACTGGTAAGCCACAAGGGATGGGCAGGCAGGGGCCAAGACTTCTCCACACAACCCTTTGGCAGTGGCAGGACACGCTGAGTGGTTGCAGCCCTGCACAGTAGCAGCAGCATGCCAGCTCACACAGGCTGCCGGTGGCACTTGGGGATGCTGGGCGCGTGCCAGGGCATGGCAGGAGGAGAGGAGGTGCAGGCAGCCCAGCCCCGCAGCCCGCTGAGGAGCAAGTACATTTTAACCACCATGCCCCCTCTGACATCCCACCGCCAGGGTCGAGATAAGCCCTGCGCTGCCGTGCCACAGCACAGGGCCACCCGGGGACCCCATGCCCTGGCTTCCTGTCCCCCAGGGAGCAGGAGGGTTTGGTCTACCTGCTGGCCCCTCATAAAGCAATTTAGATTAGGTCCCAGAGAGGAGGGGACCATGTTCCCCACCCAGATGTCACCACCATTACCCTTGCACCAGTGAAATCATGTTTGCCATGGTGTTAAGACACTCCTGATAATGGCAAGTCACACTTTCTCCCTTCCTCGCTGAGCAAGGGGCCACCAGGGGACCCATCCCCAGGGTGACACTCGCTGGAGGGGACCGGGGTGGATTTCAAGGCAAAGGCCAGTCACCCCCTTTCCATGGCCAAGGGACAAAGCACCACCTCAGCCCTGGGCCGGCTGAGTTACTTATTGCTGTCCTGGGGATAAGAGAGCCCTGGGTGCAGAGGATGGATAGCATGCAAGGGGCTTAGCCTGCTGGCTGCAGCCCCTCAGGAGATGCCATGACTTCACTTAAGTCTTTCAGCCATGAATGTTTTGTTTCTGGGCAGCTGACACAGAGAGGAGGCGAGAAAATAGTTGGTACGAGAGGTCGTGCCTCCAAAGAGGAGGAATTCCTGGGCGCCGTCCTCGCCCCTCACCTCCCACCCCAGGCTGCGGGGCCAGACAGCGCTGCCTGTGTCTGGGTGCAGGGGCTCCGCTAATTAAACAAAGGGGTATTTGAAACGCTCGGTTCAGAGTTTGCTGCTGGGTTTATTAACATTTTAATTCAAGCAGCAGAAGGGAAGATTTGTGGTTTTAGAGGAGTCAGCTTTTGCACGGCTTCCCCCCGAAGGAGAGAGGCAGCTGGCACAGACAAGGACAGGCAGAGCGAGGAGCTCGGGTACAGAAACAAACATGGTTTGGACAGACGAGCGCAGGGCAGAGGCACTGCAAGGGGCCCCAACCTCCCCAACAGCCCCTCAGGTTTCTTCCTCACCCATGCAATGCCAGACTCCCGTTCTGTGGGTGCAGCACGCTGGCTTCAGCTGCCGGGACAGCAGGAGAGAAGCTGACGAGCACCACACTGAAAAAGGGGCGAGCCTTTCCCCAGCCCCCCCGTGCCTCTGGCCCTGCCAAGGGGGAGCCCCTGCATTAAGCATGGGTGGGCTCAGGGAGGGGAAGGTTTCTCCCCTCCAGCTTCCCCAGCCTTTAACTTGAACGCACCCAAAGATGTCAAACTTGGCTGCAGGGCAAGGCAGGTTGAAAAGGATTTTCCACTTCGTTACCAGCAGGAGTGGAGGACGGGGAAGGGAAGGACACTGAGTGCACAAATGCGGTGGCAGTGGTTATCTCTGCCTCGCGCAATAGCCACGTTCCCCGTTATCAATAAGCCAGGTCCTCAAGGGCAGACTGGATGCGGCCCAGCCTGGGGCCAGAGAGGACAGGAGCCCAGACTGCCCCGGGAGCCAGCTCCGCCGACAGCAAGCGTGAGTGAAGCGATGGAGCTGAGCCAGCCAGCGTGGTGCAGAGCAAGCCCCTCAGGTCTCCTCTTGCCCCTCACCAGCTCAGCAAGAAAAGCTGAGGGTGCTCCGGGTTTTCCCGCAGGAAAGCCATGGAGGAGCACGGTCCCAGATCAGGACAGGAGCGGGATGCGAGGGGGACGGGCAGCCAGGGCGAAAGCAGAGGAGGGGTGGGAAGAAGGCTGGGTGGGAAACGGCTCCCTCCTCCGAGCCCTCGGGCTGGAGACCTTGCCTTGCAGGATGGCATGGTGGAGCAGGGAGCCTTGCAGCCCCTCACTGGAGCGCCAGGCTGCAATGACTAATCCCCCGTCATAAGGAAACAAAACCTTCCCCTCTCTTCTTGCTCTGGATGGTGCCCCAGATGAAGAAAGGAGGCAATAAAATACTAACATGCCCTTATCTTCAAAAGCAATAGAAGCACTATAAACACCCAGCACACCCAAACCCGCAGCTGCACCTGGGCCAGGGGCTGCAGCCTCATCAGATGGTCATGACAAACATGCAAAAAGTCCCAACTTCTTCTTCCAAAGAGGGAACGACACATGTTCATCACCAAGGCCTTTGCAGCCAGCCCTTGCCCACCGGGAACCCCCACCCTCAGCACCCCTGGTGATACCCTGGCCAAGGCACTCTCCTGCTTCCCTGGCCCAGCAGCGCCCAGCCGCTGCCCCGTGCAAGCAGAGCCTCTTCTTGTGCAGAGCACTGGGTAGGGATGCCCAAGGGGCAAAAGGGCACAGGTTTATCCCAGATCCAGCCAGATCCCACGCCTCCTGCCTCCCTGGAGCCCTCCAGGCAAGCAGAGCTTAGCACCTTCTGGCATCCCCAACCTGCCTCTTGTTCCTTCCTAGTACAGCTGATCTGAAGGAGCAGCAAATAATCCATGCAAGCTCTCTGAGGAGTATCAGGCTACGTGCTGGGAGAGCCCATCGCTGCCCGCAGCCCCCGTGAAGTGCTCAGATAGGAGAGGCAGGAGGGGGAAGAAAATTCAGGCCAAGTTCCTGATGGGCCGAGGCACTTGGAAAGGGCCTCCACATTCCTCCACCCTCCTCCCAGCTGCAGCACACTCCCAGCTGCCTCCCGCGCTGCGCCGCAGCCTCCCGGCCCCTCTACAAGCCAGGGCTGGCATGGAAGAGGACAAATCCTTCCGACCCATGGCGTTACAGCGGCTTTTTCAGGAGCAGCAGAGGATGCGCTATGGAGAGGGGCTGCTGTCAGGCACTTCAAATCCTGACTCCCGGGCTGGGCTAAGCAACAGCTCAAGTTGTGGACTGTGCTGGTGGGAACGGGAGACGCACCCCCTGCCCAGCCATGCCTCAGGCCCCACCTGATTTCCCTGCTGGTGGCCATGCTCTAGCCCGGGAAACAGCCTCATGGTTTCACCTCAGGGCATCTATGATGCTCAGCTGGCAATTGCACTCACACTTTAGCTCCAAAGGCCTCCTGCCCTCCCAAAGCCTTGGGGATGGCCCCATCTGGAGTCACAGCCGGGACACCGCCATGAGACCGCTGGTGCCTGGCTTTTCTGGTTTGAATGGGAGACGTTGCAATGGAGGTGAGGGGTAGTGAGAAACCAGCTCCTCTTCGGAAAACATCTTCAGTCAGAGGAAAAGCCTGTCCACAAACTCATAGCTTTCCATAGCCTCCTGGAAGAGACCTGTTTAAAGGCGCTTTAAAGGATCGTTTAGTCTTTAAAGAAAGATATGAGGGAAACAGAGTGGAATGAACTCCATGGCACTGCAGGGGACAGAGACCTTTGGGTGCACCAGTGATTGCTAGAAAGCATCTTCCTGGTTTGGTTTGAACAACAGCTTGGAAATCTCTCCAGAGAGTTATAAAAAGTGTTTATCTTGGAAAACCATGATACCCGTGAAGAGGACATGGAGATTTGATCTTCCAGGTATTACATTAACATCACAATCAGATTTCTCCATAATTTGAGTCCAATCTACACTAGAGGAGCTTCAGGTTAGTGATCTCAGCAAACGTAGCATACATGCAATCTGTAGCAGTGAGAGGAGGCTTTATCAGTAGAACCTACACCAATTCAGCGAGCAAAATAACCTTTATCAGCAAGACACAATTTTATAGTGGTGTAAACATAAGCTCTTCCAGGGATTCTACAGAAACATTGATGAAAACAGACTCCATCTCTACCCAAAATCTGCCCTGGAGAACTGGCCTACAGAACTGAAGAGAAATTGTCCTTCACTGCTGATTGATGGTTAAACAGCACCACGCTGCACAGAAGAGATGAAGACCAGAGGATCCCAGAGAACACGTGGACAAATTGAGCGGCAACCACATTAGCCAGTCTGCAGAGTCATCGCGAGCAATCCAATCTACCTGTCATCTCCATGTTTGGGGTACACTTGAGGGCACCAACATTTCGGCAGCTGCTAACCTAGGTTCACACCTGGAAGACGCTCAGACCCCAGACACAGCCGAGCCCCTCCAAGCTCTCTGCTGTGCGCCAGGAGTCTGGAAGAAACAAGAAGTCACCCCGTAAGCACAGAAACCAGGGAGACTTCACCAGCTCTGGGGCTGCCTCTTATCTCCGCTCAGAATTTCAGAGGAAGGGTGTGCTTTGATGAAGCTTTTCCCACACTAGAGAACTAATCTTTCCTCAAGGCAGGTGCCTTTTTTCACAGAACTTACAACACCTATTTCTGGGATGTCCAGCCTGCTAAAAAAGGCTAAAACCAGGACAAGACCCACATCACAAACAGTGTAATTGCCTTGAACTCACTTTCCTAGAAAAGCTGTCTCTCTAGGTTTCTCAGGTCACTGGAGCAAAGTCCCACACCACCGGCTATACCTGGCAGGCACTCCCAAGATTGCTCTGACAGATGCATTTTCATTACCCAAATTTTTAGCCCCCATCCTTTTGGGGGGTGGGAGCAATTCCAGCCTTCAGTATTTTCCAAGGCATAGAGAAGCCCAGGGAGTCTGCAGGCATTACAGAGCTAAGGGCAGACCACAGCTATCGCTGGCTCCATGACCACGATGCTCCCGTGCCCTTTGAGCTATTCCAGTACACTTTTACAGGAATGAGGGTGCTGCCCTTTGCCTTTGGATTTTCCCCCCACTGGAGCGGAGGCCAGGCACTGCATCTCGCAGAGTGTGGGTAGGCGAGGAGGCAATTAACCTCTGATCTTCCCTGCGACTGAATGCTTCCGCATTGGCCTTCTGCTCTTCCCAACCCACCTTTACTTTAACGGTGTTTCCAGATTGCCAACTGGCAGGTTGTTTCACCCCAGGTCCGGCCGCTGGCCTGTGCAAGGCTGCTCTCTCCATCTCCATGCAGGCAGAGGAGGCACAGGCTGCCTGCACCTGGGGGAGGCCAGCAGGTAAGAGACAGCAGATGGAAAAAACAATTATCTCCTTGTTTTCAAGGCGAGGAGAGAAAGTGCTTCAGGACCAGGGACGTTCCTCAGCAAGGGGAAGGACCCCTCTGCTGCAAAGCAAAGCCCCTGGAAGGGGAAAGTGGCTCCCAGCACAAAGCCCCCGTAGCTCAGCTCCAGGGAGTGAGACATGAAGAACTGCGGCTGCCAGGAGCCTGCTAACACATTAAATTTCCACCTGCCCAGACAGAGCTGGCGACAGGAGACCTGTCCCTGTAGCTGACATCCCAGGGCCTGCTCACAAACTTACTGTGAGTTGTGGCCTCCTTCCCCAAACTGAAACATCCCCTCTCCCAGATGTGCTAGGGTGACTAGCATCCCACGTAAGCCCCATGGGCTGATTTCTGGCTTGTAAGTCTGCAATTGAAAACAGGTAAGTTTTACCGCACAAGTGACAGGCAGGTGCAGCTAATCCACCCAACTTCAGTACTTCTGGCTCAGTAAAAGCCTCAGGGGAAAAAAAGGGAATAACCAGGGCAAAACACACTGTAAAGGCAGCCCAGTCTTGTACAAAGAGAGAAGTTTATCCTCAGCTGTCCCTGAGTGCAGCTACCCTTTCCCATGGGAGATCTTTGCAAAGCAGAGGGAGGCTGCCCACAAAACACAGCACTAAAGCTCCCAGCTCACCCATGGGATGAAGAGAGCTGCACTGCCCGCGGCAGCGTGAGCCAAGGGGAAATGTGGCACTGCTCTCCCCTGGCTCTTCACACCACCTGCCTGCTCCTGCACGCCTCTCACGCAACGCTGGAAAGCAAGGGCAGGACAGGCTGGGTTTCCCCCCGCGAGCCTTGCCAGGGCTGCCGGCTACAGCCCCAGGACTTCATGGGGCACAGCACGGTACTGACAGGGAGGACAGGGAGAGCTCTGGGAGGAGAAAGCTTTGCCAAACAGCCTTATCTTTGAGATGCTTTTCTGACCTGCAATAAGTATTTATCGTCACTACACAACTTAATCCCCCCAAACTACCATGGCATCAGCCTTCTGGCATGGACACTGTTGAGCAAGCTTCGAAAGATGCAGGAGAGAAGTGCCAAGTTTCAAAACCAGGTACTTTGATACCAGCTTATCTAAGGAAAATTAATAGCTGCACTGTTTGCCAAGTTACATCCATTTAGGAAACGCTCCATCACAGAACCACTTTGTGTGTTATTTCTTTATACTGAGGAAAACTAATCAGCTCAAGAAATGTCAAAAGACCCACGTATTGCTGTAAGGAGCATATATTTTGCCTTGCTGGTAATGTGAGACAGAGAGGTGAGAGTACGAAGCCTGCTAACTGTTCACAAGCTGTTAAATGCTTCCGTAGGCTCACGGATCTCTGCCGATTGATGCTTGCATCAAAACTGCCCTTTGCTCACCACCTCCTCATTCAGCAAAGCCCATTCCTTTCTCTAATGCCTCAGCGTCTGTTTTCTGTCCATCATGCAAACATGGTCTCCTTTCCCTGGGTGGCAGAAATTAACCAGGAGGAGCTCTAAGTTGTGCAGGCCCTGCCACGGCTCCCTCCCGGAGATGGGGTCTAGCCTGAGGGCTCCGCACATGGTATGACAAAGATCCGGGATGTCTGTGAATAATCTTCTAAAAAAATAAGGTCAAGTAGTATTAGGGATAAAGTTCAGATCCCAGAGCTAGTTATAATGGGATGGAATAAACGAGATGCAAAGAGGAGCAGCAGGAGCTACGATTACTAGCTCAACACATATGTGCTGTGAAGAGCACTGAGATCAGCCTGAAGGAGGTGTGGACATTTCCTCCTTTAGAAGCAGCTTTAGAGAAGAAAATAAAGGTCTGTCTCTTCCCCTGCCCAGGGTAGATGCTTCAAAGGATGACTGGCTTTTGGGATAAAACTTCCTAGCATGATCAGAAGCATGACAGCTCCCCAAGATCGCTGGCTATTTTGCACCTTAGAAACCATATTTCATGCAACTATAGAAACTGATGTAAGTGTCCCAAACATTGTGAAAGGAAACTTCGACTCATTGGGATATCCTGGTGCAGATTCAATCTCCTCAACAGCTCTATTGAAAATTAAAGGTGATGTGGGCATAGCCCTGTGGTTTGAGGACCAGCTGGCAAGATGTCAAAAGCAAAAAAACAAACATGAATGGAGATAAGAAATGCTACCTTCAAACCATGAATGGAGGGAGATAAGGGAGCTACCTTCAAGCTCAAGTGTTACCACCCGCAGTACTGACCCGAAAACACAGTAAACAGCACAATCTGAAAATGTCAAGAGATGTCACAGAAACAGCTCTGAGATCTAGAAACACGAGTTGAAAATAAACCAGGATTCAACCAGACAGGAAATCAGGATGGTAGACACAGAGACAGCACCTACAGACTGCAGAAAAAACAGAGTTGTATAGACACGTCCTTTCTATCTCCACTAGCAACAGTGAAAGTAACTTATGCAGTAATGCGTGTAAGACCAGCTGTGGGGGAAAGGACGTGGCAAAGTCCTTACCACGCAGGATGGGGCACTCTCTGTCCACATAGCTGCGTTGCTCAACTCTGACTTTCAGGCAACACATACTACACATGTTTGGTGACACCACCTAAGCCACTGGTTTCTGTCACATGGTCTCGTGCCTTTCCAGAATAAATGAAGTGTTTGAGTCAAAGGAGCAATGCTGTGCTGGCCACCCACGGACCCTCTCCTCCACACCCACCATCTGGGCGAGAGAACGTGCTTCAGAAAGGACAGTGAATGCATGACTGTAAGGGGGGTTTCTCCTTCAGCTCCTTTAAGCCAGTCATTTTATACCTGTAGGAAACCATGTTTGATTCAGGAAGCTTCTGAGCTAGAAATAAGTACCGGCTTAAACAATACTGAACTGTATGCACTTGCCCTTGCCCTTAGTTTCTTCCCATGAACCGTGCTGGAGGCAGGACAGGGAGCTGCAGCATCCCTTGGTCTGAGTGCAATCGTTCCCCTGTGTCATGTCTGCCTGCTCTCGAACCCCACGTCTTCCTCCAAACACCCCGTCATCCTCAACATTTCCCAAGGTAAAAGGATGGTCATGCTGCTGGCTAAAGAAGAGTCTAAGAAAATAAGCCTAAAAAGAAAGTTTAAAGGCGAAGCTCCCACGCAGGACAGCATCTGTTGAAAGAAGCTGGGCTCAGCCACACTAGCCCAGAGCCTTGCAGCAGATCCGACCACAAGCCCCAGCGTCACCGTACTACCAACTGTTCCCATAGCTACATGGGAAGATAAATTTAGTTCAAGGAACCTTGTGTTGCTGCATTATTTAACAAACAAACAGATGCACTCAAGAGGAAAACCTAGGCAGGGACCCAGTTTAGCTGCTGCATGGGCTGATCAGACCTATGGACTCAAGACTGCTTCCCGGAATGAAAGGGCCCTAATCCTGAACCTCAGCACCATGCTGCTCTAGCCCAAGCCAGTCAGCCGTGTTAGTCACAAGGAGGCTCCAAGCATGGCCACAGGAGTGCCCAGGCTGCACTCTCCTGGGATGCTTCTTGCACCAGGAGCCAGGCAGCCACCGCCAGGGTCTCCCCGCCTCTCTGCTATTCAACCCAGACTGCCAAGGAGCACAGCAAAGAGGCTGTTGCGGGTGTCTGCTGGCCGGGCACAACCCAGCCTGGCTCTGCTCGGAGCCATGCCCGTGCTGCAGTCCCCTCTGCTCACACTGCCTCTGGGTTTCCACCACCTGGGGAACCCCAGCCCCCAACAATGGGGAGCAGAAGAGCCATGCCAGTCCTGCAAGACCAGAGGAGGGTGAGGAGAACCCCCTGCCCCACCAGAATGATGACCTAGAGCACAAGTAAAGAAACCAGGGTTTTATTGATAATCATGTGCAAAAGGCACATGGAGAGAGAGAACTACTCCAACATGAGGTTTGTATCCTCCAGTATGGTCTACAGGATCTCATCCACCTGATCTGACTCAGAGTTAATATCCTGGAACTCCAAGCAGGGGAGGATGAACGAGAGAAGCCAGCTCACATTCATACGCAGGTTCTTAAGTTTCTCCATAACACTGTGGGCAAGAGGACAAAAGCCAAGAGGAGAGTCAGTGGCAAGAGCCTGGATCTGATACCTCCCATCACACGCCCAGCTGCTATCCCCCTTCCTACCAGGAGTACTATGTGCACTGGGATTCCTTGCTCCATCCCATCCTTACCTCCATTACAGACCGAACACTGTGCAAGGGATTCAGCAACAAGGTGCCACAGTATAGGACAGACACAGTATGGACAAAGCACCTTTCTGTAGGGCATCTTTGAAGCCGGAGCAGTTATTTGGATTCATCTGGTGATTCCACCTCCTCACGACAGCAGGATTCTCACTTACAACCCAGGCACCTATACAGCAGGGTGACGGATACCAGGGAAGCAGTGGCCTTTGGAAATAGCAGCCCACAATGACTCCTGCCCTCTACCCCCGCCTTAGGGATGTCAGGGACTGCCAACCAGCCAACCCACAGCTCTGACCTCTTCACGTCTTCTTTCTCTGGGCCCCTGCAGGAAACTGTGCCTTCCTCAGCACCCCTCAGTGCATCTCCGTATTCTTGAGTCTCTCTGTCAGTTCAGCCTTCTCCTCTGCGGACCTCGCCAGCTTTGCTTTCTGCTTCTGCCACACAGCTTGGCAGTAACAACACATGTATTTCTTGCTGCAGGGCAAGCCTTTTGTCTTCTGAGCTCTGAGCAGCGCCAGTTCCTGTTGGCATTTCCAAGACCTCTGTTTTCAGGCAACACTTCTCACGCTCAGTTTTCTCCACCTGAAATGGGAGGAGGCTGCATGCACAGGAATTATATCAATTGGTGTCATGGTTTAATCTCAGCCAGCAACTAAGCCCTACACAGCCACTCGCTCACTCCCCCCAAGTGGGATGGGTGAAAGAAATCGGAAGGGGAAGTCAGAAAACTCATGGGTTGAGATAAAGACAGTTTAGTAGGCAAAGCAAAAGCCATGAGCACAAGCAAAGCAAAACAAGGAATTAATTCAATACTTCCCATCGGCAGGCAGGTATTTAGAGCCCACATGGAGTTATTGGGCACCAAAGCCACCTCACGTCAGGTCACTGCTGCACTTGCACTGCTTCTTGTAAGGCTTGTCCTCCATTGGTTCAGGTGGTTCCTGCTATAGTAATTCCTGTAACATGCAACTCAAATCATGGGTTACAACAACTTAAAGGTATATCTATTACAATCTCCACCCCTGGTCCTGTTGGGTCAGGTTACAGGGTTTAACACTGCAATGAACTCCTCCCCTTGCCCCTGCTCTGGCTCAGACTTATCAATGGACTGCAGTCCCTTAAGGGAGTTCCTGCTCCAAGTGGTGCCTTATCTATGCGCCACAGTCTCTCCAGGGTTATACCTGCTGCGGCATAGACTTATCCACAGCCACAGTCACTTTGAGGTGCACCTGTTCCAGCGTGGCCTTGTCCATGGGCCACAATGTCTTCGGAGAAATACCTGTTTCAGCGTGGCCTTACCCACAGCCACAGTCCTTCCAGGAGTGAACTTGCTCCAACATGGCCTTACCCACGGCTGCAGTTCCTTCAGGGGTGTACTGGCAGTGTCATGGACTTTGAGGTGTTCCAGCATGACCTCATGCACAGCCACTGATGCTTCAAGGTGTACCTGCTTTGGTGTGGACTTATCCATAGCCACTGACACTTCGGGGTGTCCTGCTCCCGCATGGACTCATCCACAGGTCACAGTCCCTTTGACTCAAGCTCACACCGGAGTTCCAGCCTGTCCAATACAGCAGCACAGAAACAGCACCGATGCCCTGGCCATCTGCCAGCCCAGGCGCATCGCCATTGCTGTTATCAAAACGTTCCCAGGCACAGCAGAGTAAGATGATAAGCAGTACAGCGAGCAACAAAAGCAAAATGCAGCCACAATCGAGCACAAGACTGTTACATACAGTAAGACAAGCAAGACCCATGGCAAGCACAGGAGCCTGTCAATTAATAGCTAAACAGCAATAAAAGCTATTAATTCGACATAGCACATTCCAATCAAATCTGTCATTCTCTTGAACCCTTCATGGGTTTTGGGCACCAAAAAGGACTGCTGTGGTTTAACCCCAGCCAGCAACTAAGCCCCACACAGCCACTCACTCACTCCCCCCCAGTGGGATGGGGGAGAAAATCATAAGGGTAAAAGTAAGAAAACTCATGGGTTGAGATAAAGACAGTTTAATAGGTAAAGCAAAAGTGGCACACGCATGCAAAGCAAAATAAGGAATTATTCCCTACTTCCCATTGGCAGGCAGGTGTTCAGCCATCTCCAGGAGAGCAGGGTTACGTGGGAAGACAAACACCATCACTCCGAATGTCCCACCCTTCCTTCTTCTTCCCCCAGCTTTTATTGCTGAGCATGACATCATATGATATGGGATATCCCTTTGGTCAGTTGGGGTCAGCTGTCCCAGCTGTGTCCCCTCCCAGCTTCTTGTACACCCTCAGCCTACTCACTGGTGGGGCAGTGTGAGGAGCAGAAAAGGCCTTAACGCTGTGTAAGTACTGCTCAGCAATAGTTAAAACATGGGTGTGTTATCAAGGCTGTTTCAGTCACAACACTAAAACATAGCACCATACAAGCTACTAGGAAGAAAATGAACTCTATGCCAGCCAAAACCAGCACAATCAGCAAGATAAGGAGAGCTTTGCCAGGCCTGAAGAAGTAAAAAGTTAGCAGATCAAGGAAGAAGCCCACTACGTTCTTTATGGAGAAGTCACTCCTCACTTCTCAACCCACTTTGACCTGCTCTCTCCAAAACCCTCCAAACCAGCAGGGAAGCACAGCCACAAATTCGTTACCTTGCACTGGAGCAAATCCTACTCTGCTGACGTAGTCTTCGGTTCCACAAAGATATTCTCCACTGGTCTTCTCACATTCTCCCACTCCATTATATCCTCCTGCTCCTGTGTGTTAAGGACCTGCAAGTCTCCTCCTCCTCTGTCTCCACTGCTGAGGCATGGGGCTTTCTCCACCTTTGGTCTGTTAAGTCTTGCCTTCCTTCCAAAAGGGAAGAGTCAAATGGGAGCTTCACCACTTGCAGCAGTCTTCAAAACACCAACTGCCACAAAGAATCCCTTGTCTATGTCTTTTGTGCTCCTGTATGAATTTACACACACACTCAAGTCTGTAGCCTTTTTTTCTGCTATTAAGTTCGGCATTTGCTTTTCCACCTTCCTCTGGACCACACCAGTCTCCTTCTGATCTCCTGCTGAGGTACCGGGCAATGCTGGAGTGCCTGCCTCGAGGCAGCATGATACACTTAGCAGGGCTGGTGCTGCTCAGAGTGCCCAGCTGCTCTTTGAGCAGACAGGTGTGCAAGCTGCCACCTACATTCATATCCTCCTGTTCTATGTGCGGAAGTTTTTCCCTCTCTTGGTAAAGTACTGCAAAGCTCTTCTGAAAGGGAGAAGTAGGGGGCCTGGGACAAGTCAGGTCTGGCGGTGAAGCTTCCACTAGGTCCCCATGTTTTTCCAGTATTTCTTCTTTTATGGTCAACTTGGGCTTGCTGGGGAAAAAAAAAAAAGAAAATAGAAAAAGAGAGGGTGAGCAGGCTGGAGTGCCCCCAGTTCACAGCACAGCTGACCTCAGACCTCCATACCTGCTGCAGCTGTAGCAAACTACCAATTCCTTGACCACAGGGATCAATCTTCCTCCTGGCCAGGTGTTTGCTGCCCCAGCACAGAGGATTGCTGCTGAGGGAAACTCATGGCATCGGCCCCTCTCTATAGCATAATGCTCCTGACGCTCGCTCTCATTTTAGGACAAGCGGCTATCATGCTCATTTCATGCACGGGACATGTCAGTAGCAGAGCTACAAAGCCCAAAGACCCTGGCTCCCTACCTACCCAGCCCCACTGCCTGTCTCCCATCTGAGACAGCAGTGGGGTTGAACTGCAGTCCCTGAAGAAAAAAAACACAGAAATTTGCTAAATGTCCTGCCTGAAATACATCTCCCTGATGCATTCCACTAAACATGGCAGGCAGTTATGTTTCTGACGGGCTGCCATTCCCAGCTTCTTCAGCTATAAAATCATTTGGAGTGTGTTTGTCCACAAACCCAACCAGATTTTGTGCCTGGCAGAGCCCTGGATACCAGACCCATTTGTAACGCAATCAAAAGCCTGACTTCACGAAGGGAAAGGCCAGTCCATCTACAAGTCTGTGTTATGGCCCAGACCCTCAGGTGGATTCCCAACAGCGCTGGGCAAACAGGACAGGGAACGTGGGCACAAGGAGGAGCATAGGAAAAAGCAGAGTGCGGGGGAGTTATAGGGACGTTGGGAGAGATGAACGGGGTTGTAGGGCAAAGACGTTGATGGAGCTTGTTGGAGGTGCTGCGGAGAGCTCATGTTTGGAAAAAGTAGTTTGGCATAGCAGCAGTGAAGAGAAACAAGAGGGGCCTGGGGAAGAGCTGAGGCAGGGAAAACAGGAGCAACACGAGGTGTTTGGCCCCACCATCATGACGAGAGAAGCAGCTTTGAGAATTACTGCTCTGAGCCAGCTAGGGATGAGCAGGACTGTTCTTATCACACAATGTTTTCAAAGCTGGTATAAGCCTGTGGCCTTCTCCCTCCCCAAGATCCTGCAAGGAGGAGCAGGTGGTCAACCAGAGATCTGTGATCCACCAACCAGCTGCATCGTGTGTAGAGGGCCACAGAGAGAGAGGTGCCAAGGTCCACTCGACTGCTCTCATGACAACCCAGCAGCCCCATTGCAGGCCTTTCCTGGGCAACCAGTGGGCAAGCCCAGTGGCAGACAGAAGGGCCAAGTGCGGGACGCAGCCAGGCAGCCCCTCTGCCAGGCAAGTAGTGCCACCGTGTGGGAGCAGCCCACACTGCTCTCTCGTGACATGGGCAGTAAGGGTTTCAGGAGGCGGTGAAAGAGAGAAGTTGAAAATACATAAGTTAATAAATAAATCATATCTCCACACACCCCCCAAAAGTTAAAGAGAATGTGGGACTTATCCAGAGAAATTCCCTCAGCCAGAAACCTGCTTCCTTGATGGAAACCAAAAGGTATCTGGCAGGTAGATATTGTAGAGATATTGTAGAGATATTGTAGAGATAGATATTGTACAGAGCAATTATTAGACAGACAGAGCTGAATGCTCCAGCAGTGGAGAGGCAGTCACGTCAGCTGCCATCGACTGACCACGGGGCTGGAAACTGTATATGCATGGAGATTAATTTAGCTCACAGGGGTGTGAAGGTGTTAACACTGATACACATAAACCAGGAGGATTTAAAAAAACCAACTTGGCAAGGATTTCTGTTCCTCCCTCTGTTCCGCCCTGCTCCCCTTCTCTGTCTGGACACAGGAGGATGAACGAGCGTTTGAGTCCTGCAGACCCCTCTCTCAAAAAGGGAGGGAAGATCAGACTACCCAGGACAGATCCACTAGCTCTGACCAGGGCTCCTTCCAGCAAACTGCATCTCACCAAGACCTTCCACTGGCCTCAGTACAGACCCCAACCAAGGGACAGAAGACAGAACATGGTGTGGGGCAGTAGCCTGCAACCTACCACTTACCTTGCTCTTAGGGGTCTGGTTTTCTCCTGAGGTCCATCTCATCTCTGGACTGAAGTATCTTTTCGAGAAAAGGGGGAAAGGCAGCAGTCCCATAAGCACCTTTTTCTTCAGCCTCCAACTTCACAATGCAGGTGAAACTGCTGGTCCAAGCAGGCCAAGGCATTGATGCAGGGGATGACACCTGAGGAAGAAGTGAGCTTTAAAAAGTATGAACGACAGCCCTCGATATGTCAGCTGCACCACAGGAAACCAAGCCTTAGCCAAGAGGAAAGAGTCACAGTAGGGCAACCGAGCCTCTTCTGTGCAGGTTCCACCAGTCAGGTATTAAATCAAGATCCCCCAGCAATAACCATCCTTGGGACTCAAATAGCAGAGATGAGTTCCCAATCCCTCTAACACTCGTTTGGCTACCAGGGACATTATCTCCATTACAGACCGAACACTGTGTGAGTGATCCAGCAACAAGGTGCCACAGTATAGGACAGACACAGTATGGACAAAGCACCTTTCTGTAGGGCATCTTTGAAGCCGGAGCAGTTATTTGGATTCATCTGGTGATTCCACCTCCTCACGACAGCAGGATTCTCACTTACAACCCAGGCACCTATACAGCAGGGTGACGGATACCAGGGAAGCAGTGGCCTTTGGAAATAGCAGCCCACAATGACTCCTGCCCTCTACCCCCGCCTTAGGGATGTCAGGGACTGCCAACCAGCCAACCCACAGCTCTGACCTCTTCACGTCTTCTTTCTCTGGGCCCCTGCAGGAAACTGTGCCTTCCTCAGCACCCCTCAGTGCATCTCCGTATTCTTGAGTCTCTCTGTCAGTTCAGCCTTCTCCTCTGCGGACCTCGCCAGCTTTGCTTTCTGCTTCTGCCACACAGCTTGGCAGTAACAACACATGTATTTCTTGCTGCAGGGCAAGCCTTTTGTCTTCTGAGCTCTGAGCAGCGCCAGTTCCTGTTGGCATTTCCAAGACCTCTGTTTTCAGGCAACACTTCTCACGCTCAGTTTTCTCCACCTGAAATGGGAGGAGGCTGCATGCACAGGAATTATATCAATCAGCAAGATAAAAAGAGCCTTGCCAGGCCTGAAGAAGTAAAAAGTCAGCAGATCAAAGAAGGATCTCCTGCGTTCTTTATGGAGAAGTCACTCCTCGCTTCTCAACCCACTTTGACCTGCTCTCTTTAAAACCCTTCAGCAGGGATGCACAGACACGAATTCATTACCTTGCAGTGGAGCAAATCCCACTCTGCTGAAGTAGTCTTCAGTTCCACAAAAGTATTCTCCACTGGTCTTCTCACATTCTCCCACCCCATTATATCCTCCCGCTCCTGTGTGTTAAGGACCTGCAAGTCTCCTCCTCCTCCTCTGTCTTCACTGCTGAGGCACGGGACTTTCTCTACCTTTCATCTGTCAAGTAGAATCACACAATCATAGAATATCTCGAATTGGAAAAGACCCATAAGGATCATCAAGTCCAACTCCCAGCTCCTCGCAGGACTACCTAAAGCTAAACCATGTGACTAAGAGCATCACCCTTATGCTCCTTGAACTCTGACAGGCTTGGTGCCCTGACCACTTCCCTGGAGAGCCTGTTCCAGTGACCGACCACCCTCTCAATGAAGAACCTTTTCCTAATGTCCAATCTGAACTTCCCCTGATTCAGCTTCATTCCATTCCCTTGTGTCCTATCGCTGGTCACCAGAGGGAGGAGATCAGCAGCTCCCCCTCCGCTGCCCCCCTTGAGGAAGGTGTAGGCTGTGACGAGGGCACCCCTCAGCCGCCTTCTCCAAGCTGAACAAAGCAAGTGACCTCAGCCGCTCCTCGTAAGTCTTGCTCTTGAGGCCTTTCACCATCTTGGTCTCCTCTGGACACACTCTAATAGTTTGATGTCCTTCTTATATTGAGGTGCCCAAAACTGCATACAGTACTCCAGGTGAGGCCGCACCAGTGCAGTGTAGACTGGGGCAATCACCTCCCTCAACCAGCTAGTGATGCTGTGCTTGATGCATCACAGGACAGTGTTGGCCCTTTTGGCTGCCAGGGCACACGGTTGACTCATATTCAGCTTGCCATCAACCCAAACCCCCAGGTTTCTTTCCACGGGGCTGCTCTCCAGCCTCTCGACCCTCAGTTTGTATGTATAACCAGTATTACCCCATCCCAGGTGCAGAACCCGGCACTCGCTCTTGTTAAACTTCGTATCATTGGTGATTGCCCAGCTCTCTAGTCTACCCAGATCTCTCTCTAAGGCCTTTCTACCCTTGAGGAAATCCACAGCTCCTCCTAGTTTAGTATCGTCAGCAAATTTACTTAATGTACATTCGATTCCTGCGTCCAGGCCATTTATAAAAACATTAAGAGCGCTGGCCCTAATATTGGACCCTGGGGAACCCCACTGGTGACTGGCCGCCAGCCTGATGTAACCCCATTTACCATAACCCTTTCAGCCTGACCCATCAGCCAATTGTTCACCCATCGTATTATGGACTTGTCTAGCTGTGTGCTGGATATTTTGTCCAGAAGGATACTGTGAGAGACAGTATCAAAAGCTTTGCTAAAATCCAGAAAACCTCACATCTATTGGCTTCTCTTGGTCAACTAGATGGGTGATCTTGTCATAAAAGGAAATTAAGTTCATTAAACAGGATTTTCCCCTCCTGAACCCATGCTAGCTATGACCAATGACTGCATTGTCTCTCAACTGTTTTTCAGTAACTCCCAGAATAATAACTCTCCATAATTTTACCAGGCACTGAAGTGAGACCGACAGGCCTGTAATTACCACGGTCCTCCTTCTTACCCTTCTTGGAAACTAGGACAACATTTGCCAGCTTCCAGTCTACTGGGACCTCTCCAGACTCCCAAGCCCATTGAAAAATAATGGAGAGAGGTCCCATGTTGACATCAGCCAGCTCTTTCAGTTCCCTGGGATGAATCCCATCAGGCCCCATAGACTTTGCACATCCAGCTGGAGCAGCAAGTCTCAAACAAGTTCAGGTTTGGCTGCAAGTTTATCATCCTCCTAGTCATAGTCTTCCAACACAGGGCTCTGGGGGTCCCAAGGCCCATCAGTGGTGTTGAAAACAGAGGCAAAGAAGGCAGTAAACATCTCCGCTTTGTCTATGTCCCTGTTTGCGAGGTGATTGACCTCATCAAGTAACGGACCGATGTTATCTCTGATCCTCCTTTTGATGTTAACATATTTTAAAAAGTCCTTTTTGTTGTCCTTCACAGTACTGGCCAGCTTGAACTCTAACTGAGCTTTGGCCACATGTATTTTCTCCCTACAATGGTGAACAGCATCTCTGTATTCCTCCTGTGTCGCCTGTGCTTGCTTCCAATGTCCATACACTTTCCTTTTCCACCTAAGTTCTAGAAGATCCCTGCTCATCTAAGCCAGCCTTCTGCCCTGCTTGCTTGACTTCAACGCTTTGGAATTGCCTGCTTCTGTGCTCTTAAGAGATGGCTCTTAAACAGTGACCAGCATTCATGGACCCCAATACCTTCACAAGCAGATTCACAAAGGACCTTACTAACTGGTTGGCATATTGAGCCTTCTGTTCCCCTCAGAAGACAGTCTCCTATGACAATAGCCTGTCTTTTTTTCTTTATGGAAGTGGTTTTGATGTGGGGTGCAGGCCGACTTGACCTTGGTGACACCTCCAACCTAGATGGACCATCGTCCTCATCACTGTTTGGTTCCACTTGCAGAGCCTCGTACGTATTATGCAAGGGCACCTGGGAAGGTGGGACAGTCACGGAGGAGATGCGCCTGCTGTGTCGGGCAGGAACTTGGTGCCATTGCCCCCTACCCCTTAAGTCACTGCATTCTGCCAGGTGGAGAGAGGATAGGGAATCCTCTGTATCATGTGTCCTGTCTGCCTGACAGGCCTGTCCCAGGGAAGGCAGGGTGCGGATCTCTCTCAGACTCCCTGGTGCTCCTCAACCTGATCACCTCCTCCCGGAGCTCTGCCACTAAGCTGAGGATTTCTTCTGCCGGGGCACACCTCCCACAGGTGTGCTCACTGCAGCCATCTGGTACTGGCATAAGAGCAGGGCACACCCTGCAGCCTGGCATCTGGGAAGCAGCACATTCCCATCGGAGCTCTGCCTGGGAAGCTGCATCAACTGGGGACACAGCCCTCTGCCCGGTAGAGAGCACTGCTCCCTGATCAAGCCAGCAGAGTTCCAGCGCCCTTCCAGCGCCCTGCTGTGCCATGCCCTGGCTGATGCTCCCCAGGGGTTTCTTTTATAGCTGGGGGGGCTTGGCCGCGGCTACTCCTGGCATCACCCAGGTCTCATCAGCAGCTCTCACACGAGCTGCCAGCTCCTGGCAGGTCTCTCTGCTCCCCTGAGGTTTCCCCAGTTCAGAAAACCCCCTGGTACCCCACGCCAGAGCGCTCCACTGCGGGTCGTGCCAGCACCGGAGCTGCTCACCTCGTCTTGCCTTCCAACCAAAAGGGAAGAGCTGAACAGGAGCTTCCTCATTTGCAGCAGTCTTCGAAACACCAACTGCCACAAAGGGTCCCTTGCTGCAGTGTCACAGAGGTGCCTGGAGAACCCATCTTGGGCATCTATGTCCGAAAGACACTTCCCCTGAAAATTCAAAACATCAGAGTCTTTAATATAACCAGTTAACCCAAAAATGGGGAAAGAGGCCATGCAGGACCAGTGCTGCAACCCCAAGAGAAGAAGCATGCAGCTTTCTGCATCCTCTTCTAGCCAGGAGAGGCAGGAAGAAACACAGGAAGATGAGGGTAGGATTGAACGCAGGGACAGGAACTGCCCTGATTCCTGTTACTGTTAAGAGTTTTAAGCACGTCCAAGCTGTATATAAGCAAGAATCAAAGTCTCATTTTATATGATGCTCCAACATCTTCATGCATTGGCATCTCTCTTGGCAGGAGGAAACACAAATAACAGTGAGGCAGGGCTGAGAACCTGCCAAGCCCTGCAGCATCAAGCATCAAGGCTTTCCTTGTGCTGGCTCCTGCAGTCTTCTCCCTCCTGCCTCACTTGCTGTTCCATGCTCTCCCCGAATGATGACGACAGTCTCCTCCTCTCTCCATCCAGCTCCCTAGACCAACAAAAGGGAAGAAAAAGAGCAAGTTTCTCCTTGCTGTCTTACCAAGGGGTAAAACATTCTTTCACCTGGAGAACAATCATTTAACAAGAGAAAAGCAGCAGACATCTCCTGTATGCAGGATGCCCAACACCTCTCTTTCCCCCGTCCTTGCTCCAGGTAGCTGAGCTGCAAACTGGAACTGGATATACTCAGCCCTTCTGGCATTTCTGTCTGTATCTGGGTTTCTTCTCCTCATCACTCTATTCCTACTCCTTGGGCACCAAACAGCTTCTGCAACAAGAGCACCCATGCCTGAGTGTGTGAAAGAACAGTATGACTCCTCTCTCCCACCAAAAATCTCCATGGTTTGGACATCTATGCAATATCTCTAATCCTTTAGGATTTCAGATAAAAGAAGATCAAGAGAACAGCTGAAGAATCAAACACTGTGCTTAAGGGCTAAAAGGAAAAACAGCCACTTGAATCCCAAAATAACATAGATGAAATGAAGTACAGACTATGAGGCAGAGTTCAGCACACCACACATTATGCCAGTCATTTCTGCTTTGAGTTGACAGAGAAATGCATCGTAACCCATGTGAGCAGCACAGACCACTAATACCAGCTGCTTCAAAGGAAAGGAACTGTCAGAGTCATGAGTTACGTGGAAACAGTCTATAGGAAAAGATCCCTCTATTCACCACTATACATTTGCAGTGATATCCTGAAGCACAAGATAAAAATCATACACAGGTTTAAAACAGAAATGCAACTATTACTTTTCTGGCAGCCACAAGTACTGCGCTGGTGTTCTCACTGAACTATCCAACACATTCTTAGGTCTCTGTCCTCAGACAAAACTGCTAACTTAGAAATGATCCGTACACCTAGGCAATCCTAATTAGTCCTTCTGCAGTACCTTGCTTGCTTGCTTTATTCTGCCACCACCTTGCTGATTGCTCAGTGGAACCAGGTCAGTCTGAAGGTACTCACAAATCCCACGGTCTGTTTGCCTGGCTTGACAAAGAACTGTCTCCCATCTGTAATCTGTGCTGCTCCCTCTTCCAGATCACTGACTTTTAATGTATTAAAGAGATTTAAATGGAGGCAGTCCTGTATTAGCTTCCTCCTCTATTGAAAGGTGGTTTTATTATCTAGTTTCTAGGCTATAAAAACTTACTCCTCGGCCCCCAGAGCCAACTGATTTCCTTAATAATTTATCATGAATTTATCATGAAGGCTATCTTATCTATCTTTGTGGAATGCCGAACTTCAACAGATAATGTCAATTCAGCCGTACAAACTGGTTGCACCCTGGAATTTGCTGATCAGAGAAAAGGATCTTCCTTCAGTAACACCCAGACAGCTGGTCCAGTCCCAACTCTACCAGTTCTTTCTGCTTAGCATTTGGTAAGGAAGTAAAGCTTTTTTATTCTCCAACAGGTCAGGAGATCTCAACAAGAAATTGTATTTTGTTATTAGCAGTTTTGCCATTTGACTGTAATTCAATCAGCACATTTAACTAAAACTCATCCAATTCTTCAGAAGCACTATCATTTAAATGGCCAGATTCCTCTAGATCAAAGGCTGTTATTTTAAAGGCATCAGCAAAAAAGGGGTCAGGCAGTGACCAAAGCAAGCACGTACTGAAACATGTTCCTATTTTAACATTGCCTATTTTAGTGAAGATCTGTATTCGCAGGTATGTGGAAGGAAAGCAGAAAGTCAAGCATTTGACAGAAACCATTTGTATTTCAAGGATGTTAGATGGCATGGAAAAAAGTCATCCAGGACTCGATTCACAAGTCTCCTACCTATACTTGGGGAGGGGATGGAGATGACAAAACCAGATTTCTGATAACAATGTAGGGTCAACCTGGTCAGGGAGCTTCCTCCACTTCAGACACTCTTTACATTGTACCCATGTCTGGTCTGGTCTCTCTCTGTAAAAACCAATGCTCAGTCTGAGTATTTCAAGTGTGGAGTAAACACCAGGAAAGGCTGTTCAGAACGAGCACTGACACCTGACCCCAGAGCAATCCCAGCCCATTTGGACAGGACATGGGATGGTCCGGGGCAGCCAACATGTCTCTGCTCCCCTGAGGACACCCTGCCCATGGTGTGGCATCCCTCCCAGTAACCACCGGGCCAAACTCCACAAGTTCAAATCTCAATTCCCTATAGGAAGGAGGAGTTCAGTCACCCCTCGGCAGCCTTTGCTCCTCCTGGTGGCACATTCCCACCCCACCTTGGCCAAGGGAAAGCCCTAGGCCTTTAACGCTGGCAAAGATCAGAGCAGTGGCAAACTGGTTCCCACGCTATCATGCAAGCTGCATCCACAGCTAACAGAGTCCTGGCTATCCTGCCAGAGCAGATCCCCTTCTGGAAATCACCCTGGAGGAGAGGCAGGCTGCCCGTCCTCTGGCAGCACCTCCAGCCACAGCAGTATTAAACAGCGGCTGGACATCTTTAGTTACCTAAAACCCGGACAGGCACCCATTGTGCTGCTGCACACACTGATCTCATCCTAGCGACACACCAGGTCTCCTTGTTTAACTCTGGACACTGTGCCATGTAGAAGTAAGGATCTAAGATGAGGCTGCTTTTGCAAAGTCCCACTCTCCCCTCTCCGAGATAAAGAGGGGTAAAAGACAAATCCAACTACTCACCTTCCTTTGACAGCCCACCTTCTCATAGATCTGATGAGACAGTTGTTGCAGTACATCATGATCCTGTAGTGGCTTTTATTCTTGCAGGTGAACCCAAAGGTGATCTTCACCCTTTTGCTCTGAGGGAAAATGTGTCAAGGAAGAAATAAACAACAAGCTCCAGAGGAGGAGTGGGGGAGATGCCCAAGTTCCACAGGAAGGAGTGAAACGCTCCAGAGAGGCCGCAGCATCAAGCAGCCGGCACTGCGTTCCTCAGCACAACACCTTCCCTCTTCAGCAGGGAAAACGCGCTCAGCCTTGGCCTAGTAACAACCACCCTGTGCACGCAGCCAACAATAACAGATAAGAACACACATAGCTGACTGGAGGGGAGCTGGATACAGCTGTACTGAGCAGAGCCAGTCTGTCACTGCCAAGTCAAAATGTGCCTTGGTTATAGCTTTAATAAAAACTCTGATATGCATTTATATTACCCTGATAATAGAACAGGCAAGATCTGGCCAAAGAAAACTGCCTTGGAGTGTATCACAAATGAGACAACTAATGAGTAACAATTTTACTTGTGATTAAAAGATAAATGACCATCGTTTACAAAACCAAATCAAACACATCCAGTCAGGGCTGAAGAAATCTTAATGACTAACAATGACACCAAGGTCCATCAAAGAAGAGCGAGCTCTCCTTCAGCAGACTCCAGTTTCACAAATTCAGTTCTAGACAGACCACTATTAGATGGGGAACTGTGGGTTTAGGATTAAAATTAACCACTTTTTGTCTAAATATATTTTAATTTGCTTACTTCTTAGAGCTCATGTGTTTGCAATGTACATAGTCATCACGTGCTTTCCAATGCAATGCTACTTTATTTGTACACAACAGGTGCTAAACTCCAAATCTCGACGATCTGTTATTTTATGCACACCACCTATGCAAGGCCAAAGCACCTTTGAAAGCAAGTGGAAAACCACTACTGCTTGGGCACTACCACTACAGGTTTCTAACCTGCTGCATTTCTGCAAATCATCTCAAAACACAGTGGCTGTGCAATCCCTGGAGAAAGCATTAGCACACAGATGTGTTCTACTGTGATGCTACAAAAGCAGGAGAGCAGCTTTGTTGGTTCTCCTACTCCTGACTAAGTACATAGGTACAGAATTTAAATAACGCCTTTTCATCTTGGGTCAATCTTTTCATATATACATAAGCACAGAAATTCATGACACAAAATGACCTTTAAAGCATGTAGGAGGAGGGGGGACAAAAGATACTCAGGTGTAGTTCAGAACAGCTTAAGCAAAGTTCTTTCTGGAAAAAAAAAAAAGAAAAGGGATTTGAAGGGTAGATTGTTCTTTGCACTTGGCTTTACTTGGGGATACTGGTTTCTGTTCGGGGGACACTGCTCTCCAAAAGCATATGGCAGCAGGTAAGCCAAAAAAGTCATCTTATTCCCAAAGAACTGGGGTGGCCTAGGAGCGGGTGCTGGGAATGAGAATCAACACACTCCAAGAACTCAAATGACCAACTTCTAGTCAGCCGGGAAAAGTCAGCAACCAGCTGCTGACGAACAGGACAGAGGGGAAGAAAGGCTTTTCTGGTCTCGTTATATATTTCGATAAAGTGGTTTTTCCACTGAATTGAATAATGCTGTCATTTAAAATATATTTCAGTGGATATTTTCTCAAGCAAAACTGAGCAGTTAGCAAAAGCCTCAAGCCTTTCTCCACCTCATTCTCCCCTGACACAGCACATCGGCCTTGGGGTATGGCAGGAACCGGCTCATGTACAGGGTGAGCCATGAGCCCTATCACCCACTGCTCCAGCAGAAGCAGCTTTGAGGGCTCCCTTCTAAGCTTCACATCAGGATATGGCCTCTCAAAGGTGACCAGAAGATAGGAAGGAGAAGATAATTCAGCCTCTCTATTCATTTAAATCCTGCGTTTCTCTATGCATCAGACCAGGCAGGCCTGAGCCCAGCTGTGAGGTTGGTCTGGAACCCCGCAGTGTGCTGAGGCTGCTGTGGGAGCAGAGTGCCAAGAGGTGGCAGGGAGGATACGATGAATCTTGGCTTATAAAAATCATATTCAGTGTTGGCCAGGCTCTTGGCAATCAGCTGAGTGTTCACCTTCTGTCGCAGGACGACCCACATGCGAGGCTTCAGGTACAAGATACTGCAGTATGCCTGGGAGAGGGGACAGCACAACAGAACAGGCAGGTGAATTCTAGTCGCGTGTAGTCTTTTCCAGGTGAACCCAAAATCTAATTTGGATTTAATATCTTTCATCCCCTGTGAGTCATGCACAGAACAAAGCTGGGGAAGGGCCATCCTGCTCCTTTTCAGCTCTCGTCAACTTAGCCAGTTCTGGGCCAGGAAACTCTGGAACCATCTTCTGAGAGTGCAGAACTTTTCTGCTGGGAGTCTCGCTGTTGTCTGCAAGGAAGTCTGCTATCTCAATATCATGCTCATCCATATCAAAATCCAGTTCCAGCTTCCCATCTTTATTTCTGAAAAACACCAAACACAAAAATAAAGACAGTCTCCTCCAGTCATCAGCACCTCGGTCTGCTCTTCTGTATCAGGATCCCAAGGGAACATCCTGAGGAGCACATAAAACAGCTTATTTCACACACTCCATGGATGTCATTAGTCAGTCATTTAATTACAGGCATTTCTGTGCAGAACACCAAAGTAGCAGAACACTTCAGAACAGTCTTGATAACACAGAAATAGGGAAGTTCCATTGCACAGATGGGAAAAGGAAGTAAATGTATTAATTGGTTTCCTCTGAAAAAAAGAGCACACCTGTGACAGACAGGACTAGACCCATCTCTCCTAACTCCCAGCACGGCATCCCAAGCAGTCAGTCATACAGAAGGAGAAGGGAGAAATCCCGGCATTTTTTCCTCCAGTAGCCAGGCTGGATGACAGCAGGCTTAGACCACCCAGGCCAGGCATTGTCCTGAAGCTGTCTCTGCTTTAGCTCTTCCCCATCCTCGGGGCACCGCTGCCTTGCCGCATGCCCCAGCCCCCTACCTGCGAATGCTCCAGATGAGGATGCACGTGCCCTTTTTGCCTGGAATGGCATCGAACTGTGCCAGCAGCTCCTCCCTAGTGTTGGAAGAGGGTATGCTCCAGGATGGCCTCCAGGCTAGACACAGAGTCTTCAGTAACAATCGTTTCCTCTAGAAGCCACAGAGTCAAGGAGAACAGAGTTGCCCAGTCCACCTACCTCCCTTTTGCCACCAGGGCACAAAAAAATCCAGCTGCAAAGACCTGGCCACAGGCCTGACACTCCAGAGAAGTGTGACACAGGAGAGACTACAGGAGGATGATCTCAGAGAAAGACTGAACCAGGACAGACATGACAGTAGGACGCTTTGAAGAAAAACACTTAAAAGTGTCAAGCTGAGTGGGGGGCAGCAATGTCATGCCAGCTGATAATATACAAGCGGTGCCAGGGAGTTGTACATTCTCAACTCCCTTTGGTGTGAAGGAAACACAGCCTGGAAGTATGCCAGCATGCCCAGATGGCACCAAAAGCCATTACAGGTGCAGAAAAGCAGCAGAGAGCATAGCTCCTGGGCCAGGGATGTGTACATGGGTCGGCATGGTGGAGGGGAAAGGGACAGAAACAGGTAGCCCATAGGTTGGTGGCATGACTACAAAGGCTTTCCAGGAGCCAGGTCAGCAGCACATGCCCCCAAGCAGATGCACAATAAGTTCTAGCCCAAGGAAAAGGGAATAATGCTGCATGGCAGTGTGTTAACAGCAAGGCCTGCCGCAGGGATTCTCCAAGTGCAGCACTGATTACAGTTACTCTCACCCTCTCCAAACATTGTGCTGTTTGCACGTGGCCAAGGGACAGCCACAGGCAGCCTGTGCCCTCAGCATCGTGGCAGCGCCACTGGACCCCACGTCCCTTTGGAGGTGGGCAGTGGCTTGGCCAGTCGGCCAAGGGAGGATACCGTTTTGCTGGTTGAATGACACCAGTGGGATAATCACTGTCTCAGCATGGACACAGTCCATGTAGGTTTGGGAAAGCAGCCCCACACTGAGAACCCCTCCAGCCTTGGTGAAGATGATGGCACCCTTCCCCAGCCGCATGGAGCCAGACTTGAAGCCATACAATCCAATGGACAGGTCATCTCTCTTCAGTCTTCTCCATGAAACCGAAGCTGAAAGCAAGCAAAGCAGACAGGGGCTGGAAATGGGGAGCGCCTGCCTCACTCCAGGCACAGTTCCACATTACCGCTCTTAACTTTTGCAAAGGGAGCTTAGATTCTGTTCAACAGGGAAGGCTCAAGATGGTTGCAATGCCAGTAAAGAAGCCAAATCCTGCCAGTCCTATACTGCCTTCACCACTGAAGACCCACACAAATGGTCAGGAAGATCCTCATAAGGAGGATTTCTTTAGCACCTAGGGAAGGACTCCAAACCCTAATTTACCCATAGCACCTCCACAACACTTTTTACATTACAGGCAGGGAAATCAAGAAGCAGAGGAGCAAGGCAATCTGTTTCCAGCACTGCACACCTAGGCCAACAGCCAGCCAGGGAAACCCCGTGTGCCTGTTCTTGATAATTCTGCACCAAGCCCCACCTCTCACTGTCCCCTCTGGGATGGTTTGTACCAGCAAGGGGATGGCCCTTCTCCACTGCTCACAATGACAGGGCAGGAAGGGGAGAGGGACTCCGGTTTTCATTTCCTGAACCCCAATCACTTTTCTGAAGTGCTGTGGTTATGTCTCCTGCATTTAAAGAAACAACCTTCTCTGCTTTATTCCCCCGTAGTTTGCTTGTGTCAAACAGAATGGTCAGATAGAAACAAAACCAAGCCCCAGCCCCTTCACCCCTGTGGATAAGCTATACCAAAAGAGAAAGGGCAGCAGTTTCGCATTGAAAGACTCCTTCCTCCAGCCTTAAAAACCTCGAGTCCAAGAGGCAACCAAAGGAGCATCAAGAAGGCAGAGCTGCTTTGGCAAAAAAACCCTCATCCTGGGAAAGGCCTTTCTGTGTTTGGGCTCAAAACGCTTTGGTAAAGTTATACCCTCTCTGTAAGGCTCGCATCACTGTTCAAGTAAAAGCTTAAAACCTATTTTCATTGAAGTTAGTTATGTAATTAAAAGACAAGCCCTACTGAACTGAAATTCCTTATCACATGCTTTAAATCTCATCACTAGCCTGCCTCATTCTCTCTCATCGCTATAAAAAATACTTCACATAGAAAGATTAACATGATATAAACACATCCTCTGAAGCCATGACTCATTTCAGCATCCACAGGGTGAGACAGACAAGAGGGGAAACTCCTCCATAACACAAGTCTACAGAAAAGGACTCTTGGTTTGACTTCAGGCACATATGTTCAGTTTTATGTGGACCTTCTCTATGTCCCAGCACAAAAGCACCTCCTCTGCTTCTTACATAGTTCACACACCAAGTGCCGAATGGCTTATGTTAGGGTGGTTCATGACAAGCAAAAAGTTTGCTGAGTCCCTAGACCCCCCATTACACCTTGAGGCAGACTGTGTACAAGAGCAGTTATTTTGCACTTCTGCACACTGGGAAGGTGAGGAAGAAGCAGGGAGAGGTGTGTGCATTAATGCTGGGTGCTCACGATAGGAAGCCAAAGGCCAGTGGCAACGCTGGCAGGCGAGAGGAGAAGCCAGCCCAGGAGCTGGATGTGGGAAGGCTCGTAGCTCACTACCTGAGCACGCGGTGGTTTGCGAGGAGTCGTTTCTACCGTTATCTGTAAAAATTAGGCAAAGGTGACCCTTGAGCTCCACAACAGCAATGTGGAAAACCTTAGCTGTCATGCTGCGATGCGAAGCATTGTCTATGGAAGAAGAACTCTGGGCAGCAAGAAATAACGGTATTTCACCCGCGCTCCCTCCCAAACCCCCTCTGCCCTCAGGCCAGCTCCGAGGAGCAAAAGCCGTTTCCCAGACCTCCTCCCTTCCCAGCGGGCGGTTGTCTCCGGGCAGGGAGGCAGCCGGCTACACCTCGGGCGGCGGGGAACGCCCTTCCCAGCCCGAGGCGGGGAGGCTGCTCAGTAAACGTGCGGGTTTTCTCTCAAAACACACCACGGCTCCCGCCGCCGGCGCCGCGGCCGGGCTCGGGGCTGAAACGCGGGCGCAGGCCGCGGGCTTGCCGTCAGGGCGCACCGAGCCCTGTCAGGGCGCACCGGCCGCGGGGGCCCCGCTGCGGCCCGGTGCCTACCGAGCAGCTCGGCCACGGCACCGAGGGGCTCTGCAGGTAGCGGGGGCTACTCCGTAGGGACTGAGACAGCGGCGGCCAGTGCCGGCGGGGCGGGCCCGCACTCGGGGCGCGGAGCAGATGCCCCCGCTCCCTCAGCCCGCCACGGCAGGGCAGCCCCAGCGCCGCAGCGCCCTGCGGCACGACCGCGCGACACCGGCTCCCGCGCCGGCGGGCGGCTGAAAGTGTTAACGCCCCTCCCGCCCCCGCCGGGCGCGGCGACATGGCGGCGCCCCGTGCCGTACAGGAAGATGGCGGCGCCCGGTGTCGAGCCGGCAGCAGCGGGGAGCGGCGCGGGGAGGCCCCAGCCTCTCGCCTCGGAGGTGAAGGTGCCAGAAACCAGAGACCGGCGGCGGCTGCAGTACTCGGGCCGGGCTGGCAGGGCTTGTGCCAGCAAACCCCAGCCTGGACGAGTGGCCGGCAGCAGCCTCAGCCCAGGGCACGGAGCTCCAGGGGCGCGTAGGTCCAGACAGGCCTGGGCGACTCTCCCGGGGACGGGGTTGAAAGCAGCCCCGGGGGCCCATCTCTGCCATTGCCCCACTCTCCTGCCAGGACAGGGCAGGCAGTGTGGTCTGGTTACAGCTCTGGGGCCCAGAACCACCCCACGGCAACACCAGCTCCTCTGGAGCTTAGAATAGAAACATAGAATCATTAAGGTTGGAAAAGACCCTTAAGATCATCGAGTCCAACTGTTAACTCAGCACTGCCAAGTCCACCACTAAACCACGTCCCTAAGCACCACATCTACCCGTCTTTTTAATACCTCCAGGGATGGGGACTCAACCACTTCCCTGGGCAGCCTGTGCCAGTGCCTGACAGCCCTTTCAGTGAAGAAATTTTTCCTAATGTCCAACCTGAACGGCCCCTGGTGCAACTTGAAAGCCTGTTGGCGCCAGGGCAAAGGTGGTGCTCAGCGACACCGCAGCCCTTTTCTCTTTCAATTTGCTCTGAACCAGAATCACCTCCTGTCGATCCGGTGCAGCCTTGGCTGGATTGGTATATCTGTGCGCTGTTGCAAGTGCATTTACCAGAAGGACAGGCGCAAGGGGAGTCACGCAGCCTGGAGGAGGAGATGGCAGCAGGGAGAAAAACAGCAGCTCTTGGGAACATTCCTCTTCTCCGCATGGCTGTATTTAGGTACGCAGAAGAGGCCTGCAACTTGGCTCTGCTGGGAAAGCCTGGGTTCCCTCAGCCACCATCACCAAGAGCTCGGATGTTGCTCTCCCAGGAGCTCTGGGATACTGTGGGAAGCATATGACATTAGCTTGCCTTGTTCACAAAAAGCACTAAAATAGGTCAGCAGTTAAACCACGGCGTCTGCCACAATGGTACCCCACCAAAGCAACCATCCTCCATGCCACAGGGCTTTATGGGGATCAACAGTGAGGAGCCAAGACACATTTGTTATCATAAAGCATCTGTGTAATTAGATACCTGTGCAGCCAAAGTGTCTGGAAGAAAAGAGGCAGCCCTTTTGCTTGTCCTAAAGCAACATATCTGCTGCCACCAGAGACGGGGCAGAGGCCAGGACAGAACTCTGCTGACACAGTCCCCCATCAGCAGAGTGCAGCACACTTGGCTCTAGAAGACTTGCGCAGGGCAAAGGTGAATAAACACACACTAAGGAAATAATAAATACATTTATTTACATGGCTTCCTCCTCCCTCCTTGCCAGAAAGGGCTCAGAAGGCAGACACACATGTACAACAGGAGGAAAAAGCCAGTACACCCCAACAGTGTAAAGACAGCACCCATCTCTCTCAAGGAAGAGCCTAGTCCCCAGCTCTCTCCCTTCCCCACTTCGAGATTTATGGACCTGCATGTTAACTCCCAACAGTCCTTCACTGTCCCAGTTATGACCAAGGAGTTCCCATGGCCCACGCACAAGGTTCCCAGTTATCCATCCCTTACTTGGCAGGGGGGTTCTCTCCAGCAGAGGAGCAGGGGATGGCAGAGTCAGCCTCTGGGGAATGCCCCTTGCTTTTCCCAAATTCAATCACCAGTGGCTTCCCCTGCAGATTGTACCCATTCACCAACAGCATGGCGTCCTGGGCCAACTGAATATCTGCAACAAGAGAGCAAAACAGGCGCAGGTTACACAGCAAGTTCTGGCACAGACACACGTGGTGTTCACGCAGATGTTCCTGGCTCACGGACCCTCAGCCTGCACCGTGGTCCAGTGCAGTGCTGGGATCCTCCAGCCAGAGTGACGTGCTGAATACAAATACAGCACATAACAGACTGCATCCCTTCTGTTTTGGTGAATCCTCTTCCAGTCCAGGGAAAAGACTATGACGTGATAGGAAGAAGAGGGAGTGAACTCCCCTCCTTCTCCTTGGAGAGCAGGCTTGGCGCCAGCCCAGTGCCCTGCGGGAAGATGTGGCACTTTTGTGGGTCAGGGAAGAACTGAGAGGCACAAGGCATCAACTCACCAGGGAAGGTGATGAAAGCCTGACCCCTCATCCGGCCACTCAGGAGGCGGAACTGGATCGGTGGGCTGCCCTCCTTCTGGAACCGAGCAAACAAGGACACTAGGTCCTTCACTGTCACTCGAGGGCCCAGGTTCTTCAAATACAGCACCTGTTCCAGAGAGACAGAGGGTCAGCTGGCCTGTGCCATGCAAACAGACATCTTTCAACCTGGTCCCAAGTCCGTACACCTCAAAGGTGTGAATTAGTTCAGCCCCTCTGCCATCCCAGAGTCTTTCTCCCACATGCACGCTAATGGTGGAGTTTGGAAGGCAGGTAGGTGCACGGAGAAAGGTAGCTCTGGACTCAAGGCATCATCATGCTTGCCTGTGCCAAGTGCTGATAGCTCCAGTTATTTATAAAACGCAACAAGCTCTAGCTACCAGTTAAGCACAGATTGAGTAAAGTCACAGCTGGTCTCAGTCAGGCTTAAACAGGGAGAGGGCATCTTGACAAGTGACCTGCCAGAGCCAGGAATGGCTGGGGTCTGAAGTACAGTGCTCTGCCAGGCCGGGCGACTTCCGAATAGATCCAAAGGTCCCTCCCTTGGCCAGGAGGATCAACCAAGCACCCTTGGGGCAACAGCCAGTCAACAGCAAAGAGGAGCCTTTGCCTGCTGAAGCAGCTTCAGGGCATGCTAGTGAGGAAGAATAAATCCTGGTTCATCTCAACATACCTTGTTGGGCTCCCCAGGATGGTAGGATGAGAACCTGGGTATATTCCGGAGTTCTTCCTCTGAGAGACGGTTCTTGCAGATCTCCTCTTCCGGTACAAACTCTACAGGCTCTTTGATAATCACAGACCTTGGAGGGGACTGGTGGGGCCTTGTTGCAGGAAGGCTGGGACTTCTTGCCTGTTCTGCCTGCTCTTCCTGGTCTGGAAGTGATGACTCCTCAGCCACAGGCCCCTGCGGAGCTGGGGATGGGCACAAGCATGGGTCACTCTTGGTAGGCTGGACTTCTTCAGGCCACTTCTTGCTCAGCAGCTCTTGGTAAACACTCTCCAGATGAACCATGGGGTCCTTTTCATCTGTTACCTTCTTCTGAGTGTCATCTAATCCACAACAGAGAAACACGGGGATGTGACTACCACCAAGAACCTGGAAAACGCACAGACTGCAGGAAGAGACACAGACGGGAGAAACTCTGTTCTGACCCAGCCTCCATACATCTGCCAACCAGGCCCTGCAGGTTATTTAAAACAAGAAGAGTAGCCCCAGCAGCCAGCAAGTGCTGGTGTCCCAGCTCAGGATGAACCTGCAGAGAGCAGCAGCTCCACCAGTGCTTTGTACAGAGCTCATTTCTTCCAGAGATGTCCTCACTAGTTTATCTGCAGCCATGTTTCAGCACATCCTAGTGACTCCTTCAACGCACCTCCCTCCTCCTGCATGCAGGGCCAGGATGTGCCACGCTGCCTTTCTACACTGCTACGTGGAATATAAACTTTTTGCTTCCAGGGACATCAGATTAAGCTCCTAGGTTTAAAGAAGGTGCATGGCATGGACTGACCAGTGGTATCTCCTTTACTCTATTTAATGGAAATGAGGACAGAAGTGAGAGGCACATCTCCCAGCCTACGAGCCTTAACTTTGCTGACTCTTGGTTTTGCTAAATGCCACAACACTGACACCAAAAAGGAGGGAGCAGGGGCCAGAGGACGCTGCGTCAGGTGGACATTATAGCTTGAACAGCATCAACACTGATCAAAGTGGTGTTTTAGGAGTTGGAGTTTATAAGTTCCTCCTCATCTTCTATTTAATACTGTCTTACATACAAAAATAAGTCTGGGCCAGAGATTCAGGCCCGCATGTTCTCCAGCTAAAGCAGACTGGAGCAGTTTTTGCCATCTCTGGACAACACTTGACTCTCTGTCCAGACATCACATTAAGCCACAGGCTCAGGGACAACACTGCTGGGGTGAAAAGTGTGGTCATCCCCCGGACACAGTACTGAGAATCAGCAACTGGGCTCCATTTCCACTTCGGCTACTGGGAGGGCCCTTCAACAAGTCATTCCTACTCTTTCCTGTTCTGTGCCTTTGCTTCCCTATCACCCTTGTTAGACTGCAGTTAAATCAGAGAAGGGACGATCTCTAGCCCCACATAGGCACCTCGTGTCACTCAGTGCAGCTGGGTGGGGACCTCTGGGCTCTACCAAAGCATAACCCCAGCTGCTCTTCCACATACCGAGCTGGGCTCTGCATTACAAGCAGCACATCAACAAGATCCATGCTTTCCAAACAGAGATGGTCTTTACAAGCCTCTGTATTAAACCCTTCAGAGAGCCCACTCTCTATCTGCTCATGTAAGAGAGGAAAATATCTCCTCCCACACAGTGCCAAAACAGAACCATGTCTTCAGGGACAGAAGGCCAGACAGAAATGTGTTGGACTCCCACACACCCTGGCTCTCTGTGCTGGAGCAAAGGCAGGAATAGCCTTCAGCCCACAAACCTTGGTGGTAGAGTGCCCGGAGGAAAGAGTGGCGGTCTGTTCCCTGAAAGAGGGCATTTTCAATCTCCATCTCCCGCCGGCTCAGCTGCTTGCTGCCAGCAAACCTCTGGGGCAGGGCGAGTATGCGCTGACGCTCTTCCATCTTCTCCTGGATGGCATGGAGTCGGTCCTGTGTGGCCTCCGGGGCTGCTCCCAGCCCAGAGCCCTGGAAGACAGGCACAGCTTTGCTCAGATGTGGCATGTGCCTCCTTTTCAGAGCCTCGGCCAGCAGTCAGACTTCACATCCTCCAGCCCTGGAGTGGGTGCAACTAGGAACCATCCCCCAAAGAGCAGGTCACCAAGAGGTCCTGTAACTGCAAGGGTAGGACAGAAATACAACCACTCAGCAAGCCTCAGCTCTTGAGAGAAGTGGAGAAACAGTCTCTTTCTCCTGACCTTTCTGTGCTGCTTTCCTTCCCCTGGCCTCACTGTCTGCTGGTGCCTGTGTCCCTCTGTCCCAGCAGTCCCTGCCTCTGCTGGCTATAGCCATTTTCTAAGGCCACCTACAGTAACTGCACAAACCCCCTTTGGCATTTCTTTTGCCACACCTATAGCATCCCTGCGCTCAAGTTTCCCAAGCTTTTGGTCTATGACTGGTGTCACTGTGGGAACCTTATTTGCTGAAAAGCGGACCCCAAGCTGCCGTTTGGGGGTAGGTTTATGCTGAGGACTAAACCCCTGACCAGCTTCACATGAGCCAGACCCCAGAAACCACCCAGCTACTGCAGCACAGACCTCATAGCTAACCTGGCCACAAGCGAGCATTCCTGTATAAATAAACCTCACTGCATGGGGCCAGGGCACTGCTAAGATTCACCAGACTCATGCTGCCAAAGCACAGAGGCATACCCCAGCTCCTGGAGGGGCATTTCTGTTCCCCCATCCACCTCTATCAGAATCCAGAGAATGCACTTTTATGGGCCGGTAGGTGGATTTTCTTTTCTCAAATTCAGTTTGAGAATTACTGTGGCAGATCCTTCTGCCTCAGGCATGAAAGCAGGCTTTCTCCCTGCACTGAGCACAATCTAACAAAGACTTTCCCATGGGTACCTCTCCCTTCCCGCCTGACTGCATGGGCCCACATCTGCACAGCTTCCATTCACCATTTCACAGCTTCCCTGGGGCACAAAAGGCTGTTTATATGGAAAAGCAATTCTGGGAAATCATTTGTAGTACTTTGTTTTCAAAAAAGCTGCAATTTAGCAGCTGAAAAACAACAGAAGCCTGCTCTCAGTACTTTGCTGAGAGCTCCATGGGCAATCTGAAGTCCTTTCTGTCTCAGCTGATTCCTCCTTGATGGAACCTTTCACTCAGGGCCTCCACATACAAAGCTGCACATTGCTACCTGACTTGGGGTTTCTCTCTAAATATTCTTCTTCTCTAACAAGCTGTAGAAGATGTGCCCTAATATCACTGTTTCTTTCTGTCAGAGTAGTGTTTTCCATGCTAATCTTTATTCCTAAACATCTCAAAACTGATTTCATACCAAATACAACAGCTGGTACTGTTGAGATTAATTTTCATTCTTAAATTAACACCACTCCTCTCTAACCTAAGCTTTAATGCAGGCCACACCAGGCCTGGGTTTGTAAACACCAAAGCAAGTAATGACTTCAGCTGAAGAGAGGCAAACCCATGATTACCACAGACAGCTTCCGCCTGCACACAGCTATTGCTCAGGAAGAGGAGGAGAGACAGAGGGAAACCAAGGGTCAGCCCAAGTCCTGTTTTGTACCTTCTGGTTTACCAAATTAAGAGCAGGACACTCCAGTACACCTGACACAGGACAAGCCTGAAAGCCCCTTGTCTCTGGAATGTGAAAGAAAAGGGTGAAGGTAGGGGAAGGGGAGAAACCTGCTTTGGCACTGCTCTGCTGCAAGCTGCACCCAAAGAGGAGCACGTCATTGCAATCACACGCTTAGACTAACAGCTCTGCACCGCTATTTTTACGTGGCTGTTTCAAGTCCCTTGAAGCATCCACAAGCCCCTGAGGAGAACGTACAAAACCCTCCCTACAGACACCTATCCCAAGGCAGCCATGGGATCCAGGGATGTGTCAGAATACAGAAAGGAGGAGGTTGAGGCACTTTGAAATGTTTCCTCCTTTTTCCCCTCCAGCCTTTAAATCCTTCTCACACAGACATAAACAGGTGAAATGATTTGCTTGAGACCACCAAGGCAGAGGCAGGAATGTAGTCAGGTCCTGCTGTGTTCCAAAGGCCCAACTCTTCTCTCCACCACAGCTTCTAGCACAGACCATTCCACCAAAGAAAACAGGCCAGAAGAAATGTGGGATGATGCTGGCGTAAAGGCAAGAGATACATGGAGCAGCCATTCTTTACTAGAGGGCTTACAAAGGACTTGAATTTTCTACCAGGGTGCCACAGGGTTAGAGGGCCTTGACCACGTTCACGTCAGAGCAGAGCATGCCTACCTTCCCTGTTGAAGCCCGGTTCTTCCAGAGCAGGATCTCCGAGTCGGACAGCCCGAGTTCCCGCAGAGAGGCAGTTTCTTTGTTGCTCTCCTGTAGGGCCTGGAACTGTGACAAGGTCAAAGCCCCTGCAGCCTCTTCCCCAAAAGGCTTGTAAAAAGCTGCAGGGGCAAAGCATCTCCGCTTTGACTTGCACCTGTAACCCAAAGCAACAGAACAGCAGGAACAACTTAGCACTGAGAAACTGGGGGAACAGAAAGGGGCTGGCCTCTCCCCCCAACTACGCTTGCTCCTGCTGCACCTAGGCAGAGATGACGTGTTTCCAAAACACAATTGAGCCACACTCTCCTGACCCTTTTCCAAGCCCACGAGATCCCGCAGGGCAGGATGCTGCCCCAACCCGGGCAGGAGGCACCTTGTGACACTGTAACACCCAGCTCCCCACAGATGCAAATGCAGGCCAGCCTGGTGGAGACGAGCTCGCCAGCCTAGAAACTCACCTCTGTGTCTGTCCCAGGCAAATTGGTTATTTTCACCTAACGGGTGAAAGTAAGTTACCACCCACGTTTGCTCCAGGAGGCAAGGAGTGCTTATCTCCTGCTGAGGTGTCTGGGGAGGAGACCCAGCAAAGGAGGGTTTGCACAGCTGTTTTGGCAGACAACAGCCTGCACCAAACATCTCCCCAGGGAGGAGGCCCCAGTGAGACAACACTGCTGCTGCCTCTAACATGGCCAGACTCCACTCAGTCGCCCCTCCGGCAGCCCCCCAGGGGCCAGATCAGGACTTACTGCTCGATGGAGACAGTGGTATCGAGCTGGTGGTGAAGGAGGCTCTTCAGCTGCCTCTCTCCTTCCGTCTCCAAGTCTTCCAGGAGGAGCTCATCGCTGGACAGGCTGCTGTTGACCCTGGGGCACACAAGCACAGCACGGAGGTAGTCAGTAAAGCAACAGGGAAAACGCTGCTCAAAACGCACTACCGCTACGGCCTCTCTACCTTCTTGACTGTTTTTATGGGATTTAAAGCACAACAAGGAACCAAAACTACTTGACCAAAGCTCCCACTAATGTTAACTAGAAAAGCCAACAGATTTGGGACTACTTTGAGAACGTTAAAACTATCCCAGAGAGTTTTGGGGTTTTTTTTTAAAAAAAAAACAACAAAACAACACAACACAAAAAACCACATGCAATCTTATTTTTGTTGCTGGAAAGTTGTTTTGTATCAGCATCTAAACAGACATTGCTAGTTCCAAATGACTCAAGAAAGAAAGAAAACTGCAAGGGAAGAGACAAACAGTGAATTTGATCAGCACTCTGTGGAAAGCTCCCTCTTCCCTTCCTGGGGTTACCCGCTTCCACGCAGACGGACGGACGGACGGACAGACAGACAGCGCCCTCACCCCGCGCGCCTGGCAGCGGGCCCCTCCTGACCCCTCCTCCGGAGACGGCGCCCCGACAGCCCGCGCTTCTGCCGGGCCGCCGGGCGCCGCGGAACCGGGCCGCGGGCCCCAGCTCGGCTCAGCCTTCCCGCCGGCTGGGAGGGGAAGCCCCGCCTGTCCCGGGAAGCCGTTCTGGGCCGCCCCTGCGCCGGTGGGCACGCGGCCCGGGCTCAGGTGAAAGCTTTCGCCGCCGCTTCTGGAGCCACGGCAGCCCCAGGGGGAGCTGACGCCCCCGGCAGACGCTTTCCAAGGCATCGCCGTCCCCACAGGCAGGCCGTGCCCGCTGAGGCGCCAGGTGCCGCCCGGAGGAAGGGCTGACAGGAGCTCCCCTCTGAAAGACGAGGAAGCCCGGCCCGGCCCCAGCGGCGGCCGCCCCGGCCGCGCACCCCGCTCACCTCCGCATGGCCGCGGCCCTCCCCGCCGCCGCCCGCGACTCCAACTCCCAGCAGCGCCCGCGGCGCGGAGGCCGCTGGGAGCCGCAGTGCGGAAGCGCCGAGCGGGGCCCGGGGCCGCGCCACGGCCGGGGGAAAGCGCCGCCGAGCAGGGGGCGGCCGACGCTGCCGTCCTCCAGCTCGCTGCAAGCCTCAGGGGTAAAATTCAGCTGCTACGAGCGGTCGCTGAGGCAGGGAAACGGCTCCGCGCCCAGCTGAAAGCCCACAGTGAAAGGTCTGGAGCCCTCTGCGAGGGTTTCCCCCATCTCCCTCGACAACGGCCTCATCTACAGCATCGATGAGACTCCCCTCCCTCTCCTTTAGAGACAGTGAAATCTGCACACGGGAAAAAGTCAACGAGCAACTCACAATTTCAACTGCCATTGCAGTCAGTAACTTATTCCAGTAAGCGGGCCCTTCCCTTTCACCAGAGGACAATATATAAGGCGAGGCAGATGGGGAGCAGGCAGAGGAAGGTAAATATAAAGCCCATTACGCATTACTTGCACCCCTCCAGCATTTTGCAGAACGCAAGCATAAAGCGCAAAGAAGAATCGAGGCTGAGGGCCGTTCTGCGAGATACATGATCGTTCCCTTCCCTCTATGACTACAGATACACTGGGATGTGCCTCATTAGTCACACTTTCATCAAAAAGCAGTGATAGGACTCTGCCTCTTAAAGGCTGCCCAGCAGACTTCTTGGCCACGTTCCTCCCCGCACCCTTGTGCCCCAACAAGCTGCAGCTCACCAAATCACCACACCAGTACCACTCTTCTACTGGCACATCTAATAATTTTTAATTGCGTAGAAATTCTGCTTACAGGTACCAGCACAAAAGCAGTTTATTGCCAAAAGTACAGAAACCAGGGTCCGCGTCCACCAGTGGAAGCACACCTAATTTAAACACAAACTCCAGCGAGCAATGTGAGGAATCTGAGTCTCTCGGACTGCTGCAGCTCCTTCCGAGGACAGCTCTTCATTAAACCATCTCTGTAAGGACCTGAATAGAAGCTTAGGAAGTCCCGCCTGAACATATTCAAGTCGCGCTTAAGTCCTGGAGAGCTCAGCCCTGGAGTCACATACGGCTTAAATCCCTCAAGGGCACCGCTTGTGTATCTCGCCAGCCTGCATGCAGTTACAAAGAACAGAGACGAAGAGCACATACTTTCAGCACAAACTTCGTGCAGTCTCTCGGACTGGTGCGGGCAAATTCCAGTCAGACACTGCAGAGACTGGCTTTGGAACAAACAACAAGTTTTATTGCAAGAAAAGAAACAAACCCCGTTCGTCATTTGAGACCTAGGTCCCCAAGAACCTCTCCTCTCTGTGGAGAGTTTAGGTTAATCCGTTAAACTTCGAGTCTGTCAATCAAACGTGATCCGAAAACTGCGCTCTTGCTCCTTGCGGCGGCTCTCGCAAACCTTTGTCACCTCTTCTACCTTTCTCTGCAACACGGCTGTGGGAGAAACAAGTCATTAATCTTACAATCACCCTGAAACACAACCCCGCGCAGTTTAGCCTGCGGAAGGAGAAAGACAAACAAACATTGACAGCCACTCAGATTTGACAGCGCACAAAGAAGGAGGAAAACCCAACACAAAGCACTGCTAACCCTCCAAGGCAAAGAAGATGGTCTAAAAAGCATTCCGAGGCATTCAGGGACTGGCAGGCAGAATCGGAAGAGTCCTGGGACATGTTGTCGACGCTGTTTGCCATGCCAGTTTGTTGCAGTTTCCGGGCACTGCATCAGAGAGCAGAGCAAACCCTCCCTCAACAGGAGCTGCAAGCTGGTCTGCAGCTTGAGAAAAAGCAATTGCTCTATAAACCAGTTTCCCCTACCCACCTCCTGCTAAACTCACGTTGAATTATGCAAATTACCGGCAAACCACACAATCTGTTACAAGTACATACATATTTTCTTGCAGGACATCACACAGCCATAACAAGCTTTTAACTGTAAATACAGAAAAGACAGCGCAGTCGCACAGCAGAGCTGCAGAGCACTTGCAGCCGCAACAGCCATCATCCAGTATTTGCAGATCACCGAATTGGAAACACGTAAGCCACTGACTGATCACCAACTTTACGTGCAGCAGGCACCGCAATAAACAAAAAGCCTTGGCACAAGCTAAAGCAATTTCTAATTTCATTCCATGAACGCTTATCAGAAGCTATTCAACAGGGCTACGGCGTTATGCCAGCCTGAGGCCTGGAGACAGACGTTCCAGGTTAGGTTGTATTTTGTATCGCGTGCCAAGCCCAGAATCTTCCAGTAACATATTAAGCAACACATTTCAGTTTGTCACTTTTCAAAAATTCACCGTGCAAAAAGCATTATGGCATAAAATGGCAGCCTGCTTCACTGTCTCACAGACCTCGCTCGCTCAACTCGGGAATCAGCTATGAACAACCACAAAAGAGAAGACTGCCTGCTTCTCCCAGGAAGAGGCAGAAGGTCAGAACAAGGCTCTGGCCAAACGCTCCCTTCCCTTGCGGAAGCAGCACCACCCTGCGTCCGTGTTCAGCAAGTCCATTTAATTGTGGCAGCGTAGGCTAACAGTAATTGAATAAAGTGCCACAGTTGCACAGAATTCTTTAACAAGTCAGACAAGTTAACAGCCACTGTGAGAATGAATTGTTGTTAACCGATAAGACAATTTCTTCGGTACTGAAGGACAGAGCAAAAAACGGGTCGCCTTTCTAGGAAAATTTAAAGGAAACAGGTTGCTACTTTCACACACGTTCTCTAAAGTCAGAATTCTGATGCCACAGGCGCTGCACCAGATTTCCCCATAAAGGCGTGCCTGGAATGCGCAAGTTAGCACATAGGTTCTGGAAGGAAAAGCCAAATTAAATCCTGACCTAAGCCAATAATACTATTTAAAGATGGATAGTAGCATGCCTGCTTTCACCCAAGAAGGACACCCAGTGTGAGCACTGTCACAGCACTGCAGCCAGACAGTGCAATTTGGTGCTGGTGAGAGGAGCACTGCTTTATTCTGCCGTGCCCCCGTGTGGCTGCTAACATCAGTTAAAGCCAAAACCGTGTACAATTCTTGAATCCCTCACAAGGAGGCACTCCCTGTGAGAAGAGTTCCTTTGTTCTGTTTCTTTTTAGCATGGCACCACGGTATACTAGTTAAGGGTGAATCCAAGACAAGAAACAACAGTAACTACGCTATCAGGTTTTCACTATTGAGTGCATCTTCTGCTCTGCGCTACACCTCAAGTTATTGCGACCGTGAAATTTCCACACTGTTACTCCAGAGTCACGGCGCCTGCAGATAAATGCATGCTGCTCAGTCTTCCCTGGATTTGTCTTTCCTGTTGGGGGGGGGGGCAGGATGATAACATTAAACACGCGCACACACACACACGCTAACTTTTCTGTTCCAAAGAAATACTCTCACCTGAGTTCTGCTCAATCCACTGCAAGGAATCCATGTGTGCATTCAAAATTTTACAGATCTGCTGAAGCTGAGCAGGAAGAGAAGGTGCAAGTCATTTGTTACAGTACATAAAAACTAAGAGCAGTAAAGGACAGCCTGCCTGTCCCTGCCTTTGCAACATGATGCAATCAAATTTCTCATAGTTACAGCTCCACTAACTTAACAGCCGCTTTCCCGGGGAAGTCTGTGCAGCAACCGTGTTGCTTTGCTTCTCTTCACCACCAAGAAAACAGACTGGTTTATTCCAGTTCAGACCTACAAACCACCAAGACATGAATCACCTTGGGCTTGAGGTGGCAAAAGTAAAAAGGAATGGGAAAAAACTCAGTCCGCAATACTGAAGGGAAATTTTTACTGAAAAAAAGCTGCTCAGAAAAGCCACGCGGAATACCAAGGTCAATTTCATACATATCAGAAAGAGCTGGCAATTCAGGTCTTGTTTCCATGAGGATACAAAAGTAGTATAAGGAAAAAGAATCAGCAGCTAGGAGGGTATTCTGAACAAAATTTAGATTTGCCACAAGAAAGATGCAAGCAGTGGAGCAGGTGGCCGGATCAACATTAAGAAATGCCTCTGAAAAAAGTTGTAATCCAGGCAAAAATCAGACAACAAGCAAATAACCAGAGTTCATACCAGAATGAGGCACTTCGACAACTATTAACAGAACTGCAGAGCCAGTACGCGACTCAGGATGGCTTGTGCTGTGTTATAATGCAAGTTTTACCAGAAGAGAACCAACCCCAGGACAAAACAAAATACCCTTCCAAGGCTGAAACTACAAGCCGCAGAGTATCCACGAGCGGACAAACAAAAGTTACAATATCTGTTTAAATATCCCTTGCCTCTTTACCAACTAACAAAAAAATAAAGCTTGGATTTACCGGGTCACTTGTGTCTGCTGGGCCTCCTGATGTATTCAAGTGCTCAATGATGTCCTTCAGATCTTGTGCCATATGCTTCAACTGAGCATCTATGTTTTCAGCCAGTTTATAGCTGCAAAACACATGGGAACCAAGGTCAGAATATTTAAAGAGAACTCCAGAAAACCTGCTCCCAGTCACATCAACTCTGGGCAGTCAGAATTAGCTTCCACGCCTTTCAACCAAGGCTGGCAGATACGTGGCAAATCAAAGCAGATTTTTGTCTTACGTCCTCTCCCGCTCTTCATCTGCATGCTGCAAGTAGATAGTCCCGCTCTGTTCCTTCACAGACTCCTCCAGGGGGGTCAACAAGTCTTCAAGCTCTTTCTGCTGTGACAGAATGAAGTCCAGCTCCTGATCCAGCCTGGAAAGAGAAAACGTTAACTACTCCACTGAGAGGTTATATACATTCTAGATCTGCCATGCCATAACGCAAGAAGGTGCAAACAAGAAACAAAATCATCTCAAGTGTTCATTGTTTCGTACCTCTTCTGATCAAGCTTCACTTTCTCTACTTCTCTGTGTAACGAAGTAATCTGGAAACAGAAGACACTTAATCATACTACGAAAACTCAAAAGTCAACTCATAAAAGAAGAGTGCTGGAACCGAGAAAGCCAGCACCACACAAATGTCTACCAGAAACAAGAAACGGTTACACAAAGATTTACAGACCCAAAATTGCATAATGGACGTTTGGCTTTGAAAGCTCCACCCTAAGGCAACTTGTTACCATAGGAGAAACCCACAGAACAGATTCCCAAGCTTCAACCCCTAGAGACCAGAACAGAAATACAGCGAGGCTTTCACAAGCACCCAGGTATAATTCACACCTGGTTTCTTACAAGTAGAACGTCCCACGAGATAGCTTGATGCATCTGTAACGCTGAAGGCCTTTAAGGACCTAAGCAAGCAAAATCAGGTTACGCTGGATGTCACCTTACCTTCTCTCCATTCTCTATCAGCATCCGATCCCAAGCATTTACTTGCGTAGCTTGATGGAGAAAGTGTTTCTCTTGGTCTTCCAGTTCCAGACTCCACTTGTTTATCAAACTCTCCAGCTGGGCATAAGTCATCACTGGAGGTGCACTGAGGAGAAGTGCGAGACAGCACAGAGCACAAGATCAAAAACCAAAATACAAACCCGACAACACTCATTTCCCTCCCTCCACCAGACACCAGCAGCAATGCTCCCTCTTGCCCCAATCGGGAAAGAGTCAGTTACAACAAAATGCTCACCTGGTGGTCGTTGTGGTTATGGCAGCTGTAGAAGTCCCAGCTCCAATGGCACCAGTCGTAGTTAATGGCTTAAGATTCAAAGCAAAGCCAGAAGCAGAAGTAGTGCCTGAAAGAACGGGCTCAAGTCAAGCGACAGAAGAGGACACATCCACTAGCCAACAAATCAAGAACAGGTCCAGTATACGCTCCGGAGCACAGTGCTCTGTAAGCTCAAATAGGTCCCTCCAAAGGGACAAAAAGCAAACCCCACGTCTGTCAAGAAGGGAACAAAGCACACCTTGACACAAAAGCAGCGGACTGTAAAGGCCCAACCAGTAGTTCTGGTAAAATGAGGAACTGGCAGCCTGCACTTAACCGGGGCATTATTCAAAGAAACACAGCATTAGCCCACACACCCCTCTCAATCTCCTCCTGGTTCAGTATCAGACCTAATAACTACCAGCACACCCAGTTCCTCTCCTGCATCTTGGCAGGAGATGAGATTTCTCGGTTCTCACAAAGCTAGGAGCATCTATCAGGTGGCACTGTCAGCCAGTCACACGGCACTTCTAGGCACTGAGCTCCAATTCCTCCCAGGCACTCCAGAAGCAAGCTTCAGAAAGACCTCTAGAGCTGAGCAGCATCCACGTTACTACACTGAAAACTGACTGGTAACTGCATCCAGAAAAGGACGTTCAGTCCTGAAGCCCAACACTGTGCAGCAGCAAATTCCACTGCAGGTTTTCACATGAGGGTCGCTACTTCAATACAGCACTTATCTCTGCCTTTTTTTTTTTTTTGTAGAAAAGTTACTGAAATCATACCCTTTGAAACATGTAATAGGGAAGCAGCAGATGAATGGGGCAGAACTGAAACACAAAACCTCTCTCCATAACACTCCCCACAAGCCTTTGGCCTCTCCCTTCCCCCATCGGGACATCTCTCCCTCACCTCCTCAAGCAATTCTGCACCTTCACAGGCAGGCTGGAGAAGGAGCAGCTGATCTCTCTATTTTTCTTGCTCCAGACTAGAACACCACAGCCTACGGACCTTCCTTCACCCAAAGCCCCTTTGCTGTGGACACGCTCTCAAAAGTCATAAGTAACCGTGCATTTGGCGAGATGGACAGGGAGGATCGGAGAAAGAAATACTGTGTTATTTTCCGTTACTGGAGGGCATTGGAAATTAGCACTGCTCTGCCCCTACACTGGCGTGGCCCTTTACGCTACTACAGAGCGCTGGAGTCAGGCTTCCATCCCTTCAGCTGCTTTCAGCATCTAGTTCTTACTGGTGGCAGCGCTCGTTGCGGCAGCTGTTGTTCCAGGAACCTTCAATCCAAACCCAAGCGTCCCAAGACTGGCTGTCCCAGCGGAAGGGGCACCGACTGTAAACAGAAGACAACGTTAAGAGTTTGCGCAACCCATTAAAGACATCGGCCCTTTGAAAAGCCCTACCCTGCCTGCTCACCAGACTCCTCCTGGTCTTTGTTTGTATTGACCAGGATCACTGTTGCGCTGAAGGATCATCCAGACACGACATGAAAAAAGGCAGGCTGAAGCTATACATTAGCCAGCATGCTCTGCGATTCTTCCAGGAAACTTTACCAACCCAGGTGCCAAGCTACCGTCACTTCTCCTTACCTGTTTTGGATTAACTAACATTTCACTGCTATCGAATGCTGAAAGAAGCAAAGGGGACTGGACCCCGGCAGGCAAGAAATGCAATCTCTGCATGAGGCTACTTGCCAAAGCAATACAATTGCACGTGCTACAGGAAACACGCTGGCCACAGCTCAGCTGCCTGGAAACAACCCACCTCTTCTCGTCTAAGAACAAGCTTTCAGACATCCTGAGAAACAGAGGATGCCCATCAGCTTAAAAGCATTCTTAAACACCAAGATTAAGGTCGGCTCTGGAACCAGAGTAGCAATGCAAGCGTTGTAGAGCTACTAAAAATACAAATTGTCAGGCTGGGATATATGGTATCTACAAATCACAGCTCATTAGTTCAAAGTCATCAGCGTGCCTTTCACAGAAAACTTGCCAAGGTCCTTGGGAGCAGCTGCCTAAATTTTCAGAGGTAGGTATAAGACAGCACTACGTATGGAATAGTTGTATTAACCCTGGTAAACATTTACAGTAGCCAGTCTCCATAATCAAAGGAAGCTGAAGCAGTTAAAACATCACTAGAAAGCTCACTTGTGGCCATGCTACCCAGGCAGAGAAACAAAAAATACACATACAGCTAAAACTGCTGCTTGCCCACTCGGAACCTCAGGCGTGCTTTGCTTTGCTTTGAACAAAGCCCTCCATGCCTCACCACTGAAGACAGTTTGCCAGAAATCACAAAGAGGGAGGGTGGCAAACAGCAAGAAGAGCTGGCCTTTTGCATTCTCCCATATCATCCCAGCACCTACAGCTCCACTACTGACAGCTAGCACCAACCACGCTGCTCGCTTATTCCCCCAACGGGTAAGAACTGTACATTGTGACTTACGCGAGAGGCCCGTGGTGGTAGACGACGTCGGTGCTGACGAACTGGCCACAGACGCAAACAACGTAGGCCCCGTTGAACCAAGAATGGAGGTTGTGGTGGTAGAGGCTGTTGTAGCAGCTGTGGATGTCACTACAAACAGAAGCAGCGCAGGTCTCAAACAACCGTGCTGAGAATGCGATACACATTTGCCTGTCTACACCAGTTCTTGATGGATGGAAGAATTTTAAACTCTTTTTCCTCTTAGTCTACCTCAACTCTCTCTCTTTTCAATGTACCCTTGAAACCTGCGGCTCCCTTCCACTACGCTCCAGCAAGAAGTACAGAACACAATTTGGCACGTGGGACACAATAAAAAAAAAAAATACAGGATACTAAGTTCCATGGCTGTATGAACCGTCACAGATTACTGATGCCATTGCGTATTCATAGAATCATAGAAGGCTTTGGGATGGAAGGGACCTTTAAAGGTCATCCAGTCCAACACCCTTGCAATGGGCAGGGACATCTTCAACTACATCAGGTTGCTCAGAGCTCCGTCCAGCCTGGCCTTGAATGTTTCCAAGGATGGGGCATCTACCACCTCCCTGGTCAAACCGTTCCAGTGCTTCACCACCCTCATCGTGAAAATTTTTTTCCTTGTGTTTAGTCTAAATCTACCCTCCTTTAGTTTAAAACCATCACCCCGTGTCCTGTCGCAGCAGCCCTGCCTAAAAAGACTATCCCCATCTTTCTTGTAGGCCCCCTTTAAATACTGAAAAGCTGCAATAAGGTCTCCCCGCAGCCTTCTCTTCTCCAGGCTGAACAACCCCAGCTCTTTCAGCCCTTCCTCACAGGAGAGGTGTTCCAGCCCTCTGATCATTTTTTTGGCCCTAAAATTCACAGTAACAAACACTTCTAGCCCATTTCCAGGCTCCAGTTCAGAAAACCTTTCCCAGGACAGCAGATTCACAAAGTCTTGAGTAAGTCTTTCCTAAAAATCACTTCCAACCTCCAAGTTTGGTTCCAAAGGACAGAGCGGGTCCCTGGCTGGTACTAGTGGTCAGCGTTGCCGTGGGTGCGCTCGTGGCTGCTGTTGAAGGCAACGACCCGAAGCTTAGACCTGGAACAAGTAGCACAAGGAAGAGGAAAAGGAGAACCTTTTACTACAGACGCACTGCAGTTTCCGCCGACCACAGCAACGGTCAAGGCAGAAGCAATAAGAGCATAAGAAAAAACATTAAGACTCAATGGAACAAATACTCTGCGTTATCCAGGGAATGGACTAGGGCCAACAAGCTCATTACGTAAAAAGACTTTCAAGAATCGTTCTAACACAGATGAACGCCACCCTCGCCCCAGAACTGATGACCTTCCCTCCGAGGCCTGCGCTGTCACCAACAAGTAAATCAAAAGCTGCAAACTCAACTTTTGCTGCATTCCGCAGGAGTGGGCAGGTTCCTGCCGCTGGGAAGGTAAGCGGTGGCTTATCACAAAAGTCAGCCAGACCAACGCGCTGTCCTGAGAAACTTCCCCAGATGCAGGCTTTGCTTGGCCAGACTGGCCTAGGCAAGAGACAAACTCACTAGCTCATTTAAACACATCTTCAAACTCTGCCAATTACTGTCACGGGAAGAAACAAATGGATTCCGGCGCACCCGCCGGGATCCTAACGGATGGGGTTTTCTGGCCGTATTACCTGCTGGCCTCAGGAAAACAAATGATCAGTAACACGTGAGGTTGCAGGCCTCTACTTCCCACAAAAACAGTGTGCCGAAGGATAAACAGCAGTCGTTACTCGTCACCGAAGACCCTGCATAAGCTTATCAGAAAACCCACCGATTCCAGCCACTCGCTTCATGTCACACCAGCAGAAGCAGGAGGCCGCAGAACCTGCCCACACCAGCCCCAGTTGCCCTCCCTGCTGACCACAGCTGCCGTTCCAAGCCCAGGCCCTCACCTGCGGGCTGACCCCCAAGGCTGAAGGGGGCTGTTGACTGCGTCGCAGCTCCTAAGGTGGCAGCAGTGGTGGCAGCAGCTGCAGGTGCTGCTCCAAACGTCAACCCCGTGGGCGCTGCTTGCGGAGCTGCGGTGCCGATGTTGAAGCTGGCTGTTCCTGCCTGAGTTGTGGTACCACTGGAAAAAGTAAACCCTCCAGTTGTCCCAGACTGAGCGGCCGCGGCGGTGGTGGTGGTGGTGGTGCCAGTAGATCCAAACACAAAGCCAGAAGGGGCTGCTGCTTGACTTGAGGGCACGCTGGTTGGAACAGAGCTACTGAATCCAAAGCCCCCCGAGATTCCAGTAGCCTGAGTTGCAGTGCTGCCTCCAAAGTTTAATTTTGGTGCATTTGCCCTAGGGAAGCAAAGACAAGACGCCAATCTGTTTGAGACGTACATCCACTCAAGTACTGAGTCGGCTTTCTCACAGATCATTTGCTGACAGCTGCCTGTCAAAAAGATGGGCACTCAACCAGGTTCACATTTCAGTTCTGACAAAGACGCAGCTCCCGTCACCTGCCCTCCCGTTAAGCCTCTTCATACTGACTCCCCCTTAACGGCCTCCGCCCATCCAGGCGCCAGAAGGCGTTTATGGCAGTGCGAGTGACGCTGCTTACTCTCTCAGCTCCCAGCACCCTTTTCACCTCCTCTACATAAGACTGTTTTTTTCAGCTAACTTTCACCGCTAGTCCCCATTTCAGCTCCCTTCCCACTGCTCCCATCTGGCAAGCTTCGACAACGGCAGCCCTGAAGAGCCACCTCAAAGCTCACAGCCTTCCCTAGGGACAGAGCGGTCCCACCTGCCTCCAGAAACGCTCGCAGCGCTCCAGAGTCGGATCAGAAAGGACAAGACCTTTCACGCTCGGACGCCAAGTTGTACCACTTCTTCACACAAGCGTCTCTACCCCAGCTGCAGGCCGAAGCGCGGGACGGCTCATTCTTAACGCCCACCTGGAAAAGCCAGCGCTGACCGACAGCAGCCCTCACCGAGCGCTTTTCCGAACGCGCCCTAGTGCGGCGGGAACTCTGAGGCGCCAGAGCAACAGCTGTGCTCCCTCGAGAGCCACCTGCAAAGCGCCCCCGAAGCAGCGAGGGGGACATCGCCCACTCGTCCTCCCCAGCGGCCAGGGCCGCCCGGCCAAGTCCCCGCCCCGGGCCTCTCACCCCAGCGGGAACACGTTTGCTGCCGGGGCCGCGGTGGCCGTGGCCGGCGTCCCGAAGCTGAAGCTGGCAGGCTGCGCGGCAGTGCCCGGCGTGCTGAAGGAGAAGAGCCCGGCGGGCTGGCTGCTGGCAGGCGTCTGGGCCGCGCCCCCGAAGCTGAAGCCCCCCGAGGCGGCAGGCGCGGAGAAGGAGAAGCCGGTCGCGGCCGTCGTGGAGGCCGTCTTCGGCGCGCCGAACGTGAAGCCGCCTCCCGCCGCGCCCGACCCGAGGCCGAACTGGTTCATCGCGGCCGCGGCCCGCGGAAAGAGGGGCGGCCGCCCCGGGGAGAGCCGGGACCGGGAGGGGACGGCGCCGGCCCCGCGCCCACGGCCCACAGCCCCCGGCCGCCCGAGCCGCACGGCGCCGCGCGCGCGCAGGGATGACGCACGCCGCCACCGCCCCGCGCCCGCCCCGCTCCCCCGCCTCCCAACCACCGGCCGGCGCTTCCCGCCCTCGGCAGCGATTGGCTCGCCCCGCCGCCGCTCACGGGCGGCCCGCCCGGATTGGCTCGCGAGGCCGCAGGAGGCGGTGCGGGGCGGCAGCGGCGCCCGTTGCTGCGGGGACCGGGACGCGGCCGGAGGCGGCGGGCGGCAGCGGGGCCTTTGGGCGGCCCAGAGCGGCTGCGCCCTGCCGCTGGAGACCCGGCCGCCGCGGGCCGGGCCTGGTGCGTCTGTGGGAGGGCGGGCTGCCCCGCTGCCCGCAGCGCGGGGTTGGGAGCCGCCGTGGGGCCGGCAAGCGGGGCCGTGGTGAGGGCGGGTGTCCCTGACGCATTGGCCTGGGCCTGGAGCAAGGCGCGGGGGCAGAGAACCGGCCTGAAGACCTCTGCCCTGACTGAAGTCAACGAGCAACTCACAATTTCAACTGCCATTGCAGTCAGTAACTTATTCCAGTAAGCGGGCCCTTCCCTTTCACCAGAGGACAATATATAAGGCGAGGCAGATGGGGAGCAGGCAGAGGAAGGTAAATATAAAGCCCATTACGCATTACTTGCACCCCTCCAGCATTTTGCAGAACGCAAGCATAAAGCGCAAAGAAGAATCGAGGCTGAGGGCCGTTCTGCGAGATACATGATCGTTCCCTTCCCTCTATGACTACAGATACACTGGGATGTGCCTCATTAGTCACACTTTCATCAAAAAGCAGTGATAGGACTCTGCCTCTTAAAGGCTGCCCAGCAGACTTCTTGGCCACGTTCCTCCCCGCACCCTTGTGCCCCAACAAGCTGCAGCTCACCAAATCACCACACCAGTACCACTCTTCTACTGGCACATCTAATAATTTTTAATTGCGTAGAAATTCTGCTTACAGGTACCAGCACAAAAGCAGTTTATTGCCAAAAGTACAGAAACCAGGGTCCGCGTCCACCAGTGGAAGCACACCTAATTTAAACACAAACTCCAGCGAGCAATGTGAGGAATCTGAGTCTCTCGGACTGCTGCAGCTCCTTCCGAGGACAGCTCTTCATTAAACCATCTCTGTAAGGACCTGAATAGAAGCTTAGGAAGTCCCGCCTGAACATATTCAAGTCGCGCTTAAGTCCTGGAGAGCTCAGCCCTGGAGTCACATACGGCTTAAATCCCTCAAGGGCACCGCTTGTGTATCTCGCCAGCCTGCATGCAGTTACAAAGAACAGAGACGAAGAGCACATACTTTCAGCACAAACTTCGTGCAGTCTCTCGGACTGGTGCGGGCAAATTCCAGTCAGACACTGCAGAGACTGGCTTTGGAACAAACAACAAGTTTTATTGCAAGAAAAGAAACAAACCCCGTTCGTCATTTGAGACCTAGGTCCCCAAGAACCTCTCCTCTCTGTGGAGAGTTTAGGTTAATCCGTTAAACTTCGAGTCTGTCAATCAAACGTGATCCGAAAACTGCGCTCTTGCTCCTTGCGGCGGCTCTCGCAAACCTTTGTCACCTCTTCTACCTTTCTCTGCAACACGGCTGTGGGAGAAACAAGTCATTAATCTTACAATCACCCTGAAACACAACCCCGCGCAGTTTAGCCTGCGGAAGGAGAAAGACAAACAAACATTGACAGCCACTCAGATTTGACAGCGCACAAAGAAGGAGGAAAACCCAACACAAAGCACTGCTAACCCTCCAAGGCAAAGAAGATGGTCTAAAAAGCATTCCGAGGCATTCAGGGACTGGCAGGCAGAATCGGAAGAGTCCTGGGACATGTTGTCGACGCTGTTTGCCATGCCAGTTTGTTGCAGTTTCCGGGCACTGCATCAGAGAGCAGAGCAAACCCTCCCTCAACAGGAGCTGCAAGCTGGTCTGCAGCTTGAGAAAAAGCAATTGCTCTATAAACCAGTTTCCCCTACCCACCTCCTGCTAAACTCACGTTGAATTATGCAAATTACCGGCAAACCACACAATCTGTTACAAGTACATACATATTTTCTTGCAGGACATCACACAGCCATAACAAGCTTTTAACTGTAAATACAGAAAAGACAGCGCAGTCGCACAGCAGAGCTGCAGAGCACTTGCAGCCGCAACAGCCATCATCCAGTATTTGCAGATCACCGAATTGGAAACACGTAAGCCACTGACTGATCACCAACTTTACGTGCAGCAGGCACCGCAATAAACAAAAAGCCTTGGCACAAGCTAAAGCAATTTCTAATTTCATTCCATGAACGCTTATCAGAAGCTATTCAACAGGGCTACGGCGTTATGCCAGCCTGAGGCCTGGAGACAGACGTTCCAGGTTAGGTTGTATTTTGTATCGCGTGCCAAGCCCAGAATCTTCCAGTAACATATTAAGCAACACATTTCAGTTTGTCACTTTTCAAAAATTCACCGTGCAAAAAGCATTATGGCATAAAATGGCAGCCTGCTTCACTGTCTCACAGACCTCGCTCGCTCAACTCGGGAATCAGCTATGAACAACCACAAAAGAGAAGACTGCCTGCTTCTCCCAGGAAGAGGCAGAAGGTCAGAACAAGGCTCTGGCCAAACGCTCCCTTCCCTTGCGGAAGCAGCACCACCCTGCGTCCGTGTTCAGCAAGTCCATTTAATTGTGGCAGCGTAGGCTAACAGTAATTGAATAAAGTGCCACAGTTGCACAGAATTCTTTAACAAGTCAGACAAGTTAACAGCCACTGTGAGAATGAATTGTTGTTAACCGATAAGACAATTTCTTCGGTACTGAAGGACAGAGCAAAAAACGGGTCGCCTTTCTAGGAAAATTTAAAGGAAACAGGTTGCTACTTTCACACACGTTCTCTAAAGTCAGAATTCTGATGCCACAGGCGCTGCACCAGATTTCCCCATAAAGGCGTGCCTGGAATGCGCAAGTTAGCACATAGGTTCTGGAAGGAAAAGCCAAATTAAATCCTGACCTAAGCCAATAATACTATTTAAAGATGGATAGTAGCATGCCTGCTTTCACCCAAGAAGGACACCCAGTGTGAGCACTGTCACAGCACTGCAGCCAGACAGTGCAATTTGGTGCTGGTGAGAGGAGCACTGCTTTATTCTGCCGTGCCCCCGTGTGGCTGCTAACATCAGTTAAAGCCAAAACCGTGTACAATTCTTGAATCCCTCACAAGGAGGCACTCCCTGTGAGAAGAGTTCCTTTGTTCTGTTTCTTTTTAGCATGGCACCACGGTATACTAGTTAAGGGTGAATCCAAGACAAGAAACAACAGTAACTACGCTATCAGGTTTTCACTATTGAGTGCATCTTCTGCTCTGCGCTACACCTCAAGTTATTGCGACTGTGAAATTTCCACACTGTTACTCCAGAGTCACGGCGCCTGCAGATAAATGCATGCTGCTCAGTCTTCCCTGGATTTGTCTTTCCTGTTGGGGGGGGGCAGGATGATAACATTAAACACGCGCGCACACACACCCCTCACTAACTTTTCTATTCCAAAGAGAAACCCCACAACATTTTAGAAGTCAAAATACATAACCTTAGTCTGACAGAACGAAGCATAAGGTTTTCAAGTCCTCTGCTTTGCACTGATGCATTTCAAGCAATGCTTTTTTGTAAAACGTTAGCAGTTGCCAGGAATTACTTCTCAGCAGAGGCCTTTAATGCACATCAGGGAGAATTCAAGCAGAGAAGGGAGTACGTCATTGAAGGTGAGGAGGAGAAGATGCCTCAGAGATCTTTAGGAATTTATGTTCAAGAAACACTTGCACACATGCTCCATGCTTTCCATTTACATTGCCAAAAAGCTGCAAGACAACTCTCACCTGAGTTCTGGTCAATCCACTGCAAGGAATCCATGTGTGCATTCAAAATTTTACAGATCTGCTGAAGCTGAGCAGGAAGAGAAGGTGCAAGTCATTTGTTACAGTACATAAAAACTAAGAGCAGTAAAGGACAGCCTGCCTGTCCCTGCCTTTGCAACATGATGCAATCAAATTTCTCATAGTTACAGCTCCACTAACTTAACAGCCGCTTTCCCGGGGAAGTCTGTGCAGCAACCGTGTTGCTTTGCTTCTCTTCACCACCAAGAAAACAGACTGGTTTATTCCAGTTCAGACCTACAAACCACCAAGACATGAATCACCTTGGGCTTGAGGTGGCAAAAGTAAAAAGGAATGGGAAAAAACTCAGTCCGCAATACTGAAGGGAAATTTTTACTGAAAAAAAGCTGCTCAGAAAAGCCACGCGGAATACCAAGGTCAATTTTATACATATCAGAAAGAGCTGGCAATTCAGGTCTTGTTTCCATGAGGATACAAAAGTAGTATAAGGAAAAAGAATCAGCAGCTAGGAGGGTATTCTGAACAAAATTTAGATTTGCCACAAGAAAGATGCAAGCAGTGGAGCAGGTGGCCAGATCAACATTAAGAAATGCCTCTGAAAAAAGTTGTAATCCAGGCAAAAATCAGACAACAAGCAAATAACCAGAGTTCATACCAGAATGAGGCACTTCGACAACTATTAACAGAACTGCAGAGCCAGTACGCGACTCAGGATGGCTTGTGCTGTGTTATAATGCAAGTTTTACCAGAAGAGAACCAACCCCAGGACAAAACAAAATACCCTTCCAAGGCTGAAACTACAAGCCGCAGAGTATCCACGAGCGGACAAACAAAAGAGTTACAATATCTGTTTAAATATCCCTTGCCTCTTTACCAACTAACAAAAAAATAAAGCTTGGATTTACCGGGTCACTTGTGTCTGCTGGGCCTCTTGATGTATTCAAGTGCTCAGTGATGTCCTTCAGGTCTTGTGCCATACGCTTCAGCTGCGCATCTATGTTTTCAGCCAGTTTATAGCTGCAAAACACATGGGAACCAAGGTCAGAATATTTAAAGAGAACTCCAGAAAACCTGCTCCCAGTCACACCAACTCTGGGCAGTCAGAATTAGCTTCCACGCCTTTCAACCAAGGCTGGCAGATACGTGGCAACAGCACCATGAGAGGCATTCTGTCACACAGATGAAGTAACTCCTAATCTCTCTCTCTCTTGACAGACACATGGAGACAGACAAGCAATAGTTTGGAGGGCTTTCTGGAAGGTTTGGTACGAACGGAAAGAACCAGCTAGTCCGCGTTCTTCAAGGTTCCTCTCTCTCGAACCAGACAAACTACTTCTTTAAGTACCCTGCTACGATTCAACACTTAAGGCTTACAAGGAGGCTTGAGCCACGCATAGTGCATTCTGCTCTCATCACTTTATCACTAAGTAATCACTAGTTTCCAGAGATTATGCCAAAATTAGTATTTTCCCAGACAGCTGATTAGACCAACATCCAAAGAGCTTTTCCTGCTGACTCGAGGGCTTCCAGTCGCAATTCCCCTAGTTCTAATGAGGAAAAATCTAAGTTGCCATGCATAAAACAGGGTTACGTATTTGACAAAGGCCGTTGATAGATCAATGGCCTCATGCATCCCAACTCTACATCTTGCTGATTGATCACCACCACATTAGTCTGCTCATCACACGTTCAAAGCAAATTTGTCTTACGTCCTCTCCCGCTCTTCATCTGCATGCTGCAAGTAGATAGTCCCGCTCTGTTCCTTCACAGACTCCTCCAGAGGGGTCAACAAGTCTTCAAGCTCTTTCTGCTGTGACAGAATGAAGTCCAGCTCCTGATCCAGCCTGGAAAGAGAAAACGTTAACTACTCCACTGAGAGGTTATATACATTCTAGATCTGCCATGCCATAACGCAAGAAGGTGCAAACAAGAAACAAAATCATCTCAAGTGTTCATTGTTTCGTACCTCTTCTGATCAAGCTTCACTTTCTCTACTTCTCTGTGTAACGAAGTAATCTGGAAACAGAAGACACTTAATCATACTACGAAAACTCAAAAGTCAACTTATAAAAGAAGAGTGCTGGAACCGAGAAAGCCAGCACCACACAAACGTCTACCAGAAACAAGAAACGGTTACACAAAGATTTACAGACCCAAAATTGCATAATGGACGTTTGGCTTTGAAAGCTCCACCCTAAGGCAACTTGTTACCATAGGACAAACCCACAGAACAGATTCCCAAGCTTCAACCCCTAGAGACCAGAACAGAAATACAGCGAGGCTTTCACAAGCACCCAGGTATAATTCACACCTGGTTTCTTACAAGTAGAACGTCCCACGAGATAGCTTGATGCATCTGTAACGCTGAAGGCCTTTAAGGACCTAAGCAAGCAAAATCAGGTTACGCTGGATGTCACCTTACCTTCTCTCCATTCTCTATCAGTGTCTGATCCCAGGCATTTACTTGCGTAGCTTGATGGAGAAAGTGTTTCTCTTGGTCTTCCAGTTCCAGACTCCACTTGTTTATCAAACTCTCCAGCTGGGCATAAGTCATCACTGGAGGTGCACTGAGGAGAAGTGCGAGACAGCACAGAGCACAAGATCAAAAACCAAAATACAAACCCGACAACACTCATTTCCCTCCCTCCACCAGACACCAGCAGCAATGCTCCCTCTTGCCCCAATCGGGAAAGAGTCAGTTACAACAAAATGCTCACCTGGTGGTCGTTGTGGTTATGGCAGCTGTAGAAGTCCCAGCTCCAATGGCACCAGTCGTAGTTAATGGCTTAAGATTCAAAGCAAAGCCAGAAGCAGAAGTAGTGCCTGAAAGAACGGGCTCAAGTCAAGCGACAGAAGAGGACACATCCACTAGCCAACAAATCAAGAACAGGTCCAGTATACGCTCCGGAGCACAGTGCTCTGTAAGCTCAAATAGGTCCCTCCAAAGGGACAAAAAGCAAACCCCACGTCTGTCAAGAAGGGAACAAAGCACACCTTGACACAAAAGCAGCGGACTGTAAAGGCCCAACCAGTAGTTCTGGTAAAATGAGGAACTGGCAGCCTGCACTTAACCGGGGCATTATTCAAAGAAACACAGCATTAGCCCACACACCCCTCTCAATCTCCTCCTGGTTCAGTATCAGACCTAATAACTACCAGCACACCCAGTTCCTCTCCTGCATCTTGGCAGGAGATGAGATTTCTCGGTTCTCACAAAGCTAGGAGCATCTATCAGGTGGCACTGTCAGCCAGTCACACGGCACTTCTAGGCACTGAGCTCCAATTCCTCCCAGGCACTCCAGAAGCAAGCTTCAGAAAGACCTCTAGAGCTGAGCAGCATCCACGTTACTACACTGAAAACTGACTGGTAACTGCATCCAGAAAAGGACGTTCAGTCCTGAAGCCCAACACTGTGCAGCAGCAAATTCCACTGCAGGTTTTCACATGAGGGTCGCTACTTCAATACAGCACTTATCTCTGCCTTTTTTTTTTTTTTTGTAGAAAAGTTACTGAAATCATACCCTTTGAAACATGTAATAGGGAAGCAGCAGATGAATGGGGCAGAACTGAAACACAAAACCTCTCTCCATAACACTCCCCACAAGCCTTTGGCCTCTCCCTTCCCCCATCGGGACATCTCTCCCTCACCTCCTCAAGCAATTCTGCACCTTCACAGGCAGGCTGGAGAAGGAGCAGCTGATCTCTCTATTTTTCTTGCTCCAGACTAGAACACCACAGCCTACGGACCTTCCTTCACCCAAAGCCCCTTTGCTGTGGACACGCTCTCAAAAGTCATAAGTAACCGTGCATTTGGCGAGATGGACAGGGAGGATCGGAGAAAGAAATACTGTGTTATTTTCCGTTACTGGAGGGCATTGGAAATTAGCACTGCTCTGCCCCTACACTGGCGTGGCCCTTTACGCTACTACAGAGCGCTGGAGTCAGGCTTCCATCCCTTCAGCTGCTTTCAGCATCTAGTTCTTACTGGTGGCAGCGCTCGTTGCGGCAGCTGTTGTTCCAGGAACCTTCAATCCAAACCCAAGCGTCCCAAGACTGGCTGTCCCAGCGGAAGGGGCACCGACTGTAAACAGAAGACAACGTTAAGAGTTTGCGCAACCCATTAAAGACATCGGCCCTTTGAAAAGCCCTACCCTGCCTGCTCACCAGACTCCTCCTGGTCTTTGTTTGTATTGACCAGGATCACTGTTGCGCTGAAGGATCATCCAGACACGACATGAAAAAAGGCAGGCTGAAGCTATACATTAGCCAGCATGCTCTGCGATTCTTCCAGGAAACTTTACCAACCCAGGTGCCAAGCTACCGTCACTTCTCCTTACCTGTTTTGGATTAACTAACATTTCACTGCTATCGAATGCTGAAAGAAGCAAAGGGGACTGGACCCCGGCAGGCAAGAAATGCAATCTCTGCATGAGGCTACTTGCCAAAGCAATACAATTGCACGTGCTACAGGAAACACGCTGGCCACAGCTCAGCTGCCTGGAAACAACCCACCTCTTCTCGTCTAAGAACAAGCTTTCAGACATCCTGAGAAACAGAGGATGCCCATCAGCTTAAAAGCATTCTTAAACACCAAGATTAAGGTCGGCTCTGGAACCAGAGTAGCAATGCAAGCGTTGTAGAGCTACTAAAAATACAAATTGTCAGGCTGGGATATATGGTATCTACAAATCACAGCTCATTAGTTCAAAGTCATCAGCGTGCCTTTCACAGAAAACTTGCCAAGGTCCTTGGGAGCAGCTGCCTAAATTTTCAGAGGTAGGTATAAGACAGCACTACGTATGGAATAGTTGTATTAACCCTGGTAAACATTTACAGTAGCCAGTCTCCATAATCAAAGGAAGCTGAAGCAGTTAAAACATCACTAGAAAGCTCACTTGTGGCCATGCTACCCAGGCAGAGAAACAAAAAATACACATACAGCTAAAACTGCTGCTTGCCCACTCGGAACCTCAGGCGTGCTTTGCTTTGCTTTGAACAAAGCCCTCCATGCCTCACCACTGAAGACAGTTTGCCAGAAATCACAAAGAGGGAGGGTGGCAAACAGCAAGAAGAGCTGGCCTTTTGCATTCTCCCATATCATCCCAGCACCTACAGCTCCACTACTGACAGCTAGCACCAACCACGCTGCTCGCTTATTCCCCCAACGGGTAAGAACTGTACATTGTGACTTACGCGAGAGGCCCGTGGTGGTAGACGACGTCGGTGCTGACGAACTGGCCACAGACGCAAACAACGTAGGCCCCGTTGAACCAAGAATGGAGGTTGTGGTGGTAGAGGCTGTTGTAGCAGCTGTGGATGTCACTACAAACAGAAGCAGCGCAGGTCTCAAACAACCGTGCTGAGAATGCGATACACATTTGCCTGTCTACACCAGTTCTTGATGGATGGAAGAATTTTAAACTCTTTTTCCTCTTAGTCTACCTCAACTCTCTCTCTTTTCAATGTACCCTTGAAACCTGCGGCTCCCTTCCACTACGCTCCAACAAGAAGTACAGAACACAATTTGGCACGTGGGACACAATAAAAAAAAAAAATACAGGATACTAAGTTCCATGGCTGTATGAACCGTCACAGATTACTGATGCCATTGCGTATTCATAGAATCATAGAAGGCTTTGGGATGGAAGGGACCTTTAAAGGTCATCCAGTCCAACACCCTTGCAATGGGCAGGGACATCTTCAACTACATCAGGTTGCTCAGAGCTCCGTCCAGCCTGGCCTTGAATGTTTCCAAGGATGGGGCATCTACCACCTCCCTGGTCAAACCGTTCCAGTGCTTCACCACCCTCATCGTGAAAATTTTTTTCCTTGTGTTTAGTCTAAATCTACCCTCCTTTAGTTTAAAACCATCACCCCGTGTCCTGTCGCAGCAGCCCTGCCTAAAAAGACTATCCCCATCTTTCTTGTAGGCCCCCTTTAAATACTGAAAAGCTGCAATAAGGTCTCCCCGCAGCCTTCTCTTCTCCAGGCTGAACAACCCCAGCTCTTTCAGCCCTTCCTCACAGGAGAGGTGTTCCAGCCCTCTGATCATTTTTTTGGCCCTAAAATTCACAGTAACAAACACTTCTAGCCCATTTCCAGGCTCCAGTTCAGAAAACCTTTCCCAGGACAGCAGATTCACAAAGTCTTGAGTAAGTCTTTCCTAAAAATCACTTCCAACCTCCAAGTTTGGTTCCAAAGGACAGAGCGGGTCCCTGGCTGGTACTAGTGGTCAGCGTTGCCGTGGGTGCGCTCGTGGCTGCTGTTGAAGGCAACGACCCGAAGCTTAGACCTGGAACAAGTAGCACAAGGAAGAGGAAAAGGAGAACCTTTTACTACAGACGCACTGCAGTTTCCGCCGACCACAGCAACGGTCAAGGCAGAAGCAATAAGAGCATAAGAAAAAACATTAAGACTCAATGGAACAAATACTCTGCGTTATCCAGGGAATGGACTAGGGCCAACAAGCTCATTACGTAAAAAGACTTTCAAGAATCGTTCTAACACAGATGAACGCCACCCTCGCCCCAGAACTGATGACCTTCCCTCCGAGGCCTGCGCTGTCACCAACAAGTAAATCAAAAGCTGCAAACTCAACTTTTGCTGCATTCCGCAGGAGTGGGCAGGTTCCTGCCGCTGGGAAGGTAAGCGGTGGCTTATCACAAAAGTCAGCCAGACCAACGCGCTGTCCTGAGAAACTTCCCCAGATGCAGGCTTTGCTTGGCCAGACTGGCCTAGGCAAGAGACTGTAGCAAACACTAGACATCAAGGTTATCCCCCTAGATCTCCAGCCGACCTGGGCTTTATACCCCCAGCAGTAGGTGTGTCATGTTATAAGGGGCGGAGACAAGGGAGGGTCGACCCTTAACTCTTTCCGTACAGCACGTGATCTTCCGGTCGCCAGCCCTTATCTTTACTACATTTCCCCCTCCCTTAGCTCCAGTAGTTCTGGATCTTGCTGGGGAAGCTGCGTGTAAAATAATCGATATATGGTAAGACTTATACAGACACGCATCCGTTACGTTCATAGATTTTGCCCAGTCCAGCCAGTAGTTCGTCGTGGCTCCCTCATTACTCCCCCACACCATCAGGATGCATAGGGAAATGGTAACCTGTCAAGATAAGACTCAATAGATTGATTAATGTCTATACGGTCGAATATTTCGACTGGGTACCCATTCTAGCGTCCCTTTCTCGGTTTGCACACACGCATACCCACGTCCCAAGCAACGGAGGGAATAAGGGCCCCCCATTCACGGGTTTGCAGGTCCCGTACTTGAACCAAAGGGTAAGGCCCTTCGTTCTCATCGAGCCGGAAATGTGCCTGGGTTGCAGTCTGGGTTTTATAGGTGTTCCCTCGAATGGTATGATTTAAGGTAATTAGTGCCGTCGTCAACAGACGCTGTGCCCGAAATAAGGGAGGGTCAAGGGGAGGGGGAACCCCTGTTCCTGGGCTTATCTTTTCCCCCTCCCTAAGTCGGTCGAGTAACTCTTTTAATGTGCGGTGCGCGCGTTCTACAATGCTTTGGCCCGTACTGTTATAGGGAATGCCATGACTCAACTGAATATCCCAGCGCGCGCAAAAGTCCTTTGTCTTCTTGCTGACATATGCCGCTCCATTATCTGTTTTAATTTTTTGTGGGATGCCAAGTTGCGCCATACAGTCCTGCCAATGTAAAATAACTGAGAGAGCATTTTGTTTAGCATGCATAGTCGCTAAAATAACTCCACTGCAGGTATCAACTGTGACATGCAGATACTTACGTGGATTAAAGGGTTCATAAATCGTAACATCAGACTGCCATATTTGGTTGGGCTGCAACCCTCGAGGGTTTACCCCTGCCTCCCAGAGGGGACCTTTGGAACACACAGGACAAGCAGCAATCACAGAGCGAGCATCTTGCAACGTAATGCCAGCGAGCCTAGCTAAACCGCGAGCTCCACAGTGGAGGAGCTCATGCAGGCGGAAAGCTCGCCTTAGGTTAGAAGTTTCTTCAACCGCCAGTACGCTCTTTGCTAAGCTGTCCGCTATTTCATTCCCAGCAGAAAGAAAACTCGGTATGGAACTATGACTATTAACATGGATAGGACAGACAGGAGCGGTTCTCATTTGCAGTGCGGTGAGCAACATTCCGGCAATCTCTGACGTTGCCCCAAGTGCCCATCGGCACTTCTTCAGTAACTTATATACATAGCAAGAGTCTGTGATTAGATCCAAGGCCTCTTCGGGCCATTGAGTGAGAGCCATCCATACCGCTTTGGCCTCAAGATACTGCACGGATTGCCCTTGATCTTGATAACTAATGTGGGTCCACTGACCATCCTCCTGCCATGTAACGACAGCTTTCCCAGTAATCGATGACGCGTCGGTAAAAACTGTGCGGCCTCCGGTGGGTTGTTCAACTATGGCACTAGCTGGCAAAAAATGGAGTACCTGGATTATCTCCCCACAGGGGTGTGGTCTTAGACCTTCAATACGACCCGTAAATTCAGCTATCGCCGCTTGCAGGAGCCCCACTTGTGGAAGTACCAACTCCCACTGTGCCAAAGAACAGGGCAATGCGATGACCTCCGGGTCCTTCCCTGTTAAGTGTTGAGTTTGCCTCCGACAGCGGAGAATAAGCTGGGATAATAATGTTGGCCAAGAAATTAAAGCCGTCTTTGGTTTGCCTTGATACAACCAAGCAAAAGGCCAGCCTTTTTCACCATTATTTTGAATTAGTAAACCATGGCCAGCGGTATCGGTCATGTAAATCAGGGCAGTGACCGGTTGTTCAGGTGTAAATCGAGCGAGACCCCAATGCTGGGCTCGCTCCATAATTGTCCTAAGAATCTCCTGATGGTTTCTTGAAAGAGTCCTTGGAGCTAGGGGGAATCTCCTCCTTTCAGGAGTTGATATAAGGTAGTCATTTCTGCCTCAGATATTGGAATAAAGTTTCTAAGCCACAATAGTTGTCCAATTAATTTTTGTGCCTCATGGAGTGTTGTCACTGTAGTCCGAATTTCAAATGATTGTGCTGTCACGCTTCGTGGCCTCAGTTGAGTACCTAAATACTTTACTGCACGCCCTACCTGTGTTTTCCGAGGCTCAATGTGTAACCCATGTCGCTCCAAACTGACTATCAGCTGCACGCGTGCCTTTTCCAGTAACTCCTCTTGGTTGGACGCCAATAACACGTCATCCATGTAATGGAAAATGATGACCGTAGGGAAATTTTCTCGAATAGGGCGTATCGCAGCAGCTACAGCAATTTGACACAAGACTGGTGAGTTTTTCATGCCCTGGGGTAACACCTTCCATTGATATCTGGCGCACGGGTGTTGATTGTTAGGCTCAGGAACAGTAAAGGCAAAGCGTACTCTATCTTCTTCATGCAAGGGAACACTAAAAAAGCAATCTCTAATATCTATAACCACTATTTGATAGTCAGGTGGAATCATGGCCGGAGAAGGGAGGCCCGCTTGTAGCGGACCCATGTCTTGTATACATGCATTAACTGCGCGTAGATCATGTAGCAGTCGCCACGCTCCCGATTTTTTCTTTATCACGAAAATGGGGGTGTTCCAGGGACTTGTAGAGGGTTCGATGTGTCCTGCGTCAAGTTCTCGTTGTACCAATTGTCGAACAGCCGCCCTCTTTTCCTCTGTCAATGGCCACTGCTCTACCCACACTGGTTTATCTGTCAACCAGGTGAGTTTTAATGGGCGGACACAGGCAGTGGCCATTATGATAAATTTGTACGCAGCACTATATTCATCTTCTGCAAGCAACATCGTCCCAAGATGACAATGGGTAACTCAGCAATGACAGGGTTACACCATGCTACCCTAGCTTGTCCAGATTCCGGATCCTTCAACATAATTTGCATTGGGTTCCTGCTTTGATGCGAGGTCTGCATGCCTCCCACGCCTTGCAGCGAACCTCTCGGTTCGAGTGGCCAATCATCTGGCCATAGATGTGATGGGATTACTGTAACATCCGCTCCTGTATCTAAAAGGGCTCTTAACACGAGGCGTGGTGTTCCCCCCAACTCTGGGAGCCATGGGGTAACTATAATATCTACTTCTGGTCGTGTGGTCATGTTTAGGGTGAGTGCCACATACGGCGAGGCTCTATCCCCAGCCTCCTCTATTGCGCGCTCCCATCTCCCCAAGGCAGCTGAGTTGGATATTGCATCATTGGGACCGCAGGCGACTGTGCTGGTCCCGGGGAAGGAGAGACTCCCTGTGCCATACATTGCGCTGCTGTCGTCGGGCCTGTTGAGCTGATCACTGGGGCAGGTGGGGATGGCACGGCCCTCAGCCATCCCCTCTTCTCGTTTCCCCAGCCTGGTCTCCTTTGCTGACTCCCCGCTTTGCACTGTCGAGCTCTGTGGCCTAGTCGCCCACAGCGCCAGCATCGTAGGTCTCTCTCTCCTTCCCCTGTTCCGGGGGTGTTTATTTTTGAAGGGCATTGTCGCGCCATGTGTCCTTGCCCCCCACACTTATGGCACATAAGTCGTGCGCCGCGGCAGACCGCATGGACTGCGGCCACTACCGGTTGCATACTTTGCGCCTGCTCCTGTTCCAGCACATAACGAATCATCTGTGAAAGCGTGGTCCCTATGGGTAACTGTCTTAGCAACACTGCAGTTTGTGGGTTTGCTTGCGTACGTGCACAGTCAAGCAATATTGCCTCCTTAGCCTGCTCAGGAAGTCGAGCAACCTGGAGCGCCGCTTGCAGCCGGTCTAAAAACTTTGTTAATGGCTCACTTAACGATTGCCGTATTTGGACCCATGGAGGCTCCCTTTTATCAAGAGCTGCGATGATGCGTATTGCTTCCTGGGCAGCTTTCGAAGATGCAGCAAAATCGCGCCCCCGCATTCGCTGAGCCTGTGCCTGAGGAGTTGCGAACTGCCCTTCACCCATCAGCTGCTCTAAAGTCACTCCTGCCATGGGATGGTTGGCCTGTTGCGCCTCAATAACAACTTGGGTGCACCGATTCCTCCACTCCTCCCTAAACAATACCATCATCGAGGGGGTCAATACGGCCCGCATCAACTGAATGATATCAAAAGGTGCAAGCGGCGTTGCAAAAACACAGTCTAATAGGACTTGGGTCTCTGGGGAATTTAATCCATGACTTTTCACCGTTGTGACCAATTCTTTCACCAACTTTGCATCTAACGGTTGCCACTCATATCCTCCACCTGGGGCTGCTCGGATAGGAAATGCTTGAATCGGAGGGTGCTGGAATCGCACTCCTTCCAAGACACAATTTTTTGCAATCATCTGCCAATCTGTCCCGTTTGCCCTCTCTTTCGGCATTCCCCCTGGCATAAGACTTTCCGCATTTGCCACCACCCCTCTCAATCGGCTGATCAATGCCTCGAGTTCCCTTGAAACCTCGTTAGTCCGTCTCGGAAGCGGGGGCGGATGAGCAACAATCGAGGATCCCTCGTCACCCCCTTCGCCCTCACTGCTATCAGAGCTCATGGGGTAATCGTGTACAGGCTCCCTCCACTGTGAGGGAATACCACTTTGATTTCCCATTGCCCTAGGGATAGGGGTTCCCTCTGGTGGCTCAGGTATCACTGACAGTGCCGGGGGAGCCCTACCACCCCCTCGATGTCCTGCGCTCCGCTCTCTGTGTGTCCAGCACTCGTCGATCACTGGGATACAATGGGGCGTCCTCAGGTGTTTTGCCTTCTTTTCCTCCTTCCCGCCATCTTCCTTCACGTAGTTCACGATACTGCTGGGATCCCACATCAGCCCCCGGGACCCAATCCAGCAACCTATCAGTCAGCTCCCTTTCCACACATTGTTGCAACTCGCCCCAGGGGTATTGAGGAAGTGGCAGATCCGCCGGTGCAGGAGGTGCCGAAGGTTCCGTGGGCGGCCGCTCTAAACTCCCCACTTGTATCGGGAACACCTTTCCCGACTCCTTTGTTCCCGCTGCACCATAGTCTCCCTGCACCTCCCCTTCCTCCGTTGGCTCAGCCCCCAGTAACAACGGTTCCGTCTGTGTCCCACAGGCCACTCCTTCCCAGCCAGCCTGGGTCCCCTCCGAAACTAAACTTGTTGGCTTTTCGTTCCCAGGAGATTCCTGCCCCATCAGCACACCACGTGCAGCAGGTCGGCGCCGCCTTGCCGCAAACCCCCGCTTGAGCACCCTTGTCGTTACCGACTTTAGTACCTTTATGAGTTCCGCGAGCTCCATCGCTGTTGCCTGATCACGTCGGGGTCACCACTGTGTAGCAAACACTAGACATCAAGGTTATCCCCCTAGATCTCCAGCCGACCTGGGCTTTATACCCCCAGCAGTAGGTGTGTCATGTTATAAGGGGCGGAGACAAGGGAGGGTCGACCCTTAACTCTTTCCGTACAGCACGTGATCTTCCGGTCGCCAGCCCTTATCTTTACTACAAGAGACAAACTCACTAGCTCATTTAAACACATCTTCAAACTCTGCCAATTACTGTCACGGGAAGAAACAAATGGATTCCGGCGCACCCGCCGGGATCCTAACGGATGGGGTTTTCTGGCCGTATTACCTGCTGGCCTCAGGAAAACAAATGATCAGTAACACGTGAGGTTGCAGGCCTCTACTTCCCACAAAAACAGTGTGCCGAAGGATAAACAGCAGTCGTTACTCGTCACCGAAGACCCTGCATAAGCTTATCAGAAAACCCACCGATTCCAGCCACTCGCTTCATGTCACACCAGCAGAAGCAGGAGGCCGCAGAACCTGCCCACACCAGCCCCAGTTGCCCTCCCTGCTGACCACAGCTGCCGTTCCAAGCCCAGGCCCTCACCTGCGGGCTGACCCCCAAGGCTGAAGGGGGCTGTTGACTGCGTCGCAGCTCCTAAGGTGGCAGCAGTGGTGGCAGCAGCTGCAGGTGCTGCTCCAAACGTCAACCCCGTGGGCGCTGCTTGCGGAGCTGCGGTGCCGATGTTGAAGCTGGCTGTTCCTGCCTGAGTTGTGGTACCACTGGAAAAAGTAAACCCTCCAGTTGTCCCAGACTGAGCGGCCGCGGCGGTGGTGGTGGTGGTGGTGCCAGTAGATCCAAACACAAAGCCAGAAGGGGCTGCTGCTTGACTTGAGGGCACGCTGGTTGGAACAGAGCTACTGAATCCAAAGCCCCCCGAGATTCCAGTAGCCTGAGTTGCAGTGCTGCCTCCAAAGTTTAATTTTGGTGCATTTGCCCTAGGGAAGCAAAGACAAGACGCCAATCTGTTTGAGACGTACATCCACTCAAGTACTGAGTCGGCTTTCTCACAGATCATTTGCTGACAGCTGCCTGTCAAAAAGATGGGCACTCAACCAGGTTCACGTTTCAGTTCTGACAAAGACGCAGCTCCCGTCACCTGCCCTCCCGTTAAGCCTCTTCATACTGACTCCCCCTTAACGGCCTCCGCCCATCCAGGCGCCAGAAGGCGTTTATGGCAGTGCGAGTGACGCTGCTTACTCTCTCAGCTCCCAGCACCCTTTTCACCTCCTCTACATAAGACTGTTTTTTTCAGCTAACTTTCACCGCTAGTCCCCATTTCAGCTCCCTTCCCACTGCTCCCATCTGGCAAGCTTCGACAACGGCAGCCCTGAAGAGCCACCTCAAAGCTCACAGCCTTCCCTAGGGACAGAGCGGTCCCACCTGCCTCCAGAAACGCTCGCAGCGCTCCAGAGTCGGATCAGAAAGGACAAGACCTTTCACGCTCGGACGCCAAGTTGTACCACTTCTTCACACAAGCGTCTCTACCCCAGCTGCAGGCCGAAGCGCGGGACGGCTCATTCTTAACGCCCACCTGGAAAAGCCAGCGCTGACCGACAGCAGCCCTCACCGAGCGCTTTTCCGAACGCGCCCTAGTGCGGCGGGAACTCTGAGGCGCCAGAGCAACAGCTGTGCTCCCTCGAGAGCCACCTGCAAAGCGCCCCCGAAGCAGCGAGGGGGACATCGCCCACTCGTCCTCCCCAGCGGCCAGGGCCGCCCGGCCAAGTCCCCGCCCCGGGCCTCTCACCCCAGCGGGAACACGTTTGCTGCCGGGGCCGCGGTGGCCGTGGCCGGCGTCCCGAAGCTGAAGCTGGCAGGCTGCGCGGCAGTGCCCGGCGTGCTGAAGGAGAAGAGCCCGGCGGGCTGGCTGCTGGCAGGCGTCTGGGCCGCGCCCCCGAAGCTGAAGCCCCCCGAGGCGGCAGGCGCGGAGAAGGAGAAGCCGGTCGCGGCCGTCGTGGAGGCCGTCTTCGGCGCGCCGAACGTGAAGCCGCCTCCCGCCGCGCCCGACCCGAGGCCGAACTGGTTCATCGCGGCCGCGGCCCGCGGAAAGAGGGGCGGCCGCCCCGGGGAGAGCCGGGACCGGGAGGGGACGGCGCCGGCCCCGCGCCCACGGCCCACAGCCCCCGGCCGCCCGAGCCGCACGGCGCCGCGCGCGCGCAGGGATGACGCACGCCGCCACCGCCCCGCGCCCGCCCCGCTCCCCCGCCTCCCAACCACCGGCCGGCGCTTCCCGCCCTCGGCAGCGATTGGCTCGCCCCGCCGCCGCTCACGGGCGGCCCGCCCGGATTGGCTCGCGAGGCCGCAGGAGGCGGTGCGGGGCGGCAGCGGCGCCCGTTGCTGCGGGGACCGGGACGCGGCCGGAGGCGGCGGGCGGCAGCGGGGCCTTTGGGCGGCCCAGAGCGGCTGCGCCCTGCCGCTGGAGACCCGGCCGCCGCGGGCCGGGCCTGGTGCGTCTGTGGGAGGGCGGGCTGCCCCGCTGCCCGCAGCGCGGGGTTGGGAGCCGCCGTGGGGCCGGCAAGCGGGGCCGTGGTGAGGGCGGGTGTCCCTGACGCGGTGCCTCCGTTGGCCTGGGCCTGGAGCAAGGCGCGAGGGCAGAGAACCGGCCTGAAGACCTCTGTGAGGCCCCTCAGTTCGAGGCCTGAGCCAGGGTGTTCTGCTGCTCTCACCCTGGCTGCAGCAGCTGCACACCCAAGTTGACGTGGGGTCTGCCAGAGCTGATGGTCACTGTAAGGCTTGAGCTGTGATTGCAGCGAATGCCTGTGGAGCAAAAGAGTCTATAATCTGAGCACAGGGAGGAAAGGTTGGTTATAGGATTATAGAATCATTTAGGTTGGAAAAGACCTTTAAGATCATAAAGGCCAACCGTTAATTATGTTCCATTTTATATGTTTTGACTGTACACATGTAAGAGTTTGGCTATACTTTATCCTTCCAGAAACCATAGCAGGAAAATTGTGCTTTAGGGACAGTGCAGAATGTATTTTGTTCTTTCTTTATCCGTCACTTGTTTTTTCTGCGTAGGTGAGCAGTGAGTATTGATATGGACAGTGTTTCCTCAGGCTCTTCTCTACAGTTCCTTGCCAAACTGCTTCGTGATGCTCAAGAATCAGATGATGATGATGAACATGTGGTGAGTCTTTCATAGGAAATGCTTCCTTTACATGTTGTACCATAGCCTAACCTTGTTAACTGAGGAGAAGCAAATCTCTCTTTTCCCAGAGTGAGGAAAAAGAGAATGAAAACCTTAGAAGGTTTTGGACTGACTGAAACAGCTAGGAGATACTTTTAGGGTAAAATGCTTTTGAGGGAGAGAATAAGGAAGATGTCCCAGGAAAACAAGGGGAGATTGTGACTGCAAAATGGGAGGGAGATTTAATTTTTCAGCCTGAAGGAAATGAGAACATGTAGTTGAAAGAGGTTTAGATACTTTAGACTTCCCCCTACTTTTCCCTGAAGTCTGCCAGAGATGAAGGCAATTACAGCTAAACACTTCATATAAAGGGAAAAAAGTTGCTGCTCAACTTCTGAGTAAAGACTAAAATATCCAGAGGCGACTGAGTGTACTAATTCTGTGTGTCAGGTGTTGAAGAACTGTAGAGATAATTGGTCATTGAAGTACAATAGATATGTTGGTGATTGTAGAATAGGGAAGGGTTGAGTAATCATTCTAAGGTGAATGATCTGAATGATTAATGAAAGAAATATCTTTCCATTCTTCTATATCAATTCATCTCAGGACTAGATGAAAATCACAGCTTTTGGAAAACGTATGTTGTTCCTGCAATATGCAGCTGCTGCTTTTATCTAGGCATGCATGTGTGCTGAGGAGAAATATCCCAGGAGAGCCACAGGTGCCAACAGTCACAATATAGAAGGCCACTGTGAAGGCTCAAGACTTTCCCAAGTCTGTTAGGATTTCGAACAAGTCATGTTATGACGTGGATAATAAAAATGGCGAATGCCTCAGTGTTCCTCCAAATCGCTCTCCAACAAAGAGCCAGGTGGCTGACTGAGCGGTTGTGGACTAATAGTGGCAATGATAGCAATATTTGGGATAAAAGGGGTGCATATCCCTTGAAATTTCCTTTCAGTAGGTGGTTAAAGTGCCCCTTCACAATCTAACTACCCTTCAGCTGTTTAATGCCTGCCTTTTAAAACTGGCATTATTGCTGTACATCTTTGCAGTAAACATCCTTATTTTAAAAGAATTTGTTTACATCTGATTAATAAAATGAATGACACTTCAGAGACAGAAATGAAAATTGCCACAAGGGATGTCAATTAAGTCTGAGTCAATCTGGGTAAATTGAAATCTTTATTTTGATTTAATTTAATGTTCTGTGCATATGAGGCACTTTTATCAAACCAAGGAATCTTCATATATAGAGAAATGCCTCGCATTGGTCTATTAGCACTAAATTGATTCATAATTAGAGGAAAATGTTGTTGCCTCATATGATCTCTACTGTCAAAAGGAGTCCAAATGCTGTGTTGTGGTTTTTACAAGCACCCTTGTTTTCCTGCAATATTTTCATGGCAGACAAAACATGGAAATTTTGCCAAAATGCCATAGAAACTAATACTCAAGAAGAACATCTGTCTGTAATACTGTGCTTCTGGGAGTCCTGCTTAAACCCAGTGTGTCAAGGTCACTTTCTGCTGGGTGAGAGTGAAGAAGAGAGAACGTTCAGTAGTTCGGTCATGAAATTGTGGGATATTTTTTGGATTCTAGCAGGGATTCGTTTGACCTCAGATAACATTTTATATTTATTGACATTATCGTTGTTACTGATCTGGGATCTATGAAAATTGATTGAAAATTTGCCTTTTTTGCAGCCACGCTGTTCTGTTAGCGCCATGACTCCTGGTAGTATTGGACCAGTAAAGAAAGAGACCACTGGTAAGGAGGAGTGTTTGTGTGTTTTAGCATTCAGTCCCATGTTAGCAGACTATAACAGCTGTAGTAAGTTACCACTGATGGGGTTTGCTTTAATAAGAGAGTGGTTACTGACCTTTGAGATGGAAATAGCATTACATTTTTACAATTACACCGTAAAATTCTTCTTTTTCCTGAGAGGTGAACTGCAAAATAGACACAGAGAAGCAGAAAGGGTAACTCCAGAGCACAGCAGCCTCAAGTGGTGATGACAAACAAAGTACAGAGCACAGCCTGGTCACAGACTGAGGGGAATCATAACTGAGCAGCAAAAAGCTCCGTATAAGTACTCTCATGGAATTGTTAATGCTCACTTAGAACAAAGAAGGAAGATGGACTTCTAAGTACTCACCTGAAAGGATCTTCATGGAGTAAACTGCATGGAACTGAGCCTATGCCTATGAGGAGGAAGAGCTATGAAGTGTACCGTGAAACACAGTCATACCATATTCCCCTCAAAAGGTTCACAACCCTGTTTAGACCACACATGGGAAGAAATAGAAGCTTTGTTCAGTGCTGCCTTCAATAGACTGAGAGACATTTTTCAGTTACTCTCCTTCCTGCATCCAGTTCTTTGCCTGGAAACTCTGGACAATTACATGTTTTACCTGATTCCAGGTGTTCTGGCATCATATAGAAAGGCAGACTCTCAGACAATGAGAACAAATATCTTGAGGGTTCCTGAATTTGTGTCAACACCTTGGACTACTCAGGAAAGAAAGGAATACAAGTTTAGTCTTGGCAAAGTTAATGTAAAGTTCTTCCTGGAGCTAATGCTGTCACTTTATTGGGCAGCTTAGTTATGAACCATAAGAAAGGTCAACAAGGACCAGGATGAGCGTAGCAGGAAAGGGACTGTGGCAAATATAACAAACAGGGTATTCTTGCTTGGGATTCCAACAATAACTAGAGATTCTACTATAAAAACCTTCAAGTTGCAGATTTACCAGCTTACTAAAAACCATATTTTTCCATGTAGGACAGGCATAAACCATAGTATTCTGCCCGTGAACTTTCATGTGTCTTCAGTACCTTATCTGGGCTGTGCTCAATAATTAATGGTAAGAACTGGATTTCTATGTGAGGAGGAGGTGGTCCTTTTGTAAATGACTCTGCTCACTTAGAAATCTCATGTCAGGGGGCTTGGGGAAGATTAATATTTCATACTTCTACACTTTACCCATTTTGAAGTGCTAGATATTTTATGCCTGAAAGGAGGTTTTCCTTGACATAGAGGTTGGGTAAAGGAGACTTAAGAGAAAGGAAGAGAAAACATCCTCCCTCTGCAAATTCTCATTCATAAGATACTGAGGTGAAGGAGACCGTAATCATTAACTAGAATGCTTTTAATTCAAAGTTTTTTTCTGAAGCCTAGAAAAAATCTAAGTTTTCAGCAAACCTAGAGGAACAGAGAGATTCAAAAATATGACAATGTGATTTTTCTCATCACTTACAGGTACTTTTCAAGTGAAATCTGAAAACAGCAAAACTATTTGGAACACAGAGGAGGTCCCAGAAGGATCTGAGTTTGATGATACCTGGGACCCTAGAGAACAGCCAGAGTAAGTGAGCTGAGACTGCCTGCATGGGCTTTACGTAGCATTAATGGAAATATGAGTTAAACAGCACCTACTGCATTTGAGTAAAACAGCCATCTGATAAGCTTGTGTCATGGAAGGAAAAAGGAAGGTTATTGGTGTTGCATCTAAAGCAACATGTGAGGAGTGATTTTAACCTCACCCTTGGAAAACTGCTGATCTCATAACAGAAATGTAGAGTTGGTTTCTCCCATGATAAGATTACTTGCAGTGTCAGATAGTTGTATAAAGTGAGATTAGGAGGGGAAGTAGGCCAGCAAAACAATTTACTAGCTTTCAAATATGCCATTTGTGTGAAATACCTGTCTTTTCCCATTGCAACCAAGATGCATTCATTTTTCATACTCATAAATTCATAAAGTACTCCGACTTATATTTGCATTTCAAAGAATTAAGCTCTTTAGAGACAAATAGTACTGCAGGAAGGAAGGCTATATGCAGGCAGTTTTGAACTTTTAAATCTTGTCATTCAATTTTAGTCTGTCAAGGGACAGCCTAAAACCAGCGTCTTTTCCCTTACTCATAAAAAAAAACAATAACAAAACCGTTCTTTAAATAGATACAATCAGGCATGTTAGTTGTAGTTTGTAGAGGTCCGAAAGCCTTCAGGGTCAATCCACAAAGCAGCCTTTGCATTTCGAATCATTGTGTTTTGATGCCATATCCTGGAGTGCTGAATCCTGGAGCAGATGGACTGAAGCCCATGAAGCTGCATATTGTTCTCTAGTTTGTAGTCCAGAATCCTAATTTTTCCCTGCACGTAAGTCATGCCATTAGGTGTTCAATTTCCTGATCTAAACACAGGACTGAGACCCACCTGAACTTAGCCTCAGCATTTCTGAAAATGATTTGGCATACACCTATAGGCTCACATACAGTTGTTCTTGAAACTGTCACGTATGAGGTATAGAGCATGCTCTCTTTGTATTGTGAGCACAACGGAAGCTTTTCTCATGCCATTTTTTGACCCTTCCCCTCCATGCTGGGTAAAATGCAGTGCTTCTCTAGCCTCAAGCAATTATGACCTGTGTTGCACAGATGAAAGAGAGTATGAGTCTTTGTAACAGTTCATCAAATTGAATCAAGGAAAATGGCCCAAAAGGAAAACAGATGGCTAAAGAGGTGCATCCAGAGCTATTAGACAGATTTCTCATTGACTTAGGAATTATTACATACACATATGAACACTGGAGATGTGAAAAAGTTTCCATAGACTCTTTCCAACAGCTTAGAGAAGTGACTCACTCCACTTATTTTGCTCAGTTTAGTAGGAGTAATGTATGTTCCAAATACAATCTTTAGTTTGTATTTCCTCATTCATCAAGTATCAAGACCAAGGGAGTACATGATTCTACATTTTGTAGATGTGGAGGAGTAGAAAATAAATGTTGGCCGAACGCAAAAGAATTAAATTTTGACAAAAGAGTGTTATGCTCAGGCTGCAAGAATATGTTGAATGACAGAACAGAACACATGTAATTGTGACAGCATCCTTTTCAAATCTGTTTCCCAAGAGTCTGTGGTGTTTGACTAGTTGACAAGAATCATATTCACTTAGGATGCATTTCCTGATCCTGCAAAGGCTGGTTAGTGAAGTAGAGGCAGCAAAGTGAGTGCATTAGAAGGTGGAGTGAATGATCTTCACCTGTGTTCTAGCTGACTCAGTCATGGCTCTAAACAGAAACCCAGTGCAGATGGGTTGAAGACTTGAAGGGAGACTGAAAAGAAGGAGAGACAATGCAATGAGGATATTTATGGTCCTCTGAGAAATACAGTCTCCTTTAGTCTTCTGCCCCTTCTCCAGTATTATTAGGCAACTACTCCTCTTTCTCAGGTATCAGATTTTATTCAAACAGTGTGTGGGAACAGAGGATGTCTTCTTTGGGATGAGCAGAAAAGACCCTTCCACAGCCTGCTGCGAAGATATGGTGGTGAGCTGAACCTATATCTCCCATGCCTTCTTTGTGCTCTTTCTCTGCTCTTTTCAATCTTGCTGCTTTCTTGAGAGACAGAATGTAAACACCAAGCTGTATTGCTGCCTTTGGCCTCCTGTGGGATTTTTTTGTAGTTCTTCAAGCATTTGTAGATGATATTTACACTTGCTAACCTGAGGAGCTCCTGTGTATCTCCTCAAGGACCTAGTGTAGTCAAGAGAATCTGTGCAAATGTATATGCCACATACAGACTTGAGGGAAATAAAAAGTAGCTCTAAGATGAAGTTTCATCTTGGACACAATTTTGGAGGGGAGAGCGGCTGGGAAAGAGATGGTTTTCATCTGCCTGCATTTATTACAAGGTGTGTGAGTCAGCAGAATGCTACAATACTGACAGTCTTTGAAGTTACAGGTATCAGATCTTGTCCTATTATTATATGATAGAAAACCTCCCTGCTTTCTGAACTTCAGGACAGGTAGAACTGCTGTGCAATTTTTCTAGTAGAAGCAAGCTGTCCTTGAAATACGCAAAGCCAAGGGGTTCTGCTGGCTGTCGAATACCTGTCAAGTACATTATCAGCTCAAGATTTTGAAGAAAATAGGATATCGATACACATCACTAAGCTATTGAAAGCAAGGATTATCACTGTCATATTTTCTCTGATACAAATTACCTACTTAGAATGTTGCTTTTTGACACTAGCATCAAAATATCCATGAAGATGAGATCTTTTAAAGCTTGCAGGGCTACATATCTAATCTCAGTTTTACCTCTGCCCATCATTTCAGATTAAAATCAAGCTGCCAGAGACAAGGTACTCAGACATCACATTAGATATCCAGGACAAGATTCTTGACCTTCGAACTCCGAAAAAGTAAGTGAAACATAATTGATAGAAGTACAGTTAATATCTTGTTTGAAAGGAGGTTTACCCAAGCCTTCAACTGAATGCTGTGTGGAAAGCAAAGCTAAAGATGAAGATCGGGTTATTAATTGCACATGAGAAATAGATAAAGACAAAAACAACCATAGTCCACCTGTAGGTGTATAGTGTGCTATCTTTGAATCTGTGATACTGTTCTAGCAAAAATAGCTTTAAGACAGATTATGGCTACTTAAACAGCAAGGCTTCAAGGGCCCAAAATGTCTGGCAAAAAACTGCCCACAGTCTTGAAGGACTTCTTTGGAGTTTGTTTTCTAAATACTAATTTGTACAAATATATAACTGAAGGTGGTCAAAAATGTGCAGATACATTTTCAGAAGTTGAAAGCCAAATTGTGGACATATCCAGGCATGGATGCAGAGATGGAAATGTTACGAGGTTTCCCTAAAGAGATTTCATTTGAGTTCTTTTTTTATTTCAAACCTACAAAGATAATCAACTGACTGATATACTCTCAGACTTCTCAGTCTTCCTCCATATTTCCCTCAGTGTGCAATTGCCCTGCCTGAGATTTCCAGATAATTCCCATGTCTGTTTTGCTTTAAGTCCTTCTTCACAATAGAGTGCTTTCAAAAGAAAGCTTAATCCTCTCTCTGGGCTGACTTGCTGCATTGAATGGGATGTGGGAAGATCCATAGGTGAATAACTTCCTGCAAATAAATTCAAGGTGCAGGCCGTGGATTAAGGCCGAAAGAAGTTCTGTCCCTAGTGGACTAACTATAGAAAAGCTACCTTTCTCACAGACAAAACCAGGCTGGGTCAGTTACCCCCTGCTTGGATTTAACCCAAAGATGCATCAGGAATGGAGAATGTTTGGAAGTGCTAGCTCTGAAACTGGAAAATCAGGAGGAATAATTGTTCAGCTAATGACCTGCAGAACCTATAGGTAGTAAGAGGTGGCTTACTGCAATACTGCAGATGTAGGAAAACCTCAGCATTCTTTTTCTTTTGTAATTCTATCTTTTTGGTGACTCAGATCTGCTGTTATCTTCTTAGTATCCAGCTGTCTCTAGTCACAAGCCTAACAAATAAAAAGTTTGCTGTAAATCTAATGGTTGCTTGGGTACAGCCTGAGCCAGTGCTGCTTTCACAAATATAAGTGTAAGTCTTCTCAGTATGAAAGAAACAAACAAGATTTGAAGTTCTACATACTGAAAAACAATGTACTCTCACAGGTGTGTAGGAGTGCTCAAAGGAACTGTTTCCAGCTCTGTAGTTCTGGGACTGATTCTAAGCCAAGCTGATTTTAGGGACTTCTCCAAATTATAGCAAATGGCTCCCTTCAGTAGCTGTGGTGCAAAGGTATTTCGGCTGTACCTCTTTCAACCATGGCTCCTACAAGACAGCTGAAAAGGTCTGAGAAAGAATCAGTGTGATTTAAACCCCAGTTTAAAGTAGCCCCCGTCTATGCTATCATGTTGTCTTGTTGGGCTTTATAGAGTTTGGCTGGGCAGATCTCTTGATCGTAAAGCATCCTTGATTCTGTTTGCACTGTCAATAGAGTGGAGGTCCAAGACTGGCCCATCATTCATATTGTTAATATATAAGCCTGGGATAAGAGGGGAAAGAGTCCGAACTCTCCATGAGCAAGTACGTTTGAACTGTCATCAATGAGAAGAGTTGAACGGGTCCAGTGTGAGACATCCTTGTGAGGAGACAAACCGGAATGCTTGTCAGCCATTCCGGGAAAAGCTGTATGTCTAACCCAGCAAGGGACTGTGGAATAGTTCCTGAGTCCAAGATCCAGCCTTTCTTTGTGTATTATGTGCCTGAGCCACAGGTAGGGGATCACTGAATTAATCTTCAATGTAGGTTAAAATCTCAGCAACTTCATAACTGTCAGTCCTTTCTCATACTTGATCTGTGCTTTGCAGTGCAGACATATCCTTTGTGAAACTGAACTGGCCAGAATCTCTAATCAGGCTGCACCACTTATTTCTTTTTACTAGAGAAGACAAACTCCTGAAGACATGTTCAGGCTTTAGGCATTATTCAGATTTTTACCACCAGGAGAGCATTATCAATGCAGCTCCTCCTTCCTCTGCATTTAAAATGCAGCACTGTCCAAAAGCAAGAACAGTGGAGAGAGCCCACAATCCATCATTGGAAACCGTTGTCAAAAGAAAGCCAAAAGAAAGGAATAGTGTTGGAAATATTTCAGGGTCTGTATAGCTGTGCACCAGGTATTGCAGGAACCCCACAACCTGTCATGAGAACGAGATATATACTGAAAGAACATTCCTTGGTGTACTGATTGGCGAATTGCAAGAGTAACTTGCAATGCTACCTCAATTGCTCACCCAGTCTGAGACACTGAAATTCTCTGTGTCCTCTTTTACAGGAAGCTGCTGCTGCACCTCCCCTACCGTGTAGACAGCAAGAATGGTAAAGCTCGTTTTCTGTCTGAAGAGGAGACCTTGGAAGTCACCTTGAGAGTATCAAGGATGTTTGATTTCATAAATTTTGCCTAATGGATAGAGAAATAGAGAAAGTTTGCAAAAAGTTTGAAGTCTTCTTGAAACCTAACTGGTCATGAAATAGTGGATTGTTTCCCTTGAACAGTCCAGGGGCAATATCCCTGGAGAAATCGAATGACTCAGGAGGAACATAGCACCCATAGGTTTTATAAGCTGAGGCTGTCCAGCTCTTGCGCTGCTCTGGTTAATGTTCCGCTTCCTTCAGTCTGATACAGGCTCTGAATCAGAAAATTGGAGATTACAATTCTGTAAGCCAGAGGAAGTCTTCTTGTGGTTATGGCTGATTAGTAGCACAGTGAGGCTCTGGCCAATGAGTCTGGTGCTCCGTTACTGTTGCAAGACTTGGAAATGGTAATATTCTTGCTTGGCCTCCAGTGCTGGGACTGGGGCCAGTTCAGAATCTCCTCTTAGCTACTTCTTGATGAGAAGATCAAAGCTCTCAGGGATCTACATCCACATCTGAGGCTCCTTTACACTGGCAGAACAAGGTAACCAGCTATAGTTGGATTGTTGAACAGCTCAGCTGTTTTGAACAATTTTTGACAATGTGTGGTTCAGTGTCATCTGTTCACCTGCTGTCCCCCCAGCTATTTTTCTGATCTTTCTTGATTAATAAAAGAATGTGTTCTAATGAACAATTCCAGTTACCTTTCACTCTGCCTTCTCTATATTAGGTCACAAGAGACTTCCTAAAAGTGAGATAAGAGGAACTTTGCATAACAAAGCATCACTTAAAGGGCTGAAATGCGGCAAAAGCTTTTCTTTGACCTTCAGGTCCAATATAGAGCTACAGAGATGGGTAACCAAAATGTTTCTTTTACTAGCTTCTGGGCAAATACATTCATTTAACATTGTTAATCATGCAGGAAACAAAGGTATTGGCTCAATGATCAAAGTGGAGAGGACAAGCAGGGCCTTGCATGTTGATGGACTTCAGGTACCCTTAACCAAAAGCTTGCAAGCACTTTAAAAACAAAATGGCTTGGGTCCTGCATTCTTCTGGTGTAGAAGTAGAGGAAAATAATTGACCTGCTAGGTTGCAGACAGTACCCATGCAGCTAAATTTGTGGCAGGCTGTAATGATAAGATGAATTCTCCATGATGGATTGAAGACACTGACACTGAGTTTCCAGGTATACTTTTTTGTTCTGTCAGGAATTTTCAGAATTCACAGTGTGTTTGTAATATACTGCATTATAACTCTAGGACAAATTAAGTTGGTGTCTGGACATTTCGGCCACTTCCCTTAAAAGCGGACTCATTGCTTGGGTCAGAATAATACTGCTACTACTAATACTGCTTTAGTGTTAATGCACTGGAAAGCAGATACCTCAGTTATGATTCATCACAAGCTATCGAATATGCTGATAACACTAAGGGGCTACTCCAATTTGTATTTGCTTAAGTTTCCATAAACTGCATTTGAATGCCTCTTATTCCTACTCTACAAAGCTCTGGTGGAGGGGAACAATGCAGATGTATGAAAAGGCTGAGATCACTCCTCCTGACTCAGTTTGTACTGCCTGTGGTTGCCAAGAAATTACAGTAAGGCTGTTTCTTGGAAAAAGGTTGTCTTTGTAGTCCCTAGACAATATGCTGCTTCATTTTTGCATTACTTATACAGATTACAAGAAAAGTGGAAGATTGACCTGTATTTTTGCATATGCGAAGATAACATTTGCTCAAATTCGTTCAGTAAATCCATGGCAAAGCAGAGTATAACTCTGCTCTCCTGAGCCCTATTCCAGTGCTCTGTCCATGGTGGTCTATGCCTTTATAGTTGGCAGTAGTAATTTACTAAGCCTTAGATCATCAAGTTCTGCTTAATTTAATGTCAATGCTTGATACTGAAAACAACAATGTGTTTGGCTCATTGTGCCTCTGTCCAGTGTTTTAGTTTCCTATGGAAATGAGCATATGCCACACTGGTATCCATGTCCTGTTTTCTCCCCAAATATTTTTAACCTGGAGGCATTTTATCTGCATTCACAAGACAAAAATCTGAGGTAAGCATGTTTTATAAGAAAGCTGGCTGCAGAATAGACAAGGGAAATACAAATTAGTGCTGCCTAAGGGGGAAGTTCTAGTGTGATTTCTTGCACCTGCTGTCCAGTCACTCTGCACACCCATACTCCAGGCTACGGCAGGTCATCCACACCGCTCCGTGAGGAGAAGCTGGCAAGTTGGTGACATAGCAGGACAGGGAACGTATTGCAGGGAAAGGGAGATATGCCGGCAGGGGAAAGCTGAAATCACAGTGTTAGGGTATATGAACACAGGGGACAACCTCATAGGAAGCCAGGCTTTGTAATTTCCACTGCTCAAAAGGAGAAGCTCTGCTGTTGTTTTCAGTAGAGTAGAAACATTGGTCTGGGGGTGGGCAACTTGCTGTTCTCATCGGGTCCGCTGCCTGAATGCCCCGTCACCACCTGGAGATCCTCTCACATTCTTACTTTGTTCCTATCAAGGAGACAGAGGCTGATCACAGATCATCCCAAGAGGAAACTGGTCAAAAGGACATGTAGGCTGCCAAGCTTCCCAGAAATTGGGGGGCTACTGCCAGCTACAAGAGAGTTAACTTTTTTGCAAGGGTTTGAAGGCAGTTTTGCTTTGCTGAACAAGCACTGGCAGAAATCGTTTTGAAGGGGATACAAAACCCCCTTTGCCTCTGAACATCAAAGTGGTTGCCTAAGTAGCACTCCAACACCTGCAGGCATCTTAATTAATCAAAATTATGAGCCCAGTTAAACAACCCAGCCATTAAGCCCCAGCCATTAAGCATCATCAAGCTTTATTTGGTTCCCTAAGAAACATCTTGATTAAATGTACTGCAGTTAAGTAGAGGGTACTGTAGCTGTGGAAATGAGATAGAGGCTGTTTACAGTAGTATCCCAATAAACTGTAGGTTGTCATCTCGCCTTGGCCATGCATTCTGTCCTCCAGCTGTGGTGGCAGAGCCAGCCACCATTCCCATTTCGACTTGTTCCTGCCTCCTGTCAGAACTATGGTGGTGTGCTGAAGTACACAGCCCAGCTTGCTTTGTGTTTCACTTCTCTTCATATTTCCCTTTGTCCACATACTCACCTTCTGAGGCAAAGATACTTCCCTCATTCTACAGCCTGAGAAAGAGAACACCCAGAAGAGTTGCTCCATATAAACACCTGAGACAGAGCAAGAACTTAAATTTAGATTTTTCCCTTAAACCTGCAGTCAAGTTTCTGGGCTGCTTTCATTCCCATCTTCCTCCAGGTCTGTTGTTGGTATCATCATATAGCCCTTGTATTTGTTTTAAAAGGAAGACTACTTCATTTTTCTGCTGATCAGTTTAAAGTTTGTATCCAAAATTTCTACGTACTACTTTCACTGTGTGAAACAGTGCTTTATCGGTGTCTGCTTCCCTCCAGATAAAGTTTATCTAAAATAACTAATCTGTATCTATGTGTACAGAAGGATCTCTCCCCTACAGCCTACAGAGTAAGTAAGGAGACAAGACTGGTATTGCTTATGTCTTTCTCATCTAACCTTGGGCCCCGACACTCAGTGCATAGGACTGGAGTCCTGTGGACAAAATGGAGCTCTGCGGCATCCCTTGCAGGCTGTGCTGCACGCCGACACTCAGAGGAGTGCGAATACACAAAGAAAACTCTCAGTGACATAACCTCTGTCCCCACGGCCTCCCAGATTTTCTCATTCCGGTAGCAGGTGACTGCTTTTAGCAGTATCTACTTGGGATGTTTGGCAGCACGGGCTGCTGGATATACAGCAAAACAGACCGACGGGCCAGGGCACGCACCAATGCCAAACCACGCAAGCAGCGTTTCGAATACGTCCAGCAGGACGCTGGACACTCACATATCCACTGCTTGTGCACCTCCTCATGCTGGAGCCAGTGCTTTGAACCTGCTGGTGTGGCAGGCCTTTACCCTCTTCTCTGCAGCACCTGCAGCTTGGATTCATCCATATTCTTTGGGATCCCCTTCAAGAGCTGCTGCCACGGACAGTCTCTCTGTGCTCTCTTTGTCTTCTCCTTCAGGTAGATTTTACTTTCAGATTGTGATGCAGAACAGCCAGTCCCTGTTTTTCCTTTTCCCTCCCGATTGTTTGTTCTGTGCTCATTTCAGGGAGCTCTGATCTCTTCTCTCCTTTCCCAAGTGCCTTATCTCACTTCCCTTGGTCATTCTCACACTGGGACATTTCCCACCAGAGGCTCCTCACAGGTTGCAGTTGATGTATCTGACCCTTGCTGGATGTGCCACACGTTGGTGAAGTGTGTGATTCATCTCCCCTCACTCAGCTTAATGCCGGGTGAAGCACTTTGTCCTTCCTTGCTATGCGTCCGGTCTGCGTGCATGGGACGGGGACACAAGCAAGGGCACCACAGTCAGAACCTGGATTGCATTAAGGCAGTTATATTGAAGGACCGTGGCACAAAAGCTTTGTCAGGAGTGTTGACAGAATGCAGGAGGGGCCTCTTGGCATGGGCACGACCTGCTGGAGACTATGCTTAGCCAGCCCCACAGCTCCCCGGTGCAAGTAGAGCTGGTTATAAAGGAATGAGCCAATTCAGAAAAAGTCAGAATCATTCAGAATTTCAGCCTTTCCCAAGGCCTGAAAAGTTTCTTTCTGCTTCCTGATGTGTCTCTCTGTGTCCCAGATGAGTACTTGAAGTTTTTGAGATCCAGTCCAAGGCAACAGTGACACAGACAACACAGGAGTGCCTTTGGTTTTGGAGTATTTCTCTCAGTCCATTGAAATCTTTGACCACTTTGGGCTTACTCATCTCAAGGTCTCCTTTTCATCTATTTTCTCTGTCTTCACGCCCTCATTTCTGAAGAGAAGATCATAGGAGGTTGCCAGCACGGTAGGGTATACTGCCCACCGACAATCCTTAGAGACCATCTCTCTTTAATTGTGAGCCTCCTTTGTGGATCCCAGCACCCTGGCAGCTCACTTCTGATGCAGATCAGTAATTTTTTTTAATCCACACCATTTTAACTTGGTGGTATCACAACCCAGCAAAGACTGCCAAGGCAGCTAGGTTGTATTTGGCAACCTATCTCCTACAGCTGCTCAGCAGAGAATAAAAGAGCCATAGACCTCTTCTGGAAAATTCTTTTCCTGTTGGAAAGCTGCATAAAAAGGAAGAGGATAGGAATGGAGATGGACACAGCTGATCTTGTTCTCATAAGGAGATAATGTGGGCAAGCCAGGCATTTCCCAGACAGCAGCAGCCTAGGAACTGTAGCAGATGTAAGCATCAATGCTTGAGCTTAACGACGCTGTGAGCTTTGGGTGGGCTCCACCCCTCACACATGCCCAAGTAATGAGAGTCTACCACCCCCATGGCTTTCTCTGGCTGGGGACACAGGTGATGGGATCTCCTGACCAATTACTTTCTTCCTGGAGGACTCAAATTCCTGTAGCCGTATCCTTGAAGCAGAGCCTTGGGTGGCACTGTGGCAAGCTGGCAAGTATATGGAGGGGAACGAGGGGTTGACTTCACCTGGGATAGTCAGCTCTACCTTGTCTCACCTGAGCTGATCCCAGCCACCTGGGAGACAGAGGGCTTCACCCATGAGGAGTTAACTGGTTGCAGAGCAGCACTGGGAGAAGCTGAGCAAGCACGGGAGCTAGCAGGGACAGTATGTGCTATGTTCATGGTATTCCTGGGGTGGGGTGGGAAAGTTGTATGACTATTGTACAAGAAGCAGTAAGGTAGCTGGAAGATGCATGATTTGTCTTGGGTTTGGGACTGTCTGCACTGTGCCTGGGAGATTCAAGAGGCAATTGGCCAATGTCTGGATGTGGGAAGCTCTGATAAGGTGAGAAATGTTTCTGGTTTTGTTCTGGGTCACGCGCACTGTATAAAGGCTGGGGTGTCAGTGCGACTTAGCTGGATGTATGGCTCTTGGTCAGCAGCAACTGTCAGAACTGTAACAAGCTTCTGGGGAGAACCTGAGGTGCTGAGAGGAGATATAGGAGGTCACAGGAAAACACTGAAAATACCACCCTGGCCCCAAGTACAACAAGCGATTTGCCTTTCATAGCTTGCTGCCAGGCCTGGATGATGGTGTATCTGTGGAGCTGCTTGGAGGCCAGTGACTAACGTGGGTGAAGGTTGCAGGCCATCGCTGATGTGTGTGGTGGAGAGCTGGGCAAGGCTCTGAGCCTTGGTACGGAGAGCACCAGTGGGGCTGGAGGGTGCAGGCAGGGCTATATGGGAATTCAGGGCTAGGGGCATAGGGGTCATGCAGGACTGGAGCTATGTTGTAAGGCAGTGAGCAACAGGCTAAATGGTGCGTGTGGTGATGGAGCGAGACAGTGGAAGTAGGGGAGTGATGTGCATTGGGCAAAAGCATGACTGCGAGGAGAGAGAAATGATCAAAGTTTTTTTAAAACAGCTGTGCTGAAGGAGAAGGTCAGAGCAGATGGTTGATCACCCTGAGCTCAGGACAGATGAGATATCTTTGTTAGAATGTCACCAGAGCTGAAAATCCTGTGCCAAAAGAAGCTGTGGGAAGGGGACTGTGCCTGGGATAGCTATGAGGCCTCCAAGAGGACCCAGGTGCTAAGGTCATGTAGTTCTATTGAGCTGGGAACCCTGTCTCACTCCAGGGGTCAGCCCAAGGTGGCATGTGCAATAACTCTTATCAACAGTGGATGAAAGGGGAATTGGTGTGGGAAAAAAAGTGGGAAATGTGTCTGCAGTTCATGAACCCTCTCAAATGCTTACAACAGCCTGACTCTCTGTTGTTCTTGCCACACCTTTTTCTGGGTAAGCAGAGTTAGTGTGTGAAGTGCCTGGGTGGCAAATTGCTGTGCCCTGGCCTGGAACCGTGGATGTCACATCTAGTTTTAGGCCTGCACATGTACACCTTCTTGCCCCTGTCCTTTTCCCTATTTAGAACAGGCCTTGTTTATTTAAAAAAAAAAAAAAAAAAAAAAGACAACAAGCCTTTGCTCTAAGAACAGTAGGTAAATAGGTAAATGAGGCGATTAGAGTTGTTCTTATTCAGCAAGGTGCTACCTTCAGACCAGGGGCAGGACGTTTCTTGGATGAAGAGAAGGGTTTCATCATCTAGAAAGATCCCGCAAGGTTGTCCTGAACCAGTGCTCAGATGAGTAAGATGGAAGGTGATCAGCTCTTTGTTGTGATATGTGTCCTGAATGAAGAGAATAGCTGAAGTAATAGAAAATCTTATTTCTGTTGTTCTCTTTAACCATGAATTCCCCAGCTTATGCTCTGTGAGTTTATTTAAATTGGACCTCTGCTTCTATTTGGAAGTAATTTTTTTGTTTTTTTTCTTGAATAAAACATCTTTTCCGATGCTGTTGCCCCTCCCCAAGCCACTGTCAAGCAGCATCTCAGCCTGGTTCCTTAAATCAAGAGAATTGTTTATGTCCTTGGAGGCTGGAATAATAACATCTGAAGAAAGCCATGAGACACAGCAGGAATTCATTTGTAAGTTAATGAAGGCTGTGCAGTGCAGCGTAAGGATGATCGGGGCTGTTCATGGGCAGCATTTACCAAGCTAGATTTCTTTCTGTTGGTATTGTTCTCCCTGGAAGCATCATGGACCAGCTTAAATACCACTTACATGTGAGTTTATTATAGTATTTCTTGGTACAAAGATGTACCCTGTGTAATACAGCAGTGTTGATGACAAAAATAGGAGAAAGTGTGATCCAGATCAAAAGAGAAAATCTACTTGCTTACATGCCCTACAAAAAGGGGAAAAAAAAAATGACCACCATCTGGGTAGTGTTTTTTTCATTTAATAATTTGCCACCTGGAAGCAGACTGATGCTTTGGTACTCACTAGAGGGGATAAGACTGAAGTGGAGATGGGGCTGACCCATGTGCTGTGTTTTGGGCATTAGCCTGCTACGTGAAGTCCAGAACCAGTTGGAGGAAAGTGTCAGTGATCTGGATGGGACTGAAACCAGAGCACCTGTGGGGTGAACTGCAGAGCAAGATGGGGTGGTGGACTGCAGGAAGCCATCTGTTGAGCAGCTCTTTCCCCTTGGTGCTTGATTTGGAGGAGTCCTGGTGGGCTTGTTCCTCAGCTGAAGGGCATGCAGGTCCCTGGGGTGGAGGGTGGTGGTTTAAAGCCCTGACCCTGCGTCCACTCCCCCGCTGGTTGCTACAGCCTTGGCAGTGCTCTTTAACTGTGCTGTGTCTGCATTTTTCTGTTGGAGACACTCTAACTTGCAGGACTCTCTGCTGGCCAGTTACTCGCCGTACGTTGTACCTACAGGCATAGAAGTGGTGAGGGCCACATCTTCTGTCAGAGGGATGCTGCCAAGAGATTCATGGAGAAGGCTGCTTCTGTGATAAGCATTACATAAGCTGCGGACACTTGAGCTGGTGGGACTTGAGGCCTCTGTACAGAGAATACCTATTGAGAACAAGTTAACTCGTAGCCCTACTGTGCACCGTGCCAGTCAGCCCCCACAGATCAACAGCCCTGCAATGGTGTTTTGATATTTATAAAATAAATGCTGTCAGTCAAACTGGAGGAGAAGAAAGGGTGTACCGTCAACCTTTAACACGATACAACACTGGAACGTATGGCAGGAAGACAGTTGTCCCCTGCCTGTGAGCCTTGATGCAGCCTGTGTGATCAGCTTGCTTAGTGCTGGGAGGCGAAGAAACTTAATCCCAGATTTGCGGGCACAGAGGCAGGAGATAGCACTGCAGAGGACAAGAGGGGGAAGAGGGTGTGCCATATTCAACTTGTCTTCAGAAAACGAGTTCCCTTAGAGGTGGCAGAGCATCCAAGTGCTGCTGGGTGACAGCTTCTCCTTCTGCAGGCAGAGTGTGCGATGCCCGGTGACATGAAAGCTGGCATACTGCATCATGCCACCAGAGAGAGCCACGCTGCTCAGTCTCTCCCAAACCTGCTAGACATGCAGGCATCGCTTCCTTCTGTGCAGTGGAGATTTTACTATTGGAAGCTGCAGAATAGCTGAGTCCTGTCTTTGGGCTGGGGAGCATGACTTCCCCAAGGCTGCAGAACAGGTCTGCAGCAAAGCCAAAAGCAGTGGCCCACTGATCTGGAGGGGTTCTCAAAGGGATGGAGAGCAGCTTATTCCTCATCATGCAGCCAGCTTCTGGCACTTTTTGTTGACTCTGACAGATGACAGTGGTTCTGGCTTTCAGCATACCTTTCCAAGTACAAATGGGCTATTCACTGGCTGATACGAAACAAGTCATCAGATAGTAAATTGGGCTTTGCAAATATTTCCCACCCCCTACCCTTCAAGACCAGAGGCACAAGTGAAAAATTCAACTTAAATCAAAGCTGGGATGGGGGAGGGAAGACTGAGTTCCTTTTCCCCTGCCAAAAGAAATTTTCTGTAGGTGTTTCCCACAACTTGAAATCCTTCTTTCGGTCTGAAGGAAAATCAGCTGGTTTGGGGGTTCTTCAAGGAAAGCAAGGGAGTTTGGAGACTGGACTTTTGAGACTGGTAGCAACTGCTTTTCCACCAGCTAGTGTGCAACAGGTTAGTCGGAGAGATGGGAGATATATGTGTGCTGTCACCTGCTGATGTTGAGCTGTATGTTTCACGTGTACATATACACACAGACAACAGCACTCTTTTCACTCATTCTTTTATTTGAAAAAAAGTTCCAGTATGTATCTACCCACTTTCTGAGCAAGCGTATTAACTAAAAACTACTGGCAGAAACAGGGGCAAATGGCAACTGCATTCCCAACTACAGAAGCCAGAATGCAGCTTTGAAACCCTAAAACATATACTTTTCCAGCAAGCATGCAATATGCTAGAACAGCCCAACTCTTGTTTGCATTTAGTGAGTTTAGCAATTAGCCGTGGCAGTACACAGCTCTTGATGAGAATCTGCTTGGGACCTTCCTGAGGTAACGAGACCTTGCTACCCCCCAAGGCTTAGGGCAGGGTTCATCAAACCTGCGGAGATTTTTCCAGTGTTTATTGGAAGTGTCGGTCGGCCCAGGTGACCTGCCTCAGTGTAAAACAGTGCCACTGCAGGGGTTTTGCTGCTTTTGTTGTTCATACAGTCCCCGCTTCCACAGGGAACGTGCAGAGAGAGTGAGCTACTAGGGTTGCTCCTGTGACGATGCCACTGTGTGTGTGTGTCTGGGCTTATTGGAGTTGCACATCGGGATTTTCTGGAGCACGCTAATGCTAGTTATTCTTACTCAAACACCCGATAAAACCAAAGCACACAGAAAACCCAAGCACAACTGAAGAAACACTGGTAATATTTCCCCGAGAGAGCTGGGAATGAGCTTGTGTGCAAGATCTTAATCAGAAGACAAGCTGCTACAGTAAGCAAGGATAACTCTCCCCCTGGATTTGGGATTGCTCTTGTGGTGGGAAAATGGGGTCCTATAGCAAATATGGACACAAATGCTAAAGCTCTGCCTCAGTGCTCAGGTGGACAGAGCAGGCCAGTGATGGTGTATTACAGCATCGCCTGGGCTATGAGTCAGATCCAGACTCATCACCACCACATGGCTTTCCAGTCACAAGGACATGTTTGTTCCCTCTCACACTTGCGTTGCTGTGCGCCTTGAAGGAAAAAGAGCCAGAACTCAATTCTGTGGCTTATCCTGCCGCGAGTCTGCAGCAATACATTCAGCGCCCAAAGGAATAGACCTGCTTCTGTTTTCTCTTTCTGCAAACCCAACTGGCAGCATGGGGACCAAGATGCAGGCAGCCCATGGCCGGCTGCCCTCCCCAGTCACAGGCTGGAAGAGACCCTGGGGTTGTTAGCAGTGCTCTCCCGCCCAGAAAGGGTCCCGTGCTCCTTCCCGGCTATGGGTGCCTGCGAAAAGACCTTCAAAATGTATTTCAAGTACAGTTAAACTGAGTCAGCATTGCAGGTGTGGACAACTTGCCTCAAATGAGAGCAGTGAGCTGAGCTAACAAAGCCTAGTTTCTATGGATTTGTCTTGCAGCAGACATAGGAGAACCTAATACGGACCTTGGTGATCAGAGCTCTCTTGCAGAGCAGGATGTGCCTGTCATCCACATGGATTCAGACACCTGATAGAGCCTGAATCAACACACTGGTTTCCCCAACAGTGGGAGCATCAGTAGGTTTATTTTCCATCTAGTTGCTTGTTGATATGCAAGGTGTAAAAAAAAAACATCATTCCAGCTAACACTGATAGAGGCGTAGAGGTCTCATAGTAATTAACCACCAAGCTCAGAAGTTGCTGAGTGGGAGGGGAGAGGAGCTGCAAACAGCACAATAGCATCAGCTGCCTCTTTCTTTAAAAAAAAAAAAAAAAAAAAATTAAATCTGTCAAACAAATTTAAATTGCTTAGAGAGCTCTGGGAGTGGGTAAACAAAATTGAAATTGCTTGGGGAGAGGAAGAGAGAGGTAGATTTGTGGTACTGTAGCAAACCTGAGAAGAACCCAGATCAGAGTAGCTAAGGTGATGTACATCATGCTTGCAGTGACTTCACAGACTAGAAGGGGTTAACCATGCTGTTAACCTCTCCATTCCCAGTACCATAGGCTACGTGATAAAGTTGGGTTCCCAGGAAACACCAGTGTCCCTAAATACAGGCAAGGAAGCTGTAAGCTGCAGCTCTTGTTTGGTTAGAGCCTAATCCTTGAAAACCCACGTGCCTGTACTCCCAAGGCTGATCACCAGCTTGAGCTTCAAGGGAAAGACAAACACCCAGCACCTGAAGCCCCTGTACTAACAGGTAAACAGGGGATACTGGCTTTTACATTCTCTGCAATACCACTTTTTTTTTTTCTTTTTTAGGGAAAGAAGAGTTAGTGGATTTGCTTGGGCCAAACTTGACAGATAGTGGGGCAGCCAGTTTGGACACTATTCTCCAGAACCGGGCTGCAATGCAAGTGGGGGTGGCATGGGTGGTAATTGGTAATTTAACTGCCATCTTCACTGACCCAGAGCATCCTCACTGGTCTCAGTCCTGCAGACTCTCGAGATGCAGCTACACCTAGCACAAGTGAGACATCCTAAAACTGAATGTTTGGGGGGTTTTTTGTCTCTGTTTTATCGTTCTGGGATCTGGTCTCCTAACTTCTGGCCTGACACTTGCTGCAGGCTCATTCAAGTTGCTAAGGGAGGCAGAAATTCCTCCCAAAGTCTTAGCTCCCCATTTGCTGCTGCTGTCTGAACTCTGAAGCAGTGCTCGATTAAGATAACAGAGTAGTTGGGTAGGGACCACAGCTGCCCTCTTGTTGAGGCAATGCCAAGCAGGCTGTAAGCTTTCAATAAAACGTAATTAATGGTAAAGCAGACTCCTGCAATCCTGCAGGGTCTCTTCTGTTTCTGTTACTTAGGCTTTAAAAGGCAACAGGATCACACTGGCTTGACTTTCTTCTCCAGCCAAAAAAGGAAGAGCACTTAATCTAGTGACCTCACATTTATCTTCTGCCCCTCATTAGCACCATCTGTCTCCCTCTGTCTGTTGAAAGGCGACTGTGCCTATCCTCATTGCTGGTACAATATAAATATTGCTCAATTACAGCAATGCTCTAAATGCAATTACTCAATTGAAATGTTAATTGAATTATTTGAGTTTAATTATTCCATTAGGAATTCTGTCAGTACAGCCTAAGTTGCTTGCTTTCTGTCTGGGCTAGCGGCACAATGCAGCATCTGGCCACACAGGGAAGGACTGGTTTTACTCAGACTCAGACAGCCCTAATTAGGCTGGGGAAAGTCTGGCACTGTTCAGAAATGGTGCTCTTAAGTTCAGGGACAGGTGTTGAGGCTGCAGGGACTTTCTTTCCTTCAGTCAATGTGTTTCCAGGCACAAAAATACTTGCAAGCAGAGAACAGTGACTATTTATACAGAAATAGTTTTGGAGGAAAGCTAGTGTCAAAAATACTTGTGAGAGTTTTGTGAGTGAAGGAATCCGTCCTAAGAGATGCTTGGCAGAAACCAAAAGGATCAGTTGCACAACATGAGCCTGTAGTTAAGACTACGTGTAGTCAGCGAGACAGTTGCTAAGGGCTGCTCGCAGGCCATGTAGGGGCTGAGACAGGACTGCAGAGCAAAGCTCACCAGCTCTTGTGGTAAATTCACCTGGGCAAACAGAAGAGCTGTTTGGGGTTTGTCCTTGATTCATTCCTAGAAGTAGTATGAAAAGAGTTAGGATTAGGAAGAGATGGACCTGTATGCCCTTAATCCCCTTTGAAATTCCCAAGCCGTATGCATGCAATACTGGAAGCTGCTTTCCTGCCTCCCTGAGGCAAGGACAGCTGCTGCCTCTGGCCAGGGAAGCCTGGATCTCCTATTCCAATATCCTGCCACTATCACTGGGTTTTCCTTACTCTCAACATCATCAGGAGCCCTTGTCTCTTGACTTGTGGGGCTCACTATGATTAAGAAAAGTACTTAAATCTTTCCCTCCCTGCAACCATATGAGCTCCCTTGGTTGATGTAAGACCTGCAACACCAGTTTAGAGCTGTGACAGGCAGACTGGAAACAGCCCTGCCTATCCCAGCAGGAGCTCTTCACCCACAGCCTCTTCTCCTGTTAGCAGAGCTCAAGCCGTAACGCATCTGTTCTGCAGCAGCCCAGGACTGACTCCCATAGACAGCCCTGGGCTTTGCACTTAATGTCTACGCTGCGGTTTGTAAATGTCTTCACTTAATGTCTACACTGTGTTAAAGCCCCTGTCCTTGCAACTCTGAGAGCAGCAGCCCCTGAGATTTGCAGGTTGAGGTATCACCCTTCCAAGAGACAGTAGTATGCAAGGCAGAGATCTCTGAGGCGAGGAGGTGGGTTTCTTGGTGTCACGCATCAGGTGGACCTCTCCTGCTGGGATAGCATCCCCGGCACTGTGGAACCCTGTGGGGTCCAAGTTACTGAGACAGCACTTGCTCAATCCTTGGTGACTGGTGAGGCCAGGGACTCCTTTTGGCTGCTCAGCCCCCTGTACCCCTCCCTGTGCCTGCCCCCTCCCGCTCACTTGTCTGCCATGGTGTAAATGCTGCATGATAAGTTTTGTGGACCCATCGGGGCATAGGAGAGGAAGTAGAGGTCAGGGTTTGGGTGTGAAATGGCAATTTTGTGGTGACTTCAGGTAAAAAGCTCGACCTAGAGACCAGGAGTATCAAGGGATCTTCAACACAGATGTAGGGGGATTAAGTGGTGAAATAGTTGTGGTTTAAATATTTTTTGCAAACATGGTCTTCATCTGCCATGTTCCTCACTAACGGAATAGAGATGTTGGCGCTTCCATCCTGGCTGGTGTATTGGGAGCAGTTGAAGGTTGAAGGTGGCAGGACCTCCTGTGGTTGTCACTTCTCAGTCCCACTTTGCAAATGTCCCTCCCTCCCCTTCTGGAGGAGAGGTGGTTTCCTTTACAACATACCAGATCTTACCCAGCTGTGGTGAGCACTGACTCCACCAGACCCTCCTGGTGAGGTTCAAGTCCTTTGAGGCTGGGGTGCTTGGCTGCAAGCATGGATGTGCCTTTGTGTGCCTCAGCATGGGACTTCCCTGGCCCCACGAGACTGCTGATGGAGCTGGCCCCGACACAAAGCTGGACCGAGCAGCTGTGGTGGCCCAGGAGGCTGCCGTGCCAGGGGAGGCAGTTTCACGTGGCACTCAGGGGCATGATGAACGCTGTACCCAGCTGAAGCACCTGAGAGACTTCACAGAGCAGACTGTAATTACGGTTCCCAGCTCTCTGCCAGGACATTGATGAATAATGGTTCCATGCTCCCACCATAACAACGTGGCAGAGGGGTTATTGTGAATAATGGCGTTGTAGGATGGGGCTGGTGGGGCAGTGCTGGAGCAGCAGCTGCAGGGCTGGTGCAGCTGGTGAATGGAGGATGCTACCCTCATCCCCTGAGATGAGACTGGAGACCTGCCTCTAGGTCTCCTTAGGCTCTGCTGCTGCGAGGAGCTGGCTGAAGATCTGAGGCCAGGAAACCTGTCCTCCTGATGGCTGTGTGATCCAGGCCTCTGTCTTTCACCTGAAACAAATGGAGAGGTTATGCCAAGAGAAAAGGGATGAGCCTCTCTGGAGAAGGGTGGGGGCTGAACATCCTACAGAATAACTGCATAGAATAGCAAAAATGGCTCCTAAAAAGCCTCAGAAGCTGAGGCTGCTCCTAATGGCTGCTCCCAATGGCTCAGGTGTCACATCTCTCTCATGTAGCTACAGAGCACTCGGCAGCTTGCTGCTCAAGATGCATTCAGCCCATTGTGTGGCACTGGTTATTTGAATTTCCCAGGCTGTTTTCTGTGTTAATTTCCATATTCTCTAGTATTACACTTATGAGTCCTCCCAAACATCTTCCCCTACATGCCCATGTGTGCACACGAGTACCTTTCTGCATCTCCAACCTGCAGCCTCACCTCTGTTTGAGAGATGTTACCCTATCAGCATTATCTTCAAAGCCCTGCCTTTTTCCAGTTTAACAAGGAATTGGATTTCTGTGCCTGCAGTATCTCACCATCTCTCCCCTCTGTACCTGCTCTTTTTGCCTGCCTGCTCTCCAGGATGTCTCTGCCACTCTGGCAGAGCCTCCGTATCTCATTTCTGGCAGATCAGGTCTGTGAAGCTCAACCTTGCAAAGCTGCTTTGGTGCCAGTGAATGTACCAAGGCACTGACTGGGGCTTTTCACAAGCACCTACAGCAGCCTCCTGCTGAGGCTTGTTGGCTATTGCTGTGGCAAAATGGAATGGACTGATGGGGAAAGTGATAGCCTGGCACTGGGGAGCCTTCATCCATCACCCTCCTCTGCTTCAGGCTCTGTGGGGAACTCTGAGCCCTGAAAGCCCCACCTCCTGTTTGAAATGGGAGGGAGCTGGGGGAGCTCTGAGCATCACCGGGGACCTGGCGTTGGCAAGGGGCAGTGCAGCAGCACACCTAGCATGGGGCTGGAGTTTGCGGACGTGCGCTCGCCTCTGGCAGGTGTGAGACACGGGCTCTCGGGGACCGAGCAGGAGCCACCTCCTGTTCCCTGCCAGCGCTGGCGCCTGTGCTGGGGCAGGTTTGCTGTAAATCCATACCCGTTTACGTCACAGGCAGTCGGAGCCAAACCCTGAGGGTACTGGAAAGCGGCCTTCAGATGCGTAATTTTGTTCTTTTGACTCTAACGCCTCATTTAATATTTCACAATCTTGGCAATGTATTACTGTGCCAGAGACGCCCACAAAGGCCAGCTGGAGGTTCAGCGACTAACATTTATGTTATTAGGCTGGGGCTCCAGAGCTCGCACTCAGCAAGGTGAACAGGGCTCTTCCTTCGCTCCTAGCTGGAAATATGGGGTTTACAAAAGCTTTCGGCACTGCCTTTTAGCACTGATCCAGCCGATGGTTACAAATGGCAGAGAGGAGTCAGGACAACGCTGCTTTTGGAAACCTTGCCCAAGGTTTTCTTTAAATGGAAAGTCTGGACTAGGGTGAAACCATCAAGAAGTGTGTTGGGCCCTCGATAAACATGATCCTGAGTCAGAAGCTGTTCCCCAGCGCTCCTGTTCTGAACTGCTTCCAGATCCTCTAAAGACACCGGTTTAAATAATTGCCCTTCAGTTTGGAAATATTGGCTCTTCTCTTGTATCAAATAACACCTAATGTCACTGTTGCTGAAAGTGAGTAGGATAAAATTGCCTGCCTTATTTTTCCCAGTGTGTTGGCTTTATGCATTTGGCAGCATTTGGAGTCAAATCAATCTTACTTTCTTCTCCTGGACAGGTACTTAGTTTTGCTGATGTCAGGGTACAGCTTTCATGCGGGGAGGGGAGAGGAGGCAAATCGTGGCCAAGACCATGGGGAAGGGGGTTGCAAAGCCCCGCAGGCTGGGAGGGAAGCTTGAGGCTAGTGTGTGCGTCTGGCGTTCGCTATATCTGCCTCCAGCTCCTGCCTTGGCTGCAAGCTTCCCCCGGGCAAGCTGCTCTGTTCAAGCTGCTTTTACACTCTAAGACCCCAATTCCACTCACAAGCCAGTTTCAAATTTTCAAGGGGATCTAGATGCCTACAGAGGTATCTCCCTGCTATCCAGGCTTCATGGTACGTGCCCTGGCCTTCAAATTATTTCAGTCTCTTTATGTACCTTGAGTTGGGAGGGACTGAGGTGATGCTTGTGTTTGAAAATCCTCGTGGGCCAGTGGTGAGCAGTCATTCCTGTTCTCCAAGGTAGCAACTCAATGCCCTGCGTGGCCAGAGCACCAAGGCAATGCCCCCTCCCCTGGAGAGCCCAGGGAGGGGAGCAGGGCTGGGGCAAGAAAATGCTGGTGGTTGGAGGCTGCTGCTTCCCTGTGGTGGCGGGGGTTGGAGCCAGGCACGCCGCAGCAGCCCCAGTGGTGTTCCCACTGGCTCCTTCGCCCCAGGCTCTGCTCGTCAGCAGGTCACAGCCTGGACGTGTAACGCCGACCCCCTGCAGCACGCTCAGACCCCTTGCGTACCACAGTTGCTCTGGAGCTGCGGGCTGTTGGTACCCGCCGGGAGCGTCCCTGCTGCTGTAACCACCTTTACGCATGTTGTCCCTTTGCTGCTCTAGACTCCTTTGATCTCAGTTTTGAGGTTTGTTTGGTTTTGCTTTGTTTTTTTTTTTAATCTTGGAACTGTTCTGTGCTTCAGTTTCCCTAGCTGTGAAGCAGGGACAATATTGCTACCTTCTGCAGAAGAGGGCTAGCAGAGGTCTAGAGACCTCAGTTTTGTGAGCACCAAGGTCCTGTCATACTCGGGGATGTGTACCCACTGCAACCAATGAGGTATTTCTCACCCTGCGTGAAGAAGCCACCCCTATGTCAAAGCTGACTGGCTTTCAAGTAAAGGGCACCAGATGTCCTGAAGAGGAGTTGCAGGGGACAATCCTCCTCGTTCAAGTACCTTAGGACCCTAGTGGACTCCTGACCTGTGGATGGGGCAGAAGATCGTCTCTGGAGGAGGCTAACATTGCAGGCAGATGCGCTCTGCTTGCGTCAAGCCACAGGACTCCCACCGCTGCCAGCACAACTCTGGCACATGAAACACGCACACAGGATCCCCTGTGCTGCAAGTGTCTAAGTAGCAGTGCGGCTCCCTGCTTGTCAGAGCTTTCCTTTCCTTACCCGTTCAGGCACTGTCTCTTCTCTCCATCGCTGTAGATGATTCCTTTCATTCTCTTCAAGAGGCCTCCTGCTGCCTCTTAAATCTTTTCAGTTCACCTCATTTCAATACTGCAGTCCACTCCAAAACCTGATAAAGCTGAGTGAGCACAGTGAAGATTACGTCTTCAAGAGACACTTTCCCTCTCGGCCAGGAGGCTGGGGATCGCTCTCCATGTGGGGGTGCTGGGACTGGTGAAGGGCAGGTGGGTGGCAGCTGGATGATGCTGCTGCCCATGGGCCGGGGCCCTGCCACGGGTGCTTGGGGTGGCTGGTGAATGACCTCTCAGGGCACACAGATCCTTAGGAGGCCGCTGTATTGTTCAGCTGGTGCTGATGTGAGCCTTTTGGGCAAAAATGGCTTTCTCTGGGTGGCGCCTGGGGGGAAAACGCCTGTGGGTGAGGCTGCCAGCACAGGATTTCTGGTCTCCTTCCAGCTGCAGCATCTGTGTTTCTCCCCTCCTCCCATGCGACTGCTCCTCGGGCTGGCTCACCGTCCTGCGAGCAACGATGGAGAGAATCTTCCTCTCCAATTAGCGCTTTCAGTGCAATTGCAGCTGGGTACTCCCTCGGATGCCCAGCTGCCGAAGAGTGCTGGTTTTACAGTCACAGCAGGGGGAGCGTAATCTCCATTCATTGCTTTATTAGTGCTGTAACTGCTTTGGGCTACAGTTACCTTTAATTACTGGCTCTGCTGGGGCTGGTTGTACCTCTTCCAGTGAACAGTTTGGAGGTCCTTGCTCCCAAACAATGAAACCACTTACCATCACTTATCTTTTAAATCAGAGCTTATATTTAGCTGGTACCTTCCATTCAGTCTGCTTCTCAACCACCTGCATGGAGAAAAGCTGTGCAATCATGCTGTTCACAGAAGGATTTGAAAACTATCCTCCAGCCCTGCTGCTGCAGCTGAGTTGGGACGTGGCGTCAAGAACATCATGTCCCGTAGCATTTGCCTTGCTGTTGAGCTCAGTTATGATGCTTCCTTTGCTTTGTGCATCATTACAGAGTGAAAAAGTCTTCCAAGCATATATAAAGTCATTAAGGTGCACGTAGCCATGGAGCAGAGGAGGGAGCAGCTGAGAGTCCCTCTTACTTTGTGAGTGTGAGGTGAGCTCTGCATCTCTCTCTCATGGGGGGTGAAAGGCAGAGCTCAGCGAGGGGAGAAAGTGTCTGCTCAGTATCCCAAAGAGCTGGAGACTTCTTCTGAAAATGGGTGCTGTAAACCAGGAAACAGGATTGTTTGCCCCGAAATCATTGTTCCTTGGATTTAACACCGGCTGAAGGGAAGGGGGAGCAGCCCCGGCATGTCCCAGCCTGTTGTTTCTCTTTATACACAGTCTCAGGAACAGAAACTTCCGCAACAAGTTGTCTTCAGCGAACACTGGCTCTGCCACCAAGAGCTGTGCACTCACCAGCACTGCAGAAACTGAGGCATTGGGCAGGGAATTGTCCTTCCTGCTCATCCCCTCCCAATGACCATGGCTTTGGGATGGCTGTCTGGAGGGATAGTGGTTGGAGGACACAGTGCCTTGCAACAAGACGTGGCATCGTTGTCCCCGGTCGCTCTTTTGACCCTGAGTGACCTGCATCTAGCAGAGACAATGCTTTCCCCCTTGGCAAGCCCAGCCATGCTGCATCATGTTGGAGCTGGTGGGTGACTGAAGCCATTTCCCACCATTGCCCACGTGGGAGGAGTGTTTCGGGCTGCAGCAGGAGAGCATGTGTCCAGAAGATGCTCTACAGCCGACTGCCTGGCATGGCCAGCTGGGTCTGCAGAGGACCACATGCTGTGCCGTCTGCCTGAACATGCTCTGTGCAGAATGAGATGCCAGTGAGAGGGCAAAGAGCCCTCATCTAATTATTGCTGCTATATTTATGCATGGGATAGGGGAAGCGAGCAAGAGACACACACTGGTGCTGGGAACTTGATGGCCTTAGGTGGGTGAATTGAGACACAGGGCACTACAATTAAGTTTTTTCCTTTTGCACGTAATGACTATCCTTTCCCCTGCCTGCCTGGGAGGCTGGACTGCCCGCAGTGCTCCCCGTGGCAGGAGGCAGCTGTAGGGGAGCGGGGGTGTGCATCCCTGGGCAGGGAGCAGGAGGGACCCCGTGCGATGCAGGAGGGGTGCAGGGACCGGCAGGCAGGGCCAGACAGCAGTGGGGACAGCCTGTCCCACCACAGGCATTTATAATAACACCCTTTTGCCACTTGCCATGCATGGAGTGAAATGAAATGCACCGTTCTCTTGACCGGGGTTTCCAAATGCCATTAAGGGATCAGAGCGTGCTCCAGCCCTGCGTGCCTGGGTGCTGGCAGCAGGTAGGGGAATGAAATAATTGATTGCTTTCTCCCTGCAATCCAAAATGGTTTCGATGTCAGGCCATTCACTGCAGTAGCTGGAATACTAACACAATTCATTTGAGCTGCAGCCCCGCAAATGGTGGCTTTACTAATGGCTAATCTGGGATGATGGATGAGCTGGGGGGGGATGCTACTGCTGAGTAAGGAGAAGGCAGTGAGAGGGAGGCAGGACAGCCTGGGACCCAGCAGGCACCATCCCAGCTGTCCCCCAGCCAGCAAGGGAGCTTGAGGGGGAGGCAGTGGGCAGGCAGGTTGGGCAAGTGTCCGCGTCCCTCTCCCCTCTGCTCAGGGCGGTCACATGAGAGGTAACATCAGAATTTAGCCACCTGATTTTTGCAAGGTCTGGACTACAGATTAACAAAGAGATGACAAGTCTTCTCTCCATCCTTCCTGCAGCCCTTCTTAAAAATTAGATTTATTTATTTATTTTTAATTAAAAGTGCACTGGGGTTGCCAGCATCCTCAGGTAAATGAAAGGCAAAGCTGAATGCAAAAGAGAGGGCAGCAACAAACAATAAGATTAGCAATCCCAGGGGAGAAGAGCAGTTGCGCTGTTTAGCAGCAGGCAGGGGCTGGAGTGTTCCCCAGCATGCCAGCCCAAGCTTCCCATGGATCCAGCGACTGGTCCCACCTCCGCAAGCAGAAGCTCATCACTGTGTTTTGGGAGCGTTGCTCCTGATTTACTCTGGGCTGAGTGGGAGGAGAGGTGGTGACCGTGGTCCCCCCGCGCTGCTTCAAGGCAGGGGAAGGGGATGCCCACTGGGGAAGGTTTGACTGCATCCCACCCCCAAACCATGGCTTGTGCTGAGGATTCAGCTCACGGCAAGGCTGGTGGCTCAGGGAGGAGGACTCCTGGGAGGAGGACTGGAGCTGGCCAGGCCCCTGGTTTGGTCCACATGGAGGGCACCATGCTGGGCTCTCATGACAGCACCTTTCCACCCAAAAAGCAGCTTCCATGCCTGCATGCATCTGAACAGATTGACTTTAAATGGTCGCACATCAAGAAGGAGCCTCTTTCAGTTATTGATCACCTACTGATTACTCCAGCACTTGGTATTCAGCTTGTAAATAAGATTACAGGGTAAATCTAAAAAGGAAGCAGACAGATGATAAGATTCTGCTCATTTACAATAAGCTCAAAGAACTTTTCCCCCTCCAGCTTTATTATGAAGTCCAATAAAATACCCTGGGGACGAGAAGGAAGAGAGAGGAGCAATTCAAAAGGAACATCAAAAGGCACCTCTATCCATTTCAGTGTGTCAAGTAACAGGCATGGAGCAATGCTCCCAGCCAAACACGCAGCTGCTCCGAGCACAGCAGCCCGGCGCCCTCCCTGCCACCCCTGGGTCAGCTAAGCTCAGCCCAGGGCTTCATCTCCTCCGTGCTGGAAAGACAGACCCAACCCCATGCGTTTTTGTAAGAAAGATCTCAGGTAAGTTTCTATTTTGATGGCAAGCATTTGAAGCGTTTGATGGGGAGTTCAACGCAATAGGCTGTTCTCGCTGTTTTCAGCCCATCTCTGCTAAAGAGGAAAAAAACAAATGCTTTGCAGCTAAAAATAATGTATTCCTCTTCTTTCTCCGTGCTGCTGCAGTGCTTTGCTTTGGGCTCCTAGCAGTGCCAAGTGCCCTGGGCCTACCAAGACAAGCTGAAGGAGACTGCAATTTAATGGCAGGGTATTTAAGAGCTATGCGCTCCTTTGCCAGCCCTGGAAGCATCGGTCTGGTGATATCAAGTGGCTGAAGTAAGCCCCAGCTCCCAGAGTCATGGGAATTATTGAGAATTTTTAAATCTGGAAGAAATGTAATCTCTTCCACTGAACAGCCATGAGACGTTTCTCCCAGCTCCATCCTCCAAGGGCAGGGAAAGCGTCTCCCTCCTCTGAGCAGCAGCCAGGACATCGCCACACAGAGTTGTGCAGGCACTGTCCAAAACACAAGGATCCTCTGGACTTTCTTTGTGGCTGCCACTGCTTTAAGGAAGGGAACCGTCTCCTTGTTTTAATTTAGCACCTGGCATGATCCAGCTCCAGGTGCTCCAGCAACATGGCTCAGGAGTGGACTTCTCCCTTCGCAAAAGGATGGGTTGCTCCGGCTTTCCCGTGTGGGGTCTCAAAGAGGCTTGAGAACATTTGGTCTAAATTTTGCTTTTGCCCACGAACCTTTGCAGTGATCTGCCCTTGGCAGGAATTATGCCAAGTTATTATACTTCACTGCTGTGTCAGGGAAAGGTGTAACTCCCACCTCAGCCCTCCGCTGGAAAGATTTGGACCCTCAGCGCTTACACCAGCTTGTGCCCTCGCTGCTGGCAGTGGGGCATCTGTGCTGCGCCCTGGCCAGGGTTTCACACCACGTGCCAGCGCTGACACCAAGCACCGAGTGCTTTTGCAGCGAGCAGTGGTCCTTCAAGAATCAGGCTTTAAAATATAACAGGATTGACTTGAAAACCCCGATTCACTCATTTTTAAATACCAGCTCTTGGATTCTTATCCTCTGCTTCTAGGTGTGTATCCCCAAGCCTCCCTGGGTGTTTATAAGATCTTGAAATTCAATCCTTAGAGAATACATTAAAAATTCAGTTCCTTGTGCAGTCCTGTGATTTTGGAGGCTGAGGTCTGAAGGAAAAAACAAACATCATGAGACGCATGGTGAGACAGTGACAGCCGGCAGCATTTCGTGCCAGTGGGATCGGGACACCAGGAGCCCCATGCTGATCCCTCTGGGGCAGCCATGGCCTGTGCTAGCCCGAGGCATTTATAATGTTGATTGAAAGAGCACAATGCTGAGTGGTTTGGCTGCAGGAGGAGCTGGGGCTGCAGTGCTGGGGTGAAGACAGGGTCACCGCTGTGCAGGAGCATGGCTGGGGCGGCAGGGTTGGCACCCCGCTGCCTGCCCTGGCAGGGCAAAGCCAGCCTCGGCAGCCTCTGCACTCCAGTGGCCTGTGCTCTGGTCTTGACCTCTATGCATTAGAGACTGCCGCAAGCCCTGAAGCACGAGGTGTGGGGTCCCCTCGGCTTTCAGGACCCATTATCGGTGACATTAGTGCACATGTACGCCCCTGCTTGGGACCTGCGGTAGTGCCAGCCCCGTGCTTCCCACAAACCCCACACTTTCCACTGCGTGAACTGAAGGACCTGGTGCTTTCACAAGCCTTTGAGTAGCTACTGATGTTCCCCTTTTTCCCATGTTAAGAGGAGGCAAAAGCCTCCACTTTCTTCAGGGCAAGGGATTCTGCTTGTGATCCACAGACCCGGGGCATCTGTGGGTTACTGCTTGGGGTAAGGAAAAAGATAAAGTGTCTGAAGTCTGTACATGTGGGGGTGGTGAATTTCCAGAGCGGATTGTGCCTCCTGGGGAAAATTCAAAAGCATCTACAAAGCCTCTCACGTGCAGTTTCCCCCAAGGGGATGGGGCAGCCTCTGAGCCATGGAACCATTGGTATGAAGCTTCCAGATAATTGCAAGCCCAGCTGAAGGTCCCTTCCCCCTTCACACATTTTCAAGCCCACGGCCTCATCCGGCTGCTGAGGAGTCTGCAGGTTTTCAGCAGACTGCCCAAAAGCCCACCTGCCACCTGAGGAATACCAGCACACTTCACAGCCCCGCTGCCCGCTGCTGCTGGGCTGGAGCGGTTGGGAAGGAAAGCCTGCAGTCGCATTTCCCCAGCAACAGAAGTCCCCTCCAGCCTTCAAAAAGGCATGAGCTACCCACAAGAATTCACATGCATGCTGAGACAAAAATGCCACCTCCTATCCAAAAAGGTGAAAAGACAGGAAAAAGTTGTAAACAACTCCGAAAATGACTGCTGAGAATAGAAATACGTGTGTGACCATAGCTGCTTCTCTGCAGTGCATGCCTGAAATGCAGATGCCTACTGCTGGCCTCGCTGTGCTGGAGCTGGAGCCTGGGAAATGGCCCAGGAAAAGGCCAGCAGCATCCTCAGCCCAGGGTGGGAGTCCCTGTGCCAGAAGTGGGGAGTGCTTGAGTGAGGGACAGAGAGGCGAAAGCCCAGGAACACTAATGACCCCCCGTTCCAGAGTTGCTTGCATGAGCTCAAGCCTCTCCTGGGGTCTGCCAGAGCCAGCCCTCTTCCTCAGCCTCAGTGAAGGGGTCTTCCTGGGTGATACTAATCCCACCAGCCCCCTGGGAATGCACCTATAGTCCTCCTGGGGCAGGCAAAGGCCACTTCTGACCCCAGACACATCCTTCCTTTCAGCCCGCTGCCCATCAGGTGCCCTTTGATTCATGTTGGCAGAGCCCGGGACGAGTGGCTCATTGCACGTACCAGACACACGCATCTCGCTGCCACCAGTGCTTCCACCCCTGCAGGGTCCCCACTGCAGAGGGATTTATAATGTAGGCAGAGAACTGGGGCATGAATGCGCGCCAAGACCGAGAATGCCAATATCTGAATGCCTTCAGTTCCTTCCTCCAAATAAATCACCGCATGACTCTAATTATCACGCCTGCCCTGGGTACACACCGGCTTAATACGGAAAATGAGTGTGGAGGATTTATTACTGCTGATCCTTGATCTTTCAGTTTTGATATTAAAACATGTTTAATTCATTGCAACACAGATTAAAATAAGGAAGGCCACAGGCAGACTCCGGTTTTGCTTGGGGAGAATTTGGTTGCCGGGGCTCCAGTGGCGCTGCCCACATCGGGAGCTGGACTGTGCTGGCTCCCACGCCCCTCCATGCCAGCTGAGAGCCCAGGTCTGGCTGAATCGTATTTGATTTCACCACCACACTTTCTCTGGCTGTGGATTTGTGGTTGTTTAGACACCAACACTAGAGAGACGGTATTGTAAATGTGTTATTTTCCCTGGACAGGCAGGTTACAGCAGAGCTTATAACCCCATTAGATGCAACAGGAGTGAGAGGTTTCTGAGGTTTTAAGCTTTCCTAAATAAACAGCCATCTCTGTCAGTATGAATCAGCTCTTGCTTTCAGAAAATGTCGTTTTTATGGTACAAGAGCCTTTGGCCTTCAGTGCCCAGTTTGCATTGAATCTTCAACTATTGCGAAAGCATTTCTCGCACGGCCTGGGAGCATGCTGCAGAGACAAAATGGTTTTTGCCCATTTTGCTTTTAAAGACAGCAGCACAGTATGGCTTCTGCAGGGCGATGGCACCCTGGCCATTTACGCAGGGCCTCGGCAGCTGCTCTGGTGCAAGCAGGTTGCTCAGCCGGTGCAGGAGCCCCACTGGCTGCGGCTACGTCAGAGGCAACTTCCCCCAGTTTATATACTGGGCATGACGTCATATGGTATGGAATAGCCCTTGGGCCAGTTTGGACCAGCTGTCCTGACTGTGCTCCCTCCCAGCTTCTTGTGCACCTGGCAGAGCATGGGAAGCTGAAAAGTCCTTGACCAGTGTAAGCACTGCTTAGCAACAACTAAACCATCAGTGTGTTATCGACATTATTCTCATACTAAATCCAAAACACGGCACTATACCAGCTACTAGGAAGAAAATGAACTCTATCCCAGCTGAAACCAGGACAGGCACACAGGAGCATCAGTATCCACCATGACAGCAAAGACACATCCAAAGCGGGGGAGCACACACACACCTGGACTGGCAATGCATGTTCATCCCAGCAGAGCATCTCCCAGGACCGCTGCAGCCCTCAGCCGCGGGATCCCAAAGGGATGTGTGGGGCAGGGGAGGGAGCAGAGAGGGTCCGGGGAGGAGAAGATATGGAGCAGGCATGTGTCCACTGCGGTTATGGTTCCCCCCAGCCACGGTAGCACAGGCCAGATGGGGAAAAGGCTGAGACAGGGGAAGGCAAAACCGAAGCAAGGAAGCCCTGGAGAGGAGGGCTCCCTGATTGCACCAGTGCCGTCCCACACAGCACTGCCCTGGGCCAGGCAGCCTGGCTTCTTGCACATACATCTTCCGTGACCACACCAACCCGGACACCGGGGGTGAACCAGGCGTAGGCTGGCAGCATCTGCTCCTCTGGTGTTACAGGAGCCATCCACATCAGCTCCATCCATCCATCCAAGCGCTTTTCCCATTTCCTCTGATGTGAACATGCTGAGTACATCCCTGGCTGCAGCTCAGGCACACATGAAGTGCAGCTCATGCAGAGCGAGGCAACCGGGAGGCAGCAGCTATGCTGAATAATTCTTCACCCCCAGGAGCCCAGTGTCACCTCCCACAAGCGGGCAGTGCACCATGTCACTACAGCCCAGGGCCAAGGAGGGGGATGTCACCTCGGGCTTCATGTTCCCCCTGCCTCTGGCTGGGGGATGAAGGAGGGTCAGCACTCCCTGCTTTGCCAGGGCATCGCCACCCCTCCCAGGGCAGCTGTGTGCAGCTCTGCAGGTCAGACACCCTCTAAACGACCTATGAAATACAGAGGATGGGATCCATTCCTCTGATCGCATCTGGCCAGGACATGTCTGCATTTTGGGGCACGCGAGGCAGGGGGCTCCTGGAGGAAACCCTCCTTGTTAGCTGGCTGGAGGGAGAAAGCACGGGCAGGCCAGCAGCAGCCCAGCTGCTCTCTCTTCCAGCCAATGGCTCGCCTCTCACTTTCTCCTGTCTCAGCTCAGACAGAAATTGCTCTCTGGTGCATGAGAGCATTTTGTCTTCCTGGGCCCCATCCGCAGCTCTGCAAAGCCCTCACTCCTCCTGGTGATGCTGATGCACATCTGATGGGAGCAGAGCTGGTCCAGCCACAGGGCTGGGAAGGGCAAGAAAGGGGAAGAGAAAAGCATGGAAAGGAAAGGAAGGGAAATGGAGAGAAACCACTTGGCTCACCCCAGCACCTCCTTCCCCCACCTCTCCAGCTCCAGCGGCCCCCTGAAGTGGGAGCAAGGCCAGCCAGCACTTGAGCCCTCGCTGGCGGCTGTGCTGGCAGGACGGAGGACATGGGATGCACCCCAGAGCTGTGTGACGGGAGGCAGCCGAGCCCCAAACCTTCCCCAAGGGAAACCTGCTGCCTGGGCACCGCGCTGTCCCACGGCGGGGACAGAGATGGGGAGGTGGCAGTGCTTTACATTGCCATGGCAACCCGCGGAGGATGGCTCCACTGTATGCACCCTGCATCTCAAGGACGAGCCTTGGTAAATCAATAACCCCAGCAGGGACGGTGACAGGCAGAGACAGGGTTGGGCAGGGGGGTCCCCTCCTGCGGGGTTGGGGGCAGGGGTGTCTCTGTCCTCCGAGCACCGATTTGCTAATCCCCTCGGGAGCAGTTTTGCCCTGTACCCAAATGGCTGAGCCAGAGGTGCTGTTTCGGCAGCTGCAGCAGCCCAGCCCTGATGGGGACACCAGTGTTTCTCTGCACCTGTATTTCTTCCCTGACTCTATTGGGAAGTTTCTCTCCTGATGAGGCTCTTGGCGGAGCCTTGGTTAGTGCATGGTAATTGAGAGACTGTGTCATACTGAACTGATGGGGAGCGGGGAGCTGGCGTCCCCCGCGCGGATGGAGCTGGCTGATTAGGAAAACGCTCTTGCATTTCTAATGCTGCAGAGGTTTGGGCCAAGAAGCTCCTTGGAGGAAATCAGCAGCCTTGAGATGTTCTTGCAAAACGCAGCATTTCTGCCCCAGCGGGCAGCTCCGGCAGGATGTGCTCCCATCCTCACGCCGTGGTGTGACACGCGTGTGCCTGCCTCGCGGTGCCTGCCGGGGACTCAGTGCCTCTTTGCGCTTCCACTCTCCCATCTGATCGTCATGGCCCCGTGTGGGACCAGAGTGTGGCTGGCAGAGTGGGGCTGCCCGACTTTACCCCTACCTTTTCTGAAGCCACAGATCCATTCGTACCTCCTAGAAAAGGAGGCTTTGATGAGCCCCATTTTGGGAGAAAGTCCTGGGGGCTGGGTACAGGCAGCACTGCCTGCCTGTCGCGTTTCCCACCCTCCTGGCATCTGCCTGGAGGTGAGGTCCTGCCTGGTCAGCCTTGCCTGGCCCCAGGAGTCCACTCTGCCCCAACATGTCCCTAGGACATGGTGCATATCCCAGGGCTTCCCAGCTGCCTGGCGTGGACACAGTACTGTGCCTGAGGCTTCCCCAAAGCAATGGCCAGGGGTGAGCCCACGTGTGATGAGTCTGTGCATGCTCAGCATGTGGCAGCACCCCCCATCCCTGCTGGTGTCTGCCAGCGTTGCCCTTCAGTCCCAGCTGAACCATGGGACCGTTTAAAGCATGGATGAACGTGCCATCACTCCCCAGCAGCAGCTGAAGCCTGTCGCCACCCTGCTGAACTCACCGTCCCTTGCTCAGGGCCAGACCTTTGCCTGCAGGTGCCAGCCATACCCCTGGCCACCCCTGCCCTCCCTGTCGCCGGCTCTGCCCTGGCCACCACTTACAGTCTTCCCCCAGCGCCCACGTTTATTTGGGGTTGATTTGTGCTGTGGCAGAAAAGCCATTAAGGCACTCTTGTTAGTACAGAAGGAAAGAGGTCTGCTGTATCCCCATGGCCACTTTAGAAAGCCGGGATGAGGGCAGTAAATAAGGTTTCACTCTGTTACGATGATTGGAAAGTCTTGAATGAGAGCAGCGGGCTGGCAGAGCTGCAGAGAAGGTGCCCTCCAAGGGGCAATTGCCGAGCAGCAATCTGCCAGCGCGGCACTTGGCTCTTCATTTATCTTTCTGCCAAGCCATGAGATGGTTTCAAGCTCCTTGTGCTGCCCGGGGTGTCTGAGGTGGCTGCGGGTGGCCCTGGGGTCCTCCTCTGGGACAGGGCAGGGTGGAGGTGTCCTCCAGCAGCAGAGGTCTGGCATTTGGCTGGGTTATGGGCAGCAAATCTGCTTCCCAGGGTTCATGAAGCAATATAAAACATGGGAAGGGTCTGTCCTGCCAGAGGTGGCGTGGAGCCAGAGCAGCAGATGTCCCCAGATGAAATGCAGAGGGTGGTGAAGGTCTCCGCTCCCGCTATCTCCCTTCCTGACCTCAGTACTTCTGTGTGTTGGCTTCATCCCCTGCACAACAGCAGCTCGGCTTTCCTCTCCTCGCTGGGTGTTGGGAGACTTAATTCATTAGCATTAACCAAGCGTGCCTGGCTCTGCTGCAGGGGCACAGTGGTACTGCTCAGCTGAAGGTGTCTCCAGCCCCAGGGAGCTGCTCAACACAGGGGACGGGCTGTCAGCACCGGGTGGTTATAGCCCTTGGTTTCCCCTGCTGCTGCATCACAGCCAGGCTCAGTTGCAAAACAGGCTGTAAAGTTGATGTTTAGGGTTTATGGGGTCACTGGTCCGTTACAGCATGTCTGAGCAGCTCCAGTGCCCCTGCAACAGGCCAAGCTGGGAGCGAGGGCTGGTCTCAGCAGGGTGCTGCCCCAGCCCCAGAGACACAGGCCCCCGCCTTTAGGAAAGGAGCAATGCACGCCTAAGCCCTTGCAGTGCTTAATTCATCACTCTGAAGGCCAATGCCAGGTGCCTAAAATTAGACTCCCACCTCCTAATTTAGGTACTTCAATAAATAGACTGATTTTCCTCTTTCTTTCTCCTCCCTGGCACTGCTCAGCACCCAGAGGCTTCCAGGGAGGTGCTCTGTTCTTGGGCATGTTGGAGCAATCCAGCAGCACCAGGTGTAAGAAGCCCAAATCCTCCTGTATCCCTGATTTACCCTGGGTAAAAGTCAGGGCCTGGAAAAGGAGGAGCTGCAGCAGTTCCCCCGTCCCTGGAGGGGAGAGCCCTCCTGGTGCTGCAGGAGCCTGCTGGCTGCTCCAGCAGCTATTAATGAGCATTATAAATAAGCAGCCTGGTACCTGGCCTCAGCATCCCCAGAGTGGGCTGGGAGATGCACCTCAGCCTGGTTATGGCCCAGGGGGCTTCCAACACCGCAACGTAGTGCCCCTGTAGCACCTCCCTGCTGCACGTGGCCTCCCCAGCCTCTGGGAGGGACCGAAGCGGTTTGACCCCTCTCGATCCCACGACACGTAACCGATGCAGTAGGAACATGTTGGACACAGCCAGCAGCATGGAGACCTAGCTGGGGCCATAGCCCTGCGTAAAGGGAGCCACGGGGGCAAAGCAATGCCATCCTGGTCCTGATTGCTGCAGCGGGACCCACTGCTTACTCCCAGTGCCTGGAGAGATGGGTGACTGCCCGGCACCTCCCCACGCGAGGCTGCGGCTGGAGCGATCTGCCTGTGCACATTTCATAGCACACATGTCCCATTAAGAGAAAGATCAGAGTTCCCGGGAGCTAAAAATAACACCAGACAGCGGAGTTTGGCCAGGAGACGGTAAGGGAATGCGGGGGTGTGGAGCAGAAGGTATAATTTCACTGCTGGCTCCTCCAGTAACAGGGTGCAGGGAGAAGGGTAATGAATCAAGCCTGCCATCGCAGAGGTAAATCGCTGCTGAATGAGCAGCCTGCGTGCCGCGGTAATTCAGCTCCTTGCTGCGCATCTCCTCATCTGACCCGCTGCAGGTGCAGGGTGCTGCGGGAGGAGCACAGCCGGGTGCCCTGGGGCTGTGCCGGGGTGCAGTGGGCAAGGGGCAGAGGTGCCTGGCTGCTGGAGGCTGCGTGCTGCCAGTATGGCTCCCAGCGAGACAGGGTGTGAGCTGCAGGGCCCTGTAATCTAGTAGTGACAGGGCTGCTTTTGAGTATGGCAACCTCTGGTGCTAAATGAAAGAGTGAGTGCAAACACAGACTCTAATTACCACAGCTCCTCCAGAGCCAGCTCTGCCTGCTCTCCCCAAGCTGTCAGATGCTCTCTAGCAAATGCCTCCATCTCCTTTCCATGGCCAAATCAAAGCTATTTATTCTCTTGAGATCCAGCTGCTTCTGTTTTACCACTAGTTGAACAGCAGAGAGAAAGAGCAGGAGTGAGGAGGGGAGAAGCCCCTGTAGCTCCTTGTAGCATGATCAGAGCGCTATGATGTCCAAGCTGCGTGTGACCTGGAGGGGACGGAGGTCACCGACCCTCCCTGGCCCACAGCAAGCCTTGCTGATCTGCATTCCCCGTCAGTGGCATGGGGAAAGGAATGGGCAAAGAAATTTACTCTTCAAGAAAATTTAACACCTTGCCCTCCAGGTCTTGCACCTCAGCATGGGTGAGAGCACCTGGCAGGTCCCTGATAACCCCAGCAGGCTCCTACTACAGCCTGGAAGGGAAACAACAAAAAAAAGCCATGGTAACAGGGCCAATCAGCAAAGACATTTAGCTTCCCAGCACCACTCCCCATCTCCGCTGGCTTTTGGAAGGGGCTGGGTGAGATAAGTGGCAGCCCCAGCAGCTTTGGGCAGATGGACCAATTTAGTCAGGTGAGAAGCTGGAAAGCTGCCGTCTCTTCGGCCAGCTCTGGCATTTCTCTGCTCTTTAATTGCTGCTGCAGGTGGGAGCAGACGGCCGGTGTCCATCACCTCTCCTGCTCTTAGCCTGATCCTGCTGGGGCCTCCCGGTGGGTCGGCACCTGTGGCAGCATCATGGAGGTGCTGTTCCTGGGGTGCTGCATCCCTGCACGGGCTGGGCTTGGAGCCCCAGCTGAGCAGCTTGCTGTGCCCCAGGGCTTTGGGTTGTGAGTGCTCCTGGCTTTGGTGGTTCATGATCTCTCAGCCTGGCTTCCCCGGGTGGCTGTGCTGCCTCTGCATGCTTGGCCCCCTGGCCTGCCCTCAGCTTTGGGGTGAAACCAGATACCAGCTTAAATTTGAGATCCCAAAGATGATATCTGACAGGTTTCTTGAAAATGAGCGACTGAGCGAAAGACAGAAACCCCTTTTCCTGCCCTCCATGGTGGGGAAAAAATCTGCTGTGTAAGATTAATGGCTCCTTAATAACACCAGATAGAAGACTTTGAGCGTGCCCTCCCAAATAAGCTTCACTTTAGGCTGACATCTTCAAGGGAGGCCAATTTCAGGTCTGAGAGACAAATCCACAGGGGAATGGCCTTCCTTGGAACCTGTCAAACCCCTGTCTTTCTATTCTGTTTTTGGCCCAGACGTAAGCGACTGCAGCATCCCCGGTACAGAGCATCCCTGTCCTGGGAGGAGTGCGAGATGTGAATCCAGGACTGTCCCAGCCTGTCTGGACCAGAAAGCCTCCCTAGCACACCTATAGCAATAGCACTGAGCTGACAACTACTGTATAGACCCAGCCAAAAACCTCCACCTTGCTGTGACGGCCAGAAGTGAGTGTCCATTGCCCTGCACCCAAAGCTGTGCCGCAGTCGCATGTAAAGGTAGCCTTGTGGCACCTGCGTGGCAGTGCCTGGGCTGCTGTAGGTGCTTCCCCACAAGGAACGACGTGAGGCCGCGTACATCTCCTGGGGCAGGAGTCAGCCCCCGGCTGGACTGCAGTCCTGCCAAACAGGAAAGTAACTCTTTACAGACAAAATCACCCGTCTTCTGCTGAAAACATTGGGCTTTGCCTCCAGTGAGCTCCTGTGGGCATGCAAACTTGCACTCATCTAGCCAAATTGCTGTGTGAAGAACGCTCTTTTTTTCCAGTTTGAAGGGTTGTTTTGCTGTAATTGGAATGCATTTCTAATTGCATGTTTAATTGAGGCCTTTGGGGACTGAAGAGGAAGAGGCTGGCTGAGGAACGTGTTGTGGAAGATGAGCTTTGGGCACGCAGAGACACAAACCTGGGAGAGGCAGGAAAACGATGACCTGGAGGCTGGCCATGGCTATGCCATGGCTGCTGTTGGACTTTCGTCCCCAGGCCTGGACTGGGCACCTCACTCCTGTGAGCAGGGCAGATGCTGCTATGAAGCATCCCTGTGACTCTTCAGGAGTCACTATGTCACCCTGGGGACTCCTGGTCCCCAGCTCGAGCAGGCTGCCTGTGCCCGCCTTGCGGGTCCCCTCAGCCTCGCTCTGTGTGTGCCCCAGGTTCCCTGGCTGTGAAAGCTGTGGAGCGGGTGGCTTGAAATCTTCATGCCCTCGCTGCCTGTCAGTGACTCTGGGCAGAGGGAAAGAGAAGGGAGAAGCCTCCAAACAGCTGCAGCTTTGCAATTGCCAGTTCTGAGCTGCCTGGGACTTGCCGCTCTTCTTGGCATCCCATGCAAAGGAGCATCTCCACAGTCCCCTGAAATAATCTCAGGTGCTAGTGTGCCCTGCCCACTGGTGACAAACCCTTTGGAAAAGGCAATGGTCTCCCCCTGCTCCTAGCTCTGCTCCCTTATGCTGCTGCTCTTCTCTCAGCTGGTGAGCCTGTTGCTTATATAAACTGCTTGCTCTCAAGTGCTGATAGAGCTGTTTGCTTCCCACCCCACTGGGCTCTGCAAGCTCATTTTATTTTTTCTTGGCTTAATGGGATGTTTACTCCACAACAGCCTTCCCTCAACACCCGGCAGGAGGGACTCTGAACCATCACCCCAACAACGCTCTGACTTTCCCACTGAGCCAGGAGCAGATGCAAGCTCCCTCCCCGCTGCAGCTGGGGTTGAGTGCTGGTCCCCATATCCCACCAAGGGGGCTTGTGCCCAGCTGAGCTCATTTCTGCCTGGGGAAGAAGCTCCTCTTTTGGTTTGGAGTCTGAGGAATCTTCAGCCTTGAGCAGGTAGGGCTGAGGCTGGGATGTGCACCAGAGTCCTGCCATGTCGTGACAGTGAAGCTATAACCAGGCGACAAGGATCTGGCTTGACAACTGTCAGTCTTGTTTCATGACAACTGCCAAACAGCTATCAGGTAGTCGTGATTTCTCCTACTCGCTCTGGCTTGGAGTGACGGACAGAGTAGGAGGGGGCTGCTCTGCTTTTCTTGTAGAAGAGAGAAAACCCAGGTATGCACAGATCCCTTTTTCGTCTGTCGCCCGTGCACGAGTGTGACGCTTGCTGTGCTCCCCACCTTCTGTCCTCATCTGATCCCCCCCGTGTGCTGCTGCCGGGGCAGTGAGGGTTGTACCAGGGCAGGTGTTCTTACAACAGCAATTGGTACCACCAGCATCACTGGTTTGACCAGCAGCTGTGCACGTTGGCTCCATGATACCTCTGCCACATGCTGGTGTCATCTTCCTTTGCCCCAGCCTCTGCTGCTGGGGTAGCCGTGCCTGCCAGCATGCAATTTCTTTGGAGAACAAGAGCACCCTTGAAGTTTGCTTCTTGCTTACCACGAGGTGTGTGGTGTACATTTGTTGTCTTAGTCTCACCTCCATTATGCTGTTCTTTCTGACCATCAAAAGCCCCAGCAGAGTCTCGTCTGAGGTTCCTCCAGAATTGCGCCCTGCAGTGAAACCCCTCATCTTGTCGTCATGGACAGTGATAGTCCCTGGTGGGAGGGCAATAAAGCAATTAATTAATGAGAGGCTAATCCAGCACCGAGCAGAAGTGTGGAAGAGCGGCAGGTGCTGCAGTGCGAACCCAGCGGTCTTTGTCTCATCCTGCAGCAAGGAGCTGGGGGGGATATGAGGTGCGGAGCGCTGTGCTGGCACTGCTAGTGAGCCCACAGCACCCATGGGAAGCATGGGCTAAGAAATGGATAATGAGTGTGGTGGCCACATTGTGAGATTAGGAGATGCCAGAGGAGGGTCTCTGAATTAACTGTACCTGGCAATGAGCCTTAAAATGTTCGAAGAGGACAGAGAATACCCCCGGAGAAACTATTCAGGCACCCAAGGAAGAGAAATAACTTTGTGTTTCACGCCCAGGCAGTGCATGGGACAGGGAGCACATTGCACATGTTATGGTTTCCCACCACTTCCCAACTCTCACCTAGCACCAACTGCAGAACAGCCTTCTGGAAAATAAGCTGTGCAAAAATAAGGAAACTTGGCCAAAGAAGCAGCTGAAAGAGTAAAATTTTCACAGATGATACTGCTGCTCTGAGGCACTCAGCTCCTGCTTTTAAGCAGGTTCTATACCAGCACCCAAACTGAAAGAAAGAAAAAGTGAGGGGTGTGTATAAGCAGGGGGGTGCAAACAAAGAAATCCTAATACTCTGCAATGAACAGCTTATGTTTTGTGAGGGACATCTTCATGTGCAGGCAGGCAGAGAGAGGGCATTTTTTTAATGGAATAAATTCTGATATTAAAATCTAGAAAACCATTTGAGCTTTTTTATATCTTCTTCTCAATCTTAATTCTGAAAACATTCAAAAAAAATGCCAGCAGGGTTAAAATAGCCATGTAAAGGAGACAATTAGATGTCAACAGCCAGCCTTCAGAAGGTGCACGTTGTGTTCAAGCAAGGAAAACAGGAGAGGACTTAAATTTGGGTGAGGTAAATGTAAACCTCTAGGACGAGATAAGTTTTAAGGTGGGACACGCTAAAAGCATAAAAACGTGTAACGAAGACTATGCCAGCGGCATTAGAAGGAAGGCAGGCAGTGCTGTGCTGGCTTGTTGGTTTCTGTGGCTGCAAAAAGCTCTGAGATAAGGGCATCGCATGGAACCAAAATTAAATTCTTTACATCTGATGGAGGATGTTGGAAAACTCACAAACTGTGCCCTTTCCTATGGCAGATAAATCTGAAGAACTCTCTCAAACTGAAATGTCAAAAGAGGTTTTTGGAAAATACTGATGAAATGGAGAGCAGGGAATTGCCAGGATCAGGCAGGATTTCCCGCAGGGCTCTGGAGGAAGAGCAGCATGGAGCTGCTGAGCTACCAATGGGGCTGGGTACCCTGCTGCTGGGACGAGTACTGGTATCATACAAACAGGAGGCAGCAAGTGTGACTGCAATTTTTGTAAAAGCTTAGAGCCAGGAAACTACAGACAAGTCCAACTTCTGTACAGAGCAAATGAGTTGCTTGAAGCTCTGATAAAGAATAGAACAGGGAGATTTGGAAAATGATATAATGGAAGTCACTCATATTTTCAAAGAAGGAATTCATGGCTTGCAAATCTATTAACATTCTTTCCTGAGGATGCTAGCCAGCTGATAGTGTACTTGAATTCCCTAGATCCATGGTAACCTTCCTCTCAGCCCTCGTTTCCCAATATTTTAATAAGAAATGCACACAAACCTCTTTTTATGCATTGATAACATAGTTTCCTTAAGAGCGTTTGTTGATTTTTCTTCCAGATTGGGAGGGAGGTTACCATGGAGTTACCTATGGATGGGCAAGCAGACAATCCCATGCATTTGGAAAAGACGATGAAGAGTAACTCGTCAATGTTTGCACATCGTACATAGTGTCTAAAGGTAATAATTATAATAAAAAAGCTAATGGAGCACTGCAGAAGGGTCTCATGACGTTGAGTGAGCAGATGAAAAAATGGCAAGTGGTCTTCAAGGAGAAGTGCCACAGGCAGAGGGGCTTGCAGGGGGAGCAGGGCAGGCACAGTGGTGGCCCTGAAAGGGGCTGGTGCTCGGGGAAGGAGCCTCCGCCGCTGCGGACGGGTGCCTGGGCAGGCTGGCTCAGCACCCAGCAGCGGTGGGAAAGGCACCCGGGCTGCTGGGAAGGGGAAAGGGAGCAGGGGTTTGAGGTGACCGCCTGCCGCTCTGCCCGCAGGCCTGCTGGGCTGTCTCCGGCGGTGCGGGGCTGGAGGCGGGGGGGGACCGGAGAGATGCTTCGGCTGGGGATGGAGCCGGCGGCGGGCAGGAGCGCACCCCGCGGGGGGCGTGAGGAGGTGGGCGAGGGGGCTCCTCCGGTGCCCGCTGCTTCGGCACCCACCGAAGGCGACCGTCCGGGCGCGTCCGGGAGGGAGAGGGGGGCGATGCCCGCCGGCTCCCCAGGCGAGGCGGGCGACCCCCCCCCCGCCGGGGGTGCTGCGGGGTCCGCCCGCCTCCGCCCGCCCCGTGCCCCGCCCCGCGCCGCCGCCGCCGCCCGCCCTCGCCCCGCAGAGCCGCCACAGCGCCCGCCGCCGCCGGCCGGCCGGGGGGAACGGGGGGCGCCGGGCCGGGCCGGCATGGCGGGGGCGGGCGCTGCGGGGCGGAGGCAGCAGAGGCGGCGGGCCCCGGCTGAGCGCTGAGGGCGGCGGCGGGCCATGGGGGCGGCGGCGGCGGGGGGCTGCGGGTGCCCTGCCCTGCCCGCCCGCCGCGCCGCGCCGCCCGCCGCGCCGCCCGCCTGAGGCTCCGGGGGGTTACGGAGGGAGCGGCGGCGGCGGAACCCAGGTGAGCCCTTGTCCCGGGGGGCGAGGGGTGCCTGCCGCGATGCAGCGGGGCGCGGCGGCGGGGAGACCCGTCGGTCTTGCGCTCCGTCTGGGGCGCTGCCAGTTGGCGGGAGTTAGCTGGCTTCCCCGGGGACGCGCTGGCTGGAGCGAGGGGATTGCGAGGAGGCAGGAGGCCTGCCGTCTCCTCCCGGGCACTTTCTAACACCCTAATGCCAGGCGGCTCCGTGTTTCCCACGGCGCGTCGGGAGGGATGCTCTGGGTGCCCAGGAGCTGCCCGTAGCTGCTGGAGCGGGGCTCTGCCTCGTCCTCGTGCGGGAGCCCGGGCTGCAGGGGCAGCTGGAGACGTGTGCGTGGCCTTCTGCGGGCGCCGGGGGGGTATCCCCTTCTTGGTTGTCCCGCTGCCCCATCTCCCAGTCGCAGCCTCGGTGGCCCCGGACGGTGTATCTGCGGGAGGTATGCGCCATGATGCACGGGAGGAGGAATCTGGTTTGAGGGGCTTGCGTGGTCTGGATCGGATCAGTGCTGCTGAGCAGCACTCTCACCTGAGGTGGCTTTCCCCATCTCGGGGTGCCTGGGCAGGGCAAGGCTGCACAGAGAAAGTGGGGCGCAGGGCAGGGAGCTCCACCGCTGCCCCCCAGGTCACCTTGGCACTCTCCCGGGTGACAACATTCTCCGTGTTAGTCCGGTGTCGTGGCGGTCATCATCACGGATCATGGCTGATTGAGATGAAAGAACAGAGAAGAACACACTTGGCTTCTGGTTTGGGGCTTGTTTGGGCTTTTTTTCTCATTTCCCTGTTCTAGAGCAATTTGGATGGGATGAGTTCTCCTCCTTGTCAGCAGCAGGACTGGTAGAGAGACACGGCTTGCTTTTGGGGAAGAGCAATTTGAAAACATTCACGTCTTTGTCTTCTCTCATGACAACCAGTGAGTTGTGTGCCACCTTCCACCTTCCTGTGCCTCAGTTTCCCCATGTCTACAAGGGAAGGGTGGAGGAGAGAAAAGCTGGTTTGCACCAGGGCGGGCTGGGACGTGTGTTCTTGTGCGTGAGAGCCTCACCGGGCACCAGACTGCCTCGAGGGCAAGAGCGGATCTGGGTCAGGCCCAGGGGAGGCCCAGCCTGTGGCCCATCTCTGGGTGGAGGCAGGTGCTAAGGGCAGGGGAGGGCTGGCACTGCCTCCGTTCTGGGCAGAGACCCGGGCAGGGTGCTTCCCTCTGCTTAGCAGCCCTCCATAATCACCCACGCTCCTGCGTGAGCTGCTGGCATCCATGTAGTCCTGCAGCGAGGAGTTCATGCCACACCTGAGCAGCAAACAAAAAACATCTTTTTTTCCTTCCCCCCCGCCCCCCCCCCCTTTTTTTTTTTAAGCAGGGACTGCTCCAACATACCCTCTGGTCATCGCCTGCCCAGACAGTGCCCTCTCCCTGTGCCTTTGAGCGCCGGCGTGCGGCTGAGCCTGCAGCCTCCCGCTCTCTGGCTGCTCGCTGAGGACCTGCTGCCGTGGTCATCCCCCCCCATACTGAACTTTCCCTTTCATTTGCTCACACGCTTTCTGCCTCCTTCCAGCACAGCTATCGCCACGCAGTCCCCGGCGCGGCACGGGTGAGCTGGCGCTCGTGTCTGTAAACAGCTGCCGGCTGGAGCTGGGACGCAATGGTGCAGGGCTGTGGTGGGGTGGGGAGTGGGCTCCAGGGGCTGTGGTGGGATGAGGAGTGGGCTCCATGGGCTGCGTGCACCGAGGAGTGCCTAGTGCTTGGTGAGGGCATCGGCTGAGAGCAGCTGAGCTCCTCGGGCTGTGCGATGCTGCTGCAGGAGCCCCCGGGGCACTCTGGCGTGGGTCCATATCCAGTAGCGTGGCTGCTCTCCTGGTTTGGCAGTTCAGTGTGCCGCCTGCCTGCTTGATTGGCATGCCAACAGCCACCATCGTGCTGCAGCACCACTTCAAAGCCCCAACTACAGCATCGTTGCGGGCAATTGCTGTGGGACCCACCCGTGAGGGGGGCACAGTGGGTAGCACCAAGCATTGTGGGTAACTCCAGCGTGCGTAGCACCAAGCTGCTGGTGCCCCGCGGTCGGAGCATGTCTGCCTCTTCCCAGGGCTTTGGCACTGCTGGCACCAAGGGCTGTCCCTGCAGCTGTTGCAGCTTGTCCCAGTGTGAAGTCCCCGATCCCATCCCACGGGCCGATGCCGCTGGCTGCCAGCAGCTGACTTGGCTTCCTGGGAGGCTTTCCCAGCACAGGGGAACTGGGATCGCTTGTTAAGGGAGGGTCTGTGGAGCAGATGCAAAGCCATATCCTCTTTGTACAGTGGTGGGTGGGGGGAGCACACTGGGGATGCAACTGAAATGAGCTCCGGCTTGGTCCCTCTCTCTGTAAGCCAAGGCGCAGGGTGCTGGAGGCAAGGCCAGGGAAGGGAAGAGGTGCCACCTGATGAGTTCAGGTGGACAGGGACCCTTTGGCCTCAAGCTTCCTGAGGCAGGAGGGCAGCCTGATGCTTGCAGTGAACAATGGTGTGCTTGTAGCGAGCTCTGAAGCTCATTTCTGTCTTGAAGTAAGCTAGTTTGAGCTTTGAACTGAAGCCTAAAAGCATAAAGCCCAGTCTAGCACAGGAGAAGTCCCCAAGCGGGAAGCAGTCGGGTGATAAGGCGCTGTTTGCACCAGCCGCCTTCGTGTTTTGCTTCACCACCTGAGCTGGTGGGAGCTGACCTGTGCACTGGAGGCGAGTGGGAAACAGGGCTCTGGGACTTGCCTGCGGGTCTGCAGAGCTGGGATTTTGCCTCCAATCGCAGCTCCGTGATACCAGGAAGATGCTTTTTATGGTTTGCTTGGCAGCTGCTCCCTGGCACTGAAGGACAAAGCCTCAAGTCCTCAGCTCTGCCTTAGCACCAGTCCTTCTCCTCTCCTGCTGAAACCAGCAGCAAGCCTCTCTCCTGATTCATACCCATGAGTTCAGTGTCATTTGCCAGGGCAGCTCCAGCCCACAGGCACCACGTTTCTGTAGTGAAAAAAGTGTTTATATAATGATCAAGTCAGTTGCTGCATTGAGGAGCCTCCAGCCTGGCTGGAACAAGGCTCAGATCGTCTGGGGGTCTTCCACTGAATGAGCCCCCCACCATCGCTGGGGCCCGGGGCAGCAGGACTGCTCCCATCTCTCCTGCCGTGGGGCAGAAAGCAGCTCGAATGTCCTGGGGCTGAGATACTTTTCAATGCTGCCTTCCCCTCCCAGGGCTCAGCTGTGACATCTCTGGGTGATGTCTCAGAGCCTGCGATGGGAGGAGGGAGATGAGCTGATGTAATGGGGCCTTTTGCTCCCTGGCAGAGCAGGGCTTGTTTGGACCTGCTCTTTCCCATCCAGCACCCATCCGCAGCACTGGTGCTGTTGGGTTGCTCCGGCTCTGAAATTAGGGGACAGAGACACAGGTCCACATCAGCCAGGGAGAAGCGCTTGGAAACGTGGCACCATCCATCCTGAAGTCCTGCAGCTTGGGGAGGTGGTGGCCTCAGGCACTGCGGGGTGGAAGATGCCCCTGGGTTGTTGAAGGACACATCTTTTTTCCAATTGATCCAGCCGACCTAAGACAGAGTCTTTCTTCTTCTGTGGCTCCTGCTGGGAGTTTGTTCAGATCCTTGCTGCTTGGAGGGTTGAAAATCTCTGATCTCACTGAATATTATCTCTGGGCAGTGCAGTGGCAATCTGTTGGTGTGGCAGTACTGTCCTGTGGGTTCAGCAGTGCTTTCCCTTCTGTCGTTCTCCCTTGAATGCTTGTAACGGATGGCTTTCCTCCACAGGGAGGAGATGGATGGCTCCTTCACAGCCTTCCCCTGCAAGGCTGGGTGAGCTGGGCTCATCCCCTGCTGTGACCTGTTCTGTTGGGAGTCGTCCTTTCCCGAAAGTGGAGGGCCAGTGGTGGGTTGCAGCTTGAGACTTCTGCAGCCAGGACGGAGACATAGTGGCCACAAGCCGCTTTTGAGGGCTTGGCAGCCAACAGCCCCGTTGACCCACTCTAAGTGATGATCAAAACACCAAGGCTGGGTGTGGGATGGTAGAGAAGCCTCAAATCTGGCACAGCCACAGCTGGACTCAGGGAATGCAATGTCCAGTTTTAATCTGTGCATGGCACAGCGAGTGCTCACACATGTTCACAGATGGGCCTTTTCTTCCCCAAGGGCGTACGGATCCTCAGCTGGGTAAAAATCAGCATATCTCTGCCTAGCCGTACCTTGTGGTCCCTGCTGGGTTTAAAGAGACCCGAGGCTCTGGTCTCAGGTCATGGAGGTGTTTGGTGGTGGAGTTGCATCCCCCTTAGAAGACAGGTCCCTGCACAGCCCTGTCCTGTTGAAACCCGGAGACAGACGGCCCAATCCATCCCCAGCTCAATCCATCCCCGCCTGCACAGCCTGAGCACGCGGGACTGATGCCCAGCGACGCTGGGAACACTTCTGAGCTCCCTTGCCGTTCTCTCTCTCTCTCTTTTAAATTAATCAGGAGCTGGCCTCAGCAGCCAGTCAATAGTGAGATTTATCTCTTAAATAGCATTATTGATTGCCTAGGAAGCCTGGTTTTGTATTGATAGATACGTACACATGCAGACAAGCCCCGTGCCAGCTCCCAGTGGTGAAAGGCACAGTAACGTGCGGAGACGGCTTGTCACAGGTGGGGACATGCATGTGTGTCCACGTGAGGGAGATGCAGCTCCCCATCAGAGAGCAAGGTGAGGCACCCCAGGGTCTTTGGGTACGAACCCTTTCGTATCTGTCCAGCATCATGCTGCCTTGACCACTCTTGGGCTTCTGCCCCTTTCTTCCTAATACGTGACGTTGCGATGCAAACACCTCTGCCAGCTTGCATTGCCTCTTGGTTTGCAGGTAGGATGTTGTATCCTACCTTAGGAGAAGACGTGCAGATGTCTGCCCACAAATTGCATTGTCTCCTCAAAGGTCACTGACCCTGCAGGGATTCTTCACGTGGGAGACTTGGGACAGATGTGCAAAACGAAGTCTGCTGTAGCATTGCCCGGAGGGGCCAGGTGGAGAGGAGGATGGACAAGACGGGCTGGAGCTGTCCTGCCAGGGAGGGTTTTTCTTTCTGTCGTTCATGCGGGCTGTGAGCCGGCGCGTGCAGGAAGCACGGTGGGACCAGGCTCAGCTCCGAGCAGGTGGAGCCGTGGGAGTGTGACAGGGGAGACGGCTCACTGCCGTGTCTGCTCGGGGAAAGGCAAAGTGTGCTGCCGCGCTCCAGCCGTCTCCCTCCAGGTAATGGGGAGCGGGTGGAGGAGGGCTCCTGTGGGCTGTGGGGGCTTTGCTGGCTTTGTCTCCTCAGGGCTCAGAGCGGCACTTGTCCCTTGGATGTGGCAGAGTGCTTGCAGCAGCCAGAGTTGTGGCACTCTGCTCAAGGTCCCCGTTGCCTAGCTGCCTGCGCTGCGCGCACCTTTGTAGTGCAGGCAGCACAGTGTGGAGGCAGCCCCTAATGCGGGGGGAGCAAGTGTTGGTAGCACTGTAGGAGAGAGGCCGGGGACTGCAGCTGAGCGTGAACCGAGCTGTTGTCCTTTTAGTTTTGGGCAGCGCTGCTAGTCTCTCCCTGAAGCAGCACTGTGTGCTAGGAGCCTGGCTGCTCTGTCCTCCAGGGTCGTGGAGCACAGCCAAGGTGCAGTGATGCTCGTGAGAGGAATTGCAAAACCTCTTGCCAGGTTTGCTGTAGCAAAGTTCAGGCTGTGGCTGTTTTGCATTGGTGCTGCAGAGCCCTGCTCCCCAGCCCTGCCCGGGGCTGGGAGCCCTGCGGCTGCCACAGCAGCAAGCCTTGCTCGTCTCGCCACATGTGCTAACTCACGCTCGCTCCGTGCAGCATGACAGAGCATGGCCCCATGTCCCATACCTCGCATCCAGCCTTGCTTCGGACTGCGCTGCCTGATGCTTCGCTCTCTCCTGGGATTAGCTAAGGCTGAGGAAGCATCAGCTGTGTTGGCACAGGCAGGCGAAACAGCACAGATGATCTGTAGGGTCGGATTGTCAAAGCCCGGCAAATAGGGGCTTGGAAGACCTGTGTGTGTCACTGTTTAGCTAATCAACAGGCATGGGAAGTTCTTGGGTGCTGCCATGCCTATGTGTACGTGCATATATATGTGTGTGTGTATATCTATCTATATATGTAGCACTATAGCATCTTGCTACTGTTTGGACTCCCTAAGCATTTTTTGCTAGACAATGCCTGCCCGCAGCGAGCGCCCGGTCGCCTGATCTTAGCAAGCCAATCTATGCAGGGATCTCGGGAAAGAACAGTTGGGGTTTTATGAAGCTGGCATAATTTACAGCTAAAATAGCACACCAGAAATATGTCCAATCCAATCTCCTTTGTAATCTTGTTTTCATTTAAGCCTCCAGGGTGGCGATGGGGGGAGTAAGGAAAGCAAACTGCAAAGGGAGTTTATTACCCGTGCCAGGGAGATTTGTGTGATGTTCTGTACCAAATGACCTCAATTTGCAGAGGTTAAAGCTGGCTGTGGTGCTCCCCAGCTTGAAGGGGTGTCTTCTGCCTGTGCTGGGGGCCTTGGCTGCAGATCCTTTTGCAGATGGCTGTGTGGCGTGCTTGGGACCATCCACACTGTGGAGCCGTCCCAGTGCCTGCTCCCACGACCAGGCAGAAAGAGCAATGGCGATGCATCAGTGACCATCGTGTTTGCGTCAGCCTGGCCTGCTCACCGGGAGAAGGAATGAAATTATCTCGCTGACACTGCCTTTGCGGGTTGCATTTCGCTTTAGTTTTCAAACCACATATTGTCCCAGATCTCCTGCCAATAGCAGGGAGTGAACTGATAATGCAGCTGCTATTAATAAAGCAGCGTTGTTACATATTCATATCAATCAGACTTCTAATTCCATAATATTAAAAAAAAAAAAAAGGCAGTGCTTCACTGGGGCGATGGAGGAAGGTGTCAGGTGGGATGGTGCTGGAAATGCATTTTGCCAGCATTGGCAGAACCTGCTCCCCTCACGTTTCTTCTCTTGGGGATTCCCGCATGGAGCTGGCCCTGGGGTCCTCGCCCACCTCCCCCTTGGCCTTCCTTCTCTCTGGCAGCACCGAGCTAAAAGGTGGGATCCCAAAGGCGGTTGCGGGATCCCCGGAGCACTGTCACCACGGGGAAACAGGGGCGGTGCAAGACAGGGGAGCGCTGAATTCGGGCGGTTGGGTTGGCAGGAACGGCTTGGTGCTCTTCTCCATTTTATGTAGAAAATTTCACATATTATGTAAATTAAAAGCAAAGTATGGAAAATCTAGGTATAAATCTGGGATGTATATATGTTTGTACAGCCATTAGAGAGGGAAGTGTACCACAGAATCCTGGCCAATGGATAAATATACTTACGCTGCCATTCGTGCAATGAAATATGCTTTTTGTCATTGCTACAGTATAAAAAAAAAAGTACTGTCTCCAAAACTGTAGCAGCATTTTACAGTAAGCCATAAATTGGAAAAAATACCTAATTATTCATAGAGTATTACGGAGGTGTCGGTAAATGACTTCACCATTAAGGCCGCACCGAGACTTGCCTGTAAAGCAAAACCCTCTCTCTCACTTCTTAATGATTAAATTCAATGTCCAGATTTGGCCAAATAAATCTTGTGAGGCTGAGCACGTTTTCCATGAATGCTGGTCTGGAAACTCGCCCTTACCCTCTGGCCGGGAATGTTTTGAAACGTAGCTGTGGGCTCTCCGAGTCCTCCAACAAGCCCCGCGGTCCCCGAGCCTTTCCTGGCTCTCTCATCCCCGGTGCGTGTCGGAGCTGCTCCCATCTCATCTCTGCTTCCTCTGGCTCCCAGTGCACACCAGCGAAGGGAGCATGGTTGTTCCGCTGGGTTCCCAGTGCTGGCAGCACCGGGAAGCGGGCTGGCGTCGAGCCCTCCCGACAGCGGCTTTCGGTCGCTGCAGCAAACAGTTTCCAAGCAACTCCGAGGCTGCTGGTCTAAAAGGACTCTTGGTAGAGGCATGTAATATTAACTGGAGTTATTAAAAGGAGCAATGCTAAAAAGGATGCAGGAAGGGCAGCCGATGTGGTGTAGCCAATATCCTTCTGCCATCACTCATATCATAAGTGCTTTAACAAATCCAGGGGCATGTCTCAGCTGAAATGCCTACAGAGGCCTGGCAAGACTGCAGGCAGCTCTGGTTCCCAGCCTGCTGCTATGAGTGCTGTGGGCAGGCTGGGTACAAGGCACTGCTGTCCTGCCAGCTCTTCAGCTGGGCGCTGGGACAGATGCAGAGGATGGAAAAGATGTGGTCCCTGCCCCAAAGAACTTGTGTCTCAGGCCTCCGCCCAGCTTTGGGACTTTTTCTGAGCAGATCTGTTCCCCAGCATTGCCTGGCTGTGGCGTAGCCTACAGCGAGTGCTCTGCTCATCTGGGAGCAGGTGGGAGAAGGCCACTGGGTGGATCAGGTGGGTCCGTTTCCCCCTGTGGGTATCCACCCTCGGTCCATGCCCTGCCATGCGTTTCCTCTCTGGAGGCTTAACTGCTTCTTTCAGGTCATACTTCCTTGCTCTGCCCTTCTTTATTTCCACTGTTCCAATGCTCCCTTGCATCCTGTGCCCGCTTCCATCACTGTCTGCAGCCAGCTTTGAGCATCCATCCCCCTCTCTTTATCTTTGCTGTTGCTTGCTCCCATTGACTTCAGGCTGCAATGGGGGGGCTTGGCCATGCAAAGATCATGGACTGGTCAGTACTGAGAATTACCATGGAGCGCTGCCTTTGGGTGGAGAGAGCAGTGGGAAAGCACTGCCCACAGGCAGTTGAAGCAATCTGTCCCTCCACGGGGAGCGGTTTGGAGGTTGCTCCCTCCATTCCTTTACAAGCACGAGCTGGAAATGCTCCTCCTGCTGCTGCCCACAGTCCCGGGAGGCTGACGCAGTGCTGGTGGGAGGTGGGCCAGGAGGTCAACAAGAGCATGCTGCCATCAGCGTGTACAACCAGCCCGCCTTGGCTGTCACATCCCTCCTCCCAGCTGCTGGGGTTGGACCCAGGTCTCTCTGAGGAAGACTTGAGATGGTGTCTGGGTGGTATCTACCAGGGCTGGCTGCTCTCCATCCCTGTGCAAGCCTCTCCCATCCCAGGGGCAGATAGAGATCCCTGTGCTCTAGCCAGGGACCGGGAGTGATCTAGTGGCTCTTTGTCATATGACTGATGGGTGTCTCTAAGTGGGCTGGCAGCAAAAATCCCCAAACATCTCCAAAGGACCATGATGGTACCTGGAAGAGTTCAGATACAACCCATGGGGATCTAACTGCCTGAATGCCCGAGCTGTTTTTCCTGAGGGCAGTGAAAATACAGGCTGCAGCTTTTTGGCCTGGGGAGATGGGTGGTGTGTGGGCAGCTGAGAGGTTTGGCTGTCTGCAGAAAGCCCCTCTACCATTGCTGTATCTTCATAGGAGGAGGCACAGCAGGATCTCTGCCTTCATCCCCATCAGCAAAAGCATGGGGAGGAATGCCAGGATGCTTCCCTGTGGCCAGCTGGCATTAGTGGGAGAGGCCAGCAGCATCAGCAGGACTCCTTCCAGGTCTTCTGAGCTCCCAGGAGCCTGAGCCCGAGGGAGGAGAGACCCTACGGCGGGGCTCACCAGGATGTGAGCTCTGGTCCCCAAAGCTAAGCCCTTTCTTTGGCAGAGTGAGTGAGTGTGGCTGGGAGGTGACAGGCAGCCGGGAACAAATCCACCTTGTCCATACGGGAGGCTGGAGCTCTGATCCCACCAGACAGACCTGCACCCTCCTCCATAAGCCATCCCTGGTGTAAAGCCACACAGTGCCAGCGTCCCGGAGCAGTGTCCTACTCTCACAGCACCAGCAATGCTGTGAGCAGATCTGCCACCCTCCCTGCCTTCAGCTGCCCACAGTTTGCGTTAAGGCTCTGTGTTAAGGTGAAGGCTCTGCAACTTCTCAAACCTGTTCCTTGGTTTGGATGCAGGGATGCCACAGCAGCGGGGCTGGGGTGCTGGGGGTGGCCTAGCGGGGTTGCTGGGGGGAAGGAAGGTGGTGGAACAGCCTGCGGGATGCTGAAGTAGGCAGGAGTGGGGTGCTGGATGGGAGGGAGGACCAGGCGCTGCCACCCAGTCACTTGGTCCCCAGCATCATGCAGCAGTCTTGTTCCACCTGAAGTGGGTAGAAACTGAGGTTAGTCCTGCTGGGTGGACTCGCACCTCCAGCAAGCCCCTTGCTCCCCCAGCAGAGCACAGGATGCTTGATTTTGGGAAAGAATAAGAGAGTTAGAGCTAATTGAGAGAAGTCAGGAGCTGTATCTGTGGCAGGTGGGATTACTGGTGTCACAGAGGTTCTGCAAAGTGCCTGCGCTGTTTGTTGTGGTTATATGTAGCAGGAGGCATCTGGCTTTTCTCACCTTGTACAGGAATTTAACTTTTTGTCTCTCCTGAGGTAGTGTGAGCTCAGGACGGAGAGAAGATAAGAATGAGGTGTTTTTTTGCTGATCAAAAGCAAGTCCAACATATATGTTGTTGTGAGCAAACGCTGGCATTGCAGGAGTGCCAAGAGGCCAAACATGGCTTTCTGTGGTGGAGGAGACCTGCCCGAGGGCAAGGCAGGGTTGGGAAGGGGCTGGGCAGCCGTGCAGGGGCTTGCAGAGCAGCTGGGGGTGAGATCTGTCTATCCCTGGGCATGACAAGAAACTCCTGGATTCTAGAAATATTGTTGGGGCACTCAAATCCAGAGATGGATTTGAGGTGGCAGCTGCTGTCATGGTCCAAGAAGGCAAAGTCCTCGTCCTCAGGCAGGCATTTCACCCTGGAAATGGAAAAGGCTCAGCTGACTTTGCAGCTCTTCCCAGTGCTGGTTTGGGTTGGGCTCTGTCCTGCTGCCTGAGCCCCCGGGGCGGCCACCTGCACCAAGGCAGCAGCTGGAGGAGCCATGTACCTCCTGGGCAAGCGATGCCACCGGTCTACATGTGGCACCTCCTATGTGTGCAATAGCTGCACCAGGCTGTTTGCAAACAGGCTGTGCTGGAAAGGTGCCCAAAGAGGGGCTGTGACAAGAGGAGGGAGGGCAGGGTCCTCCCGCAGGACCAGGAGCACGAAGGGCTTGCACTGCAGCGCGGGGTCCCACGTCCTCGGACAGCTGGCCCATCGGGAGCAGCCGAGCGGGGGGCTTTGCCGAGCTTCGTGGACTTTGCAAAATCTGGGTCCCCACCCACCCTGGAGCACTGAAGGACATGCTTCGCTATCTCTGGCCAGCCAGTGCTGGCAGAGGGAGGGGGTCACTGGTGCCGTCCACAGAGACGCTCACACTTGCTCCTGCCACTGGCTGCAGCAGAGGATGCTGGGCTGCCGGACTGGCGCGGCAGTGCCTGCACTGCTACCATAAATCTGCCTGGCATCAGTGCATGGAGACGATGCAAAGAGCATTCCCGCTGACTTATGGCTTCTCTGCTCCATGGGGATAGGAAATAGCATCGTGCGGCTGGCTCTGCTCGCATTTACTGCGTCATGAGTTGTTCTTCCTCCCCGTGCAACGTCAGTGGGACTCGGCGGGTGACTACTGCCAGGCAGGCGAGTGTGCGCAGGGCAGGGACTGGTGTGCCGGGAGCTCAGACCTGTGTGAGGGTCTGGTAGCTCCAGCGACGTTGTGAGAAGCGGTTGTTCCCGCTCAGGGATGCTGCATGGTTATGGCATGGCAGTATCATATCAGCCGTCCCTGTTAGATCCACCTTGCACCGGGGGAAATGTGGCCAGGCGTGAAATGGTGCTACTGCTGCTGTGCTGCCTGATGGCCCTTGTCTCACATGTGTCACCCTCCGTCCTTCCAAATCAGCACTTGATCGTTCCAAAGCTGCCTTGCTTGCAAGGCTGAAACAGCTGTCAGGGTCCTCTGCTGCCACCAAGGATGGCACCACACTTGTGGCCCGCTCTGCTCTCAGCAGCAGAGTAGCCATGCTCACCCTTGTGGCTCTGGCACCAGCTATGCTCAAGGGCTTGGGCTTGCAAAACTGACTCACTGTGGTGGCGGATGAGGCTGGAAGAAACCCAGAGCAGAGGAGCACGGCCAGGGCTGTGCAGCGGTGGGTGGCACGCTGAGCCCCGCTCCTCTTGAGCCGGTAACATCAGGCCTTGGGAACACCATTGCCTCCGTGCCAGGGACCATGTGCTGAGGAAGGGCAGCCCCTGCCTGTTGAATCAAGACTCACAGGTCCCCCTTTAGCCCTCCCCTAACCAACCTCCTGCCTGCCATGGTGGCTGCTGCCATCCCAGCCCATCCCAAGCAGCCCACGTAGTTTTTTTCCTCAACCCCGTGCTCTTGTTGCCTCTCTCAACACCTCCACTCCAGGTGAAGCTGACTCTGGCAAGTCCGACCTGTCACGCCACAGCAGCAAACGCCAGCTGCCCGCGAGTGCTCACGGGGGAATGGGAAGCAGCAGGATGCCCGGCTTGGGGCATCCTCGCAGCAGCACCTTAACCTCTTCTCTGTCTCCACACACTGGGTCTCAGTGGCCAAGTGCCTTCTCCTTCTGTGCCTTGGTTTCCTCATTCTTCCAAGGGAAGTGATAGTAACGTCCCTGAAGTGCTTTGGGAGGAAAGGGAAATGCCGAGCGCCGTCTCTGTCCCTGCTGTGATGGTCAGTGGGCTGTGGTGGCTTCCTAAAGCCTCTCTGCCCAGGGAGGCTCCTCTCCACCTCTTGGCACTTTGAAGAGACGTGATGCAGCTCTTGGCTAAACAAATTTTCGTTCTTCGTGGCTCTTTTCTTTCCTACTCAGCATTCAGGGAGCATCATTTTGGTAACCAAGGTATTTGCATAATCTGTATTTTGCTCCCTTTCAGAAGAGGTGCTTATAATCCCATCGGTTTTTGGGGAGCTTGTGCTATTGCTGAGGCTAGGTGAGGAGGTGGTCCCCAAAGGGGGGTGGCTGGGCTGCTGTCTTGTGGCTCAGGGGATGCCTCCCCCAGGGCGAGGAGGCTCAGGGGAGCTTTTTGTCTATGGGCTTCTGCACCATCAGTGATCTCCTGCTGCAAGTCCTTTCCTCGCCCCGTGCCTCAGTGTCCTCTTGTCTCCGAGCTGGGGGGGAGGATTTTCTCATGCCATGTGCCTCCGTGCAGTGGGACATGGGGTCTCCGTCTCTGCAGGAGCTGCCTTCCCAGGGCTGCTCCCTCTCTCCCTGATGCCGTGGCATGGAAAAGCAGCTGCTGGGAAACGCTTCATGGCACTTTAACAGCGACCAGAGCAGCGGAGCGGGGCGGGGGGCAGGAGGTGTGGGGCTGTTACCCAGCTGCGGGAGGTGCAGCTCCATGGGGACACCCTGGCTTTCTGCGGCATGGCACCCGGGGGAGTCTCAGGGGGCGAGTGGTGGCCGGTGCCTGGTGTGCCCGCGTGCCACCCTCGCCTGCCCGGCAGCGTGACTCACTCCCCAAGCGGCAGCTCCCACGCAGCAGCGTTTCCAAGAGACTGAGGAGATGTCTCCAAACGGCAACGGCTGAACGGAACCCGGATCCTTGTCCCCGGGGCCTGGGTAGGGTGTGTGCACTCCCCCGCCACCAAGGAGAGCTGGGAAGCGGCCAGCTGGGGGGCAGGACCCCTGCACCTGGGGTGGCAAACCGTGCAGCCTGCACTGGAGTGGAAAGCAGCAAAGCCTGGTCTTGCCCAGCATTGACAAAGGTTGGAAAGGCCGTGAGGAGGCGGCTGCTTGCCGGCTGGGATGTGGCAGTGAGCAAGGGAAATGCCCAGCTCCGAGGGCTCAGCCATCCACAGCCCTGGAAAAGGAGAGGCAGGCAGCCAGCTCTCTGCAGGCTTGCAAGCTGGCTCTTGGGTTTGCTGCCCATTAAGCATGGGGAAGCAGAGCCTGTTCTGGTCTTGAATTATTTCTGTGTCTTGGTCTCGCGAAGCCCACGTGTGCTGTCCGCAGGTCCTGGGATGCCTCTGGGTCTGGGACAGGCAGCAACGCAGAAACCAGCCTGGCCCGTCATGCAGAGGTTAAACCATCCCTGTGCTCTCTGACTGCAAGAGAAAAAACAGCACGTCCTCTTCCAGGCGCCCGGGCAGTGTTGGTGCTGCCTGACCTGACTGTTAAGCAGGGACTGAGGTTTCTCACAGCACCGATCTCAGTGTGTGATGGGCTCCGCCGCCCCCCATCCTTCTCTGGGCAGGAGCGAGGCACCGTGTCTGTCCCTGCTCCCCTGCGACGGCATCGCTCCCCGCGTGGCTCTGCCATGCAAACCCAGTTCCTCATTATTGCCTGCTCTACTCTCCAGGCCTTGCTTCTGTGCTGCCATCAGCCAGATAGTGGAGGCTGCTCCTGCGCCGGCACCGATCATCTCCCCGGCTGTATTAAGTCTCAGTTTATGTGTATAAAATCTCATGTCATTTATCTTCCTAAAGGCTGGCAGGTAATTCTGTAATTGCCATCCCTCCTATGGTGCTGGCCTCTTCTCTCCCCCTGTTAGTTTGATATCCTCTTCAGGTTTAATCCTCCGGGAGTTTACATTGTCTTTGCAGTCCCCAAGGAACGATGCTACTAAATCCGGATCCTGGTGCTGGTCTCTCTGGGAAGCCCTTAATTTCCTTTCCCATTAGCAGGATGCCCGGTTAACAGCCCATTGTGGCTCCTCTCCTGGTCCTTCTCCCCGTGGAAGTGCTCCAGCTGCAGGGGCTGGCTGCGTGGGGCGCGGGGGCTTGGCTGTGGCAGGGTCCATGCCCTCTCCTCCTGGCAGCTGTCACCTGGCCCCAGCGCCCAGCTCTGGCGGAGGGTCGCCCCCATCCCCAGACAGCCAAACCCGGGGCTGGGTCAGCCTGGGGTGCTGGGATGCTGCAGCAGTGTTTGCCCCACACCCTGCAGACCCCCTGCTTTGATTCCTTCCAGGGGAGGTGGGTGATACGTCCCGCAAGAAGTAGGGCTTCAAAGCACTTTGCACCCAACATCTTGGTTCAGAGACCCCGTGGACCCCATGGAGGCTTCTCTCTGCAGCCCACCTGGGAGGCAGCTCGTTACCATCTCACGAGTAGGGTAGGTGGTGGGACATGGGGTGGGGGGAGGCTGCGCTGAGAGCATCTCCCAGGCTGTGGGCTCTTGCTGGCAGAGGATCCTTTCTTCAGGTTAGGCAGAGGGTGCTTTGAAGTGATTCGGTGCTTGGTTGGTTTTTGTGCTTTGCTTTTTTGTTTTCCTCCCTTTAATGGGAATCGTATTCTGTGCGTGGAGCAGCTGGTAATTCTCCTCCTGGCTGCTGCTGCGTCACCTCCGAGCAGCTCTCATGAGACTCCTCGTTTCACTGGCTGTACACAGAACTTGAGCAGAAGAGCCTTGGGTCTGCTTCTGCTGTAACCCTACTGATTAGAGAGACACTTCTGAGAAGGCGTTAGATACCTGGTCCTGCCTGGGGTGGGAACACAAAGAGACCTTGCGAGCAGCATCCCCGCCCCATTAGCTGCAGTCATCAGCCTGGGGATCTGTACGATCGCAGCCAACAGAGCACAGCGTGTGCCTCACTGATGCTTAACAGCAATAAAATGCAGATTTTTTTTTTCTTTTTTAAAGGTGCTTTCCTCAGTCAAAATCCTCTTAGTCCCAGAGGGGACCCAGGCCTGAGCTGGGCAAGGGAAGGGAGTGATCCCCGGAGAGCTGGGGCTGTCCCAGAACTGTGGGTTCCTCCAGGGAGGGAGAAGGACCTTGTAGCTGTGGGAGGGAAGCTGAATGCTCCAGTCTCAGCTCCCATCCCTTGGCTCTGTAAGAGGATGATGCCGGGGTTTGCTTTGTCTCAGCTCTTCAGATGCTGATTGCTTTATGGCAATGCCTTCCCTTGCTACCTGTTCACGCAGGATGAGATCCAAGTTAGATAGTCTCCACTAGCGCTGATACTAATAACTTGCCTGTGTTTACCTGCAATATTCTTGCAAATGAGGTGTCAGCAGGGATGCTGGCGCGTATGAGCCGCTGCATGTGGGTTTTATAGGACCAATAAAACAAGGCTTGGGCATGTGGTCAGGAGGAATCATGCTGGCATCCAGCCAGAGAGCCAGTGGCACGTGGGGAAGGTCCGTCTCCCAGGCCGCTTTGAAATGACAGCGTCTCATCACTTGCTCCTTCACCGGGCGCTTGTTCAACAGAGGGTCCTTGTGGGAATGGCTTGAACTTCACATGTGCTAACCACAGCTCCTGCAGGCTTCTCTGCTGAGAAGGTGGCAGGTTGTTACCCAAGCTTCAGCTCAGGCTGCTTCCCCAGGAATCGCTCTGCTTGGCATGAAGAGCACAGGCCAGGTGTGACACCAGTGGGTCTCCCAGTCCCTGTGTGATTTGGCTGCAGAGCCCGGCTCCTGCCTGTCCATGAAGGAGCTGGGCTGGATAAGTTTCCGATCTCCCAGTCCCGCACTGGTTGTAAGCAATGCCCCCAGCCACAGCTCCAAGGAGACCGGGAAGCATCTCGCAGTCAATAACGCTGCGTCTCTGCCTCAGTGGCCCTAGGCGTTATTTGGAAACTGCCCCTAGACCCTGAGCCTCTTATTGCCTGTAGCCTCCAATATACCTCGACCACTATGTCTGCGGCAGCGGGACTGGTGGGGCTGTAAGGAGGTGACCAAGGACTTGGGAGCATTGCATCTCTGTCCTGCAAATTTGTGGTACCACCTGTCATTACCAAAAGCGTTGCTGCGTAATCCATCCCCAATGTGCGAACAGACTGGCGGGGAGGCATGCCTCTGGGAGGTCTGCTCCTCCTTCCTCTGCCATGGGCACTGGCTCCAGGATTTGCAGATGCTCTGGGTCAGAGGGTTTTGTCTCTCCTCCTTTTTAATTGCAACGAGGATAATTGGTTTTGTGGTTGAGCACAAGCACGGGAAGCCTGTGAGCTCTCCTTCCTCCCCAGCACCCATGCAGCTCCCTGCCAGCAGTAAGGCATGACCGGAGGCTCCTCTCCCACCGCAGCTCAGAGCTGGCTAGCTGAGTGCCCAGAGGGTGCCAGAGCATCCCAGTGTGTTCAGCGAGGAGAGGTCTGTGCTAGCCACCTTCCCCTGGAGCCAGGCAGGCTGCCTGCTCCCCTCCAACCTCATTGCGACCCCTTCCCATGCTTGCAGAGAGCCCGTTATCATGCGTAGTTAACGGGCAGGGGGAGAGGCTGGTTTGTATGAATTTAGCACCAAGATGGTGGGCCTGGAGCCCAGCTCCTCTTTCCTGAGGTCTTGCACGCATCTCCCTCCCAGCCTCTGCACAGCGGGCGGCTTTCTGAGTCGGAAGAGTTTGGGGGGTTGTGACCGACCTTCTCCCAGGGTGCCCTTTGGGTTGGTGGCCTTCCACCCATCCGGTGGCCTTCCATCCTTCATGCTTCACTGCATAGGGCTATTATGAAAAACATTCCTCTCCCGTGAGGGCTTGGCCACCGCTGCAGTCATCACTGAATCCTGGGACCGAACCCCCAACCCGTCTCTTCCCACTCCTTGTCCCGTGAGCCCCCCAGCTTTCCCAGATGGATGTCCATCCTAGCCCTAGGACAGAGCTTGTAGCTCCTGTCTCCCAGTGACAATGAGCTGCTGGCAGCCAGGAGGTATTAAGGACCAACTGGCTCATCTGCCGAGAGTGTTTGATTGTTGTTGTTATAATTTTGATTACCTTTTTTATAGGCTAGCAGAAGGATTTTAATCTGGACAGTGAAGTAGGAAATGGCAGAAGCTGTGCCCGGAGCTCGCCAAGGTGGTGGCGGGGGCTGGTGGCTCCTTGTCCATGTCTCTGGGAGGTGATTTCAATGCTCTCGGCCAAACTAGAAGGGTCAGGGAGAGGCATTCCTGGCTCGGCCTCACGGGACTGCAGCTGCCCCTTGTGCTATCAATGGCCCAGCTGGTGCCCAAACAGCCAGTGATGCCTAACCCCGGCCTCACAGCTGCCCAGAGCCGGTCACTGCCTCAATGCACCAATCTGAGCAGGCAGAGGAAGGGGCGACGAGCTCCCAAGGCCAAGCTCCAGCTCTCCCTCCTGCTTCTTGTGACTCAGGACAGACAAAGTCATCTGACATGTTCCCGCCAGTGGCTACGAATTGTCATTCACCAGAAGTGCCAAGGTGACAGCTGTGGAGACCACAGGCAGTGGTTTCACTTGCAGATGAGGAGCAGTGTAGATCCTGGCTCTGCGATGCTCTCCGGATGCCAGCATGGCTGGTGTGAGCGGGCATGGCGGTTTAGGGAGCTGCCGCTGCCATGCTGGGCTGTGCCACCTCTCCTCCGAGGCTCAGCTGCTGCCCAGCAGTGGGTTTGACCTGCTGCAGAATGGGCTTGTTTCAGTTCCCCTTGGTGAAAGCAAGGTAGTGGTGCTGTAGGCAGATCTGTTTACTTCACGCTGCAGCGGCTCGGTGGCACAGACAGGGGCAGATAGCACGTGGTAAGGGAGGGGATGGGGATGGGGAGCAGGGCTGTGTCCCAGGGAACTCGGCCAGCCCCACCGGCGCGGGCATAGGAAGGTGTCTTGCCCCATCCCGAGCTCTCTGTGCTACCACCAGCTTCCTCCCTGGGGATGTGTTTCTGGAGGGCTGTTGCAGTGTGGGTGTGAGGTGGCCCAGGGCTGTCACACAGGACCTCCGTCACTCCCCCATCATACCCACAACCCCAGTCCCCTGCCCCCTGTGCCAGCCGCAGCTGCAGGTGCTCGAGTGGCAGTGGTTGTTTCAGCCCGATCCCATCAGTCCACCAAGGTCTGCAAAGCCTGTGGGCAGCAGACTGCAGGCATCCTGCTGCAGGAGAAGAGATGCAAGGGTCCAGGTGACAAAAGCAGTGGCCGGTGCCCCTTGACTAGGGGGCTGCCCAGAGGGGTAATGGAGGGGAGGCAGTGCTCCCACACACTGGGTGCTCTGGGTGCTGCGGCATAGCAAGGGTGCCGCAGCCCCGTGGCGGTGCAGGTTGCAGGGCGCCGTGCGGTAATGTGTTGTAGTTAATGCTGTGTGACAGTTTGACAGGTCCTCCCGGGACAGCCGGAGCTGTCATGCCATCTTCAGAGCTGTCACTCTTTGGCTTCTGCACTACAGCATTTATCGTAAACAGGCGGCGTGGGTAACTTTCCCCCAGTATTTAAGGAGTGAGAAGGACTGTGGGTTTATTTGCATGTCCTCAGGAGGATGCTCAGCCCCACGTTAATCGGCACTGGGCTGTGTCCTCCAGAGAGATGGAGCTGGCTGGGGGGAGGGCAGAGAGGGGAGGGGTCTAACATCCCCCTGGTCCCAGGAGGTGATGCCGAGCACCTCCCTTAGAAAATTCAGGAGCCAAGCATTGCTGTGCCCTGCTCTGGGGCTCGCCCCCGCCCAGCATGGGGTTTTGCACCCATTTGGGCGAGCCGCGGCTGCTGCAGCATACAGTGCTCACAGTGCCCTGGCTGGGGAGCACGTGGGGATGGCTTTGGCTCCTTGGGGCTGGGATAGCCACTGACCCCTGCCAGGCTCAGGGAGCCACTTTAGGAAGGAAAGGGCTAGAGATGCTCATGTGGGGCTCACCCAGAGAAGGTACTTGAGGCAGTTCCTGCCCAGCCCCACAGTTAACACTGGAGCTGAATGTGGAGTTTCACATGTAAAACACAGGAACAGAAGGACATATTGCTGCCTTCCCCAGCCCCCTGAACCTGACCCAGGATGTGAGCAGTGTCCTGTACAGACCACTGTCCCCCTGGCAGGAGCTCTGGGGCACGAGGTGCCATCATGGACCAGCCCAGGGGTATGCTTGTGGTCCCGTGCCTTCCATTTCTCTGCTCCGCCGGGTGCTCTTGATGCTCTCCAAGAGCATTGAGGCTCCCGGTGCTCAAATCCTTTCACTCTCGGAGAGAAACAAACCGGGAACACGCAGGGTGAAGCAGAATTACCGGCGTGTCTGGAGAGGCAGGGAGCTGGAACAAGACAGGCTCTGACAGCTGCTTTCAGGAGGTCTGCGAGAGAGCGAGCAATGTGTCAGCCACGCACAGCTCGTCCTGCAGAGCATCAACCCCCCATTTTGCCTGGCTGCCTTCTGGCATGCACAGCCTGTCTGCGTCTCAGGATCTGCCTGGCTCTACCTGTCCTGGCCGTGAAATGCATTTGGGGTGGGCACTGGAGCAGCAGCTGTGGGCTGCTCCCTCATGGGACGGTGGCTGAGCGATGGGGCCGTGCCAGTCCCGGCGGTGGGGCTGGGAAGCAGCATGTGTTTCCAGGCTGAGTCACGCTGAGGATTGTGTCTTGTTCCCTGTTAAGAGTCCAGATACAATATTCGCTTGGCAGAAATCAGCTCATCGTCCACCTCTCCCCACCTGTCTGTCTGTCCGTCCATCCCCCCCAGCTCCTTCATGTAGCAACAGAGTAGCATCTGTAGGGAAAAAAAAAATCTCTGCCAAGAAGATTTGGGTTGCTCTGCAGGGCTGTAAGGTCAGGAAAGCAAAAGCTGGTGCTTGCTATGCAGAGCACGGAGCCGGCATGCCGGGCAAGCAGGTACTTACTCAGCTGCAGCTGCAAGGGCCAGCTTTGCACTGGGGTGGGGGTTTGCGTCCGTGGGAGGGGGGCAATGATGCTACCAGGGCCAGACAGAGATGGTAGGCAAGCAGGGGAGATCGAGACACGCTGAGCTCCTGGGTGGACCTCGCTGTCCCTCATACCGCCCAGCCAGGCAGTTGGAGCTGTGGAGGGGGACAGGACACCTGTGCTGCTCTGTCCCCCCTTGCCGAGTTGTCTTTCCTCAGCTGCTCTGTGCCTAGGTTATTTTAGCTTTGATTCAGCTCCGAAATTGCTTTGGCTGAAACTCTGTCTCTATTGTTTTCAGTCTGCAGGAGCATCATTGAACGTGTCAAAAAGATAAATTGGAGAAAAGCAGAGGGGAAAAAAAAAAGAGGAGAGCAGTGCGGTTGGTGGGGAGAGCTGTGCCCGTTGTGGTCTCCCAGGGCAGCTGGCTGCTTCAAGCACACGCTCCCTTTCCAGAGGCAGCTCTTTGCCCTGCTGCCCAGCTCCCTCCCCGCAGCCCTGTCCCCTTCCATGCAGGGCTGAAACACCCTTCCGGACATTCCCCTTCCCTTCTGCCGGAGGGGTGGCAGAGCTCATTTAGGCTTAGCATCTGCCCTGCGTGAGCCTGGTCTGGGAGTGCCAGGAGCACAGCCTCTGAGACCTGCTCTTTGTACCTGCCCTGGATGGGGCTGAGACGGCAAGTCCAGCCTGGAGGATGGTGAGCTAAAACCCCTGCAGATCAGCTGGGAGCACCGTAGCAGGGCTCTGGAGACAAACAGAAAAGAGGCAGGAGGGAGCGAGACTAACCCAAGCAGGACAGACAGCAAGAGGGGTCCTGGGCCCTGGGCAGGGGCTCAGAGCAGACCTGTGTGTGTCCCCAGGGGTTTCACTCACTGGTGGGCTTGTGCACATCTCGGAGTGCAGCACACCAAAACGGGTGTCCAGGGTCCATGGAGCTGGAGAAGGTCTGTGCAGCGCAGACCCAGTCTGCAGGGGCTCCAGCCCAGGCTCTCTAAGGACTTCAGGGGGCCCCTGTCCCAATGGTTTGAAGAAGGTTCAGGCTTCTGCATCCCTTGAAGGATTAGGCCTGAGGGATGAGGTCTGGGGGTTATCAGTCCATTTGGGGTTACCAGTCGGTGCTGGAAGACATGGCGCCATCCAAGGGCTCCCGGAGCCAGCGCCGGAGATGCGGCATTGAACAGCTCGGGGCAGGTTACTGTCACAGCGCCTTTGCCACTGCTAATGCGATCGGCCTCCTCCAGGACACAGCTATGGGGGAACTCCTGTCCCAAGGGCTCATTAACTGCCAGGCAGAGAGTGAGCATGCTCCCAGGGGGATCGGGAGGGTTAAATCCCGCCAAGGCACTGGGACCCCTGGTTTGGCTCCCGGGAAGGGTGCTCACAGTGAGTTATGGGAGGTTGAAGAGGCGGTTGTTACTGCTGCTGGGGACGCCAGGGCAAATGAATAGCCTATTAAATAAAATGTCAGCCAGAAACGGATGAGAACTGGCATTGCTTTTTCAGCTTGCACTTTACAAAATGAATCTCCTTGTGCGCAGTTGATTTGCATATTCAAAATAGGCCCTGGCAGAGGGGCTCTCCTTCTGAACCTGCTGACACCAAGGGCTAAATTGTGTAAATTCGGTTATCCAAACGCTCCTCTAAATGACTGGAACAATCTAATGATATAATCCATCGCCAGAGGAGATGGGTTTTCAGAGCCTAAGCCCCTTTGTTTCTGGAAACGACGTCAACTCGCGCATGAGAAATAAAGCCAAGGAATTGCCGGCAAGCGCCGAGCTGGGTCCCGTGCCAGGGCAGGTGAAACCATTCCCTGCCCCAGTTGCCTTTCACACCTTAAATGTGGAAGACTGATCTGTGTGAAAACTTCAGGAGGCAAATACTGAGCAAATCCCATTAAATAAGGCTGGTTTCAAATAGAAACTGATTTGCATGGGCTGATCAAGCTAATTACTACAGCAGGAACTCAGAAAATCATCAGATTCTTATGCAGCAGGAGTGCTGAGGTCTGCTACTAAGAAGCTCGGCGTGTAGATGCCTGCCAGCATTACCGTGCCTTCAGCAGCAGCCACACCGGCATCTCCATCAGGAGCTGTGCACGGGACATGGCTGGTGTGCCGGCTCCATTTGAGGCGGTCGCTGCTTGCTTGCCAGCAGCAGCCTGAGCTGTTGCTCCCCCTCATCTGACAGGGGAGGCAAACTCATGACATTGATAATTTATAAATAATTTGGTCTGGTTTAGAAACCTGTCAGGGTGTTTTTCTGCATTATCGATGCTTTCCAAACGCCGTGGTGCATGCGGAGTGTGATGGCCCCGCGGAGCAGCGCCTGCCGGCGCGGGCAGAGCCAAGCCACCAGCGGTCGGGGGCACCCACACAGCACATGGGTAATGAGCACTTGACGGTAATTTGGTCCCATCTGGTACACCACGGACTGAAAGGCTGCGCTGGCATCTGCACTCCTTCTTCTGCCACAGCCAAGCGAATGCCACCTTGGGTATTGTCTGGGAGCCCCAGCAGAGCGTGGGGGCCATGTGCCAGTGGACAGGCAGCCTGGTGGGTCACTGGCAGGGATTTGTGCCGTGGGCAGGTGGTAGCTCCTGAGTGGCATTTGGCCTGGTGGAAGGGAGGTCCCTTGGGCATTCCCAGCACCCCTGCCTGTGTCCCACAGGGGCCCATGTGTGCATGCATCCCCCAGGGACCCCAGATGCCTGCATCCCATGGGGAAGTGTGTTTGCGTGCATCCCACCGGGACCCTGGGGTAGGTGTGTCAGGTCATGCGGCCACAGGAGCAGCTCCGCATCCCTGTGCTCACGCCGTTTCCCCAGGCGAGTGCCTGCAGGTGACTTGTGGGCGAGGAGGCATGCGGCTGGCGAGGCATGCATGTCTCCTGTTGACAAACAGAGAGACACCGTCTCCCAAGGCTGCTGGTTTGGTGCAACATTTGTACACACACGTGTAGAAAACAGAGTATGCATGGGCGGGTGTGCCTCTAAATATAGGCCTGGCTACCTGGGAAGCGTGCTGCACTCGCAAGCCCACTCACTGCAGCTTGCAGAGTCCCCTCCTCGCCCTGCACCCCCAGGAGCACGCTGGCACAGGCAGCATAGCTCAGAGCAGGTTATAAAGAGATTATAAAGAAGTATAAATTAAGCCTCTCTGCTAGAAATGCCAGCAGCCCCAGGCTGAAAGCATCACGCTCAAAGGTTCCCCCTGCTCCTTTGCTTTTTTCTTTTTTTAATGGTTTTGCCTTTATCTGGTATCAGCTCGAGAGCTTTACTGAGCCTTGGAGCATGGAGGGGCTTCCCAGAAAAGGCAGGGGTGGAGGGGAACCCAGCGATGCTGTGTTTGTCACCGCCCATAAGCGGGTTCCTGTGTAGCTCTGGTCGAGGCTGGTGACAGTATCGGGGGCTTGGTGGGACAGTCCCCGCTGTCATGCAGTCATGCTTGTGGGCCAGCTCTGTCATGGCTTGGGGGACCTTCTCGCCAATGTTGTGCTGCCAGAAATGCTCCAGGGTTTGCCACCTCTATGTCAAGGCGAGTTCTCACCCTGGATGGGCTGGCAGGGCTGAGCCATGGGTTGCTGGACCACACTGGGAGGTGCTGGGTGAGTTCACTGGGTCTGACTCATGCTCCCTCTGCACCCAGGGGCTCTCATGCAGCACGGGGCTGGGGATGTTGCGATCACTTCTGTGGTCCTGCCTCCTCTGTTGGCATCCCTTCCCCCAGGCCCCTTCCTGGCTCTGCTCTGCGCTGGGTGGAGATAGCAGTCTCAAAAAACCTCCCGCAAGTCATCAGCTGAGCAAATTGCTCTCTGTAAATCCGGAGTGAAAGTCCTGGGATTCATGAGGGCCCAAAGGAAAGTGCTCGACTGGATTTTCAAGCCTCTTTATGTGGCGCTGGGAGAGAGGGGCTGACAGCCTCCCTGAATCTTCCTCAGTGCTGCCTGGGAGGGGATGCAGACTCTGCCCTCTCATTAATGGGATGTAAAGGATCCGTAACTCTCCCCCCTTTATTTAACTCCTCCCTGGACTTTGTATACAGCAATAAATTTCTCCTCCTGCAAATCCTTTGGAGCAAGGCGGGCAGCTACAGGGTCCCTCGCCTGGTGCCCAGGCAAGTGTGGAGGGAGCCGTGTTCCTGCTGCCTCGCCACCAGAGAGGAGCTGCCGCACCATGCAGCAGCCAGAGCCTGTCCCTGAGGAGCGTGAGGCTCTGGGGACACGCTGGGTGCATTTGGGGTCTCTTGCAGGAAAGGCTCAGTTTGGGTTCAAGCTGCCAGTGCCAGCATTGAGAGGGGCAGGAGCGCCTGGGGCTGGCACCCATCGCCTGGTGTAAGCCCCCTCCTCTGCACAGGCCTGAGAGTGTTTGTCTCCAGTACTGCCAGAAAGCAAAGTTAATACAACATGAAGGTCTCCCGGGTTAAAATCAGGGAACGCAGGAGCCGAGTGGTTCAATCAGCAGCAGTAAGTGGGTGGCAGAGAGTGGCCAGGCCGTGGTGGGGAATTGGTGTCACTCCGAGCCCCCATCACACAGCTGAAGTGTCATGCAAATAAGGGAGAAAAGTGCTGCGAATTTTATTCCATCTCTCCTTATGTCTGATTAATCCTCTTGTGTGTTCATCTCATTTTAGTGTTGACTGTCTGTTTACTGTATTCCTATAGTCCTCGCAGAGATAAAAATCCCTCCGAGTCTGTAACATCTTCCCCAGCCCTGCCCTGGCTGGGCGAGGGGGGCTCCTGCCCGCTGACACCAGTGGAGCACCGCAGAGGAGAGGACCAAGGTAACATGCCTGTGCTCACCACAGTGGATGGTAGTAGAGGAGGGGCTGGAAACCCGTTTCTCCCAGGCCCTAGACTAGTGCCCAGCTGCTTGGGCATCCCCAAAGGGAAAGAAAAATACCCTAAAAAAATTGTGCCATGGTGTGGCTTTGCAGCCCATGCTCAGGGCACGTGCTCAACGCACTAGCGAGGAGACAGGCTTTCCTCTTGCCATCCCTCTCTCATTGCAGGCAGATTTTTTAGAGCCCTGCGAGGGAAGCCCTGCCTGTCCCAAGTCCCTCTCCTCTGGCCCAGGCTCTCCAGCTCAGCTCGGTTTTGCCGACAGCCCCCGGGGTAGCGGCTTCCCTGCCTGCTTCTGGGTGAGGCAGGAGCACGAGCCTTCCGGGCCTGACCCTGTTGCTAAAGAATTTTGCTTTGATCCTCTTCTCAGCAAGATGCTTCTCCAGCTGTGGAGAACAAAAATCCCTTAAACAGCCAAAAATCATAGGGAAAACTGGAGGAGAAAATGGTGTGAGCCCCCAGGTAAAAACAACTCACATTTATAGGAGAACGGTGTCTGTAACAGCATGGAAACCTGCACAAATGAGGCAACTCGCTGTCACTGGGGGGCATTCAGACAGGTTGCACAGCACCCCAGCCTGTCCCCAGTTTGTGCAGGCACGGCCAGGCTGTGTGTGTGGACACCCTGGAGGTCGTCACCATCTCATGCTCAGCATCCTTTGCTCCCGCAGGTACCTGATGCCCTGGAGCCCTGCTGCCTCCTGAAGGCACACGGCGGCACACTCGGGCGCTTGCAAGTGGGGTCCCATCTCTGCCACGCTCACACGCACCTCGAGGAGCCCACACCGGTGGCCTGACACGTGCAGGTGGGTATGCGCCCCATCGGTGTTCCGGCGGGTGGGCTCAGGTCCTCTCTTGTGCTTCATATTGAGGGAGAGGGCTCATCCCAATCACACTGTTCTTGGTGTAAATTCTCGCAAGTTTTGGCAAGCTATAGCATGGGAATTTTGGAGGCCTCTGGCTTTAGTAGCTGGATATTGCTTTTCAAACCCAGTTGAATTTACAGCCTCCACAGCATCCTGTGGCAGCGAGCTCCAGGGATTAATTGGCTCTTGGGTGGCAAAGTCCTGCCTTTTCCATGTGTTAAACCTCCTTCCACAGATGCCCTGTAGTTCTCATGCGGTGCCGGCTCCCTACCCCACGTCAGGCTGGTTTTAGGGGCCCCATCACGGTCCCTCTTCCTCTTCTCCCTTCCAGGCTGGAGAACCCAAGTCTTAGATGGGCAAGACAATGTTTGTGGCTGTTTGCCTGTGGAAGGTGCAATCCAGGCTGGGCTTCAGCTTCTCGGTGGTGCTTCTGGACGCATCTCACAGGGCTTGTTCCAGGACAGTCTCTCCCTGTGCAGAAGCTGTTTCTTCTGTTGACCTGAGCGTGTCTGGAGGTTGGGATGCAGGGTCTTTGTTAGCCATGCTCACACTGTATTTTCTGTTAATAAGCAGCATTACTTTGGGAATGGCCTCTCTAGCTGTCCAAGATGCAGCTCTGAGCGCCAGGTCGGGCCGGTCCTACTCCCTGCCGGGGGGTCTGAGCTCCTCTCCATCCCTCTCTGCCACCCCTGGGGTATCACAGGTCCTGGGATTTGTACCTGGCCCCCATCGCTCCTTGCCCCTCTGCCCACGTTTATCTCTAGCTGAGATGCCAGGACCGTTTAAAAAGCTGCAAGCTGAGCAGCAGAGAGCTGCGGCTGCTGCCCAGAGCCAGGCTGCGGCTGCTGCTTCATTATTTACAGCTGCCTTTGGCCGCTCGCTGGCTTCTCCAGCAGCTCAGCTCCGGCTGTGCTGGGGGACACTGCTCGCCGTCTGCTTGTTCCTGCGCTGAAAGCCTGGAGTATTTTTGCCGTCGAACGGTTGCCATCTGGCACCCGACCTCTGTACCAGCAGCGTACCTGGCGTACCTGCCAGCTCAGGACAGGCCCAGCGCCAGCGGTAAAGCTAACCTTTGCTAACCCTTTTGAAGAGCTCTACTGATTTTAAATTGCTTCCTAATATTGACAGCGAATCCGAGCTGGAGCACAGGGGGTAAAGTCCTGGGCCATATGGCAGAGCCATACGCAGGCTGCAGTTCTCCAGGCTGGGTCCATGAAGGACTTCAGCCACAAAGGCCTGGGTCATTCTGCTGCCTTTAATGTCAGTCTCAGCTGGCCTGGCAGCCCTCGGTCTAGCCCTCCTTGCTTCAGCCAGCCGCTAACTGCTGCCAAAGCAAGGGCAGCCGTTACCGGGCCATCAAACGCCGCCTCCATGTGCATTGCCTGTCTGAGCAGCTTCGCGGTGGTCTGGAAATACATTATCTGTTTGCCCTTGCTGGGGACATCTGACATGTTAACGTGGTCCAAATAGCATCTTCCAAAGTGACCAGAAGCTTGCTGAGCACAGATGTGCAGGGCTGATGAAGCAGAGGTGCACATCGCAGTGGATCCCGTGCCGGCCAGATCTGCCCTCTTTGCTCCTGTCCCTGCCTTTGGTCCCCACACACCCTGGCAGCCCTGCGGGCTCCGTCTGAGATAGAGACCAGCGTGCTAGGCTGGAGCTGCCATATGCTCCCCATAAAAACACTTCTTGGCCCGTTCCCCGGCGTTTCCTGCCGCTGCCACACGTGCTCAGGATCCCACATGCCTCGCAAGCCGTTCACCAACTGCAGCCCGGCAGATGGAGGAGCCAGGCATGGTTTTGCAGCAGGAGAGAGAGGAATCCACAGGCTCTGTTTGTTCTCGGGGTGTTCATGGCAGCGGAGGAAGGAGGAGGAGAGCTGGCACCTACCCGTGCAGTGCCATCTGTGCAAAGTGCCCCTCTGCAAAAGGCTCGAGACCTTTCCGTACCCACTCCCTGTCCTGGGGCTCAGCCCTAAGCCCTCTTCAGCTGCAGAAAGTGTTTCCACCTGGTGGTGTCCTGTTTAAAGGTTGGAAATGGTGGGAGTGTCCTGCACAGAGGGAGACCATTGCTCCTCCAGGCAGGTGGTACTGGTTTGTTCTGGTGGCTTTTCCCACTAGCAGAGATGGTCAGTCAGCACTAAAAGCAAAGGGAGAAAACCGGTCCTCAGAGGGAGCAGAGATTTATTGCAGTAGGAAATTAAAAATGTACATGTCAGCTTTTGGAGTAACTCTTGCTCTGCCTTTATCTGTCGAGGGGGAACAAGGGCTCTGGATTCAGCCCTGCTCTGTAGTGTGGAGGTCTGAAGGTGCTCAGCAAGCTGAAGGCACATCCCTTGGCAGCATATCGTGGTGGGGAGTGACCGGACGGAGCTGATGTCTCTCTTACCTTGGGTGGCAGAGCATGACCAGATCGGTGTCTGAGCTCTGAGCACAGAAGATAAGTGTCCAAGCCCCAGGAGAGGGGATATATTCATGCCATTGAGACACTGTGAAGAACCGGGTGAGGAACAGATGTCCTCCCACAGGGGCACGTCACTGGTGGGCTCCTGCTGCTGGTGGGCACAGGGGGGTTTCTCCTGGCGAGTCCTTTTACCTTGTGCTGAGCCATTTTCCGATGGCCTTGTGTCTTGGAGGCATTGTGCCACGGTGGTCCCCAGGGATGCAAGGGGATGCGGTGCAGCCTCTCGGGCTGGGGGCAGGCAGCAAGCAGGCAGGGACATAGGCAGGGAGGGGACACGGACATGAACAGCCATTGCTCCCTACGGTGGGATGGGGTCAGCACTGGTCTGTGCCCACCGAGGGGGGTGGTGGGTATTTTCCAAGCACCATGGCCTGGATCACAGGCTGCTGAGCCCAGCATGGGGCTGGGGCTGGGTGCTGCTGAGCCCAGCATGGGGCTGGGGCTGGGTGCTGCTGACGGGGCAGAGCTGCTGAGCTCCAGGGGTTGGTTTATAGCCCCCGTTCCCTCCACAAGAGCGAGGCCAAGAGATTTGTAGCACAGCATGCTTCTGTGCCCAGGAATTAGAGGGAGAAACACAAAAAACAAGCTTCAGGGAAGCGATGGCTCCTGCGGTCCTGGGGTGCAGCCAGGCTGTAATTATCAGTGTTAGGGAGAGCGTCACCCACTGATGCTGCTGGTTTTCTCCGACCTCTTGCTCTGGTCCAGGGCGAGCACGTGTTGTGCCCCAAGCCCAGCATGGGAGAGCTGCCTCAGGAAGGACATTCAGAGCTGCAGCCCAGAGAAGGCATGTGGTACCTGCTGCTGAGCACATCACTGCTTGTCCGGGAGTGGATAAATCCTGCTTACGAGGACACTGGTCCTCTTTTATTTAATTTCCTGGTAATGCTTCTGCAGCGTCAAAGTCTTATCAGGAGACGAGCAGCTTAAGAGTCTGGTAAAGGAGTTTTATTGTCAGTATCCAGCTCTTTATTCCCTTCTTCCCTTTAACACTGGACGGCAGACTGGTTGTGGCTGAAATGAGGTGTGCTTTCTTTTTCTTCTGTCTGTTTAAGCTGAAAAGATTTCCCTGCTAACCTTTTCTGATGGTAATTCAGCTGTGTGAGGGGCTGCTGTTCCTGGGCAGTCATCGGAGGGCCGTGGCTCAGCCGCGGGCTCTGTGGGGAGGAGTAGGGGTGAGACCCCCTCCCAAATTGTACACAAAAGGACAGATCGGGGGGCACAACAGCTTTAACTGGGCAGCTGTAGTCTGGGACTTGTCATCCACTTGGCTGTGAATTGGTGAGCAAACCCCTGCCTCGGTTTCCCCAGAGCAATCGCACTGAGCTCAGCCACATCTCTGAAGCATCCGAGTGCTTTGAGCCCCGCACTTCATCCTCACGCTCATGCGCTGCCTGGGGCTTGTTGGATGCAGAGGCTGGAGTTGCTGTGGGCAGTTTGGGGGGCACGAAAGGGAGGGGTCTCGCCTGAGAAGCCAGCAGCTCGGCAGCTCTGCTGTCTCTTGGCAGCCAGCTCCATCTCTGCAAACAGCAGGCATTCTCCCTGGACATGCCAGGTGTGCGGAGACGCAGCGCTATGTTCAGTCCCCTTTTCAGCCGCAGACGATGGCTTTGGATAACGTTCGCTTGAGAAAATTGGTTGAATCGTGTGATTTTTTTGTTGTTGTTGTTGTTGCTGTTGTTCATTTAAATGCTCATGGGAGTAGCAGAGCAGCTAATGAGGCGGTGCGTAGCCAGTCGCAGGGGAGATGGTCTCGCCTGCGCTTCTCCTCAGCTGCACTCTCCTGGTGATGGAGCAGCCCTGCACCCCGCGCCTGCGGGTGCTGCACCCCCACTGGGACCACTGGCGGGTGCGGGACTCCCCCCGCCCTGGGAGATGCCCGCACCCTTCTGCTCCTCAGCAGTTCCTTTCCCTGCATCTCACTGTTCTGCTTCTCCAGCCATGTACTGCTACATGAGGGAGGAGAAAGCCACGGGTGCCCCGGCTGGGCACGAGGGATGGGTCATGGTGGACCCAGCAGTGGTGGCAGCCCATCACCACAGAGCACAGCTCATCCACAGCCAGCGCTGTATCCCTGACACTGGGTGGAGGTGCCCGGTGCTCAGAGCCCTCCTGGCTCCCACGGGAGACAAGGCAGCAGGGACAGGGCCAGACCCTGCTCCCTTACAGAATGTCGGGACAGGTCACCTGGGGATCAGGGCCAGCACAGGGCTGTCTTTCCTGGCAGCGATGTGCTCAAGCCCGAAGCTGCGTGTGTGCTGGCACGGAGCTGCAAGAAGCTCCCGTCCTCTTTTGGCCCCGCACACTGTCCCGCTTCACTCCGCAGTGGGTGCCAACATGCGGCGCTGGGAGCAGGCAGGGGGTGTTAGAAATGCAGACAGATTGCATTAGATGGATGATGCGTCAAATCCTAAACTGATAAGAGGCAGAACAATTGATGTGTTGCCAAAAGGCCAGGAAGGATCTTTTTTAAGCAGGCTAAATAGTCTGGACAGGAACAAGCAATGAGCAGCACAGAAACAACGGCGCGTTCATCACTTTGTTTTTCTGGTTGCAGCCGTGCACATTGCCATCTGTCTGTGCTGCACTCCACCACCATCCTGACGGTGCTGGGATTGCTCCCCGATAGCAGGCTCGCAGCCCTGCTGAGCGGCCCGGAGCCACAGCTGGCATTGCTCTGGGATGCCAAGGGCAGGCTTGGCATGACCTTGCCCTGGGCTGGATCTTCCCGGCTTCTGGCTGTCAGCACTTCAAGGAGTCCCGGGGCTGGCAGTGGAGACTTGGTGGCAGTGCCAGCAGCCGTGGCTGAACCTGCCTTAATCCCAGTTTTTAGACTGGCTACACTTGATTCCACTTATCTCTGATATTGTGCAGCCATGTTATACAGTGTGAAAAAGCCAACCCTTAAATTTACTCCTAAGCCTCTGCAGAACAGGCAGAGAGGCGGCACTCTGGCCGTGCCAGGGCTGCCATCTCCTCTGAACCTCGCGGCGATGGCATCCCTCAGGTAATGGCCGGAGTCACGCCACCAGGAGTTTATCCCGCACAGGTCTCCTATCTAATGAAGCGAGATGCTGGGACAGGGATGGGACAGTGAGATGCTGGGAGCGGATGGCGTGATTTACCCTTGGGGGGTGTCTCCATGAATGTCCCCCAGCCCAAGCTGCTGGCACTGTGGCAAGGATGGGCACTGAGCAGCATCGCTCTGCAAGGGGGGACGGGGATTCTGTGGCTGTCCCGGCAAGCTGCTGGGACCCGCAGTGCCAGCAGCGATGCAGGAGGCAGGTTGAGTGGGGATGCCCTCCAGGTCACAGAGGGCTTGAGATGAGCAGGGAGGGCTGCTGTGATGGGGTGCCTTACAGCCTGCGCCTCCACTCTGCAGCGCAGCCATGTGATGCCGGAGGAGCGCGGTGGCGATGATATGGAATGTGGGCAGCTGCCTTCAGACACCCTCCGACACGTGACGGTCCAGCGCCACCCCCGCTACGGATTCGGCTTCGTGGCCGGCAGCGAGAGGCCAGTGGTGGTGCGCTCAGTGGCAGCAGGTAGGGTGTGCGGTGGGAGGGTCCCTGGACACCGCCGCAGGGTGCCAGGAAGCACAATGGCACCCTCCCCTGGTGGGACCCCTCCCGGGGCTTCTGTCCTCTCCTGTCCACTCCGGTGGGTCTGCGGGGTGCCCTCCACAGCCACATACACAGGCAAATGCTTTGGAGGTGCTTGGGACCCTCCTGGTTCCCCCCCACCGCACAGCCCCGGGATGCCTGGGCTGGCCCTGACCCCTTCTCTCGGCAGGCGGCCCCTCTGAGGATAAACTCCTGCCAGGAGACCAGATCTTGGCCATCAACAATGAGGACGTGAGTGAAGCCCCCAGAGAGAGATTCATTGAGCTCATCAGGTGAGGACAACACTCATACTTCATCACCCCTGGGGAGGGGGCTTGTGCTGGGCTGCTGTGCACTGACCAGAGCCTTGGGGTGTCGATGCACACCCCCAGACTCCACTGTCACCAGTGGTCACTGCTGGCATGGGGAAGCCTCAGCCTGAGCAGGGGGAGTGCCTTGGAGCAAGTGCCATACCTGTTCCCGGCTGGCCAAGGGGTGGGCAGCACTGGCAGAGCACCCACAGCTGTATTACCAAGCACCCCAAGGAGCCCACAAATGTCCCAGCCACCATTGGGCTGGGGAGGGTGGGATGTGCTCTCTCGATAGCCAAATGCACGTGTTGAGGTCCACCACCATGAGGTCCTGTCCCCCTTCATTTCTCCTTTCTGTCACAGGAAGGCCAAGGACTTCATCATCCTCACGGTCCTGCACACCCACCAGGTGAGACCAGCAGGGCCATGGCCAGCCCTAGGGGAGCCAGGCCGGGGGTTAAGAGCCCCTTGGGAGACTGAGGCAGGGTCCCTGGAGGCCCTGGGGACCACTCAGGTGGCTCAACGGAGGTGTTGGCCTGGTGTCCCACCACCCCAAGGCTCTTCCAAGCTGTCAGGTCTGAGAGCTGCCGCAGCCCCGCAGGGTCAGTGTGGGCACATGGCCATCTCCCTGTCCTCATCACTACCACCTTGCAGGAGGGAGGGAGGAAAAATGTCCCCAAACCCATACGGTTTGCTGAGGGCACCAGGCGTGTCTGATGAAGTGACCCAGCATGCCAAAGGCGGCAGGGAGGGATGTGCTGTTGCCCTTCCTGGCCGGCTCGGCCGGGGAGTCCCTGGGGGGATGGGAGTGCCAGGTTGCGAGCCCCGAGCAGTGCGGCTGGTGGTGGTGCTGGCACCGGGTGGTGATGGTGCACTGGGGTTTGGCGCCTGTGGCACTGGAGCAGATTGAACCATCATGCCGGCAGCAGTGGTGGCAGAGCAGCATTTCTGTTTTACTGAGCCCTTTGATGTCGGTGGAAGGAGATAAGTGTGAGAGCTCCCCTGTGCTCCCCTCCTCTCCGGGAAGGAGATGCCAGCACCCAGCGCTGCTCCGTCAGGAGCTGGATGTGTGCTGGGCTCCAGAAAACCTTTTTTTCTCCTGGCCCTGGATGGCCGCCAGCCAGGACAGACTGCTCGGCTAACGCCTGCGCCCTCAGATGCATACAGCTCTGTGGCGCGACCGCCTCCATGCCGGAGCGTGTGGAGGCAGAGGCTCTCCAGTGCCCGGCACTGCCACCAGAACGTCCCGCAGGGCTGCCCGGGGTCCTGCCATCTCCATCTCTCAGCCACCCGGCTTCTCCCCGTAGCTGCAGACCCACATCTGAGGGGCTCATCTCTCCCATCCAAACCAGTGCCAGTGCCTCCGAGTAAGTCCTGGCTCCTGTCTGCTGGAGCTCAGCCTGCACAAGGGGTGCTGGGCACATGTGCCCACTGGGGGTGCAGTGTCCCCCCGTCATGCTGAGGGTGCTGGTGTGACCTCAAGGGCTGCTGCTCATTGTTCTGGCCCTGCCTGCAGCACTGTGTAACCACAGCGAAGGGGACTTGCCTTCCACCCCCCCCCATTTCATGGTTCGCTGCCTGCTCCCCGTTGTCACGCTGGCTTCGGAGAGGCTTTCTCTGGGCCCCGTGTCTGGCTTTCCCCACTCCACAGCTCCAAGGGCAGGCAGGTGATTTACCCAGTGCTCTCTTTCCAGTCTCCCAAATCTGCTTTCATCAGCGCAGCCAAGAAGGCGAAGCTAAGGTCCAACCCAGTGAAGGTCCGATTTTCAGAGCAGGTGACAGTCGGCGAGACGGACCCAGTAAGTCCTGCCCTGCCTTCCTCCATGATTCACCCCCTTGAGGCGTCCCCGGGCCCATGAGGCGCGAGGTGGCTGGGGGCTGCAGGGCTCCTCTCCCCTGATTTGGGCTCCACGGGTGAGAGCAGCCCTCTGGCCCCGGCAACCCCACAGGGCAGATGCCCTTGGGCACACTCAAGGCATTGGATCGGTGCTGGAGGGGACATGCCGTGGTCCTCCCCCTGTCCCTCTGTCTGGATGGAGCCCCAGAAACTGTCCTTGGAAACCTGGTCCCACCTGAGTCCCCCTGGGCACCCAGGGGTGGCATCTGGGTAGTGCGAGCGCCTGCCCCGAGGAAGGTCTGTGGCTTCCAGCCTGGTGCCAAAGGCTTCGCAGGAGCTCCTGTGCGTGGGGCAGGGTGATCAGGGCACTGCTGCATGGCAATGGAAGCTGTTATGCTGCAGTAGTGTTCCAGCCCAGTGCCATTATCTCTTAATTGCAGAAAGGGTTTATTAAGCAGCATACAAAAAAACTCCAAAAACAAAACCAAAAAAAATCCTGTAAAGCACTTCTAGCAAATTCTGTTTTTAAGCAAAATCAATTAAGTAATTATCTGATCGAAACACTTCTCACTAAATAAAATCAGCCTTCACCCAGCTTTCTGCACAGGGCATGTGCAAGGTTGAGGTCAACGAGAGTTGGGTTACGGGTCAGGAAAGGGCAATCAGCTCTGAGCCACCCTGGTCATCGCCTCCCCCCTGGGACACCAGCTGGGGAGCGGGACAGGCTGCTGGGCTCTGGGATGTGCTGGATGGAGTGGGATGCTCCATTCCCGCTGCAGCTGCTGGGAGCTGGGGAGGTGAATCTGTCAGGCAGCTCTGAATTGCTCCAGCTCTGTGCTTCTCGATGGCTCAGCAGAGACACTGGATTTTCAAGGGAAATGTGCCTCTTAGCACATAAGCCCAGAGAAGCGGAGGATGCCGTAACCACTCCATCACTGACACTCATTCTCTCTCCTCACCCTCGCTCCGTCTCTCCGTGCCCTCCATCCTCCTTGCCTCCCCTGTTGTTGGCCCCACGTGCCAGGACATGTTGAAGAAAGAAGCTCTCCTCCTCATTCCCAACGTGCTGAAGGTTTTCCTGGAGAACGGGCAGATCAAATCCTTCACGTTCGATGGCCGAACCACCGTGAAGGTGGGCCCCGCTGCTCCCCCCACGGCACCATGATGCTTCTCTCCTCCCACCTGCCCGATCCATTTTTCCTTGTCTCCTGCTTCCTTGCACAAACACTGCAGCGGCGCTTGGCTGGCTGCGAACTGCCACTGCATGATAGATAGCCACTCCGCCTCCCCAGGCGACATGCTTTGCAGCTGGCAGGGATGGGCTTTTGCTGTCTTTTTCCCACTCCTAACTTTTCTCCATGCTGTGAGCCTGCCCTCCAGCCAGGATGGATGCTCCTGCGAGTGCCCCTTCCAGGGGCCAGTTCCCTGCACCCCTCTGGGCACCACAGTGTTACCCAAGACGCTAGGGTCTGGCTGCTGGTCACCTCCTGCTGCGAGGTCACTTTGCCTGGCAGTGGCTGGGTACCATCCCGCAGCCCCTCTTAGCACTGCAGGGCCTCATCCTGCACTGGTGCGGCCCCAGGTGCCAGCGAGAAGGGGGCTGTCAGCGTGGTGCCAGCTCCCACCCTGGCAGGGAGCCAGTGCCTCGCACCCAAGCCTGTCTGTGGCATTTGCAGGATGTGATGGTGACGCTGCAGGACCGCCTGTCCCTGAGGCACATCGAGCACTTTGCCCTGGTCCTGGAGTATTCCAGCCCAGAGCAGAGCCACCGGTTCTTGCTGCTCCAGGACAAGCAGCCGCTGGCCCATGTAAGCCATTGGGTGTGGGAGGGCATTGAGAAGGCCAAGGCCGGTGGCTGGGGCACAGGGAGGCTCTTCTCCCAACAGTGTGGGGCTTGGCCAGGGTTGTGCCGTGGGGTGGTGTAGCCTCTCCTTGCCTCTGGCATGGTCCTGCGGGCCCAGGGGTGCAAAGGGTGGCCAAAGAGGGAGACGATCAGGGTTTTACCCATCCCACCCTGACAGCACCGTGGAGATGCTCTGTGCTCCAGCCTGGGAAGCTGCAGACAGCAGTCATGAACATCCTTGGCCTGCCTAGGAGAGCCAGGAAGCTGGCGCTGCACAGGGCCACGGATAAAATAGGGATTGTAGAGGAAGCATTAGCCTTGGTGGTATAAAACCCTGCAGCACCAGGCAAAGCTGTCACACCAAGGAAGGCTGGGCTGTTCCTGGAATGAAAGGATCAGGTGGTGCATGGAGGAGAGAAATCAAATCCCCCCCAGGGGAGAGAAGAGGGGGTCTTCTGCCCTGCAGGCAAATATACGTGGCTCCTGGGCTCATCACCCCCCTCTGCTCCTGACACAGGTTGTGCAGAGGACACACTACCATGGCATGAGGTGCCTCTTCCGTGTGAGCTTCTTCCCCAAGGACCCGGTGGAGCTGCTGCGCCGGGATCCTGCAGCGTTCGAGTACCTGTACATCCAGGTAGGAACTGGGACCTGATGGTGCTCATGGCCCACACGTCTGCCCAGGCTGGCCCCTGTGGAGGGATCCCTCAGGTGGTGGGTGCCCTGTCCCCGTGGCTGTCTACGGACACCTCTCCTCCCTCCTGCAGAGCCGCAACGATGTGATCAGAGAACGCTTCGGCACAGACCCCAAGCCAGAGATGCTGCTGGGGCTGGCTGCCCTCCACATCTACATCACCGTCTCAGCCACCCGCCCCAGCCAGAAGGTCTCCCTCAAGAACGTGGAGTGAGTCCTCCTCCCTCTCCCCACGCTGCTGAGCAGCCCTCCTCTGTCCCCTGCCTGTGCTCCTGCTCACAGCCCCTGCATAACTGGGGTGCTCCCAGCAATGTTTCGGGGTGCTGTGCGTGAGATGCCCTGGGAGCCCCTCTGGAGCTGGCCGGTGGCTCATGGGCTTGGCAGTGACATACAGCCCCTGGTCCCACCCCGGGGCCATGTAAGATCCCCTCACGCTGACATCCAGCCGTGCATGGCAGCCTTGCCAGGGCTGGCAGGGATATTTGCTGCAAGCCCAGGATCATTTCCATGGGAACCCAGGCTGATTTTCTGCCTGGCATCCAAGGCAAGGAGAAGGCACTGTGGCCCATCACCAAGTTGTGCAGCCCTGGCTCAGCCCTCCTGCGGCTCCCGGTGGTCTTAAATCCATATGGAGTCTGTCTGTGCATGCTGGCCTTGCCCAGTGTGCATGGGGAGGAAGCGGGGACATGGCACCCCCGGAGGACCCCAAAAGAGGTTTGGGGATTTGCCCTGCATCCCTTAACCTTACATGAAGGTGAGTGGGACCTGGGCTCGACTGCAGAGCCTGGCACCACTGCGTTCCCCAGCCCGGTGCTGGTGGCTGTGACACCAGCTGGGGGTCCCATCCCCTTGGGGACCCACGCTGGGGGCTGCTGCTGCTCCAGCTGTGACACCAAAGAAGTGCTGGTGCAGCTCCAGCTCCTTCTGATGGCAAGAGGATGCTCTCGAGCAGCATCCCTGATTTCTGGCCCTCTCTGCCCGTCAGCGGGGACTCTGGCCTGGCGGCTCAGGCAGGCTTCCCTCCCCGCAGGAAGGAGTGGGGCCTGGAGCCCTTCCTGCCCCCCTCGCTCCTGCAGCTCATCAAAGAGAAGAGCCTTCGGAAATCCCTCTCGCAGCAGCTCAAAGCCCACCAGAACCAGCCTGGCGGCACCAAGGTGAGCCCAACCTGCGCGGCCACGGCTCAGGGCTGGTGGGGTGGCACCGTGTCCTCTGCCCCAGCCATCATCCTGTTGTCCCCGGCTGCTCGGGCGCTCCTGTTATTGCTGCTTAAGTCCCCCTGGATGGGAGATAAATCCCGAGGTGACAGCCAGGCAGCCGCTCTCTCTCCTGAATCCACTTCTGAGAGCTGATCTGGATTTTGGGGACTACAGCAAGGATCAGTGGGGTGAGACCAGCTGAGAGCCAGCTCTCAGCTTGACTGAAGTGGCACACATCAGTTAAGCCCGTGTTTATCATTATGTCTGCTTCTGGGCTTGGAATGCTCTGGAGGAGGCTGCTGAGCCACTGCCTCGGTCCCTGCAGGTGTCAGAGCTCCCGGGGGGGTTATACGTCCCCCAGAGGGGTTATACATCCCCCGGGGGGGTTATACATTCCTCGGGGGTGGGGGTTATACATCCCCCAGGAGGGTTATACATCTCCGGGGGGATTATACATCCCCCGGAGTGGTTATACATGAGGTGTCTGGGCTCCTCCCTGGCTGTTCCTCTGCTCTGAGTTACCTCCCAGCATCTGCCCAGGACAGCAGGGGAGTGGAGACCTGCTCCACCCCATGTCAAGCCCCGCGGCTCGCTGCCAGCAGAGCCCGTGCCCTGAGCTGCCTGCCAATGCGCTGCACACCCCTGCTTGGGAGCTCCCGAGTTTGCGCCAGCCTCTTGCATTTCTTCCCCCTTGTGCTGGTGGTGATCACCCGTGTGATGTGTTTTGCCAGGTCTCCACGGCCCAGGCGAAGCTGCAGTACCTGAGGATCCTGAACGAGCTGCCCACCTTTGCTGGGGTCCTCTTCAACACAGTGGGACTGGTACGGTAATTCAGGATGGGCTGGGAAGTGCTTGGCACCGGTCCTGAGTGTGCACTGGAGGAGAGAGCCAGGGGAGATGTGGCTTCCACAGAAATTACTTCCCTCGGTCTCTTGCTCTGCGCTGCTGGGGTCCAAGCCCATCCAGAAAAGCCTTCAGAGCCTCTGCTGACAGTAGGTCAGATCTTCAGCTCCACAGGGTCAGGGTCAGCTCTGTTCTTGCCAGCCTTTTGGGCAATGAGATGACCAGCTCGATGAAGTCAGAGTAGTTTCAGACACATGCTTATAGCTTGGTCCTGCCCTGGCTGCATCCTGCCATCCGTCTCGGAGGAGGGCCGCCCTTGGCAAAGGCCACTGTGTTCCCTGCTTGTCCACGCAGGGAATAGCCCGGCTGGCCTTACCATCTCCGTCAGCAGTGGTCCAGCCTGAGCGCTGCTTGGCAGCGCTCAGGAAGCTACCGCTGCCATGGCCCACTCCTCCTTCATCTCCATCAGAGGCATCTCCACCCCTCACCCAAGCCACCTCACTTTCCCCATGGCAGGAGGAAAGCCACCAAACCAAACAGGAGAACAGTGGGCCCACTAAGACTCCCTGTTGCCTGGCTCACCTCTCCATCCCTCTTGCTCCACCTCCCATCCAGGGGTCTCCATGTAGGTGCACCCAAGGTCTCAGCACTTCCCTGGTTTCTCTTGCTTTGCCTCCTGGGTTCCATCCCTTGCAGCCTTTGATCTGCTCTGCTTCCACCATGCCTCGGAGCTCCTCACCTCGCAGCTCAAAGGGCTGCCTGTAGGAAAACGGTGACAGCAGAACCACGTGGTGTCTGGTCAGTGCTGTGACTGAGCAGTCACAGCCCACCTCCAACATTGCCTGGGTGTGCAGCATTGGGCAACTCACCTCTGGTGTGGGTGCCCTGCCTTTTTTTTCGTCTCTGACACCAAAGCAATGACTCTGAGCCAGCCTAGGAGTTGAACCACATGTAAGTGGTAAAAAGTATTCCCTTATTCTTTTCTGCACTGGTCTGCCCAGCTCCTCTTCACCTCCAGGTCTGGTTTGAAGCATCCTTCCTGGGCAGACCAGAGCAAGAAAGATCTCTATTTTCCATCAAGGCTTTAGTCTGTCTTCTTTTCTAAAATGCATTCACTCCCTCCTCTGCTTCCTTCTCTCAGAGGCAATGTCAGATCAAGCAGATTTGTAACATGCTCTTACTTTTCTGTAGTGACACCAGCAGGCCTGAATATTTCATGTGGATAGCCAGTTCAGTGCTTTATTTTTAAATAGCCCTGTCACCCTGTACACCATTCCCAGCTCTGCAGGGAAGCTCAAGGAGGGGGGTTCATGGCAGCAGCTTCACCTGCTGCTCTGCAAAAGCCATCCGGGACCCAGCCAAGCTGCCAACATCGAGGCTTGGCTCCATGGAGAGAGCCAGGCACAGCCCGTGCAGCCCCAGGGTGTGTTTATGTCCATCTGTCTCTCTTTCTCCATGTGCTCCTGCTACCAGGACGAGAAGCAGCCAGCCACCATGCTTCTGGTGGGACCCCGGCACGGCATCAGCCACGTCATCGACCTGAAGACCAACCTCACCACGGTGCTGTCGGAGTTCAGCAAGATCAGCAAGATCCAGCTGTTCAGGGAGAACCAGGGGGTGGCCCGGGTGGAGACGAGCATCCTGGATGCCAAGGTAGGCACAGGTGCCGCAGAGGCAGGCACCGGAGAGAGGGGCTAGTGCAGAGGCTGTGGTTGGAGGTTCAGTGCTCGCCTTTGAGGGGTTTCAGGACACAAGTGTGTGCTGGAGCATCTGCTTGGAGATTTCTAGGGACTGAAAAGCCCCTTTCACATTGCGGTCACAGGGCGTGTGGTCTGCGGCACCTCCCCTGCCTGTCTGGCTCCTTGTGCCATAGAGGCAGGGACTGACGCCGAGGGTGCGTGGTGCAGGCATGGTTCTGGCCATGACCCAAACACCTACCCAAGGGTTCAAGCAGGGTCCTTGGGGCAGATGGGGGTGGCACAGGCCAGGCAGGTAGCAGGGCCCTTTGGAGGCAGGACAGCACCTCGCCTTTGCTCAGGGCTGGAGAGGAGTGGTCCATGGCCATACCTGGGCTGGATGTAGATACTGGAGGGGACTGGTGGGGTTTCGTGCATTAGTAGCGCTTGTGGAACTTGTCAAGCCACGCAGGATCATTGAATGAACTGGAAATGATGGGACGGGGAGTGTCAGGCTCAGAGTGCGAGAAGAGATCACTGGGCATCCCTGGGCATGGGTGTCCCCAGCTCCAGTAAGCCACCCACCGGGTATCTTGCCAGCTGCCTCTGTTATCCTCCCCTTCAGCCCACAGAACAGTCTTTCCACTCCTTGGCGTACATGCCCTCCTGGGCCCCGTGCATTATCATCCTGCCATCCCCTGCTAGTTGTTGTGTGGTGCAGTGCTGGTTCTGGTGGTTGATCACCATGGTCAGGCCCCGCCATGCTGCCTCACCCCTCGCAGTCTCCTGTCTCTCCTGGGTCCCAAACCCTTCAGAAGGACTGTCAGCAATACAATAAGAGCTTTACTGTCTTCTTTGGTGTCTGGTCTAGCAGCCACAAGATCCTAAGGAGATCTTCCATTGCCCTTTGCTCAGGTTTTTAATAAGCTAGGTCACGTCTCCAGCAGACTTGCAGGCAGGTAGCCATGTGCCTGCTCCAGAGCATCCTCGGTTTTACTGCCTCCCTGCGCCCAGCTCTTCCCTGCCCTGTGGGGAAGGACCGAGCTGAGAGGCAGCAATCTGACAGATAAATGCCAAGCCGCATCCTCTCCTCTCCTCCCACCTTGAATTCAACAGGACAGAGTTAGGATGGAGTTTGGGCTAAATTAGGCAGCAGAGGCTGTCTCATGCCATGACATCTGGCACAGTGGAGCTGTGACGGCTGTGGGGCATGGAGATGCTACTGCACAGCAGACAGGGTATATCCGCACAAGCCCTCCGAGCCTTTGGCTGTAGGTCAGATTTGCTGCCCCCACATTCATCCCTTTTCCACCCAAGGCTGATGAAGCTGACCTGCTTTGCTGGCATCTCTAAGCCTCAGCCCCCTCTGCAGCCCTTTCCTTGTGCTCTCTATTTCAGCCGTAGCCTTGCAGATGTAATCATGGTGGATTTGTTTAGGGTTCTCCTGCTGCCTCCTCTCCTGGTGGATTTTAGCACTTCCTCCCACCAGGCTCATTAATTCCTCCAAGTCTGTTTTCCTGCTGCCTCTGTGCCTGGTCCAGTAGCTCTGCTGAACTGCAGTAACACCCCGGTAGCCTCTGCCAGAGCCACGCTCATCCTCATCCCCTCTGCTTCAGCTGTCCCCTCCAACAGCCTCATTGGTGAAGCCCTTTTTTTGCACTTGTAATTCAGTGGGTATTTGGTCAGCTGTAATATTCTGTAATATTCCCTCTTCTGCATCCCACTGAGGTCAGTCGTTGCCCAGGTGAAGTCCTGGTGTCCTGCTGTGCCTGTCCCTACCCTTCAAAACCCTCAAACCTCCCGCCCTGCAGCCTGGGCAGGTGGAAGCCCTCCCTGCCTGGCCCCTCTGGCTGCCTGGGCTGTGCAGGAGCCCACCAGGTCTCCTCCCTACTGCTTACAGGGCAACCCTTCTGGTTCCTCCTGGTGCCCACGCCCCTCGGATATGCATATATAAATCGCAATATTAATACATTAATAATAGGCTGGTCACGACCCTGTGATTGACTGCTCGTGGCTCACTGCAAGCGCTCGGAGCACAGCATGTTCCCACTGTCACATAGCTCCATGGCCGTCTCGCCAGCTGCGAGTGCTGCGCGGGGAGATGTGCGGCATTAGCTCTGCTCCACGCGGTGCTGCTCAGCCCCGGGAGCTCATCGAGCTCACGGTGGGGTGCACGGGCCCCTCTGGTGCCGCTGTCCCCTCCCTGGCGTGGGAGAGGGCAGTCGGCATCCCCAGCGCAGTCCAGTGTGCGGCTGAGACTGGCTGCAGGAGCGGCAGATGTGCTGGAGGCTGAGGTGATGCTGACGTCCATCTGCTATAAATTAGGTGGCAATTCCCACTCGGCTTCTCCGCAAATCCTGCAGTGCCGCTCCCCTCAGCCATGCTCTGCAGCAGTAATTAACTGTAACACCACCAGCCTTTTCCTGCTGTAAGAGTAGACTTTCTCCCGTGTTCCCCCTATCCAGCCTCCCAACTGCTGGCGAAAAGGCAGCTCACATACAACTTCCCGCAAGCACGTACGCATGCACAGCGGCTTTATCTCCCTGAGAAATTCCAGGCAGCTGCCTACAGCCACCAAAAGCCCCTCCGCCTGCCTGGAGCAGAGCGAGCAACCCATTTGTGAATCTCAGCAGGCTCAGCAGCACCCTGCCAGTGCAGAGGCTGCTGTTATCTGTCTTCATTTAACCATTATCCAAAGGGCTGGGTTTTATAGCCAGAACGTCTGCTCCAAACTGAGGCATATGCTAATCCTACGCAGGACAGCGATGGATGAGGCAGGCTAAGAAAAGCAGGCAAAAAGATCATTACCTCACAGTGCTAATCTACTTTCTGCAATTATTCTATGGCGCTGAACGTGTCGCTGGCTAAAGCCCTGGGTTGCAAATAAATCTCTTTCCACCGTGAGTCAGAAACCATTAGAGGGTTGCGCTCGAAGTAGTGTCCTGACTGCTCTGGGGACCTGCGCTCGAATCTGTATCGCTCCTGGAGGCCTGTCGGAGCCCTGTGGATTGCGGAGCGGGTGGGGGTGTCCCCCGGGGCTGTTGCACGGTGCCGCCTGGCGCCGTGTTGCAGGGTGCTGGTGCTGGGGCAGCTCCCATGCGTTCCCCAGGGAACGGCAGGGATGCGGGCGAGCCAGCCTGAATGGGTGGGGTGGCGGCTGCCCCTCGCAGCTGCTCGCTGGGTTACTGTGGCAACGGCAGATGTTCGGTGACAGTGAAGGGGTTTGTGCAGAAAGGCCATTTTGAATTTCTAAGCGCCAGGTTTATTGATGTTGTGTAGTTGATCCTAAGAGTTAAAAAAAGGGGTCAGGTCACGGAGCAGCCATCAGCCGGGAGGTCTGCACACCCTGACCACACCAGCCAGCGCTGCCCAAACGTCCTTATCCACTGCTTGCCTGCAACCACAGCCCAGACGTACCTGCTGGGAAGGAGCTGGGGAAGATTTTCAGGTAACAAGCAGGCTTGAGGAGAACATAAACCATTTCCATTTTGTTCAGGAGAAAAAGAAACAGTGTTTGTCTTATAAATTATTCACTGGGTAGTTAATTGGTTTGGTTTGGAGCTTTTCCATTCTGGGCTTCAGTTTCAGTTTAAAACAGCCCATTTGGGATACAAACCCAGGGCTAGTGCTTCTGCTTTGCTTTCTTTAGCTGTTTGCCACTGTGGGGGTGGCAAAGGAGGGGCAAATGCTGGCAGGACCCCTTGCAGAGGAGCTGCACAACCTCAGGACAGAGGAACAAAAGCCTCCATGCCTCTGCTACTGTGTCCAAGAAGGATTTTTATTCCCTGCGGTGTCCGAAGGAGCTGCTGGGAGGAGAGGAGCAGGTTTCGCATTGACAGCCACAGAGGGAGCGGGGCAGGTCTGCTTGGAAATGCTGAGAAGGTCCACAGCACGTGGCTTGGGGCAGGACGGTGCTTCCCCAGCTGCGCTGCGGCGGTGTGGGTGTTGCGCAGGATCGTGTGGTCATTCCCACATGGCAAAGTCCCCTCTCTGCTGGGGCCATCGCTTCTCCGCTCTTCCTCCTGTGCTCTGGACTTGCCGGTGTTTGAGCTCAGATTTGCTGAGGAACAGGGTGGGTGCACATGGTGTCTCCTGTGATCTTTATGCATTAAGTGCAGCTTGTCTCGGTGGTCTGGGGGCCCCGCAGGTCTGCATCTCCCAGGGCTTCCCCCTCCAGCCGCCCAGCAGTGCTGGGACCAGCACTTGAGAGCGGCCAATGCTTCTGAACCAGCTCAGCTTTGGGCTTCCAGGCATGCATCTCCCCTCCTTCCCAGCACAGGACTGCGAAGTCCTCTTCTACCTCCCAGTATCCTGGGACGGGCAGCGTCAGCATCTCCCGCCCGGCATCCGGGCAAGCCCGGCAGCGCTGATGGGGTGCAGAGGGGGCAGAGGGGCTGCTGCTCGCCACGCTTACACGAGCTCCCCAGTGCAGGAGGCATGGGGAGAGCTGCGCTGCTCCATGGGCACATCGGCGCCAGCTCCTGACGTCCAGCCGGGTGGCTCCACCAGGTGACACCCCTGGCTGTGCGGCTCCACAGCTCTTGCAGAAGCAAAGATTTTGTTCTTACTGAAATGCCTTTTCAAATGGAGCATTTCTCCTTTCTGATTTACACGGCTACATGCTGCTGGGCTTTTTATTATTGACATTGGCAAAAAATCTGCCAAAGCCCTCTGAATGGGAATGAAAGCGGAACGCTTGGGGGGCAGCCGGATCGCCTCAGCCCGGAGAAGCATCTGCAATTTAACAGAGGAGCTGTCCCAGGCTGCCCCTCATCCCCGTGCTGGGCTGCGGGGCAGGAGGCCACAGCGGCTGGCCGCTTGCCAAGCGCAATTCAATCAAAGGCATCGTGGTAATTGACTTCACGTCTCCCAGCAGGGCTTGCAGCCAGCCGGCGCTTTAGCCGAGATCAACAAGAAAAACAAAGGAAAAATTAATTCAGAAAGGTCCCTGGCTGCTGCTGTGCCTGGAATCTGGCTATTGATGTCGGTGTCCCAGGGGCCCTGGCGCGCTTCCAGCCTGCCATGGAAATAAAAAGCTGCCATGCACAGGGCCTCCCTGGAAGGAGTCAAGTCCTGCTCACTGGCCGCCCCTCCCTCTCACCAGCGATGGGATGGTGACCCCTCTGTCTCCAAGCCTTCCCTGCCAGAGCCGGCGGCAGCGGGTGCTGGCAGGGCTGCAGCCGGCCCCGAGCCCAGTGGTGCTTCCGCCAGCCAAGCGCGGTAGGGTCACGCTGTGGGTGCTGAGGCCAGTGCCCTATGTCCATTTGCGAAACTGTAGTCTGAAAATGGTGGGGAACCCCATCAAACTGATGAGAGCAGGCAAGGCCGGCATTACTTCCACTCATGCAAGCAATGACTGAAGCCCATGAGATTTCTCCTACACGAGGAGTGAGGCTTTGGAGTGATGATGGACCTAAAGGCTCTGATTCCTTAAGCTGAATTCATCTTTATTTGCATTAAGCCATTCTGAAACACTGTCATCTCGTGGGAGAGAGGGAGGGATTGAGATTTCCTTTGGCTCAGTACCTGGGGTGGGAGGCGCGGATGCAGTTTCCCCCCTCACAGAGCCTTTCTAACGGGATGTAAAGCAAAGCACATACCAGTGTGTGGTGCCAGCCCCGGCGTCACCCGTGGGCACCCAGGACGGGAGCCAGCCAGAAACACAAGAGTCAGACAACACGTGGAAAGGATGAGTCTCCAAGCCTGCAAAGCCGAATTTGATTTGTTTATTTGAAAAAAAGAAAAAAAGGAAAAGAAAAGCTAAACAAACAAGCAGACCTCAGGCATCCAGTGCTGTGGGCGTGAGCACAGCCCGATGGTGCTGCAACCTTGGGAGTCCTGAGAACTTGCTTCAACAAATGGGGTACATGGAGGATGCCAAAAGCACCACAGGCTCTGGTTATTACAAGTCCCACAGGGACGAGCGTGAGCCCTTTGAGTAGCCAGGGGGGGAGATGAAAGCCAGCCAGGGTGGCAGCTGCAGCATGATCCGAAGGCGTAGGCTGGACCTCCGCCTTCCCTGGGATACAGCAGCACCACCAAAGTGGAGAGAAGGAGGCACCTACAAGTTTGCGGTCTATAGAGGTACCTCTCCATCCGCTGTGACCTTTTGTGGGACCGTGCAGGGCAAGGAGGGCATTCACCTGGCGGAGGTGGCAGCTGCTCAAACCTAAGGAAGGAGATGCTGCTGCAGAAACCTGAAGGTCTGCTGCTAACAAAAGCAGGAGGTTTATTGATCAACAAATGGGAAACAATGGTCCTAATCACAAGCAGCCTGGTATTGATAGAGCTGAGTTAATAATGCTTAAAGGGAGGGAAGGAAAGGTCAATGTACAAGTGAAAAATTGACTGCTGTCTCGTTAGGCCTGGATGCCTATATTATTAAATATAAACTTGGCAGTGCACCTCAAGTAAACCAGGGAACATAAATTATGTAAATTCATCGCTCCCCTTTCTACTGCACTATATTAAAGGAAAGAGGGTAAGACCCAGAACACATGATAAAGGGCGGAGATTAAAAGGAAATGCACATAAGCTTAAGGGTTATAGCATGCAGAGATCAGGTCATAAATTAATTTAAATATGAGGACTGTTAAGATCCTCTAGCATAACCCTGGCCATAAAATTTCCTCCAGACGTTCTTCTATGAAACCTTCACCTTTGTCTGAACAAGAGAATATCCTCCAGAAGGACATCGAGGTTTGATTTAAAGGCAGGACATAATAGAAAAAGCACTATATCCTTAATAAGCTAATGGAAAACTCATCTCTCATATCCAGTATAAATGTATTTTGTTTTACTTTCCAGAGAGACTAGTTGCCAAGCAGGAAACTTTAAGTGAAAAAATACCCTTTTCTCATTAGGACTAAAAAATCTAGAAAACCAGTATGAGTGAAATATCAAAACAGCGATAATTTCAGGCTGGTATTATGCATTTAGATGTAGAAAGAGCATTCTCTTTAAAACTTGCTTCTTTTCATGTTGGCATATTACAGATCAGAGATGAACCTTTACCTGTGCATCCCGCTGGGAATCAGATGTTTGGCATTTTTAGAGCAGTAGGGTTATGCCAGTAAGTTTGCTTCTGTGTAAAACCAGCTTTCATCCTAAAGGTGCTGCTGCCCTGACAAAAATCAGACAGGCATTTCTGCTCTGGCATCCCAGGGAAGCTGAGTCCTCAGGGCCACCAAGGTATGAGCCCCCACCGCTGTCGCAGCCAGGACATGCCGGTGAGGAGGAGGAAGAGGATGGGCTGGTTGGCATGAGACACGCCATCGGTGCATGGCGGGAGGGTAACCGGAGGGCTATCCTAGTTAATAACTTGTTCCCCATCGGTGATTAACACCATCTCCTGATTAACAGCTGGGAAGGAGGTACTGCATTTTGTGGCCACTTCCAAAAAAATCAGTGCTGATGGGGCAGGGAGCACGTCTTAGAGGAACGACACAGGTTTTGCTCCTGCTGCATCCTTCCCTGCCTTCCGGCTGCTCACAGAAGTCTCTCTGCTCTACTCTACCACCAGGTTTAGAAAACTTATGAAGATTCATGCTCTTTCAGGTTGCTGCCTTTTTGTTAGGCCTGGTTGAGATTGAGCAACGAGTTAAAAAAATTGCAGGGAAGGCAGATATGTTGCATGAGCCCCAGCCCCTTGGGGACCAGGCCAATACTGACCACAGGCACGAGTCCTTGCTGCTCCTTGCAGGATGTTTCCAAAGCAAAGGAGGTCAATCCCATTCACCGCAAGACATGGGTATCACAAGGAAGCCCAAAGCACAGACTACAGTCCTGTGTTGTTGTTTCTTAGAGCAGCTCCCTGCAAAGCTGCCCTGAATTTACCATCTAAAACCCTTAGCAACAGTAGTTGGAAATTTTTCATACAACTGTTCAGAAAGTCAGTGTTTGCTCAGCTTGCCTGTGCCTGGCTGTCTCCACAAGATCTCATTTGCCTTGCCTGGGTGGAACAGGGTGACCAAGATTGCCAACGTCTAAAAATAACATCTCTGTTAGCTGCCATCCCTGACACCTCCTCTTTGTAGCCTGATTTCCCAAGGAAACAAGGCTGCTGCGATAGTGTTGCCTCTTTGCCTCTTGACCCCACAAATCACTTTCAGATCTGTTGGCCACCGCCAGGGAGATGTGGCAGCAGGGTGGAAGTCTCAAAGGCAGCTGAGCTGCTGCAATCTTGGCAAAATTACCTAGGTGGGTGGAAGAGAGACATTCAGTCTTGTAACCCCACGTGGGAAAGGGTTACAGCCAGACCTCTGTTAGCGAGCGGCAGAGAAGCCACCAAGGCCGGGGAACAGGGCCTCACAACCCCACTGCAACAGCTTTGCTCACATTCAATACCTTTTTAAACAGCCAGTAATCCATCAGCAGGACACAGAGCCCCTGCAGCACCGGCTCCCGGGCCATGGGGGGGTGCTGCCGGCAGCACAGGTGGACAGCTTCAAGCTGCCCCGAAGTGATTTAATCCCTAATAACAATATTTGAACGCTTGACAATTAGAGAAGAACTCTCACACCGCTTGCTTGCCAGGATGCGAGAGTAATTGTTTCTAAGACCCCTCGCTAAGATGTAATGCTAATCAGTATTAAGACTCCTCTTTTTCAGAGCAGAGTGCTACAATTAACCCCAGCATGCCACGCACCGATTGCTGGAAGTCGGTCTGGAGGTTGGGCTTGCTCAGAGACCTGGCAGGGAGCTCGTGGCATCTTGGTGTATTGTGTATGTTTTATTTGTAGGCCAGAAACACCAGTCGGGCTGGTTGTGTCTCAGTCCTGTCTCCCTTCAGGAGGACTGATCCAGGGGCTGCTTCTTGCCAGCAGGAACCTACAGTCCCATCTCTGGATGGGTGGGAGCATCCTGAAGCAGAGTTATCCGAGCAAAAATGGAAATAAGGCAGGGTCTCAGAGGTACTGGTAGCCAGCTGGGGTAACCGTTGCACCGTGGGCCAAACAGGGAGGGGTGAAGGGAAGAGGAGGGCACAGCGAGTGCTGACAGGGAGGCCGTGAAGGTCCATGGCTCTGTGCCACTCAGACTTGGTGTCCCTGAGAGCTAGCTGTGAATCTCCAGCGTATGACTCGCACGTGGTGGAAACTCCTCCCTAGTTTTCCTTTTGAAAGGGAATTCTCAACCCATCTTGGCCTCTTCATTTAATCTCCCAGTAGTGGATACTCATCAGCCATTGCCTCCCTCCCCTTGGCATTTGCTTCCTTTCTTGTTGCTAGCACTCAAACCCTCGCTGCTGCATAACAGAGGGGGGAAAATGCGCAAATGTCTCTTCATTCAACAGATGGCTTGAAAAACCTAGGAAAGCTTAGCCCTATGTAGAAGACACTTGTTTTAAGGATGCTTCATACAGCAGAACTGGAACACATGGTTTCATTTCATCACTTATGTCAAGACTGGAGCTGGGCTAAGAGGTGTCACCCCCCCTCACCGCTGCATGCCTGCCTCCTTCGAGCTATGTGGAGAAGCTCTTCTCTCCTTTCTCTCTATCTTGATACTTTCCCTTTGATCTGTGTCATCTCAGGTTTATTTTCCATGATGCAGAAAGAGCCTTGTCAAGCGGGCAGGAGCAAAGCCTCTCAGTAGAGCGTGTTTGCTTGTCAGGTTATTTCTCTTCCACATTGGGTTATTTCTTTTCCTTTCTCTTCCTGCACAGCAGCCAAGGAGGGAACTTCTTTACCCTGGCTCTAGGAGGAATCAGCCCCTGCCAGGGGCTGGCATGGCGTGGGGATCACATGCATCTCTGCCCAGGGCTGATGGCTTCACACCCAGGTTTATTGCGTTGTATGGTCCAGAGCGTGATGTACTGTAAGGCTGGGTCTTGCTTTGCCAGAGTTGGCTTAAAAAAAGCAAGTGTTGAGTAGAGCACAGAACTGGCCAGTGAGTACCAGGAACCTCCTGTGGTTATGAAACAACAAAACCAAAATAGCTTTAATGCTTTTCACACTGCATCGGTTTAAGTGGTTTTTAAAATGGGCTTGGTTTGCCATGGATGTGGTAAACAAGTTCTTCTGAGTCCTGGAGGGCTGTCAGAGGGCTAGAGCTGCCATGCAATAACTTTATTGAAGGCACTGTCAATTTCTTTCCATCTCACGGGTCTGCCTTGATTGGTGCTGGGCACTCAGACCGAGCATGGACCGCTCAGCCGAGCTGTGCTGGGACAGGCTGCTCTGCCCAGCCACGTCCCAGCAGTGCATGAGACGTCACCGGGTGGGTAAGAGTGGATCCCACCCCGACAGCTTCCCCAGGCTAGCTAACCTTCTCCTTGGGACAAGCCAGGAGTCGGGGAGTTGCGATGTCTGCCACTAGATTGTGCAGTGAGGTTATATGTGGCACACAGATCATGTCTGATTTTTTCTTCTCTTTAAAGCAAAGACCTTTTTTAGCGTGTGAATAAATGCTCTCCTAAAAGAGAAGACACCATCTGCTCCTAAGCACAAATTTAATTTTCTGAAGGGCTAGATTTAAATACGATCCACAGCCTCAGAGTGGTGGCTGGGTGACCCTGTAATGGGTTTTTGCCACTTCTGCATCTTGCTGGAAGCAGATGTCTTGGTTTATGGGAGGGCGACGTGGTGCCTGCAATGAAACAGGGATTCTGACAGCTGGAGACTCCACAAACTCCCTGAGCTCCCCAGGGCCTGATGGTTAAACTGGTGCTTGCAGGTAGGCTTAGAGCATTGACACGCAAACGATCAGGAGCCGGTTGCACGGGGGCCCTGCTATGCACAGCCTGTGCCCTGTGGGACTCCACCTCTTTCATCATCCTTAGGGGAGTCAGCAAGCAGGAATTACAGCTGCAGCGAGCCGCTTTCTTGGGCACAGTGATTTGTTGGGTGATCTGGAGCAAGGACGTGCACCTGGCTGTTTTTTCCTGTGTGGGTGCTAAAAGTGCCAGCCAGCTCACCAGTTACACCAGTGCAGGGCCCCGGCGCAACCCCTTTTGAGCACCAGACCCACGTCAGCTGAGCCGTGTGGCCCTCATGTGCTTTGTCTCTCTTGCCTTCCAGCCGCTGGTGTTGCTGATGGAGTGGCCTGAAGCCACCAACTTCGCCTGCCTGATTGCAGGCTACTGCCGTCTCCTGGTGGACTCCAAGAAGATGATATTCTCCAGGGCCCCCAGCCAGCCACCCCCACCTCAGATTATCAAGGCAGGTACGTTTCAGCCTCTGCTTTCTGTGCAAGCCCCTTCCCTAGCCTCCTCCTCCTCCTTCTCCTCCCTCCACCCAGGACTCTGCAGCATTAGAAAGGAGAAGGGTTTCCCTGGCATCTCCCCTCCACTCCCATTCACCCTGCAGAACCAGCAGACCCGCTTTTAACCAGAAAACAAGGAGCTGGGAGAGAAGTCCTCATTTTAGATAAGCTCTGACTTGTGTCAGCTTGGGTCCTAAACACTCACTGCACATGTTTGTTGTGGCAGCTCCTAGAGCAGATCCAGGAGGTGCCGTTTAAAAAGACCTGTAATGCTACCAGCTAAATGCTGGGTCCTTGCAGAACAGCCTGTGCGTTGCCGCAGGGATGCAGCATGTGCTCCTTGGCCAGCATCCCGACTCCAGAGACCAGTGTGTGCACTCAGCCAGGGACTGTGCTCCTGCTGCCTTTGGACACTGCTGCCTTCATCCGTGGGGGTCTGGGCTGCACGGGCAGCTCTGCAAGCACAGCTGCTCTATTGATTTCCTAAATCAGGAAGGAAACTTTGGCATCCCAGCTTTCCAGGTGCCCAGCCTGATGCAGGGAGCAGAGGGCTGCTCTGGGCACAGCAGGAGACCAGAACAGCTAAAGACAGGTTCTGTCCCACCAGGCACCGATGCTCTGTTCCTTGAGGATGGATTGCAGGTGTGAGTCACCCTCAAAATGATCAATGATTCTCAAGAGTGATTTCAAACAAGAGCCAAGCAGGAGCTACATGCCATTGTTCCATGCAGGTGTTCACATCGAATATGTTTTGTATAGGGAAATATAAAATACAGGATCAGTGGCTGGAGATGGGCAAAATATCAACCCAGCTGACTCTGGAAGGTTGCCCCTAGACCTCCCGGGTGACACTGCAGCTCCAGAGAGCTGGCAGAGTGTCAAGACTGCCTCCTCAAGGTGGGACTAGCTGGGGGAGGTGGAAGGAGTGCCAAGAGCTAGCAGGGTCCTTGGGAAAGGACTCAGTGCCTCTGAGGTCTGAGGAAGGCACCTGGACACAGACCTAGCACACGTGGGAGGACACACGCATGGTTTCCTTTTGTTTCTTCACCTGTGCCTCTTATTGGCAGCTGTCACTGTGCTCTCTGCTTTGGGTGCCCTACAGAATCATATTTAGTCACAGTTTGCTATGAATGGAGGGTGTTTCCAACTTAACTGGCTATCATCAGACATCCCTGTGTCATGTCACCCTGAGATGGGCTACAGGGACACATGGGGCACATGGCTGTGGGGAGTCAGAGCAATGTGGCAGGAAGCAGAGAGCATCCCAGAACATCCCCAAGGGCTCAGAGCAAGGCTGGTGGCGCCCACAGTTACTGATCACTCAGGGGATGTCTCAGTGTGTGCGAGTGGTGGTTTTCCACACAGTGAAAATCAACAGTGATAATAGCCAGGACTTTTCCTCAGGGAGATTTTGCTTCGAGGGCATGGTCCAAACCTATGCCAAAAGGGGTAGTAAACCTTGCCCTTTTCTTGACAGTCTCAAGAAACCAATGTCACTCTGCAGGGGGCTGGAGTGAGTGTGAGGGGAAGTCACAGTGTGGGTAGGACAGCGATGGAGCAATGGATCCATGGTCTTCATACCAAAGAGCTAGCCCCTCTCTGGATGGCCTGGTCTGTCCTCAGGGGTGCAATGAAAACCTCCCTGACCAGTGGAGTGGAAAGTTTCCCTGCAGACCCAGTACACTCAGCCCAGCCACTCAGGCATCCTTCAGAAGGAGAGAATTTAGTATGTATTGAGAAAACAAAGTCTTCTCACAGTTCTGGTCTCGCTACGGCTGCAGGCTGAGCTGTCAGGAGCTAGGCGGATCACAGGGAGCAGGGACTGCTGATCATTAGCACAACTCTGCAGGAACGATAAGAAAGCCCTACTGGGATGAATCAAGTTAGCCCAGGCTTTGACTTTCCAGGCTGCAAGCAGGCTGTGCCAGAATCTTAAATGTAAAATCAAGCCCTGGCCCATGCTTTTTACCTAGAAGAGGAGCACATCCGTCTTTGCTGAGGCCCATTAAAACCTCCTGCTGAACTGCAGACATTTTTAGAAATGCACACTTTGCCCGGATGCTGTCCGTCTGATCCATCACTCCTGTGGAGCCGCGTGCCGGATCCTCGCCCTCCGCAGGAAGGGTTGTGCCATGCTGGAGCTGCGCAGGCAATTCGCCTCCCTGCCCCTTCCTCTCCCCGCTCCCACCAGCAACCATCGTCAGCCAAGCAGCTCTGTGCCCTTGGTTGCTCTCTCAGCTCTTCATCAGGACCTTCTCCCCCAGAGCATCCAGCAGCTAGATTATGGATTTTAGGGGTTTGGCCCCATTCAGCAACAGGCCCTGGCTCGGCATGGGCAGCCAGTGAGGCTGTCCAAGCAGGGCAGGCTGCTACCATGACCCATCAGAGGTGTCTGGCTTTGGGAAAGCCTCTGCTTTGGTCCATGCCGCCCCACCGCAGCCCAGCACTGAACACACGTCCCTGGCTGCAGCAGCCTTGTGTTCACTCACACAGCTGTCATTTCTGAGTACCAGTATGTCCATAAATGAGAGAGATATTGTTTTGATTGGGATTTTAGCATTGCAGGTGATGAACAGTATAATACAAACGTGTGTTTGGGGAGACAAATTGTCCAATTTGTTGAGCTAATGAATTTAATTAGGATTTATTTGATTTAATTTATACTTGGTAGGATGGAGCCTGCATCCCCCTGGCAGCCGTTCTCAGCACAGCTGCACAATTCAACCTGTAATGCAGAAAGATGGCCCTCCTGAGGGCTGGACCACTGGCCAGAAGTTCAAGCAACATTTCAGCTGCTTGCCTCGCATGAGGGAGCAAGGGGAGGCTGTCGCAGGGAAATCTTAATAGCAGGAGCAGAGGGCTCTTTTGGAGCTAGCCTGATCCGATAGCTGTCAGCCAGAAACAGCGCATGGATTGTGGGCAGCGAGGGACAAGGGACTGGGGAGGGTGTCTGTCACTTAAAGTCAGCCAAGCGACGTTCGATGTCTCCCCGAAAGGCAATATTGCACCACGTTTAGCAGCTAGTTAGCTTCCTCTCCTGAGGAAAACTGCTTGGTCTGGCCAACATTATGCAAAAATGGTGACAACAATTCCTTCTTGCCATTTAACGTGTAAATTGACAGACTGAGGCCGAAGGTCCTCGTTCGTGCATGCAGCCAGGCGGCTCCCGTTGCCCTCTGAATATGGCTGGTCGCTCAGTGATGTGGCACCCACATCCCCGTGGCTCAGTGCCCACTGTGCTGGCCAGCCCTCCTCTGGTTCTGCCCAGGTCTGCCTCCCAGCAAGCTACTGGGATCTTGCTTCCTCTCCCTGCTGCTGTCACACAGCACAGAAATAAGACGTTTTCCCAGGTAGCCGACATGGATGGAGTCCAGCCCAGAGCAGTAAGAAAGCTGAGACATTTAGGAAACAGACCTGTCAGGAAAGGTTAAAGGAATTTGCTGTGGTTAGTCTAGAAAAGAGACGGATGGGGAGATGGAGAGGGAGGAATAGGACATTATTTCTGATGTCTAAAGGTTGTTTGTAAAAGGGCACTGATGAGTTGTGCTGCTGGTCCATGGTGTCATTGATCTAATTCCTCGCAAAAAACAGTTTTAGGGTCAATACTTTCTTATGATAAATGTCATAATATTTAACTTTATAAAATTTATATGATTAAACTGTAGAGCACGTAATCATTTTGGAGGTGGCCTGCTCTGTCAGTATGTCACAGGGCTTTTGCAGGCTGGAGCTCAACTGTTTCTAAATCCTGTCCAGCCACCCTCTAGGCTCTCCTGGCCTCCATCATCGCTGTACCCCAGCCACACCTAAGGGCCTCACTAAAACACTTTCAACAGCTCTTTGTTAATGGGAATCCAGATTTTATTGATTTAGGAAAAAAAGGCATGTGAGCTTCTTTGATACCACATAGGGTTTCTTTGAGCTGGCCATCTTCCATGTCCACCATGTAAATCTCTGTACGTCCCTTCCCCTTCTGCCTCCTCCAGGTCTTCCTTTCTCTCCTTATTGCAGGGAAGGGTTGATGTCTCAGAGCCAGAAGGTCCCTTGTCTTCAGTGTCAGCAGTCCCCTCCTGCTCTTGGTGGCAACACGCGTGGTATCCTTCAGGGCTTTAACCCTTTCCTCTAGAGAGACCCATGCACTCAGGTGGGGAGGCCAAGGCAAGTGTGGCACATACAAAGCTGCCCATGGGAATGTGCTCCCCTCCATCACACACACGTTTATGAAGGTTGCTTTAGTTACAGTTTTCCTGCCTCAGAAGTGGGGTACAGACAAGCTGATCACCCAAAATCCCTTCCAGCCCATGATCTGTTCAAGTTAGTCAATAGGACCCCCTGGGAAGCTGCCCTCAAGGACAAAGGAGAGAACAGAGCTGCCAGATCTTTAAGGACATTTTCTATAGAGCGCAAGAGCTCTCGATCCCCAGGTGTAAGAAATCAGGAAAGGAAGGCAAGAGACCAGCATGGATGAGTCAAGACCTGCCGGTCAAACTAAAGGGCAAGAATGAAATGCACAGGCAGTGGAAGCAGGGACAGGTATCCTGGGAGGAGCATAGGGACGCTGCCTGGTTGTGTAGGGATGGGGAAGGAAGGGCAAGGTGCAGATGGAGCTGAACTTGGCAAGGGACGCAAAGAATAATACGAAGGGCTTCTATAGGTATGTCGGCCAGAAAAGGAAGGTCAAAGAAAGTGTACCGCCCCGATGAACACGACTGGCAAACTGGTAACAATGGACGAGGAGAAGGCTGAGGTACTCAACGACTTTTTTGCCTCAGTCTTCACTAACAACCTCTCTTCCCACACCTCTCGAGTGGATGGATGGGGACTGGGGGAACAAAGTCCCTCTCACTGTAAGAGAAGATCAGGTTTGTGACCACCTGAGGAACCTGACCATACATAATAAATCTATGGGACCTGAAGAGATGCATCCCAGAGTCCTGAGGGAATTGGCTGATGTAGTTGCCAAGCCACTCTCCATGATATTTGAAAAGTCATGGCAGGCAGGTGAAGTCCTCGGTGACCGGAAAAAGGGAAACATTGCACCTATTTTTAAAAAGGGTAGAAAGGAGGACCCTGGGAACTACCGACCTGTCAGCCTCACCTCTGTACCTGGGAAGATCATGGAACAGATCCTCCTGGAAGCTATGTTAAGGCACATGGAGGACAGGGAGGTGATTCGACACAGCCAGCATGGCTTGACCAAGGGCAAGTCTTGCCTGACCAACCTAGTGGCCTTTTATGATGGAGTGACTACACCAGTGGACAAGGGAAGAGCTACGGATGTCATCTATCTGGACTTCTGTAAGGCCTTTGGCATGGTCCCCCACAACATCCTTCTCTCTAAATTGGAGAGATATGGATTTGATGGATGGACTGTTTGGTGGATGAGGAAGTGGCGGGATGGTCACATCCAGGGAGTAGTGGTCAACGGCTCAATGTCCAGATGGAGATCAGTGACGAGTGGTGTCCCTCAGGGGTCCGTATTGGGACCAGTACTGTTTAATATCTTCATCAATGACATAGCGGGATCGAGTGCACTCTCAGCAAATTTGCAGGTGACACCAAGCTGAGTGGTGCAGTTGACATGCCTGAGGGATGAGATGCCATTCCGAGGGACCTGGACAAGCTCAAGAAGTGGCCCCATGTGAACCTCATGAGGTTCAACAAGGCCAAGTTGCAAGGTCCTGCACCTGGGTCAGGGCAACCCCTGGTATCAGTACAGGCTGGGGGATGAAGGGATTGAGAGCAGCCTTGTGAAGATGGACTTGGAAGTACTGGTGGATGAAAAGCTGGACATGAGCCGGTAATGTGCTCTCGCAGCCCAGAAAGCCAGCCATATCCTGGACTGCATCAAAAGAAGCGTGGCCAGCAGGTTGAGGGAGGTGATTCTGCCCCTCTGCTCTGGTGAGACCCCACCTGCAGTACTGCGTCCAGCTCTGGGGTCCTCAGCACAGGAAAGACATGGACCTGTTGGAGTGAGTCTAGACGAGGGCCACAAAAACGATCAGAGGGCTGGAACACCTCTCCTAGGAGGACAGACTGAGAGAGTTGGGAGTTTTAGCCTGGAGAAGAGAAGGCTGTGGGGAGACCTTATTGCAGCCTTTCAGTACTTAAAGGGGGCTTATAAGAAAGATGGGGACAGACTTTTTAGCAGGGCCTGTTGCGATAGGACAAGTGGTAATGGTTTTAAATTAAAAGAGGGTAGATTCAGACTAGATATAAGGAAGAAATTTTTTACAATGAGGGTGATGAAACATTGGAACAGGTTGCCCAGAGAGGTGGTAGATGCCCCTCCCTGGAAACATTCAAGGTCAGGTTGGACAGGGCTCTAAGCAACCTGATCTAGTTGAAGATGTCCCTGCTTATTCAGGAGAGTTGGACTAGATGACCCTTAAAAGTGCCTTCCAACCCAAACTATTCTATGAGTCTATGAGTGTATGATCTGCACGTGCAGGACATTTCTTCCTGCACTCATTACTGGCAGATAGGCCCAGCAGGTTGCAGAAGACCAGCCAGCTGGCCTGGCTGTGCCGCAGGGAATACTCATGTCCCACTGCAGTCCGGCACGCTGAGGGCTGGAGGGCAGAGAGCACATGGATGCTTCTCCAGGGTGAGCAGGAGCTTCCCCATGCTGTTTTCGCTTCTCCTGGTTGCTGCTGCTAATGTGCCTGTTGTGGTTTTGATTTAGATTATATCAACGCACACAACCTCCACCGGCCTGCCGCGGCAGGGCACACAGGAAAGAAAGAGAGCGGGTTGGTGGGTGGCTCTGCCACCGGCACTGGAGGAGCCGGGACTCCAGCCACCAGGGCTTCGGACTCGGAGCTCATCAGCTTTTGCTATCTGCACATGCGAGAGCAGAGGAAGGAAAGAGAGAGCAGGACGGATATCAATGAAAACCTGATTTTTTTTGAGGAAACTCGTCCCAGGACCAAATCTGACCCCACTTCCAAAAGCTCTGGCCAAGGCTATGATGGGGCAGCTAACGAGTACGACCCAGATGGCCTTGACCAAGACAGGCACGCGAGCAGGGCCAGAGCACACACCATAGACACCCACCTGCGGAGCAACACCTCGCACTTCTACTGTGAGTCCTGCCAAGCCAAAATCAAGAGCCGGCTGGCCTCATGCAAGGGGGGCAAGCCCGGCAGTACCCGGGACAATATGGTGGACTTGATGTCGCTTCCCCCTCCTGGGAGCGATGAGGAAGAAGATGAGACGACGTCCCTGCTCCCCGCCATCGCTGCACCCCCTCCCGGCTTCCGAGACAACAGCTCGGATGAGGACGACCCCAAGCGCCGGGCAGCTGCCCAGAGCCAGGAGCAGGGCCGGCACCTCTGTGGCATCCTCTACGACGAGATCCCTGTCACACTGATAGATAACGTGCGGACAGTCCGAGACCATGCCCAAGAGCTGGATGATGCCCTGGTGTCCACCCTGCAGGCGCTGGAAGCCCTGGCTGCTTCAGAGGATTGTCCGCATCCCCCACCACAGCAGACAGCAGGTATTTCAATGGCTGTGACTTTCTTTCTTCCCTATAGCCTTTCTTTCCTATGGTACATCCTCCCCTTTAGTCTCCTGCTCCTATCCTATTTGTGATTGTGGAGCAGCTTCGAGTAAAAACTAAGTTGTGGCAACAACCTCTAGCAGGAGCAGCCAAGCTGCTGCTCAGACGATTTCTAAGAAGCTGAGGTGGGACTTCTCTCCCTGACAGTGGCTGAAGGAGTCTCTTGGTTATCCTGTATCTGCCATGGTCCACATGCCATGATGTTGGGGTGAGGCACTAACAAACCAGTACTGTGAGCATGAGTTCCTCCCTGCTGTGACCCCACTCAGCTGCTAACTTCAGCCTTCAGTCTTCGCAGGTTCCCACCCAGGTTTTGCAATGTGTGAGCCCTTCACAGAGCAAACCTGCTGTTAGATGGGTGTCTCTGGGACCAGCCTGCTGGCAGCACAGTCCTTTGTCCCCCTCCCCACCTTGGTTGCCCTACTCACTATGGCAGAGTAGCTGGTGCCCAGTTTTCCTTCTTGCTCCAGACAAGTCCCTGTAGCTCTGCTATCGCTAACACTGGAAAGCTTCCAAGGACCTTTTCCTGGGCCAAGAGCTCTTGCTTAATTGAGCTAGCAAGCCAGCTCAGTGCTGACAAGTGATCTCTCTTAAAAGCATTAACTCTTAGTTGCGGAAAGTCACTAAAGTTTCTCTGATAGGATGCTGTGTTCTGCATTCCTCGGACCCTCCTGTCACATGGAGTTCCCCTCTCCTCTGCATAGCAGTGTGGTGGGAATGTTGTCATGGGGTTTTCTTTGTGTCCCTCCTCAGGTCTTATTGTCCTGGCTGCCATCACTCCTGAGTCATCCTTGGATTCTGGCCATGAAACCAACTCTTCGGAGCTAACTGATGTCTCAGAGATGGTCTCTGCTATGAAGCAGCACCAGAACGCAGCCTACTTCCTCGCTCAACACATCAACAAAGAAAACCTCCTAGCCAGAAAGGACTTGCCTTTCCGAATCCAGAGCTGTGCTGCCCAGGCTGTTCTCACCTCACCCTACCCCCTCAGCCGCGAGGAGCCGAGCCCTTCATTGAAGCCAGCTCTCTCTCACCAAAGCCCCAACCTTACCAATTGCAAGAGCAAACAGGAGCAGCAGCATGCTGAGCAGAGCTACACCTTGGCTGTCCAGCCGGTGCTGACCCCCCAGCTTAATGAGCAGAACAGGGCAGCTCCAGTGCCAGGCTCTGAATGCAAAGGTGCAGGCCACACAAAAGCTGCCTTTGAGGTATCTCTGCATGCCACAGCAGCTCCAAGCAGGGAGCAGACACAGGATCTACAAGAGAAGATGCCCAAAGAGGTCCAGCCAAGCTCCAAGCTCCTCCTGGATCAAAAAAGTGTTGTAACTCCAGCCATCATTTCAGCTGCTCTGCAGCAAGTGGCAAATGCAAAAGGTTCAGCTCCCCAAGTGGCAGCATCCTCAAAAGAAGACAAGAACATGAATGGTACCAGCAGCTGTGCATCAGCCAGCAGCAAGCCTTTGAAACTTAAAGGAGGTCCACAAACTGCAGAGACATTATGCAACTGTCAGCAACAGCAGCAACTCTCTCCGCAGCAGCACTGTGAAGTTTCTCCAAGTCCTAAAGAAGCTCATGGCAGTAAGGCTGAAGCTTTCCATCTCGCCTCAGCAGGTGATGAAATGATGCCCAGTAAGACTTTTGCCTCTAAAAGCTACCAGCAAAAAGTGAGTAGAGATGCTCCAGGGAAAGCCGCAAGTGGAGAGCCAGGTCAGAAGGCAGGTGGGGAAGCCATGAGCCTCGTCTTTCAGAAACACACAGCTCCTTCAAACCAAGGACAGAAAATGCAACAGGAAAGTTCAGCCAAAAGCTTAAAAGCTGAGAGTAGCAATCTGCACTCTCCATCACCTGGTAGCACTTTTAGGAGCACCAGTGAGGAACCCAAAGGGCCAATCCAGCTGGTGCCCAGATCCGAGAGCCTGCAGATCAGCACTGTGCCTTCCAAAAAAGTAGAAAAAGTCCTGGAGGTGACCCAACAAGATGCTGATGTCCCAGCTAAACCCAAAGCTCCAAAAGCTCCCTTCAGGTTGAGGAACCTGTTCTCTGCAACATTTCCGACCCGGCTGAAGAAGGAGACAGATGAGCGGCAGGCTCAGCTGCAGAAGGTGAAGCAGTATGAGCTGGAATTCCTTGAAGAGCTGCTCAAGCCAAAGAGCAAAGGTGACCTCCCTCCACAGGAGTATCTGCACCCTCCTGCCCCTGGGCGCTGCAGCTGCCAGCTAAGGAGCAGTCCTGTGCAAAAAGTCCCAGGGATGTCCAGGGAGCAAAGGCGCAGCTGCGACTGCAAGCGGATTTGCAGAGGGGTAAGGCCACCCCCTACCCAGTTGGTGATGGCAGAACTGGAGAGGCGAGGGAGGGATAAAGTTACTGATGACCAGAAGCAGGCAGAAGCCATTAGGTTGGCAAGCGTGAGCAGCCCTTCCAAAGGCAAGCGGATACGATCCACAAGTTTAGAGTCCAGAGACTACCGGTCAGATCCAGAGAATAGCGTGTCCTGTTTGACAACGTGCACTTCCCGGGGGGAGTGCATGGGTGCTCCACACTACAGGAAGCTCTTGCGTCGCTACAGTGTCAGTGAAATAGATAAGACTGATAGGACATCTCTGTCATCTGACATCTACCAGAACATCTATACAACCAAGCAGAAAGGCCCCCAGAAAGAGCCTGAGACCAGCATCCTTTGTCCTGTTCTGAAGAGCAAAATCCAGGAAGCCTCTGGAGTGGCTGACCCCTCCTATGTCCAGATAGCACAGGAGAAAAAGAACCAGAAGGGTTCAGCAGTGTTCTCTGTCCAGGAGGAGATGTATCCAAGTCCCGCTGAGTTGCGGGATGAAGACATGGAGGATGAGAAGTGCTGCTCCATCCGGTACTGCTTCTACTACAGGAAATGCGATGTTGCAGATGATGGGAGCGAGAAGGATGAGCTGTCCTATTCCATCCCCATGCAGATACTCCCAGGAATGAAGCTGGACAATCAGATGGTCCCAGTCATGAGCAGGACTCTTCAGGTCCTAGATGCAACAGCCTGCAGCAGTCCCAATGACAGTCAGACCCAGGAAATAGATTTAAGGACCTCCAGTTTTGAGGGGAGCTTGGCGAAGATCAACACGCTTCGAGGCCATGCCTACAGCTTCCCCAATGGGTTTCTGCAAGTGCAGCTGGACACCAATGAGCTCCTGACTATCCTGAGGCAGTGTGTGGTGAGCCCTGATGTCCGGGACTGCAAACCCTACATCTCCCAGCTGGCTGAGTACAAGCAAGAGCTCGCCCTCAAGTTCAAGGAGTTTCGGGCGTCCTGCCGCCGCGTGGCAGCCGTCGACAAGAGTCCTACCCACATGCTCTCTGCCATCACGAGCAGCTTCCAGGTGCTAAGCAGCCTCATCGAGACGTTTGTGAGGCTGGTGTACATCGTGCGCTCGGAGTCCCAGCGCCAAGAGCTGCTGACGAAGGTGGAAGAAGTGGTGAGAAACTACACCTTCCTCCTGAAGGCTGCGGAGGAGTCCACGGCCAGAACGCTGAGCCACCAGCAGACGGTGGAGCAGCTCGCCCGCCAGTCAGCCACGGTTGCCACTGTCATGAGCACGCTCACACGCTCCCTAAAGACGTTGATCAATAAGTAAGCCAGCTACGGAAACCAACAAGCCAGTGTGTGCTGGGCCACGTGCTAGTGGTTCTCAAATCGCATAGGTCTGGTGAGGATGCGTGTCTACAGGCACACATCTACTGGGGTTTGCGGTAGCCAAGACGCTTTTTTATCTCTGCAGAATGGATGGTTGTGTTGGTGGTGTTTTTTGAAGGGTAAATTCATGCCCTGTCGCAAGCTGTGCAACCAGATCGTCCGGGGTCTCAAGCAGCTGCTCTGCTTGCTCTCCCATGCTGGCTTGTCAGTGACAGTACTTGGGGGGCACAGTCACCCCATTGCCACGCTAGTTTGGTTTCATGTGGTTCTGGGCCTCACTTGTGCAAGGACATTTGTCACAGTGTGTAGTGGGCCAGTGAGTTAGCAGGAACTGGGCTGAGATCTCCTGGCTTCATTTGGGCAGTTTGGAGCCAAACCAGTGTCTTGCCACGTAAACAGCTCTTCTGCCTCCAGGGTCTTCCTGGCTCGCAAAGGCAATGTAATTAGCAGCAAAAGGGATCTCTGGGCTGCAAGTCCCTGCTGCTATGTGAGGGCTTGGGAAGTAGTCCTAGCATGGAGAGGATGCCATAATCCTGGAGCAGAGCTAGGTCACCCTAGCAGGCTCTGCTCTCACATCTTAGGCACCAATGCCCTAGTCCTGAGCACAGGTACTGCCTGTGCAAAAGGCAAGGGCTTAATGTGTGCGAGTAGGGAGGATCCAGGGAACTGTCAGTCTGGCCTCAGTGCCAGGGAAGGTTATGGAGCAGATCATTTTGAGTGCCATCACACGACACATGCAGGACAACCAGGGGATCAGGCCCAGTCAGCATGGGTTTATGAAAGGCAGGGCCTGCTTGGCTAACCTCGTCTCCTTCTACGACAAGGTAACCCGCTTAGTGGATGAGGGGAAGGCTGTGGATGTTGTCCCCTAGACTTTAGTAAAGCCTTTGACACCATTTCCCACAGCATTCTCCTGGAGAAACTGGCTGCTCATGGCTTGGACAAGTGTACTCTTCGCTGGGTAAAAAACTGGCTGGATGGCCGGGCCCAGAGAGTTGTGGTGAATGGAGTTAAATCCAGTTGGCAGCTGTCACAAGTGGTGTTCCCCAGGGCTCAGTACTGGGGCCAGTTCTGTTTAATGTCTTCAACAATGATCTGGACGAGGGGATCGAGTGCACCCTCAGTACGTTTGCAAATGACACCAAGTTGGGTGGGAGTATCGATCTGCTGGAGGGTAGGAAGGCCCTACAGAGGGACCTGGACAGGCTGGATCAATGGGCCGGGGCCAACTGTGTGAGGTTCAACAAGGCTCAGTGCCGGGTCCTGCACTTGGGTCACAGCAACCCCATGCAATGCTACAGGCTTGGGGAAGAGTGGCTGGAGAGCTGCCTGGCAGAAAAGGACCTGAAAGTGTTGGTCGACAGCTGGCTGAATATGAGCCAGCAGTGTGCCCAGGTGGCCAAGAGGGCCAATGGCATCCTGGCTTGCATCAGGAATAGCGTGGCCAGCAGGACTAGGGCAGTGATCTTCCCCCTGTACTTGGCACTGGTGAGGCCACACCTCGAATCCTGTGTTCAGTTTTGGGCCCCTCACTACAAGAAGGACATCGAGGTGCTGGAGCGTGTCCAGAGAAGGGCAACGAAGCTGGTGAAGGGTCTGGAGCACAAGTCTTATGAGGAGCGGCTGAGGGAACGGGGTTTGTTTAGTCTGGAGAAGAGGAGGCTGAGGGGAGACCTTATTGCTATCTACAACTAACTGAAAGGAGGTTGTAGCGAGGTGGGGGTCAGTCTCTTCTCCCAAGTAACAAGCGATAGGATGAGAGGAAATGGCCTCAGGTTGCACCAGGGGAGGTTTAGATTGGATACTAGGAAAAACTTCTTCACCGAAAGGGTTGTCAAGCATTGGAACAGGCTGCCCAGGGAAGTGGTTGAGTCCCCGTCCCTGGAGGTATTTAAAAGATGTGTAGACGTGATGCTTAGGGACATGGTTTAGTGGTGGACTTGGCAGTGTTAGGTTAATGGTTGGACTCAATGATTTTAAGGGTCTTTTCCAACGTAAATGATTCTTCAATTCTATGTTCTTCCCCTTCCTCTGCTGGATGGCTGTGTCTATGCTAGAGAGCCTGCAAGGAACCCAGATTGATCTTTGACCATTGCAAGCCAGAAGCTGGGCTAGCAGCTGAGAGACCTCTTCCACACCATTCTCCAGAGGTCAGGTCCGTGCCTCCAAGGCTCAGCCCAAACCCTCTCCTATTTCCTTTCACCATGCCCATTTGAGAGGAAGCTCAGATCAGCTTTGTGAGCCACGGCTTGCCCCCAAGCCAGGCAATGCTACTGCCATCGGCCAAAGGAGCTGCCCTCCTTGCTAGGGCATTGCGGTTCTTTTCCTGTATCCACTGGACTGACTGCCATAAGAAGCATCATTTAGTACTGTGTGATGGCATTTATTTGGAGTTGGGGGTTTTGGATTGGTTTTTTTTTCACTTCCAGGTGAATGGCAAAATGATTCCTAATTGCCTCCCTTCGCACTCCGAGGTTCCCCTCCTCCTCCCAGTCTAGCTTCTAGACCTAATCAATCAGACCGCCTTAACTGGTGCTTCACTGCAGTCACCCACCCTCCAAAACAGAGCGAGGAGAAAAATGCAAGGTTACACATTGCAATGCCCTTACCCTGCCACCCACTGCACTTCACGCGTGCACAGGGAGAGTGGGTCCTGCCAGGGTCCCTGCGCCTCTCCCCATTGCACCCACCTCCGGCTGGAAAGGGAGATCGTGGCATCGGCCTCACGGTGCCAGGAGTGAGACCGGTTGTCAAACCCAGCCAGCTTGCCCCAGCGCTTGGGGATGATCAGGGATCTCCGTACGATCAGTCGCTTCCCATCTCTATTATTTTTTATAAATACGCACATTTGAAATCTCTCGTTCTTCCATAGGAGTTATGGAAATGCACAATGTGCTTTTAACATGCGCATCCTCTACCGAGTGCAATAACCTCTCCTGGCCCATGGCTGTCCTGGACTTTGGCCATTGCTGTCAGCAGGGCAGAGAGGATCCTGCTGTGGGGACAGCCTCCTGCTTTCAAGAACCATGTAGCAACTATACCGTGGAAGAGCCAATTCGGATTTCAGTCCGTGGTGGGCAAAGCCTGTTACAATGCTGAAGGCTGACAGGAAGCCGTGTTTTTCTTTTCCCCGTGAATTATCTATTATGAAACTCTGAGTTTCTTCGAGCTCCCCATTATGCCTATATCATTTCTCCATAAATCTCTCAGTCTAATACAGAGGAAAAGTTTTTTATTGTCTGTATATAGTATATATAAATAAAAAATATATAAATTATATATATACACAAATTTATGTCTTGTTTTACAAACAAGAAAGATTAAATATATTAATCTTAATATCCAAACTAGCATTTGTGTCTTTTTTTAAGAGCTTTGTGGAAATGTGGCTATTCTTAGCTGTACAAAACACTGTTTGTAAGCAAAACCCCCTATTTTTGTTGCTATAGAAATGCAGGTATCTCCGTACTGGAAGGGCACAGCTTAGCGACTCCACAATGTTGCTGGACTGCATGGCAGTTAAGTAGCAGGCCATGAAGGAAGCCATGAAATCAGCAAAAATGCAGGTTTGAAATGAACTGTTTGACTTGGCACAGTTTTTGTTGTTAATGGGCATTTGGCTTAATTCCTTCCCCTCCAGGAGGGGAACGCCTCCAGCGGCACCCACCCCTTCACCGCTGGCGCTGGGCACTGCGGCCGTGCTGGGGAAAGTGTGGTCCTGGTGCCGGCAGGACACCCTGCTGCCCCTAAAGCCCGGGAGAGCCGGGACATGCTTTAACCCCCCTCTGTTAGCAAACTCCTGCCTGATCCCTTTCAGATGAGCCAAGTTGAGCAACCACTGACCAGCTCCAGTGCATGTTTTCATCCAGGTCGCAGCCTCTTCCCTGGCCTTTGCTCTTCTGCCTGGGAAGAGGTGACGGCGTGCAACCTGCCATCAGTGGCCAATGGTTCTGCTGCCCTGTGGGACTGCTCAGGTGTGTCTGCAGGGGAAAGCCCAGCAAAAGCGTAATGCCAGACCCGGGGAGAAATCTGAGCAAGGCAAACAGTTTCCTAGCTACAGATGATGTTTCCAATATCCCGTTCCCTCTGCGGACACATTTTGCCTGGCACAATGAACTGCTCTCTATTTATCAGGGAGGAAGGCATTCATGTGTGCCCTCTATGCACCCCAAAGCCTCCAGGAACCACAAAAGCCAAATCTGATAAAGATCCAACACAAAAAAACATAGGAAGTGGGTCATTCTCTGTACGGGGGTTGAATGTGTTGTCTAAAGCAAAAGCAGCAGCAGTCGAGACTCACACACGTTCTCTGTGCCTCCAGGCTTGTTATTTTAATCCGCATCACACCATTTCCCATGCTGAACTAATGAACTATGACATTGAATGGGACAAAACCCACCTATTTTATAAAGCTGAGTATGGATCAAAAAAATGGAAAAGCCAAGAGGTTTTCTAACAACCCCCAGAGCCTGAAAATATTATTGACAGCAGGCAGTTTAATCAGCAATTTCAGAGTCGATGCTTAGTACCATCTAGTGGGCAATCAGCACCCCGTCAGAAAGGAATTATTTCTTCACAGCATGCTGTTATTATTTGTACAGCAGTGGCAATAGGTGCTCCAGGATCAGTCAAATGTCCCTGTGGGAAGGGAGGAGCTATACTGGTACGTACCCAAGAAGGATGATGAAGCCCTGTTTTTATTATTGCTGTACGCGTCTTTTAGGTGCTGTCCTGTGGCCTCACTCTGTTGGGCACTTGTAAATACTCTTAAAGGAAATGATTCAGGTAAAATGTTCTAGTTAATGTTTTTGAATCACAGATTTTTAAAAAAACTGCATCTCAGTTACACAGCACAGAGAATTAATTTTTTTTTCTAAATCTAGTTCCCATTTCACTGTCCATCTAGTTTATCTACTGCAGACTGCCTTGTTCTCATTTATCATCAGGATCTCTTCAGATCAAAGCCACTGTCCCCCAGCAAGTTAAATCAAAGTATACAGTTCTCGGAAAAGGACAATATTGTTTTGCAGGTGTGTGTGCATAAAGATAAATCAATTTTTCAACATCCCCTCCCACCAGAGCAATCTGCCTGAGCGTGGCAGGTTGTGTTCGCCTGCCCTTTAGCACCCTCTCAGAGCAGTGCCAGCAGTAACTGCCCTTCTCATACTGCTTTCACCCTGACTTTTTTGCTGTAGCGTTACAGCTGGCGCAGATTTCCTCCAGGGCGTTCACGGCTCCCATGAGAACTGCTCAGCCACAACATGCATTTGTGACCATCCAATGTCATTGCGCTCCCATAGTCTGCTCCCTCCCTTAATCTTCTCTAAATTATGTCCGCTCCCAAGGAGACCTCACCAGGGCTCTGTCAGTGACAATGGATAGAAAAGGAACAAAAATTGGGCCATCACTGGTCCCTCTAATACACATGAGAAAAACAGAAGACCTGGCTTTCAGGGGTTAAAGTGTCAAAAGTAGGAGAATTAGCAGACCTCAAGCAGTAGTCCCAAGATAAGTTTGGATAAAATTGCTTGTGTCTCTATGGACTTTGCTGGTCATTGTCAGCTGGAGACAACAACTGGGCACCATGGTTTAAAGCACTTTGAACTTTAATCCCCACAGCATAGTGGCCACATTCTCCTGTCAGGATTTCCATCCTCTCCAAGGTCCTGGCAATACTACACAGGAATTGCAGCAGCCCCAGATACAACAGCAGGGCGAGCTGAATAGCTGGGACCCACTGCTGCTTTCATCACGCCCAGGGGAGCCGACAGTCAAATAGAAATGAATAATGTCTAAGTTTTATCCTCATTTACAGCACAGTGTCTGGATTCCTGTGTAAAACATCCTAACAAATTCCTCGCGTAGGCAGACATGGTAGAGCTGGCTGAGACACCCATGGCTTTAATTGGACATGGGAGAAGTCTGCCAGGGAAGACAGGTATCTCAGCTTATTTACATCGCCCAGCCTTATTTAGTATACATGAAAACAGTCTGTACACGATAGGAAACTTTTCCAAAGGTTTTTGTGCCAGGCTATGTAATTCCATGTCAAGGCACGAGCAGACAAGGAACCTGCCCAAGCCTCATCCCACTGCAGCCGCTGCACAACCTTCCAGCCCAGCTGAGATGGTGCCCCTTGCTGTCACCTGCACCCCCGATACAGAGTGAACAGGCAGGGCGTTTTCTGCAGCTGGACTACAAAGTCATTAAAAAGCAAACACATCGTGTTCAAAGTGGCAGAAATCCCCGCGCTGCCTCTCCGAGGTTTGTTGCATGTGCCAAGGGCTGGGGACAGAGGTGAAAGGGCTGGGGACGTGCGCCGGCTCTACGCACATGGTGCAGGACACTTTATAACGCTACGCTAAACCCCACATTTGAAAAGCACCTTGGAAATACTCCTGAATCTAATGAATACTCACCTCTTGCTAGAGCAACAGGACTCCATCCTCCTACTTTTAACTGGGCTCCTTAGAAAGGCACAGTAAAAATGCTGAGCTGAAAGACCAGGAACACAAAGGGACCAGTCCGGATCCCTTAAGGAGCTTTTCATCCCTAAGTCTGTATTTCTAGTGGAGACTTGAGAATACCATTGACTTCCCAAAGTTTTCTCCTTTTCCTGACAAATGGTGTGCTTTTTCCCGGTCGATGTGCTCTGGTTCACCTACGTCCTCCGTAACTCTGGTGGCCTTGACAGCGCTACGGGCGAGCTTCGTTCCTCAACACAACCCACGGCACCCCGTGGGACACCTGCGGTACAGCGAGCTTCTCTGCAAGGGAAAGAATAGGGGTGTCTTGTAGAGCCAGTAAAAATTCGAACCAAGATGGGTCTTATTGCATCTGAGTGGGTTTGATTAGCAGAGAGAGATTTGTCTAAAAATAATCCCTGCAAAGCAAACGACAGAGGCAGAGCAGCGGGCCGAAAGCGAGCAGCCGGCAGAACTGCTCCCAGAGGGGCAGTTGGCTTTTCTGCTCCCGCACAGAAAAGCCTCGGGTCTCTGAGGTGTCCGGTGGGAAGCGGGGAGGGGAGCGCCACACAGAAGGGCCTAACGCCGCAGACGCAGCGCTTCTCGGCCTCCCGCCCTCTTGGGCCTGGGCGCCACCTCCCCTCGGCGCCTCCCCAGCCCCCCGCTTCGCGGCCCCTGCTTTGCTCCTCGCCTCCCCTGACCAATCGCAGGCCAAGCGGCCGGGCAACGACCAATCGCAGGCCTCCTCCTGCTCTGCGCCCCACCCCCTGGGAGCGAGCGAGCGGCCGCGCGCGCCTCCCACCCGCCCCGCTGCCGACGGCCGCTGCTGAGGCGGGCGGCGGGGCGGGCGGGAGGCCCCGGAGCCACGCCCACCGTCCCTTCGCGCCCGGGCACGGGCGGGCAGGGCCCCGCCCTCGGCCGCCTCCGAGCCAATGGAACGCGCGCCGGGGCGGGCCCGTGGGGGCGAGGAGCCGATAAAGGGCCCCCGCGGCGGGCGGGAAGGGGTAAGATGGCGGCGTAGGGGCGCGTGGGTGCGGGCCCCGCTCACCGTGCCGCGTCCCCGCGCAGGAGGCGGGTGGGTGCCCGTGCGGCAGCCGGGTGCGGTGCGAGGCCGAGCGGGGAGGAGGAGGAGAGCGCCGCCGCCGCCGCCATCATGCCCAACATCAAGATCTTCAGCGGGAGCTCGCACCAGGACCTGTCCCAGAAGATCGCCGACCGCCTCGGCCTGGAGCTGGGCAAGGTGGTCACGAAGAAGTTCAGCAACCAGGAGACGTGGTGAGGCGGGGGCGGGGCCGCACTACAGCTCCTCAGGCAACAGCCTGCAGCAGTCCCAATGACAGTCAGACCCAGGAAATAGATTTAAGGACCTCCAGTTTTGAGGGGAGCTTGGCGAAGATCAACACGCTTCGAGGCCATGCCTACAGCTTCCCCAATGGGTTTCTGCAAGTGCAGCTGGACACCGATGAGCTCCTGACTATCCTGAGGCAGTGTGTGGTGAGCCCTGATGTCCGGGACTGCAAACCCTACATCTCCCAGCTGGCTGAGTACAAGCAAGAGCTTGCCCTCAAGTTCAAGGAGTTTCGGGCGTCCTGCCGCCGCGTGGCAGCCGTCGACAAGAGTCCTACCCACATGCTCTCTGCCATCACGAGCAGCTTCCAGGTGCTAAGCAGCCTCATCGAGACGTTTGTGAGGCTGGTGTACATCGTGCGCTCGGAGTCCCAGCGCCAAGAGCTGATGACTCCTTTTTGGCCTCCCACCCCTTTTCAGCCCTAACTTTTTTTCAAACTCTACATCCCTCGTCAGCCTCCCACCTCTTTTTGGCCTCCTACTCCCTTTTGTCCTCCCAGCCCTTTTTGGCATCCCCTCTTCTTTTGGCCTCCCACCCCTTCTCTGCCTCTACTTTTCTTTCTGCCTCCCAGCCCTTTTTGGCCTCCACTTCTACTTTCCACCACCAAGGCAAAGGACAGAGCCTTGTGTAATTCCTGTCAAGTGACAGGAATTCATTCATTAACAGAACTGGCTGTGAGGTAGTATGGTCCCAAGGCAACAGAAAGAAAAAACAACCCTCAGCCACAGGCTTTCTGCATGAAAATGTGTCCTTGATAAGTGGCTGGTGGTAATTGAGTGGCAATTGTATGTAGGAATGTGCCAAGAGAGGGACCAGGGCTACTTCTCTTGATGGACATCACCATGGAATTTGATGGTGCTAATGTGCTGCTTAAAACTTCCTGGAAAATACATTCTCAGGCCATGAAACACAAAGGTATTTCTGATTAAATGCATCTCCATATAATCAAGTAAATAAAAAGTTTTTTTTTTCCCATTCGTGTGCTTTCAGGTTCTTCTTTAGTTGGACAGTAATTTACTTCACAATTTCCAAAACATGAGGGAGCACATCAGTTCAGGCTATGAGCTTGATCTTCCTGCTACCCAAACCAACTCATGCTTGTCTGCATTGTAAACCCCAGGAAAACTAAACAAAATTCTTTAGATTGGAAGTAGATAATTATATATTTTGCATTCAGAATGAAGCAAGCCAACTGGAATTAGGTGCTTTAGTTCTGCATAAGGCTGTCCACACAAGAGCTGAGATACTCCAGTGCACTTTCACATCCAAACTTCGCTTAGGCTGTGATCATTTTCCTGAGTGTCCTTTGACAGACAACCTGACTCACAGGCAGTGGTTTTCAACCCCGCAGTCTCTCCCTTCATCCCATTTAGGCCAAGGACCAAACACCTCCCTCTTCAAAGCTGCTTCTCCTTGTCCCTTCTTCAGTTAATGGCAAGATAAGCTATGGCTGAGGAACCTCATGAGCAAGCTTTTTGGCTTCTTTTAACTAAGACTTTGGTGCATTAAGAGCTTTTCCTCAATCAAATCTCTGAGATTATCCTGTTCTAAGAGCTTTGCTCGTGATAGTGATAAATTGTGAAGGCAGGTGGACTTTCGTCCTGGTAACCAAAGTACTGTCTAACCTACAAGGATGCTGTGGTAGCTGAAATGCTGAAGGGTAGCAGGGACTTTTCTTGGATGGCACTCGTCGACGTGTAACGCTGCTGTGAGCAGCGCAAGGCAGCAAGACTACGTGGAGCTGGAGAGACTACGAGCAGCCACAGCACCCAGCCCCCGGCTCCGTTTGCCTTGGAGGAAAAGGTGTCACCCACCAGCAGCTCCGCAAAATCTTCCCTCCTGGGGGCAGCTTCCGCTGGCTCACTGGGGCTCCTGAAAGCACGCTTAGCCTCTAGCGCAGAAAGGCAAAAACAGCCTTTGATTTGACACACGAAAGGTTGCCAGTCCCTGGTTTACAGGATTAAGGATCTAATTTCATCTTTTGTCAGATTTTTCAATCCTGCAAATCCCATCTCTGTGATCCCAGGAGGAAACTGATAGACATGCTACTTCAAAAGTCCGGTGTAGGGGAAACTCAGAGGGTTTGTCAATGAGAGGCATGATTCAAATGTTTTAATATACCTTCTGCTGCATTCAGCCTCAGGTTCCCAGTGCCTGGTTCACGAATAAACTGGGAGGGGACAGAGATGCTGGGGCACAGAAGATGCTCATTCTGCATTCAAGAGCAGGGGGGGAAAAATGGAATTTAAACCGAGACTGAAGCAAATGGTTCAAAACCAGAAACATATTTTGGGGACTGGAAAGAAGTTATCCATCTTCCAAATTCTTCAAACTGCCGTAGCAGCAACAAACCTTCTGTCGTCTGTGTTTTGCAGGGAGGAGAGGCCTTGAAGTTATTTTTAGACTACATAGCTTTATCACTGAAAAATATGTACAGAACAGCCACTGCAAACTTGCAATTATCCCAAACTATCGTTTGAAAAAAATGTTGTGAGCTGTGAAAGGCTCATATGAGAATGCCAACAAAATTGCCGGAGTTTTTTAGGTGTCCTCCAGACAGAAGTACAGGAGTCATTAGTAGGGAATGGTTACAGTGATGTGGATTTTGTGCAAGAATATGGCTGCTAGAAATTGGGGAGGTGTCCACAAATCCCGTCGCTTGAACCACCAGGTAGCCATCTCACAGTGAAGTTTTCTTCTGGGTTATTCAGGCTGAGCAATGTTTAGCAATAAATTAGAAGCAAAGGGCTGTATTCTTCCTTTCCCATTCCTTGGATTTGCTGTACGTTGCAGCATTTCACGAGCTGCTACAGTTACACCAAAAAAATCAAAATTACCATATATTGATATTCCAATTCCCATCAATGCTAAGTATGGGAATTAATATCTATTTTAATCCAGATGAATTCCAAGTTTAATGATACCCTACCAAGGGTTATAGAAAACCTCCTCAAAGTACTGTTTTGTAATCATTAGTTTACTGGCCCTTGGGGATAGCGACAGCAGCATTTTGGGCCAGGAGAGTTGCAAGAGGAAATAAAGAAAATGTGGCCAGTGTCTGTGCATTGGGGACTATTTCTTCTGGTTGAATTCTCAAGGACTCAAAGCAGTAACTTATCAATGCCAAACTCATTGCAGAAGTTTGCTATCTGTGAGACAGTCAAGTAAAACCAGTAGGAATTACACGACTGTATGCAAATTTTGAAGAAGCTGCTTGTGGGTTGTTTTGTATATTTAAAAACCTTTAAACACAATGTTTATTTTTGCAAAAGCTAAGTTAATCTGCATAATGTAATCACATACAGGCTGAAAGTTCACAGGAGACTAATTACAGAATTAGGTACAAAATCCTGATTATAAATGTAAAAGTCAGAAATTAATTTAAACGGCCTGTTAAAATAGTACCCACATGGATTTTAACAATGATCCAGAAGACAGAAGAAAACACCGCTGTATTTGCAATTCAGAGTATCCACCACAATTACGATTTTTTTAATCTCAAAACGTGGCCAAAGGCTATTTCCAGCAGAAAAATAAATAGCAGAAAGTCTTCCTGCAAATCCTGAGGACTAGTGCAGAAAATGTTGATTACGGCTATCATGATGCTTTTTCTGAGTTTGCAGTGAGACAAATCGTACTGGCTATATAGGCGAGAAGCCAATGCTTCTTCGCACATAAAGCCCCCTACCATCATTTCACTTTTGAAATGGGATCAATTCACGATTCAGCCAAAGGAAAAGACACTGAGCACAGCATACTTGGAAGGAAAGGGCAAAGAAAATCCGTTATTAGTATTTTTGTAGACTAGAAGTTTGCAAGACAAAAAAGTAAAAAGGTTTATCTTCAAGTGAAGAAGCGCTATCCTTCAAAAATTAAAAACTTGCTCCAACTTTATACCGTCGACACATCGTCCCACCCAGCCTCCGAAGCCAATAGCCAGGGCCCGGTCCCAGCCGCTGGGCTCAGGGCGGCCGCTCGGGGCATGGCTGATGAGGCAGCAGAGCTCCCGTTTCCCTGCCGTCCTTGACTCTGCGCAGCCTTCGGCTGAGGCGCCTGGGCTTCTGTTTGGGCTGGAAAATATATGATTTCTCTTCATGAGAACCTGTGACAATCAGAGAGGAACGTGAAACAGTGAGCGCCCAGGCTGTGCTGCTGCCGCTGCAGGGCACTGCCGCGCCCGGGGCTCCGCAGGACATCGCCCCACAGCTCGGGGCTTTGCTTGGAGGTACCACACACAGCGTGAGCCCGGGGCAGCCGCGGCACCCCGAGCCACTCGCGGCAGGCAGCGCCCAGCGCCCAGGCGAGGCGAGGGCCGTGCGGCGCTGCCCGAGGCAGCGGGGCGAGCCCCGTCCGGCGCTGGGCAGGGTGCTGCAGCCCGGCGAGGGGGTGCCTGCCCAGCCCGCCTCACGGGTACAGCGCCCGGCGAGGTGACGCCCGCGCAGTGTGACACGGCGGTACAGCCGTACAGCATGCCGCTGGGGTACCGCATTACGCCGCGGTGCTGCGGCCCGGCGAGGTGACGCCTGCTTAGCGCAGGGCAGGCCCTGGCACCCGCGGCGGCGGAGGACGGAGGCAGCGGCGCAGGCACAGCGGCATGCTGAGGTAACCCCCCTCACCCGCCGCGGTCGGAGGCCGGCGGGGGACGCGAGCACGACGCCCCGCGGCGGGAGCGGGGGCGGTTTCTCTCCCCCGCCGCTGCCTCTCCCCGGGCCTCCCCTGCGGGGGGGAGCCGTCATGGCCGCCGGGGGGGGGTCGCCTGCCAACCACGCGACCAACGAACCCCCCCCCCCCCCCCCCCAGGGCCACGTGGGGCAGGGCCGTTGGTCAGCGCCGGCCGCGGCCGCCCTGGCCAATCGCAGGCCTCCTCCTACCCTGCGCCCCACCCCCTGGGAGCGAGCGAGCGGCCGCGCGCGCCTCCCACCCGCCCCGCTGCCGACGGCCGCTGCTGACGGCCGCTGCTGAGGCGGGCGGCGGGGCGGGCGGGAGGCCCCGGAGCCACGCCCACCGTCCCTTCGCGCCCGGGCACGGGCGGGCAGGGCCCCGCCCTCGGCCGCCGCCGAGCCAATGGAACGCGCGCCGGGGCGGGCCCGTGGGGGCGAGGAGCCGATAAAGGGCCCCCGCGGCGGGCGGGAAGGGGTAAGATGGCGGCGTAGGGGCGCGTGGGTGCGGGCCCCGCTCACCGTGCCGCGTCCCCGCGCAGGAGGCGGGTGGGTGCCCGTGCGGCAGCCGGGTGCGGTGCGAGGCCGAGCGGGGAGGAGGAGGAGAGCGCCGCCGCCGCCGCCATCATGCCCAACATCAAGATCTTCAGCGGGAGCTCGCACCAGGACCTGTCCCAGAAGATCGCCGACCGCCTCGGCCTGGAGCTGGGCAAGGTGGTCACGAAGAAGTTCAGCAACCAGGAGACGTGGTGAGGCGGGGGCGGGGCCGCACTACAGCTCCCGGCGGGCGGCGGGGCGCTGCCGCGCTGGGGTCCGCACAGCGGCCGCGCAGGGGCTGATGGGATTTGTAGTGCGGGGTGCGGGGTGGGCGCTGGGGCCGCGGCCTGGCGCAGGGGCTCGGGCGGCCGGAGCCCTGCGGCCGGGCCCGGCCCCGGGGGAGCGGCAGCTCGCCGGGGCCGCGCTCGGAGACCTGCACTGAGCGCGGAGCGCTCCTGCCTGTGCCCCGCTGGGCCGGAGCCCCCCAGCGCATCGCGCCCCTCCCCTGCGGGCAGCCGCCGGGCAGGGCAGCGGCCGAGGCCGGCTCTCCCGCGGGCGTCCTTCAGCCATGGGGCCGCCGTGCAGCGCCGCCGGCCCCGCTTGAGCCGCCCCCCGCCCGCAGCCCCTTTCTGTGGACCAGCGCATGGGGCAGCGTGGCGGTCGTGCCGCTGGGCGCCGGGCCGGGGTTTGCCGAATGCCGGGCGAGAGGGACGGGGACCACCGGCGAGCGGCGGAGCCCCGGGGCGGGGAGCCGCATGGGGAGAGGCCGGGGCTGTGGTGCTCCCCGGGGAGCTCCCGGCGGCGGGAGCCATGTGCTGGGCGGCCGCTCGGCCCCGGCGGTGCCTCTAGCGGCCTCCCCTGGCGGGCGCCCGGCTCGGAGCGGGCCGCGCCGCAGCGCGCTGGGCTGCCGCCGGCTGCCGTGCCCCGGGGCGCGGGGAAGGGCCCGCGTCACCCAGCCGCTGTGGCAGCGGCTGGAGCGGCAGGATCCACGATCCACCCGCCGGGCCTTGCCCCCCGCCCCGAAGGCCAGGAGCCGATGGGAATGCGCCTCCCGGGGGTTCACCCGCGTTCGTCGGCCTCCTCCGTGCCCAGCGTGGACTGTGATGGCTTGGGGCTTGGCAGTTTTGTGCTTAGGGTGTAGCTGGTGCCTTTAGACGACCCTGAGGAGCATCGGAGTTTTGAAGGTATTGATAACATCACTCAGGAAAGATCAGAGGCTGCCACCACCTTGCAGCCCATGATGCAGATGCAGTCATACAGTCTATGTTCCCCCCCCAGGCTCTGAAACCTAAGCCTTGCCTTGTTTTCTGTCTCTCTGCTTTATAAGTCTTGCTGCCATCCTACTTGAAGAAGCTAAAAGAAAGGAGAGGCTAAAAATTATTCAAAGCTCTTAAAACTCGGTTTGGAGAAGTACGCTAAGCATGTATACCCCACACAGTGTAATACAAAGAACCTTGAATGATTGCTCCAACCCACTCCTTTCTTCTGGAGACAGTAATTTTTTCCTGGATGTGCATGTGATGTAGAATATTATGTTTCTGTTGCATGGGTATTGATTGTAACTGAAGACTTCAGAGGTAGTACAAAGAGTTGTAGAGAAGAGTTGTAAAAAGTCTGATTTACAGCCATTGCTATTGCACTGTTCTCATTGCTTTTTATTAACTGCTCTTATCCATCCTGTTGGCTAGCCATCAGGTTCTTATGTCAGCAGTTAATGTGACTTTAAGACCTCACAGACATCTTATTTACCCTAATAAACTCATAGCAGATGCTTCTCAGAAAAAGTAAGGTTGTTTTAACAGAATTGGTACTTTTGTACAATAAATGTCATGAATCAGCTTAATATTAGACTGTTAGTAAGTACAGTTGGAGATGACACTTGTATGCTAAGTACTGCTAATTTGGACACTTACCTAGCAGAAAGTTCTCATGCTGGCTGAAATTCTTCACAAGAGATTGGCATATGCTGTAAGTCAGTGTGCAGTAAATATGACAGCAGTTTGATGGGTATTGAGCAGTAAGACTATACCTAGCAGTCATCAAAAACAATTTGAAGAAGAGGGGAGGAAGATCAGAGAATGAAATACTAAAATTAGAAATATACCCTAAGGTGCTCTATAAATGAAGCTGTTAGGAGTGGGTTGGGTGATTGTCTACTTCTTCCTGTAGTTTGATGCGGTAGCAGTCTGCAGAGTGGGTGAGCATCTCCAGTGCAAGAAGAAAGAAACCATGGAAGAGCTTTGTTCTCAGCAGACTGACTTCTGCTTACTTCCAAATCTGTGGTGGGCTTCCCTACACTGAAATGTTGGAAGTACTTAGTAGTTAATCTGTTCCTACAAAAGGCCTTATGCGGCATTGCCCTGTATGAAACCTCGAACCTAAGGCTACTGCTTTCTTTCCAACTCTGCCTCCAGTGCAGGTGTCTTGATACACGTGCTGAAGCTGGCAGTTTGCTGCTGGCAAACAGGACCTTTGGCTCGTATTCAGTCCCTTCATCAGCAGGGATTAGTGTGCATTACATCCAGGAGGAAATTAACCCCAAAAGCCTTTCCAAAGTGAAATGCTGGAGGGCTTCTCTGTTCAAGCCAGTGAATAGGTGTTATGACTCTAAATCCAATAATGGGCTGCAGGATAGCTTCTGGTAGAAGTTTGGCTTGGCTTTTCTCTGCTGACTGGCCATCATCCTTGCTTCCTTTGTACACAACTGCTTTTAGCTGAGGTGGTTGTAATTCTGATTGCAGGGGAACAAGGCCGGTTCTGGGGTGTTTACATGCTCAGCTTGTGTTGAGATCAAGAGTACAGGCTGAGTGCTTTTAGCACTTACTGACTGAACCATTAAATTTGATCAGTGAGCGATGTAAAATAGTTACTGAGCAAATAAGCAACAGTGTTCCTGCTCAACACCCTTGATTATAAGGCACTGTTGCCCACAGACCCTTGAGAATGCAATCCCTTGGTTGCTCTGCAGGCATATGCAATGGCTGTGTTTTAGTTTGTATTTGGATACAACTCTCCTTTTCTCATCTGTTCCCAGTGTGGAAATAGGTGAGAGTGTACGTGGGGAGGATGTCTACATTGTGCAGAGTGGATGTGGTGAAATCAATGACAATCTGATGGAGCTCCTTATCATGATAAATGCCTGTAAGATTGCCTCAGCTAGCAGAGTCACAGCTGTCATACCCTGCTTCCCTTATGCTCGGCAGGACAAAAAGGACAAGGTAAGTGATTTGGTAAGGGTTTCTGCTGGCAAGATGAATGCACACCGTGAAAGTTCTGACTGCTATATAGGGATTAGTTGAAGTTGAATATGTAGAGGAGGAGAGAAAACTTATTTTAATTTCTTTAAACTTCAGGGCATCAGACTGCAAATTCATCTTTTCATAAAGATCTAGTTCTTCTTGAAAATATACCAAGCTGTAATCACCAGTTGATGAAAAGATGCAATGTTAATGAGTACTCCTTTTAGTAACTGCTTGTGAATCATTGCCCAGAAGTGGAAGACTGACATCTTGATGAAGGAGTTGAACTTGTCTTAAATATTGTTGTTTTTTTTTCTCCTGTACTAGAGTCGAGCTCCAATTTCTGCCAAGCTGGTTGCAAACATGCTCTCTGTGGCAGGTGCAGATCATATAATCACCATGGACCTGCATGCATCTCAGATCCAGGTAGGAGCTAGAATCAGGGAGGTACTTACCTGTTCCAACCTGAGCCTTTTTACTGCCTTGCAGGCTTTCCAGTGATCTGTTCTTTTCAGACACAGCAGTGATCAGGACTTGGGAACATGGGACTGGAAGGGACTTGTAGCATCAGTCAGAAGAGGATGGGGAGATGGGTAACAGGTTCATCTGTAAATGAAATTATAGCTGTTCTTGATCAGACTAAGCATAATTAGTCCTGTGTAAATGAATGTTGGGCTAGTAAATGATCCGTGCAGCTTTATTGCCACACAGTGACGCTGTGTATTCTTAACTCGTCCTTTGAGGAAATTGAGATGGAGAATGGCTTTATGAAGAGTGTTGTTAAATATTGAGTAGAGCTTTCTGATATTTACTGAATTGTCAGGGAGAAGTGAGCAGTGCTCTGTTTGACACAGTGGCTGGTAATACTGCTGCCCTGAGGTTAGCTCTCCCTCCAGGTGTGCTGGCACAGCTGCTTGTGAGGGTTCAGTTGACCAGGACAGTGATCGGATAGCTTGCTGCTGACAAGATGGGCAATCCCACTTGTATCTGTTCAGTGCCACCCTTCCACATAAGTTGGCTTTGGTTCTCTCTTAAGCTGCTGGTGAATTGAAAATTACTCATGGGTTTTGCTCGCTTAGTGAACAGAATAGTCTCACAAAGCAACTGAAATCTTGACCAGAGCTGTGTAAAAGAAGTGGCAAGAGTGTATACTAGGGAGAGGAGGGACAGCAAGCTGTTAAATTATCCGTCTTGTCTCTTTCCACCTTGAGCAAGTGCTCTGAGACCAAGAAACCAACTCAGTGCAACCGACAGGGGTATGGGAGAGGGGAGGATATCTGTTGTATTGCTGCAAACACTTGGAATCCAGAAGGGTAAGATATCTACTGCCTGGTGAAGTAGGTGGGCTGTCTGTCATTTTAGCAGTTGAAAATGCAGCCATTCACACTTCACTATAATTTCTTCCAGTATAATATGCTCAGAAATACTCTGTCTCAGATGGAAAAAAATCTATGGGGGCACAGCTGAGAAGACTTTCAGAAAGATCATGAAATAAAAGAACAGAGCCCAAGGGGGTATGCCTCCTCCCTAAGAGGCTTGGAGTTGTGATGTGTGCCACAGGGTTGACCTTTCACCAGCAGCAACGGTGAGATTCAGTTGAATAATTGGGTTTGTGTACATAAGCTTCCAGCATCTGGCTGGTTTCAGCCTGGTTCTTGTAGTTGCTGGGTTGCTGAGCGCAGAAGGAATGATGGTAGGAAGGATCTGTTACCCCTATACCTTGAAGCATTCCTCTGGAGTAGCTGCCCCCACTCTTCTGCCTGTTGCTTCCTGTCCAGGATTAACTTCTGGCTTTTAGTGACCTTTGAGGTTTACCTGGAGGAGTCCGCTGGGTCAGTGTAAAGTTGTGGAACCAGCTGCATTAGTTTAAAAACAAATGTTACTCAAGCCTTTTTCATAGGTTTCCTGTAGATGTAAACAGTGTAGGTAATGAGCTTTAAAGATTGACTTTGTACACAGGCAGCTAGCTGCTCTGAAAATGAGTGCGTTTGCTGGTTTCTGCACCCCCTTGGGATAGAACTAGTTGCATGTTGTGAAGGTGTCAGATGTAAAGTGTTATTTATGCTGCTAAACTATTTCTGGCTCTGAAGACTTCTTATATTACTGTTCTGTGTATCCCAAAGGCTACTGCCCTTGCATTAAGGGAAGTAGAAAGGAAAGCTGAAAGCTGTGGAAAGGCGGTGGCTGCATGCCTGATCATATAGAAGGCTTCTTCCAACTGTTTTTGGAATGTGACCTTCAGCTACATCTGTTCCTGTCGTCTTCCTTGCAGGGTTTTTTTGATATCCCTGTTGATAACTTATATGCTGAGCCTGCTGTACTGAAATGGATCAAAGAAAATATTGCAGAGTGGAAGAACTGCACCATTGTTTCACCAGATGCTGGTGGAGCCAAGAGGTAAGCTGTCAGACAGCTAGCTTGAGGTGCTGCTTCTACATCTACCTGAATTCCTGAGAGTGCTTGTGACCTTATTCTTAAGACATGTTCCCCCTGCCAGCCTGTGTACTGTCCCTTCTGCATGACAGTCTGGCAGCTAGTGAAGAGTGGTTAGATATTCTTCCTAGGGAATGTTTAGAATGTTTCTTGGGCTACATGGAGAATTTAAATAGCTTCTAGAATCACAGCTGCATGGGTAGGAATTGCACAATTACTACATCCCTTGGACTAAAACAGTTTTTTGTAGAAGGGTAATTATACAGGTTGAAGGCAGGAATTGTGTAGCTCATACCCCTATGCCAAGACAAGGTTACTGCTGCTGGTTAATGACACATTTTTATCCAGGCTGTTTTCTTTGCAGTATTAAGCTTAGTCTAATGAGGCATTTTCTTACTTTATTACTCTTTATTTGAATATCTAGCTGGGTTTTAAGCCTGCTGCTACTCTTCCTCTTCCCTGCAAGCAAGGAAGATAGATGGTTCCTTTCCAAAAAGCAGCAGCATATGTTATAGCATATTTCTACTTTGATAGTCTGACAATCTCCCATCCTTATGCAGATAAACATGCCAGTCTGTGGGCAGTTCAGAATGTTCTCAGGTGCTTACTAGGAGAAACGAGGCTATTCCTTGATGCTTCTGTATAAGAGCTCCATGTGAGCAGCAAAGGAACACAGATGTATTCTTTAATCCAGGGCTATCACACCAAAGTGTTGGTGCATGCTGACCTGATTCACATACTTCAGAGTGTTTTAAGCTGTCTGTTAGAAACAGCCAAGAGATACTACTGCTTTAGGTCTTCCTGTAGCTTTGTTGTGGCCCATGTATTGGACAACACCTTTTGTATATTCAGCTACTTCTGTAGCTTGTTCTGTAATGCAGTATATGAAATGCCAAGTCAGCCAGCTGTAATCTGATTCCTGAAAAAGCCTCTTTAAAAGCAACTTAAACTGAAATGTGTCAGTCTTTAGCTGGTGCAATATTTTACAGACATACTGCAGAACCAAATACATTAGTAAACAGTTTAGTTAATCTTGTGTAGGGCTCCCAGGGTGATGGGTCTGATCTACCAAGGCTAGGAGTCTACTCATCTCAAGTGCAGAATTTCTTAGGGGCATGTGTATTTTGTTCCTTCTCACTCTTAATGCTTTTATACTCTTTATTATTCATCAGTATCAATATATAAAGTTTAGGTCCCTCTAGTAGGGTTGTTCTGTGGTCACTTTAACCAAAGTAAGCGTGAGGTGGTGGACTTGCCTTTCTTGGATGTGTACTCCTGCCACTGTCCTTGTGCCAGCACTTGTATGCATGACAATTGAATGCTTTTATAAGTGCAAGTAGATCCCTGTTGTAGCACAACTTAAGCCTTTCCAGTGAAGCGTTATAAAGATGACAACTTCCCAAGCATTCTGATCACTTCAGGCTTGCCAAACTTGCTGGTTAAGGGTTGTTTTGAGCTTTAAATGCGAATTAATTTACAGTGGTCAGGATGAAAGGCTGTTTTATCTTAATCTAGGTGCTGTCACCAGGAGAGATTGGATCAGAGATTGCAGTTTAACTGCTTGAAGGGAAACTAAGGTGGCAGAGTGCCTTCTATTAATTGCTTGGGAGCAGTAGCAGATGTGGTGGCAGCTTCTCTTACTACAATGGCAGTTTGTGCTTAATAGTTTTGAAAGATTCGACTGAAGCTGTTGTGTGGAGTTAAGTGTTGTTTGGAAACTCTTCTCTCTTCAGAGTGACCTCCATTGCAGATCGATTGAATGTAGACTTTGCTCTCATTCACAAGGAGCGCAAGAAGGCCAATGAAGTGGATCGCATGGTGCTGGTGGGTGATGTGAAAGACAGAGTGGCCATTCTGGTAGATGATATGGCAGACACATGTGGTACCATCTGTCATGCTGCAGACAAGTGAGTAGGGCTGACTGGTTCTTTCCTAAATCAGAAACCTATTGTTAGTGAATGCTATGTAATGAGTTAATCAGATTATTTGCATGTCAAGTTTTACAAAATAACATACAGTTTTTTGGTTATCTATCTCATGTCATACAAAATAAGTAAAAATCCTACTTAAAGTTCTCACAGTGGGAATAGCTAGAAGGCCATAGTGTCTTTTTTTATTTGAAAAATGCTTGTGTTGAAGGTGTCTTCCACTAGACCATCACTGACTATGCTAGGTAGACCTAAGTGCTGTCTGGTCCATCAACTTAAGGTCATACATCTGAATTTCTATTAGAAGTAAGCTTTTCAAGCTTTGATATCTCTCAAGCCACATACACTAGAAATGCCAGCACATGCAACACTCAGTAGTGAATATCTGCTACCTTGTGTTGGCAAAAATCACGGAAGGTGACTTGTATGATGTAGTCCAGATGTCCCAGGGCTACAAACAATTTTTTTCAATGTATACTTTGCCTGTGGTGGATTTTATGGTACTTGTTAAACTGTTTTCTTCCCCCAAATCAATAGTGGGCTGGAGGTGGGAATCAAAGGTTGCCTGTCCCCTAAGCATATGGTATTGTCTCCTTTCAATGCTTACCATGTGCCCTGCACTAATGTCAGTTTAATACTTGCGAAGAATTTCTCATCCTTCTCCTTTCCCCCTGACCCTTGTAGGCTTGTGTCAGCTGGAGCCACCAAAGTTTATGCCATCTTAACTCACGGGATCTTTTCTGGGCCAGCAATTTCTCGGATCAACAATGCCTGTTTTGAGGCAGTTGTAGTCACAAACACAATACCCCAGGAGGACAAGATGAAGCAGTGCCCTAAAATCCAGGTGAGCATCTACTTTCTCTTCTGTCACTCCTGGGGCGTGGTAGCACTTGTCTGTCCTCCTGTGTTGTATGCATGACAATTGAATGCTTATATAAGTGCAAGTAGATCCCTGTCGTAGCACAACTTAAGCCTTTCCCGTGTAACGTTATAAAGCATTGTATGTCTTCCACTAGACCATGACTGACTATGCTAGGTAGAACTAAGAGCTTAAGGTCATACATCTGAATTTCTATTAGAAGTAAGCTTTTCAAGCTTTGATATCTTTCAAGCTGCATACACTAGAAATGCCAGCACATGCAACACTCAGTAGTAAATATCTGCTACCTTGTGTTGGCAAAAATCACGGAAGGTGACTTGTATGATTTAGTCCAAATGTCCCAGGGCTACAAACAATTTTTGTTCCCTCCTGTTGGTGGGAAAACCCCATAATACTGTCTAGTGTTTACAGCAGTTTCATTGTACTTGAATCAGTGGCAGTGTTGACTCGTTCTCTTGTTCCTACTGCTGTGGGATAACAGACCTGTTACACTGATAAATGCAGCTTCTAATCCGGCTCATCTTAAATGGTTCATTTAAGTAAATTTTTTTTCAGGGCTTGTTTTACTGGGATCAGATCACTGATCTAATGGGGCCATGATGTAAGCAAGCAGTTGTACCTGTACACTTTGGAGGAGTGATATGCTGATGACATGTAATACTGAAGCAGAAACAGATAGGAACTTCTGAAGTTGGTAATGCCAGCTTCAGTTGTGTATCTATCACCTAATGCCCAGCCCTTTAGGCAGAGTGTCTCTTCCTTTTGTGAAGCGACGTGGGCCTGGTCTGGGGAACGTGAATGCTTCATGTCTGGTCATAACAGCAGTGCAGGTGAGATGGAGAGGGAGTGCAGTCTTGTCCCACGGACATGTCTGGCTGGTTTGACTAAGAGCAGTTGACACAGCTCCACAGTACAATGTTCAGATACTTGCCAAAGATAAACAAAGCCACTTTGCCATCGACATGAAAACTAAAAGCTGGTCTCCTGATGCTCACTCTGTGTCTTGGGTTTTCCATTTAGGAAGAGTACTGTGGCATTTTGTTTCCCAAGCTGAGGCTGACTTTCCTGGATGAAAAAAAAATTGGCTGTACTACTTGAGCTAGGCAGAACTTGAGGATTTCCTGTGTTAATGGATAGCTGGAAGTTGCAGCTTTACCTGAGCATTCAGGCAGAATAGGTCCATCAGCAGCTTCAGGTACTGCTATAGCATACACACAGCCAAGGACATTCTAAATACTAGCTTCACAGCACAAATATATAGGATGGGCATTTGGAGAAGTTCTGGGAAGTGAATGGCACTGCTAAGACTCAGCTAGTACTGTGTTTTCAGTGTAGCAGGTTCCCCAGTACTGGGGTTCTGATGAAAAGGAAGCTCAACTGCTTGAAGCTGCAATGAATTTTAAGCTGCTTTTGGAAGTAAGTTATAAGCTGATTGCAAACCGCTATTGGGTTGTGTTTTTTTCAACACTAACTTCTCAATGATATTCTTGCAACTGAGCACATCTAAAAGATGTCTGGTGCTTCAACTTATTTCCAAGCTCCACATTACAGTTAATGTAGGCAAAATGTTAAACTGGTAATCAGTATGTGAATAGCTGTAGCCGAAGATTGTAGTGGAGTAGTTTTTCAGGCTCTCACTTAACATCTCGCTGTTCTACACTAACATCTGATGTTCAGTGTTGACAAACACAGAACTAAAGGATTTGTTATGAGTCTCATGCTCTGTCTGCTCTGCAGCTCTTAGTTTTCTCTTTCCTTCCTTAGGAGGCAAACTATCTGGAAGAAAGAAAATGTTAAATATGGATTTCACTTAGTTTCCTTAACACACTGAACACGGTGCCTCTTACTGAGACTACATATATCAAAATGCTTTAGCTGCTGGGGTTCAGAGCTAGTTTTGAGACTTGACTTCCCCCCTATTAACTGGATTACCCCACCAGGTGGAGCCAGCACAGTGACTGGAGCTGAGCTGCAGCGCAGTAGCTTCATCTTTGTTAGACTGCTGGCAGTGATGGTAAAGCCTCATGACTCAAGGGATGTGATCTGATCTTGATTTAGAGTCCCCTAACTTCTCTGCAACCTACACAAAGTGAGTAAGATAGTCCTAGGGTAAACAGACTGAGCTTAGGGAGTCTCAGCAAAGTGACAGTAGACTGTCATCCTGACAAAGATCAACAGTGAAATGATTTTTGTAGTTCTATATGTAGAATATCTTCAGAATTATGTGTAACTAAATCCCAGTCCTGTGTAGAAGTCATTTGTCTGCATCTGGCATGTTATAAATCTGGGTGATGAGTTTACTCTTTAAATTCTTCCTAACTTAACCAGCCGTTCTTCCAGGCTTGATGTCTTTTCTCAGTGATGCTGATGCATCTTTCTTCTCTTCCAGGTGATTGACATCTCAATGATCCTTGCGGAGGCCATCAGGAGGACTCATAATGGGGAATCTGTTTCCTACCTATTCAGCCATGTCCCTTTATAACAACAGATGCCAGCTGCTGCTTGTATGGCTTTTTTTTAAAACCAAAAGTTGTTCAGCTTGTTGTAAAGTTCAGTAGAAGACTCTGCTTGTTCCAGTGCAGTTCTCCACAGCTCCTCCTGCTTAAGTCAGGCTTACTGGCTCTGATCCCAACACTGGGAGGCTGGGGAGGGGAAGCTTATCTCTGTAACACTCCAACTCCACCAGCAACCCTGTGCATTGGGGCTCATCAGTAGTATTGACCCAATTCTGCAGATCTGTGGAGAGCGGGACTGACACATGGCTAATTGCCACAATTATTTTGATGGGGGGAGGGAGAGGGTTTGTTTATGGGCAGGGTTAAATGATCTGGCATGCGCACCCTAAATTGTTTGGGAAGTAGAGCTCCCTAGGACATGTTGACCTGGATCAACAGCAAGAGCCTGAGAGACTGCTGGCTGTCTTACCACTCTGTACCTGGCAGAAGCCCTTGAAGAGCGATGGGGAAGGCTTGTATCTTGGCCAAGCTTGACCCTAGGCGAAGCCCTGGGGGACACATAGGAGCTGGTTCTGCTACAGCTTCCTCCCATGAAAGGAGATCAGTGTAGCTTGCAAACTTGAATTCATCTTAATTATCGATGAAATTAAATGCCCTTTAGCATGCTACAAAGCCAAGTAAAGGTGAGAGCATGGTCTGTGCAGTACTGCCTTGCTGTGTTAACTTAGTGGTGAAGGTGCATCCTGGACAAGCATTCTTTTCCCTCTTACGTAGAGGACTCATGGTGGTTGTGTGCTTTAGTTTCTAGTGTAGGCTAAAACCAGTTCCTCAATTTCACAGCTTACTGTTAGCCTTGCTAGTGATTAGAGGACTGCTGTCATGTACTACAGCTGCACCTTGACTTGCTGTGCAAATCCGTGATCCTTTTTTTACCAGTACACTAGTAAACCAGGCCTCTTTATCCCATAGTAGCTTGGTTGTTGCATCTAGCAAGTGCCTGCTCAGACACTGGGGTGACCTAATACACAACAGCTTTGTGTCCAGCTCTCTTAGCCTCTCGTTGCCTGCAATCCTGTTGTCCTGTAAGTTGCTGACACATTCTGGTTGCTTGTCCTGGTCACTGTCTGCCTTGCCTTGAAAGTGTTGCTCCTTGCAAAAGATCCTAAACCAAGGAGGTTTGCAGGACTACAAAACCTGAAGAAACCCTTGGAGCAGGTCTGATGCTGTTAATGAATGCTTATGGCAATGGGTTGAAGAGGCTGGTGATACATAGTACTGGGAAAACTGTAGATCTAACACCAACCTGACAGGCAGCAAAGTGCCTGAAAGAAAAATACCAAAACTAGAGCTGGCTGAGGCTCCCAGATGTAATAAATATCATCTGAAACTTGAATACTTAGTAACTACCAGACAATCGTAAGGTAAACTGTTAAGTCTCTCCTGGACTCTTATGGGGTTATAGACCAAGCTGGTTTATGCTCTGGTTTTTATAAGCACTCCTCTTTTATTTGTTTTTGAGCTGGAGGAAGGGAAAAAGGGAAGAGAAGGAACTTCAAATGACTTGCTAAAGTAACCAGCATGGCTTTGAGAGGCTAGGGGCTGGGGTGTAAGTGGAACTAACTGGAGGACTTGGTTAAGATCTAGGGAAGTACTTCTTTAGTTGTGCCTTTTACTGAAGACTTCTCTCCCTTCCCAGAACTCCTGTCCTGTGGCAACGTTAACACTTCTATTACAGTGTAGGGTTTTTCTTTTTGTGTAAGAATTGGTGTTTGTCTGGAAAGTGTGTGTCTCTTGCTTCTTTGCTTTGCATCCTGCACTGAGCTCTACCAAGAGTCTGATTCCTGCCTCCTGTATTGGAGCCCCTGCTGCCACACTGCCGATGCCCTGAGAGCCAAGAGCCAGGACATCGGAGCAGCGGTGTGAGGATTTTCAACAGCATTTGTGTTTAAACTTAAGACCCGATGAAGGAATTAAACTTTTATTTAAAAACCATGGCCTCTGCCTGTTAGTGCTTCTAAAAACCTTACAAAGGTGATGTGCATCTTCTGAGTTGTGCCACTTGCAAGTTTGATCATGGAGTAATGTTATTTGGAAGGTGATCTGGTTTAATCCTCTTGCAGTGGGGCTGACTGTGAGGTTGAGCTTGGCTGTGCTCACATTGCATGGAAGAAAAAGGTTGGGACCAAGCTACTTCTCTTAGTGGGTAGTGGCTTTTGTCTGTATCTGATTTCCTAGACTTAATTGTTAGAGGCAGTAGTGGAGTTTCTCTTGTACTGTTCAATTATGTATTTGAGCAGATCTGTTCACATCATGTTTGGGGGGGGAAACCTGAATAGTTTAGCAAGTACAAAAGAAGAATTGCTAATTATCTTGCACAAAGCTAATGATCAGAGGCAGCAGGATTATGTCCTGAGAAGCACTTGTTCTGACTAAACCATGATTCTTTCTCATTGTGTATTGTAGACTGGGAAAGTATAAATGAAGTTAGAAGGATGAGATGGCAGGTCTAGAGAAAGGTCTTTGGCCTTACAATAGACTTCCAGGCCTAGATTGAACATTGCTTCAGGAAGCACAGCCGTGGCCTCAGGAAGACTTTTGCTGAGGATTGCTACTGCCATTCATCTGTTAAAACATATTTCAGTACTTGTCAATGAATAAGTGAACTCTGTGTATTTTTTTTCGGGGGGGGGGGGGGGGGGAATATGTGTCTTGTCAGGGTGATGTAGCAGACTTCACCTTCCTTAGAGAAGAAACAGAACATGAGCTTTACAGCCCAAAATTTGTACAAAGGTGACCATTGCTATTGGTGTGTATATACTGTTTTCTTAGTTACTTTAATAAAACCTGGGGGTTGGAGTGGGGGAGGGCACAGACTTAAAATGCTGTATGACAGCACTGTGGCTCTTAAAAGGATAGGTGATACACGAGGTATGAGAAAATACTTTCTAGTTACTAAACCTATTTATAGGCAGGTTGTGGCTGACAGACTGAAAGCGACCATTGTGCTATTGGAGCAAGTATGGCTGCCTTTAACATGTGCAAATACTAGAGTTAAAGGACTCTTCTCCCTGCCCAGGACAGTCATGGGTGTAGTACCAGGCAGCTGTGGGAAGGGCGTCCCTCCACTGCAGTGTGGGCTGGGAGAAAACCAGCCCCTGAGGTGTGAATGGCAGAGAGCCAGGTTGCTCCAGTGTCCTCCGGGTTTGGGAGTGATGCAGGGATGCTCATCCCTTAGCCCAGACAAGTTCAGCTCCAGCAGCATCAGCCATGCTGTGAAGTGCTTGTGCTACCTTAAACTACCTGCTGTAGTGGAGGTGATTCTCCAGCCTGTCTTGGAGAGCTGCTGGAGTGAGTATGGAGCGCGCAGGGTGCTCTGGAGGTGAATTGTGTGGTGTCTTCTCAGGCTTTCTTCACAGATGCTGAAGAAATACCATAGAAAGCAAGTCCTTACTTCCCCAGGAGAAAACCCCAAGTGAGTAATTTGCTGTGCTTTTGTAGTTGGAGAGAGCTGGAAGAGTAGGACGGAGCTACAGCAGCTTGCAGTACCACAGACGCAGTGGGAGCGTGGCTGCAGGTGTGCAGGTGCCGATACTGGTGCCAAGTAGCTGCCTCATGTTTGTCTGCTGTAAACGCAGCAGCAGAAGGGAACACGTCAATCAGAAGTTCTGCATCTTGGCCCAGCTCACCTGCCTGGTAGCTGAAGCTAACGCGCAGGGTGGGGATGCCTTAAGCTGCTGTGAAAGCTGGGCTTACCCAGCCTCGCAGGCAGCAGGAGTTGTCTGCTGTTGGGAGCAAGACAAGAGACCTCAGCTGCTGTCACCAGCAGCTCCCTCCTGCTGCTTCTCCCTGTGCCTGACTAGTGTACAGATGATTTCCCAGCTAGAGTTGATGTTTCTGTGATCTAGAGAAAGCAGCAGCTTGCCTTGCTGCTGTTGGGCAATGGGAAAGTAGTAAGGGTTAACAGAAAAGCCCTTCTCTAAGCTGCAAGGAGCAGCAAAATCCACGGGAGGAATGAGCCCTGGTGTAAGACAGAACAGTCTGAGTGTGCTGGCTGCCTTCCTGGGGCGCTCTGCTCCTGCCACGGTGGAAGGAAAGGGTCGTGGCAGGAGGCTGGGGTTAAAAATGAGCAGCAAAAGGTGAACTGTGGCCCTGTGGAGTAGGGGGACTGGCTCACTGCTGGGCAGCAGTAGCTGGAGGGGGCTCAGGTACTGGCTGGCTGTGGTGATTCCTGCCTGTCCCTGCAGGCAGGAGGCTGAAAAAAACCTCTCTGATCAGATAGAGAAAACCTCCTGCCTCCTCCTTCCTGTAGAAGAGAATAAAGTGTTCCTGGAAATGGCCATCAGCGAGGCTGTGTCTGAGCCCCGACAGCCTTGTTCTATGGGAGATTTAAAATGCATCTAAAATGGCTGGCAGACATTCCCTTCTATTTCGGGTCAGGGTTGGTTTTGCTTTCCCCCTATCCGTTGATGTCTCAGTTCTTTTATTATAAATTATTGAAAGCAGAAATACCAAAACCCATGAGAAAGAAGCAGGTTGTACGGTTACAGGAGGCTTTGCAAATTTGTCAGGGGAAAAAGCTCTTGCTGGGATATAAGCTCCTTTCTTGTTCTTTGTGCAAGATGAGTTTTAAAAGCTCCCCAGCAGCAGCCCTGCACCTTGCCTGCTGGAAATGCAGAGGGTTGACTTTAAAGCTGCTCCGGCCGTGGTTTGTAGGAGCGTGGCGGTGCCTTCCCTGCCTGCGCAGCCACCGTGGCGGCTTTGTGCCCAGACAAAGACCCCGCGGTTTGCAAAGCGCTGCAGCATCGAGGAGATGCAACACGTCGTGCAGGGGCTGTGTCTTGGCTGGGGTGGGTGCAGTTGATGTTGGTGAGGGGCTGCGCACGGGGAGGATGGGCACCAGGTCCTTTCGCACTCGCTGCCGGCCAGGGACAAAAGCTACAGCAGAGCATGCAGCATCCGCAAAGGAGAAGCATGTGGCAAACAGGCAGGGAAGGAGGGGGAAGCTGGGGGGAAGGTGGGAACAGCTGGAGAGTAAGCACCCAGCAAAACACTTGTCTCACTATTTGCATAAAGGCAAAAAGGATTTCCTGCTTTCATTTCGAAACTGGGTGGGTTTTTTTGTTTCCTTTTGGCTGTGTAGGAAAACTGAGCCCTTTCTCAGCTCGGGGCGGGCTTTGTGATGCAGGCTCTGCAGGGTGGGTTTGAAGGATGCTCGCGAAGGCAACCCTGCCGGGGCTTGCTGCTCCTGGCTATACAGCACCCTCCAAACCTGGTCCTGCCAGCACCAAATCAAAGCTGCTCTGGGAGCGGCCTGGCCTGGGGCTTCGCCTACAGCCTCTTCCTCTCCCCCCAGGGGACGGGGACTGGTGGCTGTTTGCCATCCAAACTTCTCTCAGAGTAGCAACCACATCTTAGGACCTGGCCTCAGACCTTGGCCTTTGCCTTTTCTGCATACACCAACCATTGGCATTTCTTTAATTCAGAGCCCAGTTGGTGTCTGGAGCGGGAAGTTGCCTGTGTCCTCAGGGCTTTGCCTCTGGCCAAGAGCTGCTGTTGCTGGAGAGTACCGAGCCCCTGTCCCAAGATGGCAGTCTTCTAGCTAAAAAACACAAAGCAAATGTTTCCTCAGGCTTGCTGGGGATTTTCTCTGCACAATCTCCAGTAAGCCTGGGGAGAAACCCAGAGGCTGGCAGGCCAGGCGGAGGTGGAGGTGGGTGTGAGAGCTGCTGCAGCACAGCTGCTACCCCTGGTGCTCTACATCAGGATCCTGCTCGCCGTGACACCGGGATCTCTGCAGGAGGGTTTTGGCAAGCCTGCCATGGGGGTCAGGATGCTTTTCTTTGTTGTTGGTTTTTCCCCCTCCTCAGCACCTACAGGACCCTACTGCAAGGCCTCCCAGGCATCCTGGCCCTCCAGCCACTCCCCATCCTGGGGGCCAGCGTGCAGATGCCCCCTGGGCTGCCACTGCCCTCCCTGCTCCCCAGCCCAGCCGGGAGCAGGGAGGCGGCCTCTGCTCACACTCAGTATTGTCTCCGCGGGCGCCCCGGCCCGTCTGGTCTGTGCTGGCTGCCCCCCCAGGCCTTCTGCACCTACTGCTTTGCTACGGCCAAGCGAGAGCCTCTGCCCCTGAGTGCAGTCTGCTCCTTGCCCACCCGGGCTGCTGCTGCTTTAGTGACCGATCTCCCCGGGAAGCGCCGTGGCCGGAGCCAGCGCGGCCGCAGGTTGAGCACGGTGGCAAAGCATCTCCTGCAGCTGCGAACACACGGTGCCGTGTTTATCCCAAGGGCTTGCGTTCGTAAGTTCTGCTTCAGCAGGGTGGGTGTCGGGGGTGGCCGGTGGCGGGTGCATCCCTGGGCACATGCGCGGGGCACAGCCGCCTTGTGGCTGCAAGGCACCTGCTCCTGGGGAGGGTTTGGGGCTGGGACGGTGGCCTTGGGGCCACCCAGCCCCGTGGGGAGCGCCCAGCTGTGGGGGCAGGGGTGGCAGCGGGGCTGGGTGCGATGCTGGTCGGGGGGGGTGTGCTTCTGCAGCGTCCGTGCCTGCGTCTGCACGCTGAGTGTGCAGGCACGGGGCGCGTGAAGGCACGATGTGTGTGCGTATCCGCGAGCACGCAGGGTGGCTGTGGGTGTGCACGCCACGGGCGTGGGCGCGTGTGTGTGTGCGCAGGGTGCGTGTGCAGGGCCGGGCGTGAGCGCGGGGGAGGGCGAGAGCCGTGCGCGCGGCCTCCCGCAGCCGTAACGCTCTCCACAGTCGCCCCCGCGCCCCCCCGGTGCCCCCGTGCCCGCTCGGCGGCGCCCCCCCCCCGCCGCGGGGCAGCTCGGGAGCCGCAGTTCTCCCGGGGGCCGCGCGGCCGCGGCAGCCAGCGGGCGGACTACACTTCCCGGCGGGCCCTGCGGGCGGCGGGCAGCCAATGGACGCGCGGGCTGGGCGGTGGCCGGGCTATATAAGGCGCCGCCCCACGCCGCTCGTTCCAGCCTCACCTGGGCGCCGAGCGGAGCGGGTTTGCCCGGTACAGGACGGCACGGCACGGCACAGCACAGCACAGCACCAGGTGCGGCGCCGGCTCCCGCTCCCCGGCCGCGGGGCTGGCGGGGGGTGCGGGCTGTGCCGGGGAGGGGGCTGCCCGCAGGGCTGGCGCAAGGAGGGGCTCCCGCGGGCGGGTCTGCGGGCGCGGGGGTCGCGGCGGGGAGCGGGGCTGGCGAGGGCGGGGAGGACCCCCGCGGTGGGTGCGGGCACCGGGCGCCGCCCGGCCGGTGCGGGGCTGCCCGGAGCCGGGGAGCGGCGCGGTGCCCGGGGCGGCGGCGGCCCCGCCCTGCGCTATTGTCCGCGGCGGGGCCGGGTCGCCTTTGTCTGCCGGTCCCCGGGGACCTCGGCTGACCCCGGGGGGGGGGGGGGGGGTGTCTCGCAGGCAAAATGTGCGACAAGCCAGACCTCTCGGAGGTGGAGAAATTCGACAAGAAGAAGCTGAAGAAAACCAACACGGAGGAGAAGAACACGCTGCCCTCCAAGGAGAGTGAGTGCGGCGGGGAGCGGGGCCGGGGTGGGGCCGTGCGGGGGCCGGTGGGGAGTGGCGGCTCGGGGCGGCCGGGCTGCGACCCGGAGAAAACCCTGACCGAGCGGCGGGGGCCAGGGCACGGCCCTCCGGGGCAGCGGGCACGGCCGTGGCTGCGAGCTGGCGGCTCGGGGCCCGGCTTCCCCGAGGGGAGCTGAAGGCACGCGCCCAGCTCGCCGTCGCCCGCGTGCGTGTCGCGTCAGCCCCTGGCTTGAGGTGTCTGACTGCCCCGCTTGGGGCCAGACCACAAAACTGGGCGCCAGGGCCCGAGTGATTGCTCCGCAGCCCTCTCCAGCGGGTGTTTCCACAAAAAACCTCCAGAGACTAATGGCCCTCTCTTCTCTTGCAGCTATTGAGCAGGAGAAGGAATGTGTGAAGTCTTCCTAGAGTGAGGTGGCCTGGCAGGAAGAGCTACCACTTGATTTTTTTTTTTTTTTTTTTGCTTTGAATTAAATCATGTGTTTTTTTTAAATGTACATCATCTATGTGTATAGAAAAAAGCTGCATCACCTTAACCCCCTGTCCCACCTTCCTGGCAGCTCTGGTGGGTGGGGGGAACAAAGCGTGGCTCTCTCAGTCCATCAATAGCCTGACCCAGCCCCATCTCTGCTGCTCAGCTGAGTCCCGCTGACAGCGCTGATCTCGCTCTCATGCAGTGGGGAGATGAGCAAGGGCTACGTGAGGCTCCTGGGGACGGAGCCCTTCTGCCTGGGGGAGTGGGGATCCTTCCTGGCCTGGCCCATGGCCTGGGTCTGTCTTGCATACTCTTCACTGATGGTGTTCTGTAGCCTCACTCACGTTTTTTTGTCTTCCTTGGGGGGAAAAATAAGAAGTTTATTATAAAATAAAAAAATGTAATGACCTACCTATGGCTTGTGGCTTCTTCCCTGGCAAAGGTTCGGGCTATAGCCTGGCTCACTCTGGGGGGCGGGAAGGTCTCTGGTGGTTTGGTGTTGCTCAGGGGGCTGCGTGGGGTGGTTCCGTGCAGGGCCAGCCCAGCTTGGTGTTTGCATAGGGCTGAGCTCCTGGTGGTCTGGGAGGGACCAGGGCTGGGAGCGTTGCTGGGGCTGGGGGCTCAGCTGGCCAAGGCTGCTGTGTTCCACCAGCAATCCCACTGCCATGGTGGTTTCTTGGTGTGTCCTCAAGTAGAGGCTAACCTGGGCCGGCCTGCCTGAAGGCTGAGCCTCCTGCTTCAAAGACATTGGTGTCCCCTGCCTGAAACATCACTTGAGCTGGTCTGGCTGCTCCCCTGTGCGACTGGAGGTGCCTGCGCTGGCAGTGTGGGTGCTGGCCTGGGTCCCGCTGGTGCTGCGGCCACCTCTCAGAGCAGAGCTCTCCCCTTGCTGCCTGGCACAGGTCTTCTCCACCTTGAGCCAACTACCACACCTGCCCTTGGCTGAAGGAGGTTTCTGCAGCCTTGTAAGGGTGGATTAATGCAGTAGACCCCTTGGGTACCCTCTAGGCTGATTGATCCCAGCCATGCCTTGCAGGAGCAGAGATCCCTGTGCCCTGCAGGCAGCCTCCAGCACGGTGTGGGTGAGGGGGAGCTGGGGTCTGATAGTGCCTCCAGGTCTATGCTGAGGCGTCCTGGGTGCTGCCAGGATTTCCCACCTCCGCCTGGCCTGCAGGGTCACTGAACGGGCTGCTTATGGAGGAGGTGGAAGTAAACTTGCCAACTAAGAGCAGAGCCCCTAGTGAGCCTGGTCATCTGGAGACAAACATGGGACTGTTGTACCTGTCTGGACACGGTGCCTACCTGCCTGGTACCTCCACCCACACTGCCTACCAAGGGCTGCAAATAACACTGCTTGCGTGACTGCAACTGCCTTCACCCCTTAAAAAGCAGAACTGAAAGAGCTGAAGGTAAGAGGTTGGTGTTTGTGTGCTGTCAGGGCAGTGTGCAGGTTTTTCCATGGGGTGAGGGTGGTGGGGAGCGATGCTGAGGCCCAGCTGGGGCTGCTGTGACGCTGAGCTGAGCACTGGGAAGCTCAGCACATGCCAGGGTGGCTGTGCCCCCTCAGCACCCTGATGTTCCCAGGACAGCACCCTGTCCTGGACATGGGAATCCTTTTCCCAGTGCCAGCTGCTGGGGTGGGCTGCCAGGGTGGCAGCCGCTGCTCATTGGCCTGGCAGGGCTTGTCCCTTCTTTGGGGGTGGTTTCTCTCGCCAGGCAGGGCAGGCTCAGCCCTGTGCTAGGGAGGGAGCAGGGGGCCTCTTTGGACCCTTCTGTGAAAGCAGAAGGTAGAAAAGGTCATGTCAGCAAGAGCTGGGCTCGGGAGCAGCAGGCAAGGCTTGCAGACCGCTAAAGGTTAAGCACCTTCTTGCTGCTTCAGCATTTCCCCCTCCTGCAGAGAGGCTTTGCACTTGATGCGCCCAGGCTGGCAGTCGCATCAAACCCAGAGATAAAGCCGGCCTGAGCCCTTTCCCTGTCCCCAACAGCCAGAGCGTGAGCTGAACCAAGTGAAGTTTTTTGGATGGAAACACAAAGTGGCAGAGCTGATCTCCTCTCCTCAGTGGGGCTTTTGGGGATAGGGAGTCTCAGTGGCTGCCCACAGCACCCTGGCTGCCCCCGACACCGCCCCCGTGCCTCTCCCTCCTGCACGCTCTTAGTCATGCTGGAACGAGCCACTCTGCGGGCATGGAAAACCACCAGTCGACTTATCTCTCCCTGAGTCACTCGGACCTCTGCAAGGTCACGGCAGGAGTGTCCCGTCCCTGGCACCACCATGCTCACAAAAACCTCCCCCTCGCCCTGTGTTGCACACGTGGGCAGCAGAGACTCTGCCCAGGGTTGCCGGGTGCTGCAAGCGCCTGCTGACCGTGCACCCCCTTCCTATGGGGCTGACCGGTTCACCAGGCAGGGTGAGGGCTGCGGCTCCACGGCGGTTGCCCCAAATGGCAGGGTTGCTGGTGCCAGGAGCTGGCAACGCTCCAGTGTTCACCCCAAGCCTGTAGAACCAGCCCATGGGACCACTTTGCTGCATCCCGGCGAGCTGTGAGGTGAGGACAGGGGTGTCAATGCACCTGGGTTTGGGTTGCCTTTTCACTGTGGCCACCCTGGGGATGCAGCAATGCAGGTTTAGACATGGGGTTAAGTGCTGGCACAGCCGGGTCTGTGCCCTGAGGAAGCCACTCCAGGGGCTGGCAGCCCCAGCCCGGCCCCGGGGACATCGGTTGGAGCTGGGGGCAGCTCCTCAGCCCCAGCAAACCCACCTCAGTGGGTCGTATGGCCAATGTGGCTGTGTCCACCCAAAATGAGGGCAGCCCAGGCACTTCTCCCGCCCACATCCCTGCCAGAATGGTGCATGGGGAAGTACCGGACACATTGGCCAAACCCTGTATCCTCAGGTCTGAGGATAAAGAGAAAGCTGTTTTGCAACCCAGTGCCCAAAATGTTCCTGTTGCCAGCAGAGGATTAGCCGCTAAGGGGAGAACCATTACACGGCTGCCAGTGGTATGGGAGGCCAGGATGCCTGCCAGGCTGATGTTCCCTAGAAACGTGGTGGCTCCAGCAGCACGGGCTGCCCCAGCAGCCACCCGTGCATGGAGGATGCCATCCTGGGAGCCGGGCCTTCCTGGCAGGGCTCAATGCTGCCTTCCCTCACTGGGCACCAGGTAAGTCATATGTGTCAGCTCCTCCTGGCGATATCCATCCCTCTCCCTGGCTGGGGCCCATCCCGCTGCTCCCAGGGCGGTTTCCTCCCATCGCTCGATCGGGTGGTGAGCTGTGGCCGATGCTGCAGAGGAGGGAGGAGGAGGCTGAGTCACCAGCAGCAGGAATTTGGGCAAATATCTGGTGATCAGCAGCACGGAGTGAATTCAGATCGGGGCTTGTGGCTGGGATGGGCGTCTGCCCCTGCCACTGCTCCATCCCCTCTGACTCAGCCGGGAGAGGATTTGGCCCTATGTACACTTGTGTGGAGGACCATAACTCCATCTCTTGCAGGAGGTGCCTGAGTCAGGCTGTGCATGGCTCTGCGCCAGGCACCCCAGTGTCCCCCTCCTCCTGGCCGTACACCCACCCTGTCAGGCTGTGGCACCCTCCACGCACCCTGCAGCACCGTGCTGGTTTGCAGCGCGGATCACCCAGTGCAAGGGAGTCTTTTGCACGCTGTCAGCCGGGGTTTTCCCTTGGCCACCCTCCATCTGGCAGCCCCTGGAGCTGCGGCAGAAAGTGGTGAGAGCCAAGAGGTGGTCGTGACCAGGGCCTGGGGCAGCTCCCGGGTTTGGACAGCAGGAAATTGCCAGCCCCAGCCCATGCCGCGGTCGGTCCAAGCAAACACCCCCTTGGAAGGTGTGGGTTTATCACCAGAGCAAACAGGATAAGGCAAAGCCAGGCTGCGCAGCCAGGCAGATGCCGCATCTCCCCGACGTGCAGGTCCTCCCCCACCCACCGCTCCCTGCATCCCCAGGAAAAACGTGTCACTGCCTCTGTGCCACTCGGGTCAGCCTTTCCCTGCCAGGTCTCCCTTGCTCAGGGACACACGCTGCCAAGCGCAGAGCTCAGACCCTGCCACGGCAGCGGTCGAGAGGGAAGGCGAGGGGGCAGCAAGTGTGAGCGGACAGGGAAAACCTCTGCTGGGAGCTGTTGGGGTGAATACGTGCATGCGTGCGTGCATGGGGGTAGTTATATGTTTGGCTGTAAAAGAGGAAAGCAGAAGACACTGCGCAGTAACAGGGAAATGAAAGTGTTGTGTGAGCTGGTGACCATGGTTCTTTGGGAATGGAGCTGATGGGAGGCCACCACGGGGTGGGAGAGTGTATGTGATGTGGCACTGCAGGCCAGAGCGTCCCCTGGGGACACTCAGTGACACGGGGAGGATTAACAGGCAAGCCATCCTCGTCCTGTGGCGGGGAGCAGTGCCATGCTGGAGAGCCCCCGTGGCCATGGAGCAGGAAAGCCACCGTCCCTGACCAGTGGGTGCAAAGGCACCAGCACAGCAAGCCAGGCGCCTCCGGACACCTGCACTGGTAAACTCACCTGTGGGCTGCGTGGTGGCCGGCAGAGCCAGGCTGCCACATTCGCCACACCCCGACACCTTCCCCAGCAGCAGAGAAGTTGTTGCTGCTCTCAAAATAATGCCTGGGAGGTCAGGTTTACCAGCAGGAGCTTACTCATCCCCGGCCAGTGAGGGCTCAGCCCAAGTCATGATGAACCAGGAGCGCTCAGAGCTTCCTGCCCTCTCCTCCAGAGCCCCGGCAAGGACCAGGCTCCTGTCAGCACCCAGGTCTAAATAAAGCTGGGGAGTTATGCACTGAGCCACCCCACAACCTGCCACGCTCCCCACATTTGCTCGCGTTGTCGCCAGCACGGGGCGCAGGTGGGAGCAGCTTTGCCGCATGCCTTCACCAAGCAGCATGCATGTTGCTGGCGCCTGGGGGTGCCGAGCCCTTCGTTGGCTCGCAGCCCACTCCCAAGAGCAGCCAAAATTAATTGCTCGTTTCTGGCCCCCCCAGTTGCATTCTGCAGATTCCCGTGGGCCCATGGGGCCGTGCCAGGAGCTGCAGGAGCATGTGCTCCCGCAGGGGATGCGGCTCCGGTGTCGTGCAGCAGTGCCCGCACTTGTGCCTGAGCTGGGGCAGCTGATGGCGGAGAGGAGCGCTTTATTTTAGGAAGCAGCTGGCTCACACAGGAGACATTGTTTATCGCCTTTCTTCCCCCTGGTGCTTTATTACAAAGGATTATGGCATGAAAAGCCATTTTGTTCCCCTGCTCCCAATGCATAGCCCCTACTCCATGATTTATTCCTCTCCGCAGGCAGCCCGTACTCTGTGATTTATTCCTCTCCGCGGGGAGCTGGAAGGAGACAAGGTGGGGGCTCATACCCATGGCAATGATGGCAGTAGGGTTGCATCCAGCACCCAAGATGCAGCACAGCGGGGGTTTGCCAGGGTGCCCGAGACTGCTATTTACTGCGCGAGTGCCTGCATGATGTGAGGAAACCTCGAGGGGTGGAAAAACAAAGTCAAAGCCTTTCCGTGGTGGGTGTCACCTATGAGGCAATGTCACCTCGCTTTTTCCGGACAAGGCAGAGGTCGGTGTCCTCTCCCCAGGGCCACTGCTGTCCCCAAGCCCTGGTGCCCCGCTGCTGGTGCTGGCGGCACCATGTGGTGTCACAGCTCCAAACCTGCCTGGATGAGCCTGTGGAGGAACTGCTGCCCACGAGGAACCGGGGCCAGGCTGGGTGCAGAGAACGCGGTGCAGGGTAGGAGCTGGGCATGGATGGTACGGTGCAGGATACAAGCTGGGAGTCAGCATGGGAATACGGCCCTTTGCTGCTTCCCCCAAAATCACCTGCAGGCAGGGCGGGGGCACCTCCAAAGCAGCGGCAGGAGTGGCTTCCCTCCGGCCCTCTGCCCAAGCACTTTCTTTGCCAAGAGGCAGCCGGGACACCATGGGCCCCTCTGTTCCCCTCCTCTGTCCCTGCCACCATGAAGCCTGCTTTGCCACTGTGCGCCTTGGCTGTGAGCTCCCGAGCAGAGCCTGCTGCAGCAGGGGCCAAGCTCCTCCCTGCAAGGCCACGAGCTGGAGCCTGCCAGCCGCCTCCACGGCTTTCCAGGAACCGGTGCAGGAACGATGGGCAGCAGATAAGTGTGTTGCAACAGATGCCTTGTGCCGTCTCCCAAAGCCCCAACCCGCCTGCACACCTGCATCAGGGTAAAATTATGGCTGGTGCTTCCTCCTGTGGTGCTACCTGCTTCACCACCCTGTCACCCAGCGCGTCCCTGATAACCGGCTGAGGGGCTCTGGGGATGAGCTGCGGATGGGTGGGGAGGTGAGGGCAAAGGCTGCGGTGGTGGCATGCAGCTTGGCTGCTGCCAGCCCCGGGGCTGCCGTGGAGCTGGGACAAGCCCCTGCTTGCAGTGTTGTGTCTCGGAAAGGCGGCTCGGCAGCCCCGGCACCTTCCCCTCCCCACTGCCTCTCCCACACCACTCCCAGCTCGGCAGGGACGGACCTCACGGGGCTGCAGTTTTTGCAGGGAGGGCTCCGACAGCACCTCCGGCATCCCAGTGCCATGGCGGGGAGGAGGCGGTGAGGAGGCAGCTCCCACCCCTGCTGCCGTGGTCCCAATTCCCCTGCAGTGTTGGCAGCTGCTCCACCTCCAGCCAGTCACCAGTTACGTGGTCTTGCCACTGTGGATGACGCTGTTTGGGGACACTGCTACACCCCGAGCTACTGCTGCCTGTGTGGTGGCTGGCAAGTGTTGAGTTTGCAAGGCTTCAGCCCAGCTCACGAAAACCACACAGGGCACTTCTTTGGGGCAGCTTGAGCTGTGTGGGGTAGAGGGGGATGTGTGGGTGGCCTTCCCCATCTTTGCTCCGGCTGTGTTGGTCCTGGGGTGGGAAATGGGTGCAGGGGTGCCTGGCAACCACTACTCAGAGCCATAGGCTTGGGGAAAATGGGGGTGGCCAAGGCTGGGGGTGGCTGGGCTGTTCAGGGGGGACATGTGCTGGCGGGTGTTTCAGAGCAGATGCCGTGGGCCAGAGCTGCTGCCGGGTACGGGCCATGGAGAAGCAGCTGCAGAGGCGGGCACTGGGGCTGGAACAAAGGAAGAGGCCCAAGCCCCAGCTGCAGCATGGGACGTGTGATGAGTTCATCAGGGCACGAGCTGGCAGCGCTTTGCATGGCTATGGGCTGGCAGCAGGGACGAGGCTGTATCAGGACTCCTTACCTTGGCATCGGCTTCCCTGTGTTTGCTGTAACACCCAGAGCTGGGAATGAGAGCCAGGTGGCAGGCGCGCCTGTTACAGCCTCTCTGAGTCTTGGATGCAGCCAAGCCCAGGGGAGTAAAACCTCTCATGCTCCAGGAGCCTGGCGCCCTGCAGAGTCCCTGCCCCGCTGCCCTCCTGCTGCCCCCACTGCCCTGGCACTCCTTGCCCAGCACACGGCTCTTGGGCAACATCCCCATCTCCAGACAAATCCCCCTGCAGCAACTGGTGGTGGTACCTAGGGCCTGCCCACAAGGTCTTGTCCTGCCTGCAGTGCTGGGGTGATGCCAGCTCTCGGCAGGCTTCCTGCGAGCGTGAGGTCATGCCCAGATAAACCCGTTCCTCCTTCGCCCTTGAGCCCAGGGCTCGGGTTCCCAGGCGCCGTGGGAAGCACCAGCCCTCCCAGCAGCTCCCCACTGCCTCCCTCCAGCTCCTCTCTTCTGGGGACTCAGCAGGGAGCCCCACTTCTGCAATTCACCTCCTATTTAATTCTCCCCTTGTCCCTGCCAGATCTCCTCAGGAGAGGGTCCAGGCCCCCTCCCCGCTGCATGGCCAAGCAAGCCGTGCCAGGTTGTGCCGCCAGGCTGTGTCACCGCACGAGGGTGGCAGAGCCATGGGGCAGTTTGCAACCCATCAAGCCACAGTTATTCTCCTCAGAGGTCTCCTTTCACTTATAAAATATATTTTTCCCCAAGATGCTGTATTGGGTCAGGCTGAGATGGAGTTAATCTTCCCCCTAGCAGCCCTCACAGCGCAGTGCTTTGTATTGGTAGCTAGAAAGGTGTTGATAACACAGCAGCTGGGGGTGGGCAAGATCTTGGGAGGGGACATAGCCAGGACAGCTGACCCAAACTGACCAAAGGGAGATTCCATACCATATGACGTCTGCTCAGCAATAAAAGCTAAGAGGAAACAGGAGAAGTGGGTGGCATTCATTATTATGACATTTGCCTTCTGGAGCAACCACTATGCCTACTGAAGCCCTGCTTCCCTGGAAGTGGCTGGACATCACCTGCCGATGGGAAGTAGAGAATAAATCTCTGATTTTCCTTTGCTTTCGCACGCAGCCTTTGCTTTTGTTTTATTAAACTTCCTTTATCTTGACCCATGAGTTCTTTTCCATCTTATTTTCTCCCCCCCGGTCCTGCTGAGGAGTGGGAGTGTGTCATGGTTTAACCTCAGCCAGCAACAAAGCACCACACAGCCGCTCACTCACTCCCCCCACCCCAGTGGGATGTGGGAGAGAACTGGAAGGGTGAAAGTCAGAAAACTCATGGGTTGAGATAAGAACAGTTTAATAATTGAAGTAAAATGAAAAAGAATAGTAGTAATAGTAGTAATAACAAGAACAATAATAATATAATACAATAATAATATACAAAGCAAGTGATACACTATACAATTACTCACCACCTGCCAAATGATGCCCGGCACGTCCCCAAGCAACGATCGCTGCCCCCCAGCCAACAACTCCCCCCAGTTTACATACTGAGCATGACGTCATACGGTATGGAATAGCCCTTTGGCCAGTTTGGATCAGCTGTCCTGGCTGTGCCCTCTCCCAGCTTCTCACTGGCAGGGCAGAGCATGGGAAGCTGAAAAGTCCTTGACCAGTGTAAGCACTACTTAGCAACAACTAAAACATCAGTGTGTTATCGACATTATTCTCATACTAAATCCAAAACACAGCACTATACCAGCTGCTAGGAAGAAAATGAACTCTATCCGAGCTGAAACTAGGACAGAGTGATGGAGCAGCTTGGTGGGCACCTGGCAGCCAGCCAAGGTCAACCCACTACAGATGCCAAACAGGTTGTCACCCAGCTCAGCGAGGCAGCCAAGCTGCACAGCCGCTGGGAGCCAAACCTGCCCAGGCACATCCCTGCTCAGATGGGCAGGTGACTCCCCAACGGCTGCTGGCGCCCGCAGCTCAGCCTGGGGGAACATGGGGGCCACCTGAGCACCAGCACAGTCAGCTGGAGCCACTGGCCCTGTGGTGTCCCTGAGGCTTTGGTGTTTGCCAGCCCTGCCCAGGACAGTCCAGGGCGTCAGGGCATGGCACAGTGCTGCTGCAGAGCACCATGCCCCTCCTGCCTTAGCAGGATCTGTCCTGGCGGCCCTGTCTTGCTCAGGAGGTGTCTCACCCCTCCTGGCCTCAGTATTCTTACACGCTAAATTAGATCTCTAATAAATAAGTAATGACGAATAATGGGATTAAACAGCTGCCAGGCAAAGGGAGCTGGCAGGGGGAGGTGTGCCATGCTCGGAGGCTCGCCCCAGCAGTGCGTGGCCCTGGCAGGGCTGGTGCGGGGACCCAGACTGGTTCGGAGTGAGTCCCAGCCGGTGCTGCCTGTACCAGCAACACCCTGCGCTTCTAGCCCTCGTGCTGGTGCGTAGGTGGTTGCCCCAAATACGTGCCCAAGGAGCACCCCCATACTCCCCGGGCTCCCCTGGTCCCAGGCTGCCAACACGCTGCGCCCTCGGGCGCTCACCCTGCCACCCCCTCCTCACCCCCCTGCGCTTCTCTCGTTCCCCATCTCCAACAGATCACCGAGGCTGGTATTACTATAATCCCTGGCTTAATTTAAATCCTCCTCCCATCTCATGTTTTTCCGAGGGAGAAGGAGGAAATCGATGCACTTTCATGGCACTCACTCGGCCCTGGGGCTGGTGCTGGGTTCGGCTGGTCAAAAAGCCCTGGGCATCCACGCGAGGGGTCCCGCTCTTGCCGCCCCCGGGGAAGGTGCCCGGGGTGTCTTGCAGCCCCCAGTGAGCGGTGTCCCCAGGTTTTGGAGCTGTCTCCGGGTGGGCACCAGGCACTGGCGGGAAGAAGAGCTGAGGATGGCCGGGGGGGCAGGTGCCTCCTGCTCCCCAAAACCCGCCTGCAGCCACCCAGGGGTTTGGTCTCCCCCTCCCTCTCCCCCTGCCCCAGGCTGGGGTGACCTTGCCGCTATTTTTCCTTTCAGCCACCTGAAATATTTGTATTTGCTGCCCTTCCCCAGAAAGCTCCTTCTCCCTCCGGGTCCCACGGGCGATGGTGAGGGAGGGGGCAGGCGCACTCCTTGGGGCAGCTGCTAGCCACTTGCCTCCCTCAGCGCTAAACGGGGAATCGAGGAGAAGCCATGCGGGGTATTTGCCGATTTATTTCTGTACATCCCGCTGCGCGCCGCAGCTGGGCTCCCGCCCACTGAGGGACAGGGCCCCGAGCCCGCCGGCACCGGTGCGGGGGCCGGGCGGCCAGGGGCGGCCGGCAGCGGCAGGGCGCAGGGGCCCCGCTCCGCAGGCGGGTACGGGGCCTTCGCGGCGGGGGCGCCGCGGCCCCAGACGGGCCCCGTGCAGGCCCCACCACGGTCTCGGGGCACCCCCCGGTACCGCTCGCCTCAGCCGGGGCGGGGGTCCCACCGCGGCCGCCCTCCCGGCAGCGGGGCGCTGGGATGGAGGGGGGAACGGGTGACACAAGGGCACGGGGGGGGGGGGGGCGAGCGGGGGCAGCCACGGCGGCGCCGGAGCCCGCCCAACCCGCGGGAGGGGCGGGGCTAGGCATGGCCCCGCCCCGCTGCCCGCGCGGCCACCGTCGGCAGGGCGCGTGCGCTGCGCAGGCGCGCGGGGAGCCGGCACCTGCGCCCGGCGGGTCGGGGCTGTGGCGCGCGGGGCGCTGAGGTGAGGTGAGGCGAGGCGAGGCGAGGCGAGGCGAGGCGAGGTGAGGTGAGGTGAGGGCAGGGCCGAAGGGCGGGCGCTATCTCCCTGGGGCTGCCGGCGGCCCCTCTCCCCCGGCCCCTGCCGAGGGGCTTCGCGCCCCCCTCGCGGGCTGCAGCTCCTCGGCCGCGTCCCCTCCCCCTGCGCCGCTCCTCGGCCGCTCCGGCCCGGCGGCCCGGTTGTGGGTCGGGCGAGGGCCCGCCGCAGGGTCTCGCCTCCCGCCGGCCTGGCAGCCAGGGCCTGGGGAGCGGGGTGATACCCGGCCCGGCTCCGGCGCATGCACCCCGCTGTTCTTCTCTGCAGATGTGCGCTGGCGTGAGGGGCCGGCGTCCCGCCGCCCGTCGGGGTTGGCCTCCGAAATAGCTTGCAAAGGGCTGATCAGCGAACGCAGGCTGCAAACAGCATCGGTAACGTCAGCGTCATGGGTGGCAGCGTGCCCGTCGGTGTCATGGCTGTGTCATGGCTGTCAGTAGTCTGCTGGCCTGCCAGGCTCTGGGGTAGCCTAGTGTAGCCCATTAGTCATTTTTTTAAAACGTCTGCTGGTCACTTGCTAGCAAACCATTTCTAAACGGAAACTCTTGTCAGGTCTGATGGCGTGTGTCAGGAAGGGCTTTGGTGACAGGGGGCAGGGACCGTCTTAAACCTCCCTTAGCAAGGGTTTGGAAAAGGAAGAGAAAGGGTTTTGAACAGCTCACCTGCTCAGGGGAGAGTTTCCCAAAGCCATCAACCCCAGGGAGCTATGCTGCAATTCCTGTTTGTCTTGTGGGATATTTGCATTTTGTTGTTTGCTTTAGAACCACTGGGTTGCACAAATGCTTCTCAAATGCCCCATGGCCCATCAAGTTAGTTCAGCCGTGCTTGATTTGGGGAGTTTCTGTGCAGGGGAAGTGAAATTGGTGAGCCTTTAGTTACTTTCTGCACTTTCCACAGAAACTAACTTGAAGCGGAAGCAGAAGTTTCTGATTTTGGCTTTGTGGTGAGCGCTGGTTGAAAGAGCTGCAAAAAGAGTAGAAACAAAGTTGAACAGTCCCCCCTGCGATTAATGCAGAAAGTGGTTTTTGGCCTGGAAGGAGTAGGAGTGCTGATCTGAGCAGTGTAGAGTGCTCCTGCTTCAGTTGGCTGGAGGCTGGTCTGGCAGTGTCATCACGAAGCAGCACTATGGGTCCACACCCTTCCCAGGAATGTTGGTAGCAGGTATAAGCGAGCCAGATCCCAGCTCTTTTCATGCCAGGCTCTTGCCAGCTGCCTCACTCTTCTGGGTAGCAGATTCAGGTGCATGTTCAATCCTCATATCAGATTCCAGAGTGTGTGGGTAGGCAGGCCAAGCAGATCAAAGCTATCGACATCCCCTGGGTTGAGCGGAACCACAGGTTACGCAGTCTGTGCACTCATGCCAGAGCTCCTTTGATTTATTCTTTCCTTATTTTGGGTTTAGCGTCCATAATGTACTGTGTCTGCCCTGGTCAGAAATAGGCTGGGTTCCATTTTACTTAGGGCAAGGGAAACTCTGTCCTCAGCACCTTGTCCTTGCCTGTTTTACTCCAACCATTAGTGCTGCACTTCCAGCTTTTAGAGCTCTGCTGTTGTTCTTCCAGCCTGGGTCAACATTACAAATTGAAAGGCAGTGCACCGAGCACAGCTCTGGCAACCTCACTGACTGATGCTTGTTTTTTAGTGACTGTTATGCTGGAGGAAGGTATTCCCTGGACAGTCCTGGAGACAGAAGCGCTGTATTTCTAGAGCAGGTACAGTACAGACAGCAGCCAAACAAACCTCTTATTCTCTGTTAGGCCTTTACCTGCGCTTGCAGAATGTCCCTAGGAGGGGGGGGACTGGTTGGCACTTGGCCTTTCTCTTGCAACTGCTGACTAAGGAACCTGTGGTGTCGGGGTTGTTGCAATGTGAACTTGCACCTGTGCCTTGGCAAACTGGCCTGTGAAAAGCATTGCCAAAAAAGAGCGGCAGAGAAGCTGGGTCTCTGTGCCTGGGAAACCCCTTCCGAGCTGTAGAGATCACATGCAGAAAACAAGCGCGGCTCCACTTGTAAGGTGAGTCAGTGTTCCTGGGGTGACTAAGAACTGGTTTGCCAGATGACTTGTATTGATGCTAGGCCTGTACATCTTTTACATCCTTCCAGTAGGTTGAGTCAGATAGGAGAAATTATTTAGCTAGTGGTTGTACAGTGGAAAGGAAGGCCTGCTGACGGTGATCCCTGGCAATTTTGCTGTTTCTGTGATAGCCTGAGGGTACAGGCCAGAAGACATGTTTAACTAGTGATGGTATGTTTGGAAAAACTAGACCAGCTTTCAGATACAGAGTTTTCACCAAAAGTGGTATAATTGATACTAAACTCTCAACAGTTGTTCTCACCTTGCACTTAGCGTGGTGACCTGCTGCTTCCATTTTGGACCTGAGGAAGGACTTGTGTGCCTGAAAGCTTGTCCAGTTCCCAGCTGTAATCTCTCTAATAAGAGATTACCTCCTATATACAAAACTAGTTCAGAAATGGGGATGGAAATACCATATTCTTCCGTGTGCAACTTTTCTGCAGAATCCATGAGTCAAGTAGGTATTTTGTACTATTTTTGAACCCTGCAGATTGCCTTGGTACTGCGCCCCTCCGTCCTGCTGCAATGAGTGGGAAGTCCTTGCTCTTAAAGGTCATTCTCCTTGGGGATGGTGGAGTTGGGAAAAGTTCCCTCATGAACCGGTACGTCACCAACAAGTTTGACTCACAGGCTTTCCACACGATTGGTGTGGAGTTCTTAAACCGAGACCTGGAGGTGGATGGACGTTTTGTGACCCTCCAGATTTGGGACACTGCAGGACAGGAAAGATTCAAGAGCCTGCGAACTCCCTTTTACAGGGGAGCAGACTGCTGCCTGCTGACCTTCAGTGTGGACGACCGGCAGAGCTTTGAGAACCTTAGTAACTGGCAGAAGGAGTTTGTCTATTATGCTGATGTGAAGGACCCTGAACACTTCCCATTTGTAGTCCTGGGCAACAAGATAGACAAACTTGAGAGACAAGTGAGCACAGAGGAGGCCCAGGCCTGGTGCATGGAAAACGGTAACTATCCATACCTGGAGACTAGTGCCAAGGATGACACTAATGTGGCGGTGGCCTTTGAGGAGGCTGTGCGACAGGTGCTGGCGATGGAGGAGCAGCTAGAGCACTGCATGCTGGGCCACACCATTGACCTGCACTCCAGCTCCAAATCAGGGTCTTCCTGTTGTTAAGAGTGGCTGCTGCTTCGGGAACGTCGCTCGAGCTGACGGCTGGGTCGGAATAAGTGCAGGCAGCTCTGGGGCACTCTGAGGAGAGTGGCCACAAGGACAATAGGTGGTTTGCTCACTGGGGAGTTGCAGCCTCACCATCTGAATTCTGGATGGAGTTTTTGGGCACAGAGGATGTATCTGCAGGAGGGAGCTGTCAAAAGAGCATGTGAACGTAGTCCTGCTTCCATCTCTGCCTGTTTTAGCAGGTTTAAAGGACTGGGTTAAAGTCCTTTAAATTCACTAAAGACAGCGAATTCTGATCTGTACCAAGAACTGCCTGCGGAACAAAGCTGAGAGCGCTCTGGACGCTCTTTGAAGTATTTCAGTCCTGAACTCAAATACTAGACCCACTAAACTCATGACCTTACTGCCAAAGGAAAGTCTGCTCAGCATACTGAATGAAACTTGTTGTAGAGACTTTAGCCCATGCGACTGTGAGAATGCCAAATACTGGAGTGGCTGAGGTGTATGTATCTGTTGTCTGGGATAAATGCATTGTGTCCTGAGACTGAATTGTGCTGAGAATTGTTAGAGCTCTGATCTGAAGCAACATACGAAGGAGAGATGGACCTGGGTTTGAACGTGGCAGCGTCACTTCTTCGTAGCTGTCTATTTCTGGTCTGTTTTTCCTCACCTCTAACTTTGTCTTGTGTGAGTGTTATTTTGTGGAGAGACTGTCTGCTTCTTGTTTAATATATGTTTCCTTGTCTCTTCTGGAGGCTCAACACCGGATCTCACTTCTCATACCTTGAAGGCCTGGATGAAAAATACCGATGTGGACACTCGCTGGGTCATGTCAAAGGGTCTAGAGTTACTCGGGAGTTCAGGAGATCTGGAGCATGAAACTTCAGCTGGTTTCTGTCACAAGGAATTGCCATGTCCAGATGATACACTCTAGCAGACTGGCTGCTAGGTAGGTGGGATGTCTCCTAGGTGTGCAGGAGTCTGGGGGAGTCAAGCTGTTAAATCCACTCACTCGGTGTGCAGGGCCGGTGACCACTGTGCTTCATTAGCTGGCGGATCAGCGTCTTCAGTTGCTTTAGCACAGATGTTCCCGTCTGGATGCTGCAACATAAAACCATTCACTTTATTGCCTGTTGTGTCAGGTGCAGTGCTGCTGCGCACAGTTAACTCATGGCATTGTCCTGGCCCTGGCTCCCTAACGGGGAATCGAGTACATTTTATCTGTAACTCATCTGACAGACTTTACTGGTGGAGGACGTCCACTTGTTTGACTGGCCTTCGTTAATGGCTGCTGTGTTCAGTCCACTGGGGAGAGAGCCACACTGGTTCCGCCTCTATTCAAGGTGGCTTAAAAACAGTAGGGAGGAGGGCAGGGAACCTCCTAGGAAAGGACACCAGGCTTTGCTGATCCCGGCTCCTGCCCTCTGCGAGGTGTTAGTCCCAAGCTAGCTGTGTAGCAGAGAGATGAGTGCTTGCTGACTGCTGTCTTTACCATTATAACCTCGTGTCCTGCAACTTCCCGTGCAAGCGTTTGTCCAAAACTAAGACTTTGCTCATAAGCACATAGGAGCCTGCCACGGGGAGAGCTTCCCCAAGTACGTATCCACTAGCTGCTGAATGCGATTCCCACTGTGATAGGCTACTGGATGGTAAATTTTGTAGCTCAAATCGAGCAGCCTCGCTTATGCTGTGCTTTAGAGCAGGGCAATCTCTGCCCTCGTGCTGGCTGGTGGCAGCTAATCCCCATCATGCAGCAGTCTCTGAGCATGCAGGGAGTCTCCTCTGGGGGAACTCAGGGTGATCTTGCCCTTCTCCGCAGGACAGCCACATGTGGAAGGGACTGAAGCTTTAATGCAAAGTGCTTTAGAGGGATCTGATTTCTAAACAGGGCTGAACACTCATATTCACAGGGATAGATAGGGAGTGCTTGCAGTTTCTGGAAAACCAGGTCCCTTGAGGTATAAGAGAAGGCTCTGCCTCCGTAGCTGCAACAGATTTTTACAGGATATTAAGGTTATTGTTACTGTTTATTTACCAATGTCTGACCTTCCCAGGCCTCTAGATTTTTCTTCAGTTTAACACTGCTTGATATTTCCTTCACAATCCCAGACCGTGACCTGTGGTTCTGATTTACACCTCTGAACAGATGCATTCCCCCGGCGCTGGTTCGCACAGGGGCCCTGGGGTTGGAACAGGCTCAGGCCCTCGTGCGCTGCCCGGCCCTGCCAGAGGGGCTGCTGAGGGAGCTCCCTGCGGGTGAAACTGCCTCTTCCCCAGCGCGGATCTCATGGGATCTGTGTGAGAACTGGCTCCTTCTGCGGGAGAGGGCAGAGACTGAACAAGCTGGGGTGTAGGAGGCACCGGCGCAGCACGCTGTTTGCAGTACCCTGGGTGCGTGTTGGTGCTGAGAGCTGAAGCTCAAGAGCCTCATTGTGCACAGCCTGTGCACACGGTATGTATTGCCAGAGGGTGTTACACAGCATCTTTTATTCCTAACAGACATTGGACATTATTAGGTTTATGTGTTTTAAAAAAAACATTAAAAAAGTATAGTGTAATATATTTAAATTGTTTAATTTATTTTAAATGATGCGCACAATTTCCAAAGGAGCCAGGATTTTGAACTCTTTGTTGCAAAGTTCAGTGCCAACAGCCATCCCCTCCCTGTGTCCACTCATGCTGCTGTGGTTGTTGCTATTGCTACAGAACTGGAATTGTAAAACCAAGATTCTACCTTTATTTCAGCAAATAAAACATGGATGTAGTCAAGTGAATTCAGGAAGTGGCTGCCTTCTTGGTTTACCAAAGTTCAAGTCGGCTCCTGTTCTCCTGAGGGATGTGGAGCTGGGTTGGTTGTAGCATCTGGCAGAGAGAAGTCACTGAGGGATCAAAGAGGTTGGTTATTCCTGAATGTATGTAGCTAGACCTGTAGTTAAATAAATACAGCTTATTCACCAGCTGAATCCAGTGACCAGTTTTGTCTTTTCAAGAGTGTATCAGAAAACACTTTCATAACAGAAATATTCCACATTGCTTCCCTCTGTCACTACATTTTAATTTTCAGCCTAGGCTCTCGGCAGCAAGCCGGGTACTTCCCTTTGATTTCTTCCTGTGATCTTGGAACCAGTCCCTTGGGCTTCAGGGGGTTGTAACCAGGCATGACTTCCATAGGACGCTGAGATGGAAATCGGCATATGGGGACTGTTCTCTTCTGCTGACCTGCCAGGATGGTCGCTTATTTTGGGAGGCTTTCTCTGTGTTTGCAGAGTCCGTGCCTGCTGTTTCTGTTGGCAGAACCTTTTGGTTTATTTTTCTCCCATGCTTCCGGAGGCAGAATAGGGTTTCAAGTCCTTGGAAATCCTACTTTTTAAATGTGGGCTGGAGTAAGTGGGGGCCTCCAGCACCTTACTTCAGCTGTTTCAAAACAGCTGAAAGCAAACAGCCGATGTGACCTGGTGAGAGATGGTCCCAGCCTTGGAGGAGTCGTGGGGGCTGGGTGAGGCTGTCTCACGTCAGCGAGCATCTGTCTAAAACCGTCAAAACCACTGACTCCCCTGGTGTGAGCAATAGTGAGACTGTTCCCTCATTCCCCACTTGCCCACTGCAAGCAGCAGTGGAGGGCTCAGTAGGTTTTGCTGTGGCTTGGGGAGAGGATGGATCCCTGGTGGGCAGAGGAGTGTCTCCAAAGGAAAGCAGTGAGCTGCTTCTGTGTGCAACAGGTGCTACAGCATATCCCTGCGTGCTTGCAAAGGAGGAGCGGTAGGGACTCTCCTGGTCCCATCCATCCCTCTCTCCCCCAGCCCTCTCGAGGATTTTGCTGCTCTGGGCCACGTAGCGCAGCTGTAAGGCCGTGCAGCTGCTTGATGGGCTGAGGAAACGGAAATCTTGTCTAGAACTGCTAGCGGAGGAGCCCCAAACGGCTGCAGATGCCGTGGAGGTGCTGTGCTCTCTGGGTGACCAAGGCTGCTTGCACACCACGCGTCTCCTCAGCGCAACTCCTCCCTAGCTCTGGAGGCTGGCTCCTCGCAGCAGTGCAGCTGTAAGGAGGCTTGCGGGAACATGACCTCTCTGGGGACTGCGTGTTTCTTACGTGTGTCTGTGAATGAGCAAAAAGATATAGAGAGTCTAAAAATGGCCTTTCATTTTAGCTTCTGAACCCCACTCCAGGCTCTAGTGCTCCAGGGAGTTTGCTGCCGCTCTGGCGCCAGGGGCACCGGCGTGGCCTGCTCTGGAGGAGGGAGCACTCCCTGCTCTGCCGAGGAGGGGCACGGTGGGAGGCAATTGCAGCTCCAACAGCGGTTGCCCAAAGGCCTCGGGTGAGTCAGAGTGCCTCGACTGAGAGGCTGGGGCCTGGGACAATCCGTGAAGTCAGTGAAATCGTGGGTTACCTCCTGAGGCAATTGATTGGGCAAAAGCAATTGGGAACAGACAGAGATACCCCTTGACCCCCATGCTTGCATGGCTGGTGGAGCAGCTCTTTCCTGGTGGCTTCAAGGGGTCCTTCAGGGGCTGGTGCACGTGGCCACGGGCGGACGCAGGACTCCTGACTTCACGAGCAGCCAAGTACAGCATCTGCCTGTGCTGTTGTCAGTCTTAGTCCTTTCTGTGAGGACTTCCCGCTTGCTATTCCCTCCTTGTCCCTGGGCATCTCCTGTGCAGAGCCAAACTGTGCGCAGAAACGGAGAGAACCCAGCTGGGTGCCTGAGGCGGCAGGTGAGACCCTGCGTGGGGCAGATGGGCAGCAGTGCCATGCCATGGCCCCTGCAGGCCGGGCTGCTGGCCCGCCCTGCCCCTGCCAGGTCACCGCTCACCACTCGCAGCCCTTCCCCTGCCCTAACTGAAGCCAGGACAGGGCTGGGGGGAGCGTGAGTGTCCCCTGCCACGGCCGTCGTGCCCGCCGTCTGCTCTGCCGAGTGTTTGTGCAGGCAGAGGGTGGAGGGCTGAGCCGAGGCAGCGGGCAGCTGTTGGGTTTGCCTGCAGCGCTGCCTGCTTTCCCTGAGCCTTCCTGCTCGTCCCACGCAGACTTACCCCTCGCTAAAAGAGCAAGGCGGGGGACTGTGCCTGCCTGGGTGACTTCAGAGGAATTTGCTATGGAGTTAGGGGCTTGCAGACGGGCTTTGACTGGCAGCATGTGAACGTTTTGTGTAGCTTTTATTTGCTTTCCCTTGACTGGAGTGTGCAGGACGGAGCCCAGTGTAAGTGACGGCACTAGAGGGAGATGGCAGCTGTTTTTTCTGGTGTGTGGCGGGTGTGCTGGCTTTGGTTTGGAGGCTCCCCGGGCGCCCGTAGCAGGAGACGTGCCTCTGCAGCGAGGGCTCCCCGGGGAGCTCGGGCAGCGCAGCGGCAGCCACGGTGGGGCAGGGGCCGGGGGCGAAGCCGGAGCCCGACGGCAGGGCCCGACGCCCGCCCTGTCCCGCTGCGCCCCGGCAGCGCCAGCCCGGGCCGCTGCGGCCGGCGGCCGCGGGGAGGAGACGGAGGACCGGGGATGCGGGAGCCGGTCCCGCCCCGGCCGAGGGAGGCGGCCGGGAGCGGCATCAGCCTGGCGGAGCGCTGGGGACCCGGGGCCGTCCGTACACGAACAGCCCTGAGTGCCGCCGTCCCCTCCCCTCTCCTTCCCCTGCGCAGGGGAGGTGTCTGCCTTCCCTGGCCCAAGGGCTCGCTTGCTGGCAGCGGCAGCACAGGGCCGCCTCCCGGAGCGGCAGGGCATGGGATGAAGGGGTGGGAGTCGCCTTGCCCGCTCACCAGCAAGGCAGCCCATGGCCACCTGCTCCAGGGTCCCTTCCTCTGGTCCAGTCTTTGCGGGAGCAAACTGCAGCCGCGTTTCAGCTGCTAGGCAGGGGGAAAGTGTTTGACTGCGCTGCCTCCCCTCCTTGGAGCTCTGGTGATGGGACAGTTTACAGAGATGTGGTTTGGTACGAGGCAGGGTTTACTCCCTGTCTTTCCTCAGCCAGTTCCTGGAGGACACCGGGTGCCCAGAGAAGGAGCTGTGAGGGCAGGTCCCATGTCCCCAGGTGGGGTGGCAGCAGGACACAGCCAAGGGCACACCGGACAAGAGGCTACATGTGTCCTTCGGCCTTCGGACTTGCCCAGCACCCTGGCCATGCTGGCCACTTTCACACGCTACCCGCGCGCTGCTGTCCCCAACCCTCACCCCGGCCGGGGGGCACCAGTCTCTGCCAGGGGAAAGAGATGGTGTTTTGTTCCCCAGCTCGCTCCTGCCCAGCGGCTGATCATGCACACAACACAGGGCCCTTTCAGCATGGGGAGAGGAGGGTGATGGCATCTGGGAATGTGGGGAACAAAGGGCCCCATTGATGCTGGCTGCATGGTTTTCTGTGAGCCGCGGCAAGGCCGGGGGTGCAGGCACAGCTGTGCACTGAGCTGGGGCAGCAGCAATGCATGAGCTAAACCTCCCCCGGCTGGGCTGCATGAGAAGCCTTGCTGCCTGCCCCGAGGGGGCTGAAGCTGGGGAGGGAGGGGAGAGTGGGATTTGGGCTAGCATCCCATTTAGGAAGAGCAGCAAGGGTCCTGGCCGTGGGTAGGTAACAGCCTGCTGGCTCTCAGCCCGCCCGGCCGCTCATAGGCATCTAGTCTTTCCTGAAATCTGCCTCTCGGGCAGATCCACTGCAAACGGGAGCAGTGCCGGCGTCTGAGCGTGGGGCTGGGAGCATCCCTCTGTGGCCTCACTCCCCGGAGGCTCCTGAGCACACCTCCTAGGGGGGATTTCCAAGAGAAGCAGTGTTTGAATTGATAATTTTTGAGCAGCTGCTGTGGAAACATGTGTCTAAGGGCAGTGTTCGTCTGATCAGGGGCAGAAAGACACCAGCTGATGACCTCCTCACACACCACCACCGTGCAAACTGTTAAGGACCCTGTGTCAAATGTGCCGCAGCCACCCACAGAGCATGCGACACGTAGGGCCCTGCGGTAGTCGAGTCCACCCTCGTGCCTAAACAAGACGCTCCTATCTCACACAGGGCTCTGCAAGTGAGAGAATCGTGCATCCTGCGTGGCTCTGGATGTGCTCGTACCACGTGCATTGCCTGATGCGAGCTTTGCTCGAGCCATGCCGTTTAGTTTTGCTTGTGGTTGTGCTGTAGGTGCTATATTAGGAGACGTGGCAAAGGCTGTCACCACGTAGGCTGAGTATTAAAGGGCAGCAGCACATCACCAAGCAAGAGCAAGCAGCTCCTACAAGACCCCAGCTTTCCTCCAGGTGGCTGGAGGAGAAATAGAGGTTTTAAGGGCTCCCCAGCTGGAAACAAAGATTTTGAAGTCAGGGTTATGAACCTCATGGCTGGGGTGGGAAGGAGAGGTGGGCAGAGTCCTGGGGAGCTGCTGGCCCACACGTGGGGCTGGTGAGCGCTGCTCCTCTGGGACCTTCTCTGCTGCAGTCTCCCCTTCCCTGCTTTTTTTTTGCCACTGGGGCAGGGAGGAGGTGGGAAAGCCATCACAACAAAAGGACAGACAGACGTATATCTTGTTCAGAATGTTCTTAATTTTAACTTATTTTCTTTAATTTTTATAAAATACATCTTGTAAGATAAGTCTCTAAAAACTTGCTCCTTTTTATTGCTTGTTAACAAGTTGAAATTCTAGATCAGAAAGGAAGGAAACACTTTCAGTTGATTAACTCTCTTTTTGCGTGTGTGTGTGTGTGTGTGTGCACGTGTGCATGTGTGTGTGTGTGTTTGGGGTCTGGGGACGAGGGTGGGAAGGAGGATCTGGTTATTTTTTGTTAAATGGATACCAAAAAAACCCCAGCAAACCCCCAAGAGAGATAGCATTGATGTGAATTTCCAGATCTTGGCTGGTTTCTCCCCACCCTGCCGTCCCTCCTGGCATCTCCCCCCTCCCCAGCCCGTGTGCGTTGGTAGCCTGGCCAACCTATTTCAGCATTCCCGGCAGCAAGGATCCTTCGAACGCTCTGCTCAGCAGATCTGCTCCTTTATCCTTGCCCCTGCTGAAACAGGTACTTAAAAAAAAATATTATAATAATACAGACAAAAAAAAAAAATCCATGCAAGATGGAGCTACAGTCTGCCACTGAAAGTAGTTTCTCCAATAAATAAACACTAAGATTAGCATTAAGGAGAGGCAGGGAAGAGCAAAACAAAATACCGGTTGGTGGGGAGGACTGGAAACAGCATTTTGGCGGGTCTGGCTGGACCAATGCTACCCAGCCAGAGGACTTTCCTCCAACTGCCATGGAGAGCGATCATGGGGGAGAGGTCGTCTCCACCAAACCCCTTGCCCTGCTGCCCCCCTCCGTGGGAAAAGACTGAACTCGCACCAGAAGGATCTGGTTTCTGCCCCGTGACGCCCAAACTGCCACCTTTCCTTCCCTCCCCAGCTTCTTCCTGGGTTTCAACTGGAAGCGAGATGCTGCCAGTCCCTCCTGCCCTGGCAGACACAAGACAGTTGTCCTGACTTGCAGGAAATGTGGGGAAAAAATGTGAGGGGGAGAAGAGGACAGAACGAGGGAAAGTTACGTTTGACACAGGTGAGAAACAAATCAAGCTCTCCGGCGCAGCGGAGGTTAGAGAAGCAGACGTCACCCCAGAGAAGAGCACCATTGTGAATGGACGAGAGCGTGCGGCAAGCGCGGCACTTGCAGGGCGGGCGAAGGTGCGCGGTCCAGAGGGTCATCCCCTGCCTACGGAGGGATGGCTCTGGCTTTACGCTCCCGGGACACAGCACAGAGATGTCCTCTCTCGGTCAAACCTATCTGCCACCTCTCTGCTGCCTGGAGGGTAAAGCCAAGAGTCCCCCTTGTCTACAGAGACACCAAACTCCTTTAGGCTTTCATAGGGGCAGCTGGGTTAGGGCTTTATCAGCATCGGGGTCAGCACTCTCTTCTCCGCAATGGGAAGATCCTTGCCCTGAACTCCCTTTGCTTTGGCTGCAGCAGGCAGTTTGGGGAAAATTCATCTTTCTTTGCTAAGGGGAAAAAAAAAATCCTTCTCTTATTCTCCATCCATGGGTGGTGACAGCAGACAGCTCCAGGAGAGTCACTAGCAATGGTACCAGGACTGGGCCAACTTCCTTTTCTCTCTAGGTAGCCTCTTGCTACTCATGGAGCAACCTACATGGATTTCCTCCTCCCAGGAGCATGAAGGCCTTGCTCATCCCTAGGCAACATCGGGACAGTGGAGTAAGTCCCTCCTCTTCTCTGGCTGGTTTTGGTGGGCTTGGCCCTAGAGCAAACTGGTTACAGATGAGCAGAGAGAAAAGTGCATGAAGAGATGTCCATTGGTGGGAAGCTCTCCTTCCTGGTCATGCTCAGCACGATGGATGTGAGGCAAGAAGAGGAGGGGAGTCAGCGGCGAAGGCAGAGTTAACGCAGGAGACCTGGTGTCAGGTGGCTGCAGTGTTAAAGCCTCGGGGTTAGGGAAAAGAAGGGCATTTGGTCTGGCTGGGCTCCACCGTGCGGGCTAGAACTTGGTGCCTCGGCCCATCAGCTTGAGGACAGCAAAGTTGTAGGTGGCGGCGATCATGAAGGTGAGCTGTGGGTGGGAAGAGAGTGAGCGAGGGGAGAGGAGGAGAAATGAAGCTCCCGTGGGCGAGGAGGGTGGGACTCCTCGCTGAGGTATGCCCGAGGTGGGATCCCCAGCCCAGCACCCCAACAGGGCAGGTGCCCCATGAAGCCCTGTGGCCCTGCTGCACCGACAGGATACCACAGAGTCTCGTCACTGGTGTAAAGCAAGAGGAGAGCTAGGGAAAGGCAGGGGACTCAGTGCATGGGCAGCAGGACCTCTCCCTGGTGGTCTCCTAAAGCCTGTCCAGATCCCCTCCAGCAGCCGCTTCTACTTGAGGTGCCTGAATTCGCCATTTGCACTTATGTGCCAGAAAATGACACGAGCACGGGCTCTGTCACATCCGTGCCCACCACCTCTGTTGTCCTCTGCCCCCACATCCTCACCGGGTGGGGGAGAACGGCCGGGCAGGGGGAGAACGGCCGGGCAGGGGGAGCACCGACTCACCAGTGAGACCAGCGTGGCGGCTGCCCCCACGAAGGCCGCGATGAAGAGGTGGAAAGTCATCTGGAACTGCAAGGGAAGAGGGGGGTGAGCTCCTGGGGTCCCGCATGCCGGCTGGAGAGGCCGGTGCCAAGGCCACCCACTGAGGGGAGTGCACGTCAGGTGATGAGAAGTGCTCACCTCGCTGGTCTTGCAGATGGAGAGCAGGTTGGAGCCACACACCTTGCCAGGGAAAGCGTTCCAGGGCAGGACGCCTGGTGAGACGTGGAGAGCTGGGTGAGCTGGGCACGGCTGCCAGCCGGCTGCCTTGCTCAGCCTCCCGCAGCCACGTGTGTCACACACACCCTGGCGTTTCGGGGCTCTTCAGCACTTGCCCCTGCTTTATCCCAGCCTTATCCACCTGGATCCTCTCCTCCATCCCCTCTCCTCCTCCCTGAGCCCTGGCTCCTGGGCGGTAAACACAGCACTCACCGTACATCCTGGCATCCGCACACAGGGTGCCGATGCTGGCCGAGGTCTTGCTGGGGTTGGCAATGGACTGGCAGGTGGTCCAAGTGTTAAAGTAGATGTAGACAGGCACCGCGGAGCAGGCAAAGACCAGGAGCCAGATGATGGTCAGGACGTAGGTAATGCCCACAAACTGCAAGGGGCAGGACAAGCCAGGGCAGAGCCGTGGTTACTGAGCGGCCAGGGACATGGACAGGGGAGCGCGAGGGTCCCCAGGCAGGAGGGGGCGTGGGGCAGGCAGGGGACTGAGATGCTGCCTGCATCTGGCTCCACACTGCCCGCCAAACCCAGCATGTCCCCAAGCAGCCAGCATGGAGCAAAAGCCCAAGCCGGGCACCCCTGCAGCTCACGGGGACAGCATCAGCCCCAGTCTTGCGGCTGGCTTTGCGTATGTGGGGGTGACCAGTGGCAGCAGCAGAATGGCTGCCTCGTCCCATGCTGGGGCGGGGAAAACCATGGCCGCAGCCAAGCAGGGTTTGGCCTCTGCGGGAGGGCAGCTGCAAAACCCGCCTTGGTGTGCAAATGCGGCTTTCCTGCCCTCCCTCCGCGATGCCACCCCGACCGGCCCCCGAGGGAACCACAGCCGTCCCCCTCTGCTCCCCCAGGCCACGGGCTCCCCTTGTCAGCACTTTGTCATGGTCCCCAAGCACAGCAGAGAAGACAACCCCGGGGTCAGTGGGTGCCAGAGAGCCTCGGGCTGCCGGCACTGCAGGGATGCTCATGACTCTCCATAACGATGCTTAAACATGAAGCGGTTTTGTTAAACGTGGCCATTTGGGCTGCTTTGGTCCCCAGGGACCACAGTGGGCCTGGGGGAGGGTGGCTGGGCTGCGCTTCCCTTTGGGATACCCCGAAACCCGGACGGCCGCAGTGTCCTGCCCTTCGGCCACGCCAAGCGTGGCGAACCCGCTGCGGGCGCGCGAAGGGGTGCCAAACCCCAGTTAAGATCACCTTGTCAGGATGTCCTAGCCACTTTCCCAAACACTGACACACCCGCTGCAACGAATGAGCTCGCTGGGGGCCTCGCGCTCCCCTCCCTTTCGGGCCCCCAGTTACCGTTGCGCTGAGGCCCTTGCCGCAGATGGTGGTCTTGTAGTCCCCGAAGATTTGCCGGACGGCACCGGTGGTGTAGAAGCCTTCGGCCAGCAGCAGAGCTCCGTAGAGGAAGAAGAAGGAGGCCGTGCCATAGATGACGTACTGAAAAGCGTGGATGCTGCCGGGGAGAGGAGCGGGCAGGGATGCTCAGGCACCGGGGCGGTGCTGGGGAGCTCAGCCCCGCATGCGGCATGGCTGGGGCAGCCTGGCCACAGTGACTTACCCTCCCCGTGCCACCCCAGGGGGACCAAAACAGAGGGTGAAGCCATGAGAGGAGCAAGCCAGGGCAAAGCCATGGCAAGCAAGGCTGGCTGCTGCTGCCAGCTTCCCCGCACCCTCCATACCTACCCCATGCAGAGGTCCAGCACTAGCCAGGGCACCTACCGAGGTCAGATAAAAACAGGGCTGAAACGGAAACAAGTGGCCACCGGACCCTGCCATGCAGCCGTGGCATCGGCACACAGCAAACGCAGCCTGGGGTCTCCGTGGTGCCCGGGTGACAGCATTGCCCTGGCCAGCCCAGCCGGACACCTCCTCCCCGCACAGAGCAAGACGGAGACACAAGGGGCCCCGGCGTGAGAGCGATGCACCACAGCAGGGTACTTACACATCGATGAGATACTCATAGTCCTGGTAGTTTTTGGAGAAGTAGGTCTCAATGAGCTGTTCAGTGCCTGTGAGGGCTTCGTGCCCACAGCCACAAAACAGCGCCACCCCGAAGAAGCACAAGCCGGTGGCAACCAGCGAAGCAAAAGGTGCCCCGATGAGACATCTGGCACAGCACTCGAGCAAACCTAGGGAGAAGAGAGGTGACGTGGGACAGGACTGCTGGGACAGGGAGCGTGCAGATCCTGCAGCTCAGGAGCAGGCAAGCGTGGGGGGAGGGAGGTGCTTGGCGGGAGGAGGGAAGCAGGTTGAAGAAAAACCCAGAAATGATTTATTGTGGTGCTGGAGAGCCGAACCCAGCAGCTTCCCCGAGAGCTCTCTAAGCAGCAGGGCAGGATCACAGCCAAGTGTGCCCAGGGACAGGGGTGACGGCAGCGTGGGGCACCGGGGCTGCAAGGCAGCCCCTGACTGTGAGGTGGATGGGGAGCGGAGGTGAGCCAGCCGCGCCAACCCGTGCGAAACAAGATGGAAATACAAGGCGATGTAGCGTAATGCCAGAGGGACCCAGCAAACAAGCTGCTAATGGGCTGCAGCAGCCCTGTTACGCGGGCAGATGAGCTTATGGAGAGAAGCCGTGTTAGTTCCTCAAACGTCAACGCTTGTGTAATAGATTTACTCCTCCAGGACAGATATTTGGCAAGAGGGCACGTGTACCTGTGCGTGGGTAGGGAAAGTGAGGGCACGTGCCAGCATGCTGCTCAGATTGCCTAAATGCTGGATTTTTTCCAGCGGTGGGGCCACGGGCACCTGCTCCTTCTGCATGTCGGGGCTCTGACGTGCAGGATCATTAGCTCAGGTTCCCAATGGGCTGGGTTGGGAGGTGCTCAGCCAGCTGCTCTCCTGCCCGGTTCGAGGGCAGGCAGCCAGGTGGGTTTGCACAGGAGGGTCAGTTTAGCTCCAGCTAAGCTGTGATAACCTGCTGCCCTGGCTGTGCAACACCTCCATGCAGGGAAGCTGCTCCCCTTCCCCAGGGTGCAGGCTCCGGCACCCCACTGTCCTGGGCACAGCAGCTGCCTGAGCACACCCTGTCTGGGCATAGCATTTGTGCCTTGAATGCCAAAAAGGCACCCGTGGGAAGCGTTCCCAAACCCACGCTCCCTCCACGGGTCCCACAGTGCTTATCTCCTCCCTCAAAGGACAAGAAAGCCATGGGGTCCCGGCCAGCAGTGCCCTCCCCTCCCTGCTGGGCGCAAGGTCGCGCCGTGGCACCAAGGACAATGGGGGATTGTCCCTGGCACTGCCACCCCAGCGGCTGCCTGTGCAGAGAGCAAACAGGGAACAAAGGCAGCGCTATGGGGGAGTGCTGGGACCCCTCCCGCTTGTTTGCCTTGGACGTGGCAGGTCCGGGGGGGTCCCGCTCCCCCCCAGCCAGCACTGTTCCCCAGACCTCACTGGGACCCACGGGGACGGCCCTGCGCACCCAGCGGGGTGCTGGGCCAAACGTGCCTTTTTTATTTTTAGTCACCTGGTGCGGCAGGTGCCCGGGGCTGGGGCATGGCGAATGGCCCCACTCCCGGGGGGCTGTGGGCCCCGAGATGCGGCAGGGCCTGGTGGGCTCCTTGCCACAACTCCAGCCCCTTGGGCTTTGGGAAGCTGCGCTGGGGAAGCCTGGGGAGGGGAAGGGACGAGAGAAAGAGCCCTTGTGCCTCACAATCCCGGGCCTTGTACCCGGGCTCAGCTGCTGTCAGAGCCAAACAATACGCTGCAGAAAGCAGGAGGAGGAGGAGGAGGAGGAGGGAGGGTGCCGGCAGCCCATGGCACCTCTGGGAACAGAGCACCCCTGATGCTCTGGGGGGTATGCCGGTAAGTATTAGCTCTGGTGTATTGGTAGGGAAACTGAGGCACGCAGAGTGCCTCCATTTTCCCAAGGCTGCTGGCATACAAGTGGCATGAGCTGTGGCAGGTCTCAGTGCCCTACCTGGACCTCCCAGCTCCCACCAGCCCCAGGCAGGAGCTCTCATCTCTCCCGCCCATGTGGCAAGGGCTTGGGTGGGACCAGCTGTGGGGATGGCATCTGTCCCCACAGACAGTGTGTGAGCACACAAAGACAGAAAACGGGAAAGAAAACACCGTCCCCGCCATGCCGAGGCATCCTCCCCGGCAGGTCCCATGGCCGGCATGGCCACACTGAGGCCACCAGGACCCGACCGGTGCCAGAGGAAAGTTTCAGGGGTCTCTGCTCTGGGACAGGGTCCCCAGAGCCACCAGTGACAGCTCTCCAGGTGTCCGCCACCCTCACCCCATACTCACCCATGATGCTGGACTTGGTCAACTCCCCCGACGGCCCGCTCGGCTGCTTTGGTGCTATCTGCGGGAGCCCTCGCCTGCCTGGCGGTCCCTCGCCCTGTATTTTCCCCTCTGGGTGCCTGTCCCGCTCTCCAGCAAAGAAAAGGGCTCTCTGAGTGACAGCCACCCCCCTTAAAGGGACAGGACCCCGCCCCTCCCCCCGGCCCCCCCAGCACCCCTTGGCTGCCAGCTCCTGGGTGCCCAGAGGCTGCGTGGGCAGAGCTGCCCCACAGCCCCGCTCAGGGCTTTTGGGGGAAAAGGTTTTTGCAAAAGAAAGAGAGCAGCTTGGGGGCTGGGGTGGGCTCATGGGATGCCCCCTTGTTGGTGGCTCTGGGGACCCCCTGGGCCCAGCCGGGCTGTGTTTGCCCGGGCTGCCCGCTGTGGCAGCATGGGAGCCCAGCCCCCCAGGACAGCAGTGATGCCCCTCTGTCACCTCCCTGACCCCCCAGCACCCATGAGCGGAGAACAGAGCTTTCCTGTCCCAGGGACCTGCTTTCAGCCTTGGGGGCTCCAGACTGGGAGCTTTCCCCCTTTTGATGGGAATCCTGCAGCTGTGGGGGAATGGCGCTCAGGTGGGCACATCCGTGGGGTACCCAAGTGATGGGTATGGCTCCAGGGCTGCAGCAGATGGAGCCAGCTCCCTTGGGTGCTCCTGCTCCCATGGGTACCCCACCTCCCTTGGATGCCCCATGGATGCTTTCAGCTCCCCTGGGGACTGCGGCTGCAGAACCAGCACAGGGTCAGGGAAGCCTGCAGAGGGCAACCGGCCCCTTCCCGGTGGGCACGGGGTGGACAAAGCCCCGCTGTGTCCCTCAATGCCCCTCTTTGTGCCAGACAGTGAGGTGGCAGGGCCTGGCTGTCCCTGGGGCTGGGGCCGCTAGTGGGCTGGGGGTTCCTTGGCCGTGGAGGGCCAGGAGCAGGGTGGGCCACCTTGTGAGGACCCCTGCCCCTTCCTCACCCACCCAAACAGCCACCCCTTGGCTTGCCTGCAGATGTCCTGGGGGGAAACACCACTTGGGCAGCTGTGCAAATGCTTCATGCAGGGCTTCATGCTGGCCAGCTGCACCCCGCATCGGTGGGACCCAGCTCCTGGCCCCCCCCAGCACCACTCCCTGCCTCCGTTTCTTACTGCAAGGCAGGGTGGCAAAGGGCTGTCCAGTGTCCCCAGCCAGCCATAGGAAGGGAAGGGCTGGGGAGGGACAACAGAACAGGGAGAGCCTCTGCCACCGCTGAGGGCAGCATCCTTGCGCACCTCCTTTGGCACCCACCTCCTGGTGGCACCCAGTTGGCCTGGCAGCGATGTCACCCAGCCACGGTCACCTTATAATGGCCACGGGAGGGTGACAGCCTTGCAACATCCCTTTGGAAATAACCTGTGGCCACTATGGGCCACCAGCAGGGCCCAGCCTGCACCCCAGGGAAGCACAGGGGGACCCCTGTCCACCAGGAGGAAAACATATGACATAAAAAAACCCCATAAATACAACATATAAAATATAACATAACATTAAAAAAAAAGACATTGGGGAAAAAATATAAGCCCTTATTTTTCTTTCCATAGAAATTCCAGTTTTGCTGACTCTGCAATTTCTGAACACTCTCGAGGGGAGCAGCAGCTTTACCCCATCGGGGAGAAGGTGGGCAGCTCAGAGGGACTATGATGTGGCTTAAAATTCTTGGTGATCAGGCACTGTTTGTCAGCAAGCATTTCCCTCCTGGGCTGGAAGCCCCTTGGTGCTGCCACTAGCATCACCCCCTAGCAGTAGGGACCAGCCCATCTCCCAGCAGTGCTCCCATGGGTGCTCCAGAGTGGAGCTGCAAAACAGGGAGATGCGGAAAAGGGGTAAATCCCCTCCCTGGATTTCTAAGTCTTGAGGGAGAAGAAAGCATTCAGGAAAGTGGTGGGGGTTGCCTTTCCTCTTCCATCGGGGCAGGTACCCTGCACTGAGCAGCTGGGTGGGCAGCCAACAGCGCACCCCAAACACTGCACTGCCTGCCTGCACTGTGGGGCAGAGCCCCAGGGGTATGTGTGGCCACGAAGATGCTGAAAAGATCTTCTTGCATCCTTCTCCCTTTGCATTTCAGTTGGAGAGGTTGTGAGAGCCTTTCCTGCAAATCCTCAGTGCATAACCACATGCTTCTGCACGCTTGGAGCAATCCTGCAGCTCAGCCCCTTCCTGGATGAGGCCCCGAGGGCAGCGTGCGGCTGCAGGGAGCCTGCCAGCCTGCATAAAAGTTTCCTTGTCAGCTTGTCCCTGCCGGAGAAAATGCTGCTATTTCTCAGGCAGGGAACGGGAGACGCATCCCTGTTTGCCAGCCAGGAGAGGGCCATGCCAGGCCGGTAAAAATAAACATGCTTATAATCAATCCAGAACACCTTGCAATTTGTTCTGACCCTTGGGCAGTGGCCAATTATGTCCAAAACCACCCCTCACAGGGCAAGGAAGGGCTTAGATACCTGCATTCATTAATAGAGCCTGGGACTGCCGTGCTGTCCCTTACGAGGTATGCCAGGGGCTAGACACGGAGAAGGCTTTCCTTCCCCAGCCATCCGCCATCTGCACTAAGACACTGGAACAGGCTGCACCAAAATGAAGTATTTGGAGGAAAACATACACGTACATCTCTAAAGGCACCCCCCTGCATGGTAAGGCCTCTCTGGGATGTTTGTGGGTTTTTCTCTTCTATCCTTGGTTCTTCACAGCTGTGGCTCAGACTCAGGCTTTCCCTGGGCCATGGGGAAGGCAAGTCTGGGGCTGGAGGGGCAAGCAGGTGACAGCAATGACAAAGGGAGAGCCACAAGGACACCATCAATCTGCACCGCTCCACCACATTAGGGCAAAGAAGCGAGATGGGAAAGCAAGCAGGAGCATATGGGGCAGAGAAACAAAGCATCCTCCCTGTCCCCATCCCCATATGCAGGCCCTCACCTGTAATCACCACAGACAGCCTGTCACACCTGCTCCCATCACGCTGATGGCACGGGACATCCTCCTGCTTGCCCTGGCCCCCTGGCACAGACCAGGCACGCCGGGCACAGGGCAGCCCTCCCTGGGGTGAGCTGGGAGGCAGCAGGGAGGCCAGTCGCAGTGGGGGGCAGCTGGGAGAAGGTGGTTTCCTGCTGCAGCCCCACAGTTTCAGGGAGGACTTCTTTCCCCCCTAATTGATTTCTTTGCTTATGTCCCCACAAACTCATTTTCTGCACTGCCCTGGGCACGGGGCCAGGTTTTCAAAGATGCACGGTGGCCAAAACCACATACTTCTGTGGGTGCTGACCCTGCAAACACAGAAAGCCCCTCCACCCTGCACCCCCAAAATGCAGGCACAGCCCCAGTACAGCCAAGAGGAGCCAGCAATGGCACATGCAGCACCCTTATCCATTATACATGGGGCAGCAGGAGAAATCCTGGTGTATCTTGTCACAGCTAAGAACCTTGCTGCTATTTTTAGGCAGCTGCTTCCTCAGCCAGGCTGAATTTCTCATTATCTGCTGCTGATTTTAACTGTCCTTCTTCACCCGCCTCACTGCGTGGTTCACCCATCAGTGGGGTAAAAACACCCCATCTGGGAAGCCCAGGAGGTGTCCTGCTACGGTGTGCCCCAGGGCAGCTCTGCAGCTGCCCGCAGCAGCCAGGGATGCCCAGGGATTTTCCTGCTGTGTAAAATCTCCTGCTCTCCCAGGCAGCCCCATCCAAGTGGAGAGGAGACAGCGACCGCAGGAAGGTTGCGGTGGCACCAACAGCATCTGTTCAGCTGCCTCCTCCCGGCAGTGCCAAGGACGCCCGCCGGAGCTGGCCCCAGTCGCCGCTGCCCAGGCCTGGCTGCACTTGCTGTCCTATTTGTATTCCTGGGCTGCTGCAAGGCTGCAAAATGTGCTAATAAAAATTAAATTAAAAAAAAAAAGAAGCTGGCAGAGGCTGGCAGAGGACAGGAGAGGTATGCTGAAGGACAGATGGACCGGCCAGTGTCGCGGGATGACAGAGGAAGGGCAGGGGATGTGCAGGAGAGGAGCGGGCTAAAACCCTCGCCAGGCTCGGCCAAGGGCTGGGCAATGGGTACCTGCTTAGTGGATGAGGGGAAGGCTGTGGATGTTGTCCCCTAGACTTTAGTAAAGCCTTTGACACCGTTTCCCACAGCATTCTCCTGGAGAAACTGGCTGCTCATGGCTTGGACAAGTGTACTCTTCGCTGGGTAAAAAACTGGCTGGATGGCCGGGCCCAAAGATTTGTGGTGAATGGAGTTAAATCCAGTTGGCAGCTGTCACAAGTGGTGTTCCCCAGGGCTCAGTACTGGGGCCAGTTCTGTTTAATGTCTTCAACAATGATCTGGACGAGGGGATCGAGTGCACCCTCAGTACGTTTGCAGATGACACCAAGTTGGGTGGGAGTATCGATCTGCTGGAGGGCAGGAAGGCCCTACAGAGGGACCTGGACAGGCTGGATCAATGGGCCGGGGCCAACTGTGTGAGGTTCAACAAGGCTCAGTGCCGGGTCCTGCACTTGGGTCACAGCAACCCCATGCAACACTACAGGCTTGGGGAAGAGCGGCTGGAGAGCTGCCTGGCGGAAAAGGACCTGGGGGTGTTTGTTGACAGCCATCTGAATATGAGCCGGCAGTGTGCCCAGGTGGCCAAGAAGGCCAATGGCATCCTGGCTTGCATCAGGAATAGCATGGCCAGCAGGACTAGGGCAGTGATTGTCCCCCTGTGCTCAGCACTGGTGAGGCCACACCTTGAGTCCTGTGTTCAGTTTTGGGCCCCTCACTACAAGAAGGACATCGAGGTGCTGGAGCGTGTCCAGAGAAGGGCAACGAAGCTGGTGAAGGGCCTAGAGCACAAGTCATATGAGGAGCGGCTGAGGGAGCTGGGGTTGTTTAGTCTGGAGAAGAGAAGGCTCTTAAGAGAACCTTACCGCTCTCTACAACTACCTGAAAGGAGGGTGTAGCGAGGTGGGGGTCAGTCTCTTCTCCCCAGTAACAACAGATAAGACTAGAGGAAATGGCCTCAAGTTTTGGCAGGTTTAGGCTGGATATTAGGAAAAACTTCTTCACTGAAAGGGTAGTCAGGCACTGGAACAGGCTGTCCAGGGAAGTGGTTGAGTCCCCATCCCTGGAGGTATTTAAAAGATGTGGAGATGTGGTGCTTAGGGACATGGTTTAGTGGTGGACTTGGCAGTGCTGGGTTAATGGTTGGACTTGATGATCTTAAAGGTCTTTTCCAACCTAAATGATTCTATGATTCTACCAGCCTTGGGCATGGGGGTCAGCAGCAGTGGGACCCTGCACCTTGAGCCCCCCAGGGATGCTCCAAGGCTCTCAGGACCCCCCAGCAAGCAGGGCTGCAGGCAGCATGACAAAGCCCTGCCAGATAACCTGGGGGCAGAGCCCTCCTCCCTGGCACCAGTGCCTGTCTTCTGCCTGCATCAGCTGCCAGACTTTATCTGGGACCACAGCGGCAGTCACGGAGGTGCCAGCCAGCTGAGATTACACCCAAGCTGAGTTCACCTTCCCACCTAGTTGCCCTTTAGAGAAGATGAGCAGATGCCCACGCCTCCTTTTTGGTGTGCCTGGCTGATGTTTTCCCCTGCAGGAGCCTTATTTTTTTGAAATTTGGAAAGTCTTCTCGCCCAGCCCGTGCACCATGCCTGGGCTCACTGGTGTAGGAGGAGCTGTGAGCCTGGGGGGCAGAGGGGGCCACCAGCCTCCCAGCCATGCTCAGGGCAGGGTGGCTGGCATCCCAGAGCCGATGCATGCAGGAGCCCCGCTGCCGCTCCGCTGTCCCCACATCTTTTGGAGGCTGTGAAGCCCAGGGTGGTGGGGCCACACAGCGCAGGTGTGTGTGCACAGCTGCCCACGCCTGGCGGGGAATCAGGGGCGCAGGCAGCTGCTGGCAGCACAACCCGGGGCCCAGCTGATGTGAGAGGCAGCCCAGATGCCAGAGGGCTTGCTGGCTGCTCGCTGCTCCTTTTACTCACCGAATAGCCCTGTTATTTACTGCAGAAATTGGGGATAATATGCTGGTCCAAGCTGCTTTCTTATTCTAGTGTCTAATTTCCCCCAAAAATTCTCACCAAGCCTCACCCAGTGCAGTGAGTCCCCCGGGTTAATTATGGGTTTGGGGACAAGGTGATTTTTTTTTTTCCCCTGGCTGATTTTCCAGCAGATTTGCCTTTCATGTCCATTGCCTTTCTCCTTGATTTTCTTCCTAAAGAAGGGTAAACAGATGCCTCACACTGATGTTCTCTAGGCTGTTCATTACTCTCTCGCTCTGCCATTCGTGGGGTCATATTCTTGAACTGTTCTCATCTACCTTCAGAAAATCCTGGAAGGGAAAGAAAAGTCATTCTGCCCCCTTGGAGCCGATGGTGTCTAAGAAGAGCAAGTACAGCCCAGGATCACTGTTTCTATTTGCCCCTGCGAAGCCGGAGCGGGCTCTGTAAAGGGAGGGTGCAGGCAGTGCCAGGGCCAGGCTTAGCTCTGGGGCACCCCCATCTATTCCTTGCTGCCCATGGGACCCATTTTGAAAGGCTCAGGTGAATTTGTGTGGCTCCAAACAGCCAAGGATGTGCTAACTTGTCCCATGCTCTCCCTGAGCCCAGAAGAGGGAGAGTGATGCTGAGGGAGGTCCTGGGTTAGCCAGGACAGTCCTTGAGCAGTGGAGGTTGTGCCCGCGGTGTTTTGTCTTGGATTTCTACCCGGAGAGGGAACTTTCTCCTGTATTTCCCTCCAGAGCCCAGGAAGATGCTTCTCCTCCTGCCCGCCCCCATGCCAGCCCCAGCCCCAGCTCGCCCAGGTCCCAGGGACCAGGGGACAGCGTCTGACCCAGCTGCTCCAAGCCCTGTTCCCGGGCTGGCAGGACCCTTCCCATGGCCAGCGGATGCCAGCTGTGGCAGGGCTCTCCCAAGGGATGAGCAAGTGGGCACTGGGGAGGTGATGGCTGGGCTGGGCAACAAAAGGACAGCAGTGAGAGGCCCCCGGGGTGGCATTACTGTCACAGCACCTCGTGCCCAAGGCCCAAGGCACAGAGATCATGCTGTGGTGTTTCCTGGAGAGCAAACCCAATGGTAGGACCAAGAGGTGGGTGTGAGAGATGCAGACATTTCCTACCCGGCACCCAATGCCTCTCCCGAGTCACAGATGCAGGGGCAGCTCTCAGAGAGAGTCCCCTGTGCAGCTGAGCCAGGCAGAAACAACCCATGAACACCACACGGGCTCCTCTCCCTGGGTGGCTCTGGGGACAGGGGACTCATTTACCGCTCCAGATGCTATATTTACTTTGGTGATGCTGCTGTGCAGCCCCTCCGTGCCAGCAGCTGCACAGGGAGAATCAGCCTTGCTCCCTGGGGATGGCAAGGTGATGAGACATGGGGACGGATGAGATGCCTTTGCTAGGATGCAACGTGCAGCAGGGACCCCAGGACAGCCACCCCAGAGCCCATAACAGCATGGGAGGCAGAGGACGGAGTGGGCGAGCGAACCTGGGGTCACACTAGGCTCCTCACAGCACCATTCTCTGCAGCCACATGACCACCACCACCGGGGTGGCACCCAGCATGCTGTCCTCCTCCAGCGATGGCTTCGTTGGCACTGTGACACCCATGAGCTCTGTGGGATGCAGGTACCATCCCTGCAGCCCCGCACCCTGACTCCCGCAGCCAAGATTTCCCTGGGAAGCAGCTGCTGCCTGAGCTGCTGCTGTTTGCATGTGTGCAGCAGCAGGAGGATTTGCCGTCTAACTAAACAAATCCTTCATCTCCACCGCCAAGGCAGTGCTGGGGGGGAAGTGGCAGGGGGGCACAGGGCTGGGGGATTGGTTTCTTATTCCTTCTCCCCCCTGCTTGTCAACTGATGCTGCAGATGTGTAACTCTTTGTTTTCCAAACTTGTGCCTCCCGGGGGTCTCTAGTAGAAAGAAAAAAAAAATCTGGTCCAATTAGGCCAAGGCAGGCGGCCTGGGGTTAGTGCCATGCAACGCTACTGCACGTTTTGCTTGCGGTGATCTCCTTCCGATTTCATGCTTGGAGACCGCTGGGGCTGAGGACAGGAGAGCCACAGAGGCGAGAACAGCAAACAGAGCTCATCAAACCCCGCAAGCGCTCCTGCCGCAGCGAGGGATGCGCATCACCATGGCAACCGTGGCCAAGGATGCACACAGCCGGGTACCCCAAAGAGGGGAGGAGAGTGGGAGACCACGCTGACCCTGGCCCACATGCCCCACCTGCCTTTGCTGATACAGCACCCCTTAGCCCAGCACTGGCCGAGGCATCAATTTTGCAGACCAGCTTCCCTCCTTCCCAGGCTCAGGCAAGGCAAAGAGCTGCGGGGGGTGGGGCTAGGGGAGGCAGAGGTTACGGGCTGGGGGGTCTTGCAGTGTCAAAATCCAGTAGATTTTCCCCAGGGTAATTGGAAATGCTTGAGACAACCAGAGCAGGGGTCAGGCCAGTGCTGTTGCCCCCAGCACTGCTCCCCGCAGCCCATCGGCAGATCCCAATCCCATCCGATCCCCATCCTCGCCAAGCAGGGCCATTTCTGGGAGCAGAGATGGGAGCATCCTCAGCCAAGACAGAGCTTTATTCCAGTCCAGGCTTTCTCCCTGTAATTCCCCTCCTTCACTTCCAGCATCAGGAGGGAATCAGTCTGCACCACGGGGCGATTTGGCAACAAGGCAGGCAGCAAAGGGGTGACCCATGGGAAAAGAGAAAGGACATGAAGATGGGAAAGGGCCAGGCCACCCTGGGGGAGCGAGGTGCCCACTGAGGGTTTTAGCATCTGTGTCAGGCTTTGCCGCTTGCCCCAAGAGTCTCACTTGACACTTATCTAAATTAAATCTCCTCGTTCAGCGTGCCTGGCTTGCCAAGGTCACAGGATCAGCCAGTACTGTTGCTCCAGCCTTCCCTCTGTCTGCAGTTCCCTCCATGCTTGCTCTATCTGCAAATACGATCCACATAATTTACCCAAAGCAGAGGACCACTGGTGCCAGGAAGCACAACGTCTGCAGCCCATGGATGGGAAAAGGCGAGTTAGGACCATCTAGGGGCTGGGGGCACATTTCCTTAGCACAGGCAGCAGCCCCACAGCCACAGTGATGGGCTGAGCTCCTCAAGCCTCACTGCCCCTTGTTGGGGAAAGGAGCCTTGCTGCAGCACCCCACCCACAAGCTGGTCCCCAGATGGACCAGACGCACCCTGAAGAGCACCCAGATGAGCCAGTGTGACTCTCCAGGATCAGCAAAGGACCCAGTGCTGGGCTGAAACACAGCTCAGAGAGGTCACTGAGGATGCTCTCCCCCCACAGAGTATTTTGGGGACTGCTAGCTGAGCGGTTGCATCTGGCACAGCCCTGGAGAGAGGTGCCAGGTCACCTTGGAGCAGGAAGAAAGAAGAGATGACCTCTGCACCTGGCTGCTCAGGGAGCGGGAGGGCCAGCCCCATGGCTGCTGCGGGGCCACCCCAGCCCCACCAGCTGGCTGCCCTTGGCCAGTCACAAAGCACAGAGCATCCCTCCGCAGCCACTGCACGCAGCACCTGCCCCACGCCGCACCAACAGCAGGGGTATTTTTAGCCTGGAAAAGCGCCACAAAATCATAGAGTGACATTAGCTGGAATTGGTATGAATGTCTCGGTTCACCTTGCAATCTTCTCCAGGTCACGCTGCCTGGCTTGGAGAGGCACCGGGTCCCGCTGGCACCGTCACATAAGCACCAAGCACCCACTGGGCTCCCCAGCACCGTCACCATACTGTCGCCTCCTCCCAGGCCACAGTGCCACCTTTCCCTAGGAGCAGCTCCAGATCCCCCTGGCACCCCATGATCTTCCTGGGCCACTGGAGGGGACATCCTGCCCTGTCCTGCTGGCGGCTACACCTGAACCCAGTGTCCACTTGCCCTGCTGAGATGTGGTGGGGGTTCGGGCTCTCTGCCCATGCTCTGGTGCCAGCAGGGCCACAGTCTCACCGTCAAAGCACCACCACAGGTACTCATCCCTTAGCCATGCATTTATTGCCCTGAGAGTATTTTTGCTCCTGCTGGGAAAGGAAAGCACCCACAGCCCATTATACAGCTTCTCTGGGGAAAGGCAGGGACCAGCACGACACTGGGCAACCAGACGGTGTGCCATTAAATGAGAATGAAGCGCCCAAGCAGGGTGCACACCAGGCAGCCAGGAAGAGCCACAGGCTGGCAGCAATGCACAGCCACCCGCCAGAATGTGTTGTCCCCGGCATTAATTTCACACCCTGTTAGATGCCTCAAGATGTTTGCTTCGGGGGAGCCTGCCACTGTGTCCACCCCAGGGCAGAGGGGCTGTCCTCTCCCCAAATGCAGGTACACTATTTGTTTTGCTGCTTTCCTTAGAAACAGTGATGAGACTGTATCTGCTTTCCCTTGTTTTCACTGGGCGGAGGATTAAAAAATGGAAAGGGAAGCTGGCATAGCCCTAAACTGAAGGCACAGAGGCCTTGAATCTTTCACAAGGAGCACTTTGCTCCCAGCGCTCATTAAGCATTTAAGCAATCGGTACAAACCAAAAGCGCACAGCAGTGCTTGCACTCTGGCTGGCTGGCAGAGCCCTCTGCACTCAGCATCTCTGTTTCACGCCTTGGTTTCTGCAAAAAAATCCCAGTCCTAGGGCAAAAGAGAGAGGAGGATGTCCAGAGCTGGCTGGGTTGGCTGGGAGCCTTGGGAGAGGGGAAGGAAGGCAAGATGGAATTACGAGACAGAGGATGGAGGTGCCTGCTGTGTCTCTAATTAAAATAAGCAGAGTCTCCTAGAGCATCTGCCTCTGCCCCTGATTAACTGCAGAGTTGTTATCCTGGCCATGGCGGGAGGCTGGCCTGCATGCCGGCCCTCACCGGGGCTGGGGCTGCAAGATGCAGAGCACACGACACCCCTCAAAATGGGAGCTGCCTCTAAGTTGCTGTCAAACCTTCCCCGGAGCCCCCCGCCCTCCGAGCCTGCTGGAGGGGAGCTGGAGCAGGTTGCTTCAAGCCCACCACAAACCTGTGCCCAGCTGAAGCTGCTGCCCCTCCTGGTGCTGCGGGTTCTCCTGGCTCCGGGGCAAAGGTGGGGCTCGAGCTGACTCCGAAGGACAGACTGAGGAGCAGCATGGGCAGCAGCAGCCTGGCCCCCGGCACCCCGTGTGGGGCTGCCGGCAGGGGAGCCCAGGGGGGCTTTGTGGCCCTGCTCGAAGAGCAAAGCACGCTCCTTCACCCGCTGCCCTCCCTCCCCCTCCACCCCCAACACAAATAGCACAGAATTGATCTTACAGGCAACTGTTCATCCTGAAACTGAGCTTCAGCACCTCTGAACCTTTCCTCTGGGAAAAAAACAAACCTGTTTTCAAGGAGTTGAATCACTCAGCCACTCAGAATTGTGTTGTCTGCAAATGCACTACAGGGTTTATCAGGCAGGATTAAATATATAGATATGGCAATGCGGGGGCTGAGCAGCAGAGAGGGGTCGTGATCTAGGCGGTGTGGATTGGCACAGCCCTCCTCCAGCCTCTGGATCCAGGCAGGTTTGTGGCGGGTAAGAGTCCGGCCCCAGGGAACAGTTTGACGTGGGCTCAGAGACAGCGGAGGGAAAGGGAAAAAAAGAGATCACACTTTCCTCCCTGTCTCAGCAACCCCAGCCTCTGCTGCCTGCATCTCTCCTGTTAGCAGAGCCTGGCACCATGACGGGGACAGCTTTGGGGCAGGGACAGGGGGATCCCCAGAGAGGGCCATGCCAATGCCAGCCCTGGGGACAGCACCAGGCTGCTGGTGCCCACACCCCTGGTCACAGTGTGGACCTTGCCCCTCGCGGCATTGCTGCCCAGGGAGAGCGGCCGCAGGGCAGCCTGGCGGTGGATGCTTGTCTCCGGGACCCCATCGCTGGCAGCTGCCTGCTGGCTCGCATCTTTGCTGTTTACAGAAACACCACCTCGCGCTCTGATTTGAGGAACGTGGGGGAGAAGCCTGTTCTTGTCACTCCCGAAAATCCCCTGGCCAGGATGCAGCCCAGTGCCTGGGGTCCCTTGGGCACAGCCGGGCTCTGCCTTTACGGCTCCTGTTCCAATCCCCCTGACCTGGCTGGCAACAAATCAGTGCAGCCTTCACCTTCCCAATGGGATGCTCGCTGCCTTCATTTTCTCAGAGCTTATTTTCAGCACGGCTTTGCTCCTTGCAGCACTGGCTGCCTGCAGAGCTGCAAGATGGGCAGGAGGGCTACGGCTGCACTGTCCCCTGCAGCCTTGCCTGTCAAGGAGCCGTGTTGCCGCATTGGCTTTGCTAGCCTCTCCAAGGGCCTCGTTAGCTCGGCCCCAGTGCCCTGCTGACTGCAGCACGTGCGGCCGAGGCTTGTAGCTAGTTATCTTGAGAGCCTGTGCTCATGGCCACCTGCAGAACTGGCCCCATGGCCATTCCAACCATCCCCAGGCCCCTCGGCGGATGCGGGTGCGGATGCAGGCATGCCACGCGGGTGCCTCAGTTTCCCCAGAGGGCAGAGAGCATGCGGCTGGCTCCCCGCCTCCCGATGGTGTCAGGTCCACTTAGCTCGGACAGTCTCTGGAAGAGGAGCTGTCGCACAGTGTGCATTTGCTCTGCGCCCCAGGGCTCCAGATCCTGCCTTGCGCCTCACAGCACCATGGCCCCATAAACATTAATGGCAACAGTAATCAGAGGAGACTTCTCCCAGCTCCTGGTGCTGGGAGAGCCAATGAGTGGGGATGAGGACTTCTGCACGCTGCCTCACAGCTAAGTGCCCACTGCCTACAGCCCCCTGTCCTCTCCCCTGCACTGGACAAGGTGCCCCAGGCTCGGCTTCACACAACCAGCCCTCACTCACACTGCCTCCCTACAGCAAACTCAGCGGGGAGCTCTGGAAATCCTGTGCTGGCTTTCTGCCGAGGAGAAGCCAGCGCAGACCCAAGCCTGCCACTTGCCTTGAGGAAAGCGGGCACGGAGGCTACCACGCTCTTCTCCTCCTCCGCTGAGATCCTCCTCTGTGGACCCCTGCAGCAATGGTTTTGTACAGCGGCTCCTAGCCGTTACCAAACTGTAATTAATACAAATAAACAAGATGAGCCAGCCACAGTAGGGTGAACGGAAACCTGAATGACATATCCGCTGGGAATCATTTATTCTGCGCTTTTCTCTTTGTTTTAATACTATTCACTTCCTCGCAAATTAATCACAGATTGCCTAGGACCAGAGGCGACTCTGTGGCTCAGCCAGGTGGCCCCAGGGGACAGGGCAGAGGCAGCCGAACAGCCAGAGTCCCAGCCCTGCCTATGCCGCCCTGGTTAACAAGCAGCTCCCCTCCCTCTGCCTCAGTTTCCCTCTCCCAGCCAGCCACTGCAGCTCCCCCCATCATGCAGCAATGACTGTCCATCCTGCCTTCTCCAAGGAGCTCACCTGCCCCTACCGAGGGACAGGATTGCCCATCCGCTGAGCCTCTGGGGAAGGCAGGCACAGGGGTCCCAGCAGCAGGGCTGAGCCCCCCGGGGTCTGTGCCCCAGCCTGCCTGCGGGCCCTGGACTGCGGCCCTGGGGCAGGCACCGCCAGGCCAGGCAGAAGGGGGAAGGAGCCCGGCTGTTCCCAGCCGCTCCCTCCCGCTCAGACGGGCAGTACCACCAGGGCATCCCTCAGCCCCAGCGCATCCCTCGATCCCAGCACGTCCCTTGTCCTCGGAGCATCCCTCAGCCCCGCACATCTTTTGATCAGCCCCGGCACGTCCCCCAGCGCCGGCGCACCCCTCGATCCCAGCGCACCAGCGCATCCCCCGGCCCCCGCGCACCCCCCGACCCCGGTGCGCCCCGGGACCCGGCAAACCCCGCAGGGAGCCGCCTCCCTCCCCAGCACCGGGGCAGGGCCCCGCGCCGAGGAGTCTCCACGGGGGACGTAGGGTCCAGGACGGCCCCGACGGGGCGGCAGAGGTCCCCGAGGCCGTGGGGAGGAGGCGGGCACGGCGGCGGGGAGCCCCCCGCCGCCGTGCCCGCCTCCTCCCCGCCGCGGCGGGCGAGGCTCCGCCCGGCTCCCAGGGCCCGCAGCCGGCCGGCACCCACCCCGCGGCGGGCTCTCGCTCGTCCGGACTATGAGGAGCGGGACCGGGCGGGGGGCGGCGGCAGCGGCGGCGGCACCGGCCCCGGTGCGGCGGGAGCGGGAGCGGGGGCGCCGCCGCCGCCGGCCGGGTCATGCCCGTGCGCCCGGGGCGGCGGGGCTGCGGGCTACGGCGGGATGGGCGCGCTCCGGGCCGGTGCCCTCGCCTTCCTCCTCCTCCTCCTCCTCGGCTGCCTCCTGCCCTGGCGCGGCCCGCTCAGGTGAGCGCACGGCGCGGGTGCTCGGCGCTGCGCGTCCGGCGGGGCGGCCCCCACTCGCGGGCCGTGGGGCTGGGGAGGCCGCTGCTCTCCGCACCGCTCCCCCGGAACCCCCTCCTCCGGCACCCGGACCCCCATCCCCCGGGAGCCACATTTTCCCTCCGCCACCCGGGCATCACCCCCTCTCGGAGATGGATCTCTCCTGCGGAACCCGGGCATCCCCTCCCGGAGGAGCCCCGGGACCCACACCCCCACTCCCGATCCCGACCTCTCTCCAGGGGCTGCTCCCCCTAGCCAGAACCCTCCCAGCCCCGATCCGGACCTCCCTGCAGGCCACCGGAACTCCCCCAAATCTGGCCTGGCCCCCCATTCCCTGGGACCCTGACCCAGCACCCCAGGGACCCACCAGACCTTCTGCCTCCAGCCCCAGCCGCACACAGCTGGGCTCTGCCTGTCCCCAGCAGCCCCTGCCCCAGTGCTGGGTCCCCAATGGTCCCCCTGTCCCCAGGCCAGGTGGGGACCCTTGCCACGGGGGAAGGGATGAGCTGGGCCAGGTGATGGCCCAGGCAGCTCCTTCTCCAGTGCTGCAAAGCCCCTGTGATGCCCAGACCCTCTCCTGGCTGAGGGTGTTTGGGGGGGACCCAGTACAGTCCCTGACTGGATCGCCCAGGTTGGTGGGTCCCCCAGGTCCCGTGGGTGCAGGAACAACTCTTGGTCCACTTGGGTGGAAAATCCAAAGCCCCCAGCTCCCTTTTTTCCTCTCCGGCCACCTTGGGTGCTATCTGGGACAAGGTGGGATGCAGGGGAGAGTGGACCAGGCAAGGAGGGGCTGCTGGGTTTGAGCCCACTCCCTGCCCCCACTCCCGCTCCCACCACTCAGCCAGTATGGCTGGAGCAGTGTGGGGAGGGGGAACCGCAGCATTTGTGGCGGGGAGGGGGGAAATTGTGTCAAAATGTCATCGCTTCATATGTGGAAACCGCTTGTCTCGGGGTGGCATTTTTAGGCAGACGTGAGTGTTTTCCAGTCCCACCATCCCCTCGCTCCACGGAGATGCTGAGCTCCAGGGCCCCACAGTGCCCAGGCCAGGTTAGTGGCAGTCCCCTGGGGCAGGCAGTGCCTGAACTGGGGAGCTGCAGCCAAACCTTGAGAAGAGCCAGGACCCAGGGGCTGTGTGCCAGCATGGTCCTGACAGCGATGCCGCTGGAGGTGGCTGCACCCGGGGTGTTTCCGCACCCCCTGCAGTCCCTAAGGTCCGAGCGTTGCTGAGGCTGCAGATCCGCTGCTGCTCGGCCAGTTAGCTGAGCCTCTTCAAGGAACTAGCTGCTGCGGAGCCAAGGGAGCCTTCCTCCCACATGCTCCAGGGGAGAACCCTCATCCTCCTCTCCATCCAGAAGGATATGGCTCATGGCTATGTGGCAGGCAGAGGTCTGACTTAACTCCTTGTTACCCTGGCCTCTCGCAGCCCTCCTTCCAAAGGCGCGCCTCTCTAATGCAGGTCCTGGAAGGGGAATTTCTCCCAGCCTTTTGCTCTTGGCCTCAGGTCTCGGGTACTCTCTGCTGCCTGTCTCCACTTAAGGGAAAACCTGCCCGGCTGGATCGTTTTGGGGTGGCTGTTGTTGCTGTTTCTGGCTGGCAAGAATGCACATAAGCCCCTCCAGGATAAATCCCGCTCCCCAAGAGGAGATAGGAACAAGGTGTGTTGGTAGGAACAAGGACCCCAGGGGGTCCCAGCTCCCAGCATCATCCTCTGCTTGTGATAATGGGGTTGTAGCTCCAAGCAGGAGCGGGACCCACCAGGGCACCTGGCAGAGTTATGAGGCAGCGTGCAGCAGCACCGGCAGCATGCTCAAAGCTCTCTTTGTGCCTGGACATCTCCAGCTAATTCCTCTCCATCACAGCCACATGCCTGGCAATGTGGTGAGCGAACGTCTCTCGCATTGTTCCTTGAAATGATCATTATAGACTGACAGAAGGAGAGAAACTGGCAGGCTAAGATGCATTCACAAAAATATCCCCTCCAAGGTCAGTTTAAATAAGTCTCCATCATCATTGGGAGCGCTGCGTGGGAGAGCTCATGTCAGCTCTGCGCCACGGCCAGTGCGGAGGTGGGCTTTGCTGCTCCTCTCCTGCCACATCGTCGTGGCCCCTGGCAAGATGTCACAACCCCAGCTGTGCTCCTGGGCATCTCCTCACTCACACCAGGCCAGCCCATGCCTCGGAGCAGGGTATTGTGTCCCCCAAGCCGTGAGTCTCTGACAGATGGGGCACGGATGTTTGCTCAGCAACTCAAGCCGGGGCTGGCGACTGAACCCGGGAGGGACCCTTCCCACTTTCCCCCTCCAGCACCGGCACAGAGCCCAGCTGCCATGCACAAGGCCATTGGCTGCTGCACCCTATCCCCACCACAGCCCTGGAGCCGGGAGGCACCCAGCCCTGCATGCCGTGCCAGGGGACATGGCAGGCAGGGGCTTTGCTGGCAGGGGGACAGGCAAAACACAGGCACATGGCACTCAGGCTGTGGCAGGCGAGGCGGGGAGCCGCCGGGATCACAGCGGAAGGAGGAAGGGGTCCTGGGGTCAGCGCGCTGACTCGGCTCTGGAGCAGATGCAGTGTTGGCACAGTGGCTTCCCCACTTCCTCGCAGGGTGCCGAAATGTGCCTTCAGACCCCTGGTGCCGGCAGGCAGCTAACCTGCCTCCTCTGCCCCGCAGGCTGGTCTCAGGGCGGGAGGAGATGAAAGCTGCTTCCCGAAGCTCGCCCCCGCCCATGTCACCCTCTGATTTCCTGGACAAGCTTATGGGACGAACGTCAAGGTATGACGCCCGGATTCGACCCAACTTCAAAGGTAAGGGGAAGACGTGAGCCTCCCAAACCTGGCAGCGACCCACACTTATGGCTGCCCAAAACCAGGGAATGGGCAGGTATGGGTTTGGGGGCAGGACCCTGACCCACATCCCTCCGTCCCAACACCCTCCCCAGATTCCCAGCTGCTCCTGCAATCACAGCCTCCCTGCGTGTGCCTGCTTTGCCTGACAGCATGGGCAGCTGCAGTGCTTGCAGGGTGTGCTGGGGCTCACCTCAGCACACTACGGGGGTGACCCCAGCGGGCAGGGGGATGCTTGTGTGCATTCATCCATGCAGCGTGCGCAGGAGGCGGCGTCCCCTCGTGTGCCTGTGTGGTGCACGTGTCTCCCCGGCCAGTGGTGAGAGGAGGCTTCATGCTGTTTTCCAGGTCCGCCTGTCAACGTGACATGCAACATCTTCATCAACAGCTTCAGCTCCGTCACCGAGACCACCATGGTGAGGGTTTTGTCAGGGTGACGGGCTCCTCTCCCAGCGCCTCGGTGCTGGTGGTGGCTGTGGGTCCCGGTGCCTCAGCCCATGGCCGTGCTCACAGGGATCCTGTGAGCCCTTCTTCGAAGCCAGCCCTAGCACTGCGGTGGGGACATGCAGAGCCATAGCAAGTGGCTGTGGCTTTTCTGGGGTCAGTTAACTAGAGCTTGGCTGTGTGGGCTACATTCCCTGTGCCTGAGCTGGGAGAAACACCCCAAAGGGTCAGAGCGAGGCAGCTGGCAGTAGCTCCCTGCTCTTCACAGGCTCGGCAGGTGCTGTACAACGCAAACAAGCTCTGTTTCCCCGCCATCCCCAGCCTCCTTGGGTGCATGAGGAACTCCTCTGAGGAAGACCCAAGGCTAAAGGTTCCCTATTTGTGCTGCTGCAAAGCCTTAATACCATCAACCTTCACATCAACCCCCTCCCAGAGGGCCACAGAGCCCTGTGAGGAACGCTGCAGGTGGCAGCTACAGGTTCTCCTCCTCCTCTCGGCTGCTGTGGCTGTGTCTTTTTAATTTCCCCTGGCTGCCGACAGCGTGGGAAGGCTCCTGAGCTACCCCTGGCCTGTGCATGGTTAGTGTCAGGCAGGCAGCACCTGCAAGGCTGAGCCTCGACTGAGACCCCTTCCACATCCTCCTCCATCTTCTCCTTCCTCCTCCTCCTCCTCCCCGGGCACCGTGGGGTGCTCCCGGCTGATGCGGTGCCCTCTGTCCCAGGACTACCGGGTGAACGTCTTCCTGCGGCAGCAGTGGAACGACCCCCGCCTGGCTTACCGCGAGTACCCCGACGACTCCCTCGACCTCGACCCCTCCATGCTCGACTCCATCTGGAAGCCAGACTTGTTCTTTGCCAATGAGAAAGGGGCCAATTTCCATGAGGTCACCACTGACAACAAGCTCCTGCGCATCTTCAAGAATGGCAACGTGCTCTACAGCATTAGGTAGAACCCTTCTCCTCCGGTGCAGCGCCCAAGTGGGGGGGGTGAAGCTTTTCTCTTACCTCCCATGGAGCAGCTTTCCCCCCCAGGACTGCCCCAGCCCCCAGCAACCCCCTCCTTTCCTCTGCCTCCTCCAGGCTGACGCTGGTCCTGTCCTGCCCCATGGACCTCAAGAACTTCCCCATGGACATCCAGACGTGCACCATGCAGCTGGAGAGCTGTGAGTACCTGGGGGGGGGGGGGTTCAAGCTGTGCTTTGTCCCCCCCATCCCATCCTATCCTGTCCCATCCCATCCCATCCCAAAGGCTGGCATCTCCCTGCTTCTGAGGGAGGTGAGCAGGAAGGAGCAGTCGTTTGGGGGGGGATGAACAGGGTGTATGTCCCCCTGACCCATGGCTCCCTCCGTCCCCTCCAGTTGGCTACACCATGAATGACCTCATCTTTGAGTGGCTGGAGGAGCAGGAGGCCGTGCAAGTGGCAGAGGGCTTGACGCTCCCACAGTTCATCCTCAGGGATGAGAAAGACCTGGGCTATTGCACCAAGTACTACAACACAGGTGAGCACCCAGGGACCTGCTGCCAGCCCCCCGCCATGGCCCGGGGGCCCCTCTCGCCCATCGGGGCTGTCTTTCCCTGCAGGCAAGTTCACCTGCATCGAGGTGAAGTTCCACCTGGAGAGGCAGATGGGTTACTACCTGATCCAGATGTACATCCCCAGCTTGCTCATTGTCATCCTCTCCTGGGTCTCTTTCTGGATCAACATGGATGCGGCACCGGCCCGGGTGGGCTTGGGCATCACCACTGTGCTCACCATGACCACGCAGAGCGCCGGCTCCCGTGCCTCCCTGCCCAAGGTCAGCACCAGCCCCACGCTGGGCTCCCACACTGCAGCCTGCCCGGGGCACCCAGGGTGCCCACTGCTGCCCCCAGTGCCCTAGGGGCAGGGACAGCCTTCCCTTGGGAATGGCTGGATCCATAGCCTTGCCAGCTGGGGCACCGTGTGTGCCAAGGGGAGGACACAGCGCTGCTTGGCCAGGCGAGCTCTGGCCTGTGTGTCCCAGCTAAGAGGGCTCCTGTGCCCCTTGGCAGCGGGGTGAAGCTGGCAGTGGGGGGGATGAGAGAGGCGAGGGGCAGTGGGTGCCTGAGCCCCCTCTCACCCTCACAGGTCTCCTACGTGAAGGCCATCGATATCTGGATGGCCGTGTGTCTGCTCTTCGTCTTTGCCGCCTTGTTGGAGTACGCAGCCGTCAATTTCGTCTCCCGCCAGCACAAGGAGTTCATGCGCCTGCGCCGGCGCCAGCGGCGGCAGAGGATGGTGAGTCCCTCCTGCCACCACTGTCACGACGTATGCCCATCCTCAGCCACTGAGGGGATACCCTGGGGCTGCAGGGCCAGTTTCTTAGCTGTCGCTGGGGCAGGGCTCGGCGCTGGGCTGTGTCCTGCTGCCTGGGGCTTGCGGCTGGCCCCTCTGGCACATCAGGGACCCACGGGCAGTGCAGTCCTTCTGCCTGCCTGAGCAGCACAGTGTACAACACCCATGGGTGCCCCAGGCCCTGCCAGTACAAACACACCCAGGGTGCCATTCTCCTCCTGCTGGGACATCCTTGGGCTCTGCTTCCTCTAAAAAAGCACAAAAATAAACAGCAAGGAGAGGGGAAATGGCCTTTCCCCTTACCTGCAGCCCCAAACCTGGGCTCCTTGCTGTGCCACAGCAGTGACAGCGGCTCCCTGCTTCATCAGGGTGGTGAAGCACCAAGGGGACCCAGTGGCACCCAGGGATAGGGTCTGAGCTGCAGACAGGAGCACGGCAGGGCCTGGAGAGGCAGGGTCCCACACTTGTGGGACAGCCCTCCCCTCCATCAGCCCATTGGCACAGGAATCAGGCCTGCGAGATGCTCAGGGAAGGCACACGCCTGCCCCACTCTCATTTTCTTGCTGTAAGCGCACTGCGAGGCACCAGACCTCCAAGGAAAACATGAGTACATGTATACACCACACAGGCTCGCAGGGCCCTGTGCAGCCAAATCCCTTCTGCATGTGCTGAAGACGGATCCCAGTGCCTGGGCACTGCTGGGGGGGGCTTTTCCCCCCAACATGGAGCCCCTGTCGCACCCACCATTCCCATCCTGGCACCCAGAGCTGCTGTCCCCAGGGCCGGGGCAGAGCCATAGGTCACCCGCTGTCCTGTTTCTGTTTGGTGCGCACTGCTGGATGCCAAAAGGGCCTGAGCAGCGGGACGGCCAGCCTGGAGTCCCTGCGGCAGCTGAGCGGCCGGCACGGCGGCGAGCACACCTACGCGACGCTCTCACAGCTCTCCAGTTCCCGGGTAAAGCACAACCCTCCAGCAGCCCCCCACACAGTGCAGCACACCCCCAGCCAGCCCCACCCCGCCCCTCCCCAGGAGCCGGCCCCAGGGGCTGTGATTTGCACAGAGCATGTGCCCATAGGATGGAGCTGCCGATCCCTGGGCTGAAAAGAGATTTGAGAGAGGGGTGGGAATGGAGCAGATTTCCGGGGAGACACCGCTGCTCCATGCCTCAGTTTCCCCTTCCGTAAAGCAGGAACAGCACAGCCCTTTGCCAAGGGATGAATGATGCTGGGGCAGACTGAATGGCCACTCCTGGGCTGCTGCCCAGCTCCCCAGCCCGTGCCCACAGCTCTGGCAGGGTGAGGTCTCTGCCTGCCCGGCTTTCCTGGCGCAGGCAGGTTTGAGGCACTTGTGGCTGCCTGCAGTAGCTCCAGCACAGGTAGTTGCTCAGGGCACACGGGCAATTTACAGCTTCAGGCGTAGGGAAGAGCAGTGGGGCAGGACAGGCTCCCAGGCTGGTGGGGAACTGCTGGGGGATGACTGCAGCGCCAGGGAGATCAGGCCTGGTACATCCTCACCTCCCCGCCCAGCCGGGCTGCCCCAAGCCTTCCCTCCACCACCATCAGCCCTTGGACACTGGGAGAGGCTTCCCGGATCCCCCCAGCACGCTCCCTTGCTCCCTGCCTTTTGCAGTCCCTGAGCACTGACCCCTCGAGATGAGCACCCACCCAACTGGGGTGGGGGGGGGGGGTTGGGGAATGTCTGCAGAGCCCAGGAACCATCTGCCGGCTTAAAACAGAAGAAAGTGCAGCTGCCCTGAGGTGGAGGCTGCAGAGCCACCCTGGGGTGCCGCTTGCAAGGCACTGGGTGCAGCCAGGAGCACCCTGGGTTGCTGCTCAGTCAGAGACTGGAGCAGAGCCCTGCTGCCCGCAGCTCCCAGGCCAGCACAGCCTGGGTGCCGCAGCCCGACGGCAAATCCCTCCCACAGACCCTGCAAAGCTGGGCCCAGGGAGCTCCCGGCACCCAGCCTCAGCCCCCAGTAAGCACCCAGGGGCTGCTCCAGCCCAGAGGGCCCAACTGGGGGGACCAGCACTCCCAGTCTGCCATCTCCTCCCCCAAACGCCCTGGCTGGGCCCACTGGCTCCCCGGGCTGGTGGAATAGCTGCTGCCCCCCAGGCCACACAGGGCACCCCAGCTCCCCCTGCCAAGTCCCCCCGGGGGTGGCCGCAAGTGCTCAGCCTGGGGCAGGGGAACAACATGCCATTATAAATGAGAACTCATCTCAGCAATTTGAGCCACTGCTGCTCTTCCCGCTGGGAAATCTTGCTTAGCCGGCGGATTGCTGAGTTAAAGATAGATGCCAGGGCAGAAACTCTCCGCATGAGAGCCCCCTTGCCGGCTGAGCGCTTGTGCAGGCTGACCTCAGCGAGGAGGCTGCTCTCCGCGGTTTGGAGAGCAGTGCCAGTCCGAGATGGCGTTTGGGTTCTGGCACCCAGGGCATGGCACGAGACGCGGGGCTGGCCTGCAGCATGCCACAGGAGAAGAGGTCTACTGCAGCCAGATATGGCACCAGCGGGGCAGAGGGGGGATGAGCCACAGAGACCAAATGAGTGGTCCAGGGGCTCAGTGAGAAGCCAGACGTGCAGCCCAGGCTTGCACGTGCCAGTCCCTCAGCAAATCTTTGCACACACAACCCCCCCCACCAAGGATAAAAGAGCAGGAGGAGGCGAGTTGCTAACCGTGTGCAGCTGTCGGTGGGGAGGAGCATGGACACTGCTGGCCAGAACCCGAGGGGCCTCGAGGTGAGCAGGGCTATGCCGAGAACAATGGTCGTGGGCTGCGACCCGAGGGTGAGGGCAGGCGCCCGGCTCTCATGGCACTTTTGCAGGCTTGATCATGGGCATGCTGCCCTCCTTGCAGACCCCTGCCAGCATGGGGGAGATGGGGTGAACAAGGGCAGAGAGACCAGCAAGCAGTCCAGCTCTCTGAGCCTCCCTCCTCTGCTGCACTGGGCAGCCCTCACCAAGCAGCCATGGGGAGGAACGAGGGTCTGGGCCCTTGGAGGGACTGGGAGACCTTGTAAGTCCTGATGGTAGCCAGGCTCCTGCATCCCTGCCCAGGTCTGGCCCAGGAAGCTGCCTGCCCCCTCCTAATCAGGCATGCTTTTACCCCGCAGCAAACATGGCTGCCACAGCATTGCCTGCACCCCCAAGCTCCCTGCACCCCAATGCACTCTACACCCTTATGTACTCTGCACCCCAGTGCACCCTGCACCCCTGTGCCTTGCACCCCCACACAACCTGCATTCCCTGCACACCCATGTGCCCATCTACCCCCCGCCCCAGTTCAGCCCTGTCCTCCCGGCTGCCAGAGAGCTGGGCTTCCCAAGCCCCCGAGCCGGAGCTGGGAGAAGGCTGGGGAGGGATCAGTGTCAGGCTGCCAGGGTCAGGGTTGCCCTTGGATGCACCCTTAAAACACATCCTGGACAAGGCAGTAGGTCAGTGCTCGCCCCCACACCCCATGCACACTGCTGCCTGCCTCTGCCCGCAGCCTGCCAGCCCTGCGCTTTTGCCTGCACGCTTCAGGCTTTCTGAAAAAGCGCCTAACCTTGCACCGGGCACTTACATGACTGTATCGCCCGGCTGGGGGGTGTACAGGACATGCTGCCACAAGCACCTGCTCGCCCTGCAGTATTGGCACCCATAGGGTGCCCCGGCTGACAGCCTTTCCCTTCGCCAGGAGGAAGAGCTCGTCCGTGAGAGCCGCTTCTACTTGCGAGGCTATGGGCTGGGCCACTGCCTGCAGCCAAAGGACGGGGCTGGGGAGGGCCCTGGCATCTACAGCCCCCCTGCCACCAGCATGCTGCTGCAGGAAGGGGAGAGCCTCCGCAGGCGCTACATCGACCGCGCCAAGCGCATTGACACCATCTCCCGAGCCGTCTTCCCCTTCACCTTCCTGGTCTTCAATATCTTCTACTGGGTCATCTACAAAGTCCTGCGTTCGGAGGACATCCACTCAGTGCCCTGAGGCCCAGAAAAGCATGACTGCCTCTCAGTCTGACCCCCTCAGTGTGTCCGGGCACCATGAGCTCAGCCAGAACTACGTTTCCCTCTGTCCCGGAGCAGCGGCACAGCTGGGCTGGGCCTCAGAGCCTGGACATGTGGCAGCCCCCACGTCCCTTTGGATGCCGAGGCACCGAGGGGGGAGGATCAGTAACCCCAGGTCCCCACAGGCAGTGGGGAGAGGGACCCCTCCTGCATGGTGTCACCCCTGGTACCCGGGGGTGCTGCACGGCTGTGGCGCAGGGGAGCCCCCAATACCTTGGGATGCTGCACGGCTGGTGGCCAGGGAACACCACCTTCCAGCCAAAGACCCTCTGCCTCTCTGGACCTTCCATGTCAGGCTGCTGCTTCTCTGGGCTGCGTCACTGAGCTGTGGGCCACAAGCAGCTAGACAAGAGGCTGCTGTCCTCTCTCCTCCCCTGGTCCAGACCTTGGTTGCAGGAAACATCAGGCAGCACCCCGGCCCGCACCCGGACTGTGTGGGTGCTGGTTGTGGCCCCATAGCTCCCAGCCCAGCAACAGACAGGGCCCTGCAGGCCCCAGCCAGCTCCAACGCACAGCAAAGCTTCAGGGATGCTTCCCTCCCTGCAGAGCCCGGAGCTGCCCATGATGCCCATGGCCACAGGCAGGACTGTGGCAGGGACACCGGGCAGGAGGCTCCATTTCCTCTGAGGAAACACCAGCCCTGGGGCAGACAGCAGGCGAGCCCAGTCCTGCTGACGCTTAAGGGACGCAGACGGCCATTGCAGCCGCAGATGGAAGCCGCGTGGCAACCAGGGAGCCAGCACTGTGCTACCTGCAGGGTAGGGCCCACAGCCCGTCTTCTGAGGGAGATTTTTCAGGATGAAAATAGTGGGGGGAGCTTGGCTGATCCCTTTGGAGGAGTAGAGTGAGTGGTGGCATCCCCAGACTACGGCGTTTGCAGGGCACCACAGTGCCAGCAGGGAGCCGGAGGTGAAAACCACCCCGTTCCTCAGCTTTCTCCCCACCCTGGCATCCCTGGGCAGGTTCACCCCTGCTGCTCCTCCACCAGAGAGGAGAGCACCTGAAACCTCAACAGGACAAGCTCAGCAAGGCCTCCAGCCCTCCAGACCTGGATATCCTCCGTGCTTAGCAGGAAATAAAAGCAGTAGGTGATGTTTATGTAGGTCCTAAAGAGAGAAATGTGTTGATACTCTCCTTTCCCCTTGCTCACAGCCAGCCTGGGGGGGCTCACAGCCCAGCGGGGTCTGTCCCTCCATGGCCCCAGGTGAAGGAGAGGCCCCGGGGTCTTCCAGGCAGGGCAGGATGGTAATGGGATTCACCCCTTTCCTTGGAGGCTGTGGTGCCACCATGGCACGGTGAGGGCTCCGGTGACCCACCTGTCATGGCACAAGGGACCCTGCAGGGCAGGGGGATGTGGGCAGGAGGCCAGCACTGCCTGCTGAAGCCAGACCCAGCCAGAAAACCCCATGGTCCCTGGCCCTGCTCCTCGGGTAGGCATCACCCTCCCCGTCGCACGACTCACTGGGAGCAAAGCCCCACACCCCTGCCCCCTGCCCAGTCCCCCAAACCCTGCAGAGTGCCCAGCCGCATGCATCCATTTCAGATGGGGCAAGCAGAGGAGAACCAGCCCCAGGCCATGCCTGGGACCCACCAGGATGGGCCAAGCCAGCTCCATCCCACCACCACCACCATGCAGGCCTTCCCCACTGTGGGGGTCCCATGGGGCCCCCCCGTGTGTTCAGGCCAGGCTTTGGAGACTTGTTTTTGGGGAGACCCCATTTGGAGGCGGAGGAAGGGGTGCACCTTGGCTTCTTGGCTCACCCGGCACCCAGCCCCCCGAGGCAGTGCTCAACAGGGAGGTGCCAGCACCCAGGCAGCACCCGCAGGCACTGGGTGGCCAAGCCACCCTCTAGCAGTGGTGGGTTTTTAAACAGCATCAACCTTCCTACGCAAATAAAGCCTTTCTGGGATTTTCAGTGGTGTGGTGGGGGTTTGTCTCTGCTGAGGACCCTGCGGCCAGCTCTGGCTCCAGCTGCCGGCAGGGCCCCCCATGTGTGGGAGGGATGTGGGGACAAGGGCACAACAGCCCTGTGAGGACAGGAGCCCTGACCTGCAATTACACCCAGATATCATTACCTCCACAGGTGATTTTTCTGACATAATTGGTGGTGACTGTTGGGTTTTATCTCCCACATGGGAGATGCCACCAGGACTGGGCAGGAGCCCCCTGTGAGCTCCCAGCCCCAAACCCCATCACTCTCCTCCCTCCCCCAGCTCTGTGGGGTGATCCCCGTGGTCACCCAAGCTACTTTCTGCCCCATCCAGGCTTGGCCAGGGGACAGAACCCAAGATGGGGCAGATATGGGGCCGGGGGGGGGACTCCAGCTCCATGGTGGAGCTCAGACACCCGAACATGGGCGAGCACCCCGACGGGCTAGCCTCCCCACACGGTCCCTTTGCGCTGGCTTGCTGGGCGGGCGCCAGCCTTACAGAGCTGCCAGCTGTCCCAGGGGGCTTACGCCAGCCCTGCAGTGCCATCCGGGGCCGGCGCTTTTGTCCCCAGCTGGCACGGGGGCAGACAGAGCCCGCAGCTGAGGGCTAAGCGCCCAAGCAAACATCAATCTCCCTCTGTCCTCCCGGCCAAGTTTCACAGACCAGCTCTGTTGGTACCTCGCAGCCCCATCGCCCGCCCAGCCCCATCGGGGTCTTCTGCAGCACGGAGGAGAGAAAGCGAGGTGCACCCACGCCGGTTTGGTGCTGGGATTGTTCTTGAGATGGCACAAGCCAAACCCCGCCAAGGTCTTGCTCCTGCCCCCATCCCAAACCTAGAGAGGACGTGGTCAAGGGGAGAGCCGGCAGCAGTTTCACACCAGCACAGTGCACCCTGTTTCTTCACCCCCTGCTCTGCTTTCTCTCCCTTGCCGAATGTCAGGTCTGGGTACCTGGCATCTGTTTGGAGATAAATACTGTGGTCAATCCTAAGCCACCTGGCTCTGGGAACTGGCGCATCCTGGAAAAATGAAAATGGTAAAAACCCAACACATCCTTCCTAAGCTAAAGCCCCCGGGTCCCACGCACTGGTTGCAGCAAGGTGGGGGGGGGCCTCGCTGCTGGCATCGCAATAGCAGAGGCATGAACAAAGCGCTTCCCCATGGCCCTGCAGACCCTTGTGGTTCGGGTGTCCCCAGAAGCAGTTTCAGGGTCAGGAGCAGCACTCAGCCCCCGCCCCTGGTCCTCCCAGCAGCCCAGTTTGGACTGGGAGCCACTGGAACACCCACACAGCTGCAGGGCTGTCACTGCCCTCCAGCACACAGCTCCAGTGGGTCCCTCACATTCTGGGGACAATGGCAGTGCCCAGGCTGGGGGTGCTTCGCCCCACACCCTCCCGCAGGTCGCAGCATGGCCAGGGGCCAGCCCAGGTGGCCCCATCCCCCAGCAGAGCCCATGGCCTTTGGACAGAGTCAATTTTCCATTTCCCACCTGAGGATGCGCATTGGGGGATGCATCCCAGGCACCACGAGAAGCAGTGGTGGGCATGGGACCAACAGCCATGGCCAAATTAATTGCTGGTTTAAATGGAAGTTTAGGTTGAGAGTTACACTGGGTTAACAGGACTCCCAAACAGTAAAATGAGCATCATTGGCGCTGGCAGCTTTCCAACAGCATGCCCAGAGCCCCAAGGGCTCCCTGGGACACCTGCATGGGGCCAAGGAAATGTGCCCTTGGCCAGGCACTGCAACGGCACACAAGCCAGGCTCCCGCTCCGCCAACCACAGAGGGCCTGGTCCTGCTGGAGCTGAGCTCTGACGCTGCACGTGGCAGCATCGGGATGCCAAACCTTCCCTTCCTCCCCCCCTCCCTCACCAGGGCCTCCTGCCCGCACCCACAGCCTGGAACTGCCTTGGGGCAACACCTACTGCCCCAGCTTTAGCAAACCACCCTGTCCGGATGGACTGATGCCCACAGGACAGCATGTCTCACACTGTTTGGGACACTGGGTTCAGAGCCAGGCGACTTCAATGCAGCAAGAACAGGCGACAACCCTGCCGGGGCTCTGAGCGCTCAGTGCCCTTCACACATTGCCCGGGCACAGACTTTTTTTAAAGAAAATATCAAGCTCCAAAGTCAGCCAGCTAGTCCTGAGCGGGCCAGGGCTGCTTCTTACAGATGGGGAAACGAAGGCATGAGGAAAGCACCAGGAGCTGGCCTGGCAGCATGCCCTGCTGGGATGCGGCCATGCCATGGTGCACGGGGCCCTCACAGGACCGCAGACCCGCTGCGGCCGGCCCCGTGGTGGCAGGATCCTTCCACCACAGGGAAGGTCCAGGTGCAGGGCACTCAGGCAGCATGGCTGTGCCAGCACCCCAGCCCTCAGCACAGCTCTGCCAGCACTGCCCCCGGGACAGAGGAACCCCAGGAGCCAAGGGGCACTTCGGCCCCCAGCGCACCCCTGCCATCTAAGCTGCAGCATCACACCACAGCCCGTCACCTCCGCCCGCTCAGAAGGGCTTCGCCGGTGCCCTGCCAAACCCCACGCCCACATCCACCCGCCGGCATCGCTTTGGGACCACCCGGCACCTCATAGGGGAAGCCAGGCAGCACATGCAGGCCCCACAGGCCAGGGGGTGTGGGTGTGCCAGGTACTCCCAGGGGCAGGCAGGACACCTGGGAGGGGGCAGCAAGGGAAGTCTGGAGCCCGGAGACAAGCAGGGATCAGCCCTGCAGCGCTCCCAAGCCCCGGGAATACAGGATAACTTCCCGGCTCCGGGCTGGTTTTGCACAAGAAAAAACAAAGCGATGAGGTTTTCCAGCCCCCAAAGTGGCTTGTTTTGTCAAGAAGCCACTGCGCTTCAGCCCCTCAAGGGGCAGGGGGAGGACCCCAGCACTGAAACAAGGAGCAATTATCAAACCACGGCTCTGAAGAGCTTTTGTTCCCTGGATGCGCCAGAGCAGGGATGGGAGGACACCTAGCGAAGATGCCTCAATGACCCCGCGCACCAGCGGCACCCAGAGCCCAACACCATGGTGGCCCTGGCCCTGCAGCAGTCCCATCCTGACCCCCTCCTCCTGCTGCAGCAGGGCTGACGACAAGAGCTCCAGCGAGGCTGCAGGGGCTGGTCCAGCCCCGGGGGGAGATGCACAGGGTGGAAGAATCAGTGCCTCGTTCCCCATTTCCTACTGCTCTCACTGCTGCCTGGGCAGTGAGAGCCTCCATGCCTCCCTGACAGGCCACCCATGCTGCCAATGCTGACACCTCCAGCAGGATGAGGCCCAGCAGTGCTCATAGCTGTGTGACTCCTGCAAAAACAGGGATTAAATCTGGGGTCATCTCAGAGACAGTGACTGGGATGCAGGTGCGCCTTACAGCTCTCTGGGCCCTGCTGACACCAGCAATGCCCCTTCCCAGAGGTTTTTGTCTCACCCTCCAGTCAAGCTGATTTTACTGGTGCAAACGGGGCAATGCCCAGTGACTATGACTTATTCTCATGGCTGAACTTATTTGAAGAGAGACCACAATCTTTGAGTATAAAGATCTGGCACCGGCACCCCAGGCAAAGACACGCTGGATCCAGCCCCTCAGGGATCCCCACAGGCAGGCAGAGCAGCAGCCATCGGCCTGGCCATACCCCACACTCTGTACTGGCCTCTTGCCAGCGCCAGATCCAGCCCCGGGCTTCACTCTGATCCTTGGATCCCTGCAGGAGGAGAGCCAGGCTGTGCAGAGACCCCGTTCCCCTTCCTTACCTCCCAACCTACAGCACCATAAAACACCCTGAGCTCATGGCAGAGACCCTGCCAGCTCCTCAGCACAGCCGAGGCACCCGAGAGCCCTGTGCTCCAAACACCCCACGCAGCCAAGACAGGCAGGCCGCAAGGTGCTGCCTGAAGAAACGCTGTAACACCAAACCCCTCCTCCTCCATTGATGCTGGGCAAGCTGCCGCAGCCAAGGAGCAGTACTGCCCAAGGTAAGAGGCAAAGCGAGGAAGGTGAACCTGGCAACGTGTCCCAGAGGGGTGAAGAGGGTAGCGGCAACAGAGCAGGAAGAGAACAGGGGGCAGAAGGCGCTCGGAGGAGGGAGGTGCCGCCAGGGGGCTCAGCCAGGAGCTGCGCACAGAAGGTTTTGAGGCAGGGCTGAAGACCGGAGCCAAAACCGAGGCCCGGGCCGGTGGGGAACAACCCCCCTCCCACAGGACCCCGCGCTCACACGGGCAGCGTCGACGCCACAGAGCGCGCACAAACGCACCGCCGCCGCGCTCACGGCAACCCCCAGCCCCCGCCGGGCCCCCAGGGCAGCTCCGGCACCCCTGAGCCCGGGCACGGGGCCGCGCTGCGGCACGGCCGGGCCCGGCGGCAGGGAGGAGGCGCTCGCACAGGCTCCCACCCCGGGCGCACCCCCCTAGCGCCTCACGGGGGCCTCGGTGCAGCAGCCGGGGGCGGGGGGGCGGGGGGAGGGGCCAGGCCCGCCCTGCCCACAAGGCCGCCAGCGAGTACCGAGCGGGCGGGCCCCTGACGAGCCCCAACCCGGCTGGGCCTCGCCCCCGCCGCCATGTGCCCTTCCGCCTCGTTCACGTGACCACCCCCACGTGACCGCCGGGAAGGGGCGGGCCGCGGCACGCCCCGCTACCCGGGATTGGCGGAGGGGTGGCGGGCGCCGCGCGGCGATTAGCCGGTGGGGCCGCCCATCGCCGCGGCGTCTCGGCGGCGGCCATGGCGGCGGCGGCGGGGCGGGCGCTGCGCTGGGCCCTGGCGGTGGCGGCGGCGCTGGCGCTGGACAACGGGCTGGCGCGGACGCCGCCGATGGGCTGGCTGCACTGGGAGCGCTTCCTCTGTGCCACCGACTGCGCCGCCGACCCGCGCCGCTGCGTCAGGTACCGGCGGCGGGCGGGGGTGCCCCGGGGCCCGGCCCCGCGGGCGGGGTGGGGGGTACCGGTCCCAGGGGAGCCCGGGTACCGGCGCTGGGGGTGTCAGGGCCGGGGCCGGCCGGCCCGGTGCAACGCTCTGCGGCCCTGTGCCCTGGCAGCCGGCGTGCCTTCCCCACCCAGGGCAGAGCCAGGCTGGGCCCCGGGCCGGGGCCTCCCCCCGCTCCTCTGCCGGCTGTGTGCGCACGGCCGGCCCGGCCCGGCCCCTTGGCGGGAGGGCGGCGCGGTTGCCGTCTCGGTGCTAGAAATCGGGCTGCCACGTTCTCCGCTTTCTTTCCTGGTCGCGCTGCCTCCCCGCGCCCAGCGAGCAGCTCTTCGTGGAGATGGCCGACGTGATGGCTGCCGAGGGCTGGAGGGATGCGGGCTACGAGTTCATCTGCATTGACGACTGCTGGATGGCCCCGACACGGGATGAACATGGCAGGCTGCAGGCTGACCCAAAACGGTTCCCCAGTGGGATCCGCAAGCTGGCTGACTACGTGAGTGCCGCCCACCGCCGCACAGGGCAGTGATGGCAGTCAGGGACCTGAGCTGCAGCCACGCTGGGCGCCGGGGAGGAGAGGGAAGGCTGGGTGGGGAGCAGCTGCGTAGCTGCTGAGCGAAGGCCCTGCCTGCCACCATGGGCTTTTGCTTCCCTTGCCAGCCCAGCTCGCTTCCTCCTGCCTTGTGGTTGCCCCATCCCATTCTCTTTCTGTCTGCGAGCGCAGGTCCACTCCAAGGGGCTGAAACTGGGAATCTACAGCGATGTCGGGAACAAGACGTGTGCTGGTTTCCCTGGCAGTTACGACCACTACGACCTGGATGCCCAAACATTTGCTTCCTGGGGCGTGGACCTACTGAAATTTGACGGCTGCAACTCTGACACACTGGAGCTGCTGGCAGAAGGTAGGCATGGGCTCGAGGCAGCACTGCACCACAGGGTGGGAATATTCTGCAGGCAGTAGCAATTCTAGGCCCAGGGTGGGCTCCAGGGAGTTTGTTTTCCCTGAGCATACTCATTTGAGGAATTTGCTTACAAAAGCAGGTATGAGACTGTTCTCAAGCCCAAGGTAGTGAGTGTTGCTGGCCCAAGTGTTTTTTACCTGTTCAGCCTCCTGGAGCTCTCGCTGGTGTGCACAGCTTGATAAAGCAGCTTTCTCACACCAGAGACCACATCATGCCGAGCATGGAAACATTGACTGCGTGCTCTGGGGGCTCTCTGTGTAGACTGCTGCCTCAGCTCTTAACGCAGCAGAGGCTTTGCCCTTCTGCAGTGCCTTTACTGGAGAGCTCAAAGCATTTCACACACTTAACCCTTAATCCCTTTGGTGAGGCCATGTCAACGCGGATCAGCGTGAAGCTAGAACAGCTTGTGTCAGCTGTAAAAAGGGCAGTTATCAGGGCTTTTAACAGAAAAAAATGAAGGGAATTCTGGCATGAAAATTCAACTGGGGTTTTCGTTTTAAAGCATACCACTGTAAATCCCAGTTCAGAAGTTATTTGCACGCAGGCTGGCAAATCAGCAGCTGACAGCTCAGTAGCTCACTGTGCCGAGGGGGCTCAGCTAGTACAAGCAAATCCCAGTGCCACAGGAGCAGATTTGTGGGAAGAACGATGCAACTCGGAAGGCTTCTCTTGACTGGGCTCTCACTGCTGGCACAGTCAGCACCACGGTGTTTGGCAGCAGGAATCCTGCACGCAGTCCTGGATCTGCCTGGCAGGGAGAGCCTGCCCAAGTGACAATCCCATGGAAGCCAGTCGGTGGGGCATATGCCAGCTGCCACGGCCAGGAGCACAGCTGAGCTGAAAGCTCTTGTTGGATCATATGTGTAACCCAGATACAATCCAGTTGTATTGAAGCAGTTCCAGGGGAGAGAACAAACTTTTTGTTCCCTCTCTGCTGATTAAAAGGGGCTTAACAGGGCTGTCTGGGGACAAGGACAAGAAAAAGCTAGTGCATTCCTGCCCAGTCCATATGGTGCAAATGCCTCATAAGAACATACTCCTGCAATGTTACCCAGTGAAGCTGTACCCAGCAGCTTGATAGATACCACTTGTATTTCCCAGGTATCTAGAGGAAAAAATGCCACACAGCAAAACCGCAGCCTCTTCCCATGGCTGTATGTACAAAGAGAGCAGCAGTCTCGGAGCAGTAGGCCTGCCCATGACCTGTAGCAAAGCTGCAACGAAGCTCACCTGCCCTTGGGAGGCAGGAGACTGGCCGCAGACTATAAGCTCCCCTGTCCTTCCTGTGGTGTTTCAGCCGTGAGCATGTGTTCAGCCTTGATTTTGCAAAAGTTGAACTGAAACCTGAACTTGTGACATTGGATTAGTTCCTCTGTTTGAGCAAGGAGATTGTGTAACCTCTGTCTGTCCTCTTCCTTTAGGCTACAGGCGCATGTCTCTGGCCCTGAACAGGACTGGAAGGAGCATTGTGTACTCCTGTGAGTGGCCTTTCTACTTGAGACCTGTGCAGCAGGTAAGGAGTTTTTCTCAAGGCTTATCCTGGGGCTGAAAGTGGGAAGAACAGAAAGGCATTAAGACTGCAAAACAGCCTCCTAAGAAACTTGCTGCCCTCTGATCTAACAGAGGACAAGACTGTAAGGTGGAGGGGAACCACTTTTTCCTCTAGAGCCCTGAAGTATACCTGAGGCAAGTCATTACTCTGCTGAAAAGAATTCAGTAGGATCCTGCAGCATGAAGGCACGGCCCAGCTGGAGCATGCCAAAGAACACAGCAGCATCCATCTGCTCTCTGTCTCCAAGGCACCAAGCAACAAAACATTGGCAATGCAGACGCACAGCTAGCAGATAATTCAGTGTTATTCCTCCTGGACGCGGGGTGCTGCAGACTCAGCCTGGTCCTCTAGGGACCAGGAGAGAGGCTTTAGGACAGCCTATTTAATCGGAATTCTCCACATTGTTTACCGACAGGTTTCTGCCAGCCAGGGTCCATGACTGACATGTTACTCTCCACCCATAGCTGGCTTCCCCGGTGCCACCATGACAGGATGCTGCCATTCCTTCCCACTGGGAGTTAAAAGCATTAGTCACTGAAGGGTGTAAACCCAAGACATGGCAATAATTAATGGGATGTCACAGTTTAATCCCACCGGCCCCACCACGCCTTCAGTAAAATAGCGCTCAAAGGAATTTTCTAACAGAGCTAGGTGGCCACAACTGTTCTCCCAAGTGAAGCAATAGTGTTGTCTGGAGCGTAGCAGACTGGAGTTACTGGGCACAAGGCATCCTAGGGAACCAACATCCTCTAGATCATCCAGATAGCTGGTGATAGAAGGTGTTACCATAGTTCTCCCCCAAGTTATGCCTGATCCAGTCTAGCCTTGTGTGCGGTCTTGGTTCTTTACAGCCAGGCTCTCTGGCTAATCACACTCGTTGTTTTGGCAGCCCAATTACACAGAGATCAAACAGTACTGCAATCACTGGAGGAACTTTTTTGATGTCTATGATTCCTGGAGCAGCATCAAGAGTATCTTGGACTGGACAGCACTTCACCAGGACAGCATTGTGAAGATAGCTGGGCCAGGGGGCTGGAATGATCCTGACATGGCAAGTAGAGCAACGCCCACCTCCCTTGCAGCACCAGCAAAAAATCCTTTCCTTGGCTGTGGGCTGAGAAGGATGGGGAGGGAGAGAATCGGGGGGGAAACACTGAGGGGAAGGGCTCTGACGGGGCCCTAGGATCAGGAACTTGATGAGAAGGTCCCTGGCTGGAAGGGGAAGGAGAACTACAGCTATGGACAGTACCGAGGAAGTGCTGTCTCTGTGTAACACAGCCTCTACAAGCAGCGCCAGTTCAGAACACAGGCGTGGTGGTGGGAGACAGTCTGCAAAGTGCTGATCTCCCACCAGAGGTAAAACCCCTGGGTGCCAGACTGGGTGCCAGCATTGCAAGGAAGGAATAGCTGCATCCAAAAGCAGATTCTTAAATGCTGCTTAGCCAGTTAAGGATCCTTCTTGACCTCCACCAGTGCTTCATCCTAAATTGCCACACTAGTCATTTCCCAACCAGCTGGTCCTGCTCCTGGCACTCAGCCTATCTAACCAGTCCCCAAATAGGGGTCCCACCCTCAGCGTCCTGTCATTTACCAGTGCTCGGGTTGGTGGCCCAGTTTCTCCTCAGCAGGCAGCGTTACCAGGTGTTTTTGTTTTCTTGTCACAGCTGGTGATTGGAAACTTTGGGCTGAGCTGGGACCAGGCGGTGACGCAGATGGCAATGTGGGCGATTATGGCAGCTCCCCTCTTCATGTCCAACGACCTGCGGCACATTAGTCCTGAGGCCAAGTGGCTGCTCCAGAACAAAGAGGTGATCGCCATCAACCAGGATCCACTGGGCAGGCAGGGATACCAAATCGCCAAGGTACGGCAGGAGCGGGCTGGGGGTGCGGCGTGGGGCACAGGCAGCCAGCCTCCTCGGAAAGGGGACACATAGGGTATAGAGGAGTGCTCGCGGTTTGGGAACAGGAGCCTAGTGAGCCCACTTGTTTCTGAAGCCTGCTTAAACAGACAGGCATGAAGACCATCAGTTCTGCCTTCCTTAACGTAAGCCCCAGGTTTATTTTCTCCTTGGCAGGACAAGAACTTTGAGCTGTGGGAGCGGCCTCTGTCCAGCCAAGCCTACGCTACGGCGGTGCTGAACAAGCAGGAGATTGGGGGACCCCAGAACTTCACCTTCTCCCTCACCTTCCTCGGCAATGGGCTGGCCTGCAACCCAGCGTGCTCCATCCGGCAGGTCCTGCCAGCCAGCAGGGACTGGGGGGTTTACAGCTGGGTCTCCTCCCTGAGCGTGGAGGTGAATCCAACAGGCACCGTGCTGCTGAAAGTAGTGGCGCTCTAGGAGGCACAAAGACAATCTTTTTGTAAGCCTCAGACTGTCTAAACTTGTCACAAGAAGCCTGTCTTCTTCCTCCAAGCAGGGTGCCTTTGTTCTCTCCTCAGGCATTCACTACTCAAGTGATTCCACTTGGACTTTGAACCTTCAGGCTAATGTGACAAACACCCATCACTCCATCACCAAGAGATAACAGAGAAAGGGGCGCTGCTTCTCTTCTGTTTACCCTCCCTCTGGCACCTCACCTAACTCCTCCTCCAAGGGGCTATACGGGCCCCAGCAGGGCAGCGACTCCTGTTAACGCCCACTGCCACCCAAAGAAACACAAAGGATACATGCAGCATCTTATGGCTCTCCTTCAGCACTTCAGGGGCAATAGGGAAACACACCCTGGCTGCCTTGCTCTTGCTTCGCCAGGCTGGGGCACACAGTCCAAGAAGAAAAGCTGCTCCTACCCCCGCTGAAGAAACCTAGCACCCTCCTCAGAGAGTGGACATCTACGTCCACCTTCAGACAACTCAGGGACTGGCCTAAATCACTGCACTTCTTCGCAACCGCTTTCTTGACAGCTGCCTGCTTCGTGTAAATGTGATTAAGTATCACGCCTTAGGACTCAGCTTTTGAGGGTTTCTCCTTACTCCAGCACTCTTCCTCTCACCAGTGGCTGTCACTTCCCTTTAGATGAGAATTCCCTCCACCCTTCATGGGGCACCCTTCCAGAAATACCTGTGTGCTTGCTTTCTGCTGCTGGCAGCAGCATTTAGGCTGAATAACACAGGTCTTTCTCAGACAGGAGATGGATACTTAATCACTTATGAACCATCAGGTACAAGTATGTTCTCGTCTGAGTACTACACAATCAGGATGTCTTAATTTGTTATTTCTGTGATTAAGCACTTTGATTAAAATGTCCCTTAAAAAGGCTAAGCTTTTTCTTGGTTCCACCGTACAGGAGTACAGCATGGTATCTGAAATTAAATGTTTTAAAACACAGGCCCGTTTGTTCCTGTCACTAAGTTCTTGTGAAATTTGTCACGATTACTACAAACAGTGCTCAGCAAAGCTGATACGATGCAGCCATACGGTCCTTCTCACAGGCAGAGGCAGTGGGAGTTTGAAAATGCCGATCACACCAGCCAGTACTGAATAAGCAGAAATACAAATTCTGTTACTGTTCAGTAACTGAGCACTCAGTCCCTCTGAAGATGTGAAGAGGCACTTCTCCATCCTCCAGCTCTCTTTCCACTACAAGACTGTTGCCCTTGAGAGGTCCGCACTGCGTTCCCAGCACCTGCTGACTGGAGTCCCTACTTGCAGGCAGCATGGTGCTGCCTCAAGCGGATGATCCCATCAAAGCCCAGGGCAGGCTGTCCTGTAATAGCTACGCTCTTGGTTGCCCATCAGCCGCTACTCATTTGAAACTTCAGTGCTGTGCTTGGGCTTTTTCTTTTAAGGAACATTCTAAGGGCTGCCAACAGCAGACAGAGGGGGTGGGCAGCTGAGGCCCGTCATGCCATCACTTTCAGGGTGACAGTGCGCAGCAGGGCAAGCACAGGCATGAAGCTGTCCCTGAGCTACCACAACACTCACAGCCACTGCACGCAGGCATAGCTGAGCCACAGCACGTAACGACCACCTAATGGTGCGGGTGACACTTTATCAGATGGAGCCCTTCATACTACACCTGCTAGCTGCGCCAGGGCCTTTGCTCATGCATCACCCATTAGGGCAGCACAACTGTTCCCCATTTGTAAAGAGGGGCCTACAGCCAAGCACAGGGGCTGTTCGGGGGAGTTCGGATTACTCTGGCCCCCACTGCATTGAAATGATGGTGGGGTGCAAGAAATCTTACCTGCCCCCGCTCAGGCAAGGACTTGGAGAGGGAAAAAGCCTACTCAGGCAGCTCTGCTGCTTTTTTTTTTCAATCACTACTTCATCTACCAACAATTCAAATGCACCATAGCATTCGTGAAATGGAACTGCTATAATAGAGACGTGAAATGTTTTAAATGAAACAAACTGCAGAAGATTGCAGGAGGCCCTTTTGAAGACAGCCTCCTACTACGGAAGCTCATAAATAAGCTGGGAGAAAAGCAGCACAACACTCATGCAAAGAAGCCACTGGTGCAAAAATCCATCAGAGCCTCGGGCTCTACACATATTCTAAACCACCTCTTGGTAGCACAGTAAGCAGATCGCAGCCAGTGGCAGGGTTTTTTCAAAAGCCTTCCGATTACAAACAGTTCATTTACTAAGCAGCTTTGCAACGCCTTCCTGTTGATGTACTTGCAAGTCCCACCCCGCCAACAAGAGACGATACACAAAACCAAGCAACAGATCGCTTCCCAATACTTTAATAGGGTCCATAACAAAGAGGAGGATGGAGCTTAGAACTGGATCACCTGGCCCTGTAAGAAGGAAGAGACAGAGTGAGTTTATTCACTGCTGAATGTCGCCACCCCTTCTCAGCCACCCTAGGTACACAAACATACCTTTCTCTTCTTGTCTCCTCCCAGTTCAAAGTGCTTGCACCTCTTAATGGCCAGCATCCTCTTAGACCTGCAGTTGGGCTCCACACACTCCAGCCTCAGCACAATCTTCTTCGTGGTCTTAGCCTGGGAGGAGAGGAGCAGAGCGCAGCAATGAATAAAACATCCATAAGCAGACAAATTGCTGCTCTCAGCAAAAGCTTGTTATCTGCACTCCTGAAGATTCAGCAGCTTGTTCTCAAAGTGTAACGAAAGACTACCAATGCAGTTAGGCTCCCTCCATTAAAAACCAGAAGGTTTTTACTGGTTAAGGACCAGCACAGGAGTATGGTGGATCTGTACCTTCACAATAAAGGACACTGGCAAAAGCACTCAGTGGGGCAAGGCTGGTCCCCTGCAGCGATCAGCCATGCTGGAAAAAAGTCTGTGCCAGTGACCACACCATGGAACAGGCACTTCTGCAGCGTGGGAGGACAGACTGACACTGCTCAGGACGAGTTCAGCAGAAAGCCAGGCAGAAGAAACACCTGAAAGCAGCACCACTGACAAACTTTCCCCAGAAGGTGCAGTGACACAACGTGGTCAGTGCAGACCTGCAGCTACTGAGAAGTTAGATGAAACCCAAAAGACTACAGAGGGAATAATCCAAAGCTGCGAGACTACTGTAGCAGCTGAACAGAGCTGTAACCACCAGTTATAAACTTCGGCCAATCATCCATATAACTTGACTGGGAAGGAACAGAAATGGTGATGGCGACATACAGGTGGAGAGTGCCGAACTGTGAGAGCAGTATGGCTACTTTATGTACCCTGCTTGCAGAAGCATTTTCTGCAAGGTCTCCCCAGTTCCCAGCAGAAAGTCAACCTGAAAAACTGCTGTCTTTTTTTTTTTTCTTCTTGCTGGAAGACTTCCCGAACATCTCCAGCAGAACACCTGGGCTTTCCAGCAGTGAGCAAAGTAGCTCTACAAGTATAATTAAACAGTTCACACAGAAACTATAACAAATCAGCCCACTGAGTTTTGCTTCCCTGCTGTAAATACCACAGATTTTGTCGTCCCCCCCCAGCTCCTTGGCAGGAGGTAGGTAGACACACAGAAGGAAAAGATGCTGCAAGACTGCAGTTCCAGATACCCACGCTGGAGAGGAAGGATGACAGCAGCAGGTTTCTGCAACTCATCTGTAACAGAATGCACTGCTGCCCTTCCACTGCTGCTTTGAGACTCTCAGAAAAGGCCTAACACAGCAGCGCTCGTTTCCTGGCTCAGCGATACACATTTCCCTGGAGACAGCAGACTGCAAGAAAACAATGTCATGTTCTGCGGTACCCCCAGGAGCTGCATGCGGTGCGCTTCTATCATACCCTTATCAGTGAAGGCAGCCTCACTATGCAGAGCCTCTCAAACCCAGCAAAAAGTCTCAGTGATAAACTACTGACGCTTCAAGAACATAAGGAAAGCAAGCAGCAGCCTCACTTTCCCTTCACTGTACTCCTCCCCTTTGGCAAGCAATGAGGAAACACTCCTTTCATTAAAAGCATCACTTCCAATAAGACCCCGCTCCCCTACAGCGTCAAGGCTCCTTGCAGAAGCTGCGCTGCAAACACATGCTACGTCGCTCCTGAAAAAAAAAGGAGCAAAAGGAGCAGCTACACGAGACAGGAGCAGCAGGGAAGATGAGCAGATGTGGAGCTTACACTCCCCGGACAGCACTACCAGCACAGAGCTGCCATAACACGGCCTGAGCACAGGACCACCACAAGGCTGCAGGAGGCTGAAGTGCCCCTGTTCAGCTGGGCAAGAAAGATTGCCAAGAAAGATTGCCAAGAAAGTTAGCAGGTCCTCCGTCCAGGAGCAGCACTCACCTTCTTACGGAAGATGGGCTTTGTCTGGCCTCCATAGCCGCTTTGCTTCCTATCGTAGCGTCTTTTTCCTACAGGAGGAAATGGCTCTGTTCAGACAACAGCTCAAGATATGGTATAAGCACAGCTGGCACTATCACCAAACCCTACAGCCCTCAACCTGCAGCTGCACAGCCGATCAGAAGCAATCCCCCTTCTCCGGCAGCTGCATGCTCAGCCCAGAGCCATCACCCTGCCATAGAGCCTTAACCACCCGGGCCTCACGCAACTTCCCCCGGGCCGTGCCCCAGAGCCCCCGGCACACACCCGTCCCTACCCTGGGCGTAGAGGGAGTCCTTCCCCTTCTTGTACTGGGTGACTTTGTGCGGCTGGTGCTTGCCGCATTTCTTGCAGTAGGTCCGGCGGGTTTTCGGGACGTTCACCTGGAGGGGCAGGGAGAAGCCGGTCAGCACGGCCAGCAGCCGCGCGGGGGGCTGGAGAGACGCCACGCCGCGCTCCGGGGGCCCCCTCGCCCCGGCGCTAACGAGCGCAGTCCGGCCGCCCTTCCCCTCCCCTCGGGGAGGCCCTGCGCCGCCATCCCAGACCTACGGCCTCCCCCCGCCGCCCCTACCCGGCCTAGCCGCCGGCCAAGCACCCACCGCAGCGGCCGGCGCCTCGGGCGGGAGGAAGGAGCCGCCGCCAGGGCGGATGGCAACAGATGGGGCCGGACCCGCAGCCCGCCGCCGCCGCTAGCACTCACCATCTTGTCGGCTGCAGCGCGAAGAGGAGGAGCGCCCCGGAAGCGGAAGCAGATGCGAGCGGGGTACCATAGAGAGGAGGCGCGGAGGGAGGGCGAGCGGCTCGTCGGGCACTGGGCCTGCAGCGCCCCCTCCCGGTGGGAGGAGAGCGGGGCGGGGAGGCGGGGTGCGGGGTTTGCGGGGCGGGGGCTGCGGGGGAGCGGGGGTACCGGGGGGGGTGCCGGGGTACCAGGGGGGGTCCCGGGGGGCTCTGTGGGATGCGCAGGGTGTGGGACGTGGGGAGCGGGGCCGGGCAGCCGGCAGGGACGTGGCGCTGTCCCCTGCCCGCCCCGCAGCCCAGCCCCCGCGCCCCGGCCCCGCAGCCCTGGCGCCATGACCGGCCCCCGGCCCCTCCGTGCGGAGCAGGCCCTGGCCGCGGCCGGGGCCCCAGGAAGGTGGCCCGGCTGTCTCCAGAAGGAAACACAGCTGCTGCTTTTTGAGTCAGAAACCAAAAAAAGGGGAACCGAAAGGGTGGGGTTGGCCGGCCCCGTCCTTCCTCCCTGCGCCGCCGACCCCGCCGTGCCTCCCTGCCTCCCCGCCGCCACAGCCACCCCGACCCGCCGGGCTGGGCCGCTCGGGGCGGGCGCGGGGCAGCGGGCACAGCGGGACCCCGGCCGGCGGAGCGGCGGCGGGAAGGCTCGGTGAGTGCGCCGGGGCGCCGAGGGCCGCGGGGAGCCCCGTCCCGGCACCGCGTGGTGCCCGGCGAGGCGCGGTGGGGAGCACGAGGGCGGCGGTGGCCCGCGCGCTGCCGCGGCCTCGTTCGCCTCGCTGGAGGGGAGGCGGGAGGCGGGAGCCTCCATGCGGCGCCTGCCTGCGGCCTCGCACCTCTGCTCGCCCCCTCGGCAGTGCCGGGAGGGCCATCCTGGGCGCAGGCCGCGCGCTGCCAGACTGGGAAGGCTCAGCCCTGTCCCGCAGCCTGGCCAGCTCTGAGCAGGCGGCATCTGCCCGGGGGCGGGACAGCTGCCACGGGGCCGGGGGCCACGGGGGTGCAGCGGAGCAGGGCGGTGGGGCGGTGTGTGGGTGTCAGGGGCTGCAGGGCTGCACTAGAGCAGGGGGTCAGGGTGGTGCATGGGTACCAGGGACCCCGGGGCTGCACGGGCACGGGAGGGCGGGGTGGTGTGGGGCTGCGGGGGGCTCTGGGGCTGCGACAGCGCACGGGATCAGGGAGGTGTGGGACTGCCGGGGACCCCAGGGGTGCTCCAGAGCAGGGGGTCGGGGTGCTGACAGTGCCTTTGACTACTCCTTGCTCGTGCTTTTTGCAGTGGGCGCTGTTGGGGTGCAGCTCTGGGTTTGTTCCCAAGTCTCTCCCATGGGGAGTTTCCTTCCTCTGTCCCTTCCACCCTTCATTTTTGTCACCCTCTAGGCTGCACCTGAAACATGGGGGCTGTGGAGTTTGTCATTCCCAGACACTCTGTCACCCTTCCTACTTGCCCTGAGCATGCAGCCCCCCGCCAGCCCATCACCAACCAGTGGTGGCAGGCAGGCTCGGCTCCTTAGCAGGACACGGGCAGGGGCTGGGGAGCCTGCCTGTGGGGGGGTGGCCCCTGGACCATGGTGGGGCACAGCATCCGGTGGCACGGGGCAGCAGTGTGTGCTGGGCCCTGTGGTGGTGTCAGAGCACGCTTGGCCAAGGTGTGACAGTGGCAGGAAGTCACATTACCTTGGGGGGGACACACAGGACATGCTTCCACCCACCCACTCGCCACTTCTGCTGTCACAGCACGGCTGCGATGGCTGGCTGCGGGGGTGAGTCCCATGGGGCACCCACCACCCCAAAGGACAGGCAAGGACAGAGTGGGGCTGGTGGCAGTCCTGGGGAGAGGGAGGCTGTGCCATGCTGGGGGCAAGGAGGCAGTGCTGGGGACAGGGTGGCTGTGCCATGCTGGGACAGAACAGCTCTCTGAGATACTCATCATCCTTTCCTCTCTGGTGGCACTGTCCCAGAAGACCCAGCGAGGACGTGTCCCATCTGCCCGGCACTGCTGGCAGTGACCCAGCTGCTGCGACTCAAGGTAAAGCTTCTGGGGACCCAGCACCGCAGTCGGGATGGGCTGGAGCCTGGGGCTGCTTTGCTCAGCCCCTGTGCCTGTGCCGGGGGGTGCAATGGGAGCCCTGCTGCTCCTGGGACACAGGACCGGCAGCCACATTTTATAGCTAGGGAAACTGAGGCATGGGGCTACAGCGGGATGCTGGGGTCACTCTGGGCTCACCCACCACCCCGCCAGGAGTCTGGGGTCAGTGGCCACCCCAGCCACCTGCCAGGGAGCCCAGTTCCCTCCTCCCCAGGCCTGCATCAGCCAGTGGAGGCTGCTGTTTTTTCTAAAAGGCTCTGACGACTCATTTTTTAAGGTTGTTGTTTTTTTTTTTAAACCACCCAAACAAGCCGGAAAGGCCTGAGCCATGAGGGCCACAAGGGGAGGGAAGAGGGGACCCTGGGAGGGGGAAACCCTGCTTGTCCCCAGCCTCTCTGGCTATAGGCACCGCAGTGAGGCAGGGTCAGGACTGCAGCAGCAGGATCTGTGCTGGGAGATGGGGATACGGCCCTGCTCCTGCCCCTGGGCTGGGGCATGCCCTGGAGAGAGGCACAGCAGGTGGGACCAGCTCCTGGCATCTTTGGTCCCCACCTGGTCCCTGTCACAAGTGAGCCAATGCTCCTGCGTGGCAGGAGCGGATGGGCTGTCCAGCCAGGTAGCGGGGGGCTCAACCCCTGACTCTGGCCCACCTCTGAGCCTCCTCTGGAGAAGATGGGCTGTGGGCAGCAGGGGAGGGAAACAGCTTCTCCCAGGTTGCCCTCCAAAGCTGCGTTTGTAGGAGAAAAAAGGGAACGAGGTGGAGGTGAAGGAGGAGCAGGGCATGTAGGGGGTCGGGGCAGGAGAGATGGAGGAGGGCTCCAGGGGATTACAGTTCAGCAGTGGCTCCATGTAGCTCATCAGCTCCCAGTTAGGTCCAGGCTGGAGTCAGGTACTAGTTACAGCCCTCAGAGGAGGAGAAGCCCACAGCTCCAGCCACGTGGCTCTGTGGGGTGCTGGAACCGCCTGGGTGTTGCAGTGCCCAGGTGCAGCATGGAGGGGCACAGGGTGAGATGGACGAGCTGCTCCAAGAGATGGGCCAGGGTGGATTTCCAGACCCCTGAAGGCAGGGCAGCAGCAGGATGCAGGGCTCTCACCTGAGCCCTTTCCTGCCTGGACCATCCCTGGGGAGGCTCAGGTGGAGAGCTTTGCTGAGGAGGGCTGGTTGCTGGCTGGAGGCAGCCCTTCGAGCCTGGCCTCTGGCGAGCGCTGCTCACAGGGGAGGAAAGGGGGTTGAGCATCGTCCCTGCGCTCCTGCGGGCTCCATGGACGCAGAGGGGAAGGATGACTTTAGGGCTACTCTGTGCTCTCGGCAGCACAGCATTGTGGTTATTCGTGGCTAGGACCTACCAACAACTTTTCAGGGACTGGTCTCCCGCAGCCATCCCTTGCACGCTGCCAAGTCAGCACGTCCCCAGCACGAAGCGCCTGTGGTGCAGCAGGAGGAAATGGCCCACACAAACACACACGCGCTATGTTGGAAGGGAGGAGGGACCTGGGTGTCGCTGCTCAGGCTCTGCGCTCCTCCCCGGGGCTACGCTTCTTACAGCCTCCTCGGCTCCCTCCCTCTCCAGCCATCTGTGTCCGTCTGTCCGTCTGCACACCCTGAGGCCCCCTCCTGCATCCAGCGGGAGCCAAAGCCTGCTGGGTGGTGGCTTGCTCTGCAGCCTGGCGTCGGAGAGGGGACAGGAGAGGGAGAGGTCACATCACAAATACCCCACGCTGGCCTGCCCACACACCTCTGCACCTGATTGCCCCCGTGGGGGTCCCAGCAGCCCCTGGCTGCCCCTCAAGCAGGGGAGAGAGTGCACCTGAGCGAGGTCCTGTGGTGGGCAGGTTTTTGGCTGAGCAAGCGCACTGTTGGTTTTGCCCTATCCACAGCAACCCAGAGAGCACGGCGCAGAGGAGGCTGAGGGGGCCGACATGGCCAGCATCATCCTGGAGAGCATCTTCTTGAAGCGCTCGCAGCAGAAGAAGAAAACGTCTCCCCTCAACTTCAAGAAGCGCCTGTTCCTGTTGACGGAGAGCAAGCTGTCCTACTACGAGTATGACTTTGAGCGGGGGGTGAGTCAGCGGCCCCAGGGCCACAGGGGCTGTGCCATGGCAGTGCCCATGGGTCACCAGTTGTCCCTCACCAGCACCCAGCCCAAGGGGACAGTGGTTGGCTTGAGTCTTCCCGGGTCTCCCCCTTGACAATCATTTGAACCAACCCTGTCTCTTGCAGCGCCGGGGCAGTAAGAAGGGCTCGGTGGACATTGAGAAGATCACCTGTGTGGAGACAGTGGTGCCTGAAAACAACCCTCCCCCCGAGCGGCAGATCCCGGTGAGGAAGGTCCCGGGGTCCCTGCTTGTGTCCCCCTGTCCCCTTGCTGGGGAAGTAGGGAGAGTTACCCTGCCCTGGGGTGGTGGGAATGGAGGACAGCCCTGCTTGGCACGGGGGGCTCTGCACCCACAGCCCGTACCATACCAAGGGTCCAGCTTGATGCAGGGCAGTGGAAGCAGGGGGATGCCAAAGGCTGTAAGTCCCAGGGAAGATGCCAGCAGCTGAGCAGTGGGATGCCAGCATCCATCTCTGCCTCTCTCTTCCAGAGAAAAGGAGAAGATTACAACAACATGGAGCAGATATCAATCATCGAACGGTTCCCCTACCCCTTCCAGGTGAGTCCTCACTGCACTCCCTTTGCCGGTCCAGTCTGCTCAGCTGCAGGGTGCTGGGGGGAGGACCCCAGAGGGACCTGGGGCCAAACACGGCATTGCTGCCCCAGTGCCAGGGGTCACTCAGCCGTTTGGGGATGCCTTGCTGCTGTCTGCGCTGTGTGGGGCAGGCAGGTGAGCCTCTGCAAGCCCTGAGGAATTGGGCAGCTCTATTTAAGGGGGCTGCTTAGATGGAAACCTGCTTCTGACCTCTGTCCTGCCCCTTTCGGTCCCCTGACCGATGCTGAAGGGATGCTGTCTGCTGGCTGCCCGCTCAGCCCCCAACCCAGCTGCCTGCCCCTGCTGGCACCCAGCACAGCCCCCAACACACTGAAAGTCAGAGAAGGAAGTGGAAAGTCTCGGGGGAGGGGGCTTATTTATAACCTTTCTGTCACGGTCCCGCGAGCACCGTGCGGGGCCAGCACACACCGGCACAGCTAGCGCGCTCTGCACCAGCTGCTCGGGATGGCCACAAGCTTCGGCTCCCCCCATCCTCCCTGGGAGACCCCTGGCCAGGGTGCTGAGGTGTGTGGTCCTGCAGGTGGTATATGACGAAGGGCCCCTCTACGTCTTTTCCCCGACGGAGGAGTTGCGCAAACGCTGGATCCATCAGCTGAAGAGCGGTGAGTTTGGGGGCTCTGCGGCTCCCTTGGAAAGCAAAAACACAAGCAATCGGCTGTGCGTGCGGCACAACCCAGAGCCCTGGGCTTCCGGGGACTCGCTATCTCGTGGTTACATTATCCTATGTCTACGGAAGAGTGAGCGTTGGTCAGAAACTTGTCCCGTGACCAGCGCACTCGTAAGGCCATGCCCCTAAATGCATGCTCCCTAACATCCCTGAGCTGACACCAGCCACTCCTGCCCGGGGGAGGTGGATTTTACACTGGATTTCCTCACCTCTGTTACCCTCTGACTTCTGCAGCATCGCAGCCACCTCAGCTGAGGCTTCTTGCCCTCTCACAAGCCTGCTCCAAATTAGCTCAAGCAGGCTCAGAAGTTACTGAGGGCAAGAGGAAATAGCAGCTGTGGCCACGCAGCTGTACTGGCATGCAACGCGAGGGTAGAGCCTCCAGTGCTTTAGGAAACACGGAGAAAAAGCCTGCTGGAAGCCAGGGAGCGTCTCTCCTAACCCACCCTGAGCCTTACTCGGTGCTGCTGAGCTAATGCTCAGCTGCATGGGTGCGACCTCCTCGAGCCAAGAGCGTGTTGCAGCAGCACTGTGCAGAGGAGCCCGGGTGCTTGCAGTCAGTCAAAATCTGCTAGAGCTGCCCATATGTGTCTCTTGGTGCATGTGTATCTTTCTGTGGCTTTGTGCTGGTGAGGTGAGATTAGCTGCTCGAATTGACACAGGGAAGTTTGCCCGAGCGAGGCGGAAGCAGAGCAGGCTGATAACGGGGAAGTCGGTTATTTCACGAGACCCCTGCTGCTCTGACCTGGCAAGCAGCCAGCCCTCTTCCCACTTCCCTGCTACGGGAGGGGGGTTGCTGTGGCAGCTGAAGCCAGTGTAAAATCCACAGGGAAAAGGGGAGAGAAAATGCTGGCCTTTTGCTGCTGGGATGCCTTCATCCTGCGCCACCGGAGAAGGGGCTCTGTGCACCCCGCGGAGCTGCTGTGGGCCAGCACCGTGCTGCGGTGTTTAGGCACATCCAGTTGTCCCTCTAGCTTGAGGAGAAGTACGAGGAAGCTGGTTACCGCCTGCCTGGCAAGAGAGCAGTCTCCCAGCAAGGGAAGTCTCTGAGCAGGCAGGGGATGGTGGCAGTGCCCTGCTCTCCCCATGGGCAAGCCAGGCACAGCACTGGCCTCCCTCCCCACTTCTGAAAAAAAGGGTTCAAAAGAGCTGTGAACCGTGGGCCTCAGCAGCCTGGGTGATGCTGGATGTTTCGGCTGGCAGGAGGGCCGGTCACAGCAGGACCCAGGCCCTCCAAGCATGCTTGTGTCCCTTTGCAAAGCTGCTGAAGAGCTTTGATCAAATCTGAGAGGAAAGGCCTGGCGCTCCCTGAGCTAGGGGTTTCATGGCACAGGGTTTGCATAGCCGCAGCACTGAAACACGAGCGATATGAGCTGAGGGAAACCCAAGCAGCAGGGCCACATGTGACTGTGTATCAGTAGCACAGCAGAGGGTGAAATTATTTAATGGGGCTGATCATCTGCATTCAGGGAGCAGAGAGCTCTCCGCAGTGGGCTGGGGATACAGCCCCAGGTCACACCCATCTCCCCTCCTCTGCCACAGTGATCCGGTACAACAGCGACCTGGTACAGAAGTATCACCCCTGCTTCTGGATCGACGGCCAGTACCTGTGCTGCTCCCAGACAGCCAAGAACGCCATGGGCTGCCAGATCCTGGAGAGCAGAAATGGCAGTAAGACACTGGGCACCCTCCCTCAGCCCCTGGGGACCACCACAGCACAACACCAGGGATCTCTTCTCACCGTAGTCCCCTTTCTGTTCTGAAGGTTTAAAAGTTGGGCGGTCACATCGGAAGACAAAGAAGCCTCTTCCCCCCACTCCTGAGGAGGACGAGGTAGGGCCCAGCATCAGCATGTGGGTTTGCTCCAAGGTGTTTAAGGAAAGGTCTACCTGGGAAAAGCCAACACATTCAATGACTGACAGGGCATTGCTCAGAGATGTACAGGCCAGGGCTTTGCTCTGGCGAGGGATGTCAAGATGGTGCCCTAAGGGAGAAGGAGCTTGAACCAAGGGATGGAGCTCAAAGGCCTGGAGGAAAGTCAAATGATCTCACCCCTGAGGTTCTCCAGGGGAAGCTGGGAGGATAGATGAGCCCTGATATAGGGTGGAGAAGTCACAAGTTAAGCCAAAGGGTAGAGAGAAAACACTTATCTTTTGTGAGGATGGGTCTCCAAGGAGGAAATGTTGCAATAAAAGCACTCAGGGAGGATTGGTCTCGCAGTGGAGATTCATGTGGGAGCTGAGATGAATGCTGCGCTGACCTGGCCTGAGCTCACTGCCCTGCCAGGCCTGGGGAGGGTCTTGCCTGGGAAACAGTGTGTCTGCCAGCCTCACCATGTCCCACGCTCTCCCTCGCTCTGGGGAAGATGGTGATGAAGCCCCTGCCCCCTGAGCCAGCCCCCAGCACAGCAGGCGAGATGAAGAAGGTGGTGGCCCTCTACAACTACCTGCCGATGAACGCACAGGACCTGCAACTGCAGAAGGGCGAGGAGTACTTCATCCTGGAGGAAAGCCACCTGCCCTGGTGGAAAGCCCGTGACAAGAACGGGTAAGAGGTCCCGCTGCCCGCAGCACTCACCCCACAACGGTGCCCTCTCCTGGTGCCAAGGCACTGGTGGGTGAACACAACTCTTCAGCATCACAGGGGTTAGGACAGGCTGCCTGCCTGCCTGCGGGCTCTCGCCTGGGACAGCACAGGAGGAGGGTGAGGGAGACTGAAGCAGGCTGTGGTATCAGCCCTCCCCAAGCATGAACCCAAATGGGTTTGCACCAAGGTTTTTGAGCCTGTTTCTACTCAGCGTTCTGGGACAGGAACCTGCTTTCCCCTTGGCCTCCTCCATCAGTGTGTGACCAGCCCCTTTTCTCCCGCAGGAGGGAAGGATACATCCCCAGCAACTATGTCACTGAAACCAGCAATTCCCTGGAGATCTTTGAGTGAGTAAGAGATGGCGCAGGGATGTTGCAAGTTGCACTTGGTCGGAGACTTTTTACATTCAGTTCTCTTAACCTACACAGCCTGCGAGCCCAGCCTGGCTGGGTCACTCTCCCTCTTGTACACCCTTCGAGAGCCTCCAGCCCCGTGACAGCCGTCCCTGCCATGCTCCCTGCACCACCTGTCCTGGCTGGGCCGCGGTCAGACCAGGCCAGGGATAGCGGTGGCTGCGGTGATCTCTCTGATGACTTGTGTCCCTGTTCCAGGTGGTACTCAAAGAATATCACTCGGAGCCAAGCAGAGCAACTGCTGAAACAGGAGGTAAGTGTTGATTCCCGAGGCTGGGCCCTTTCTACACACCAGCCCTCCGTGGACTGCTGTCATGTTGCATCCAGCATGGGCCCAACCCTGGCTTGTGCTTGGAGGGGAGTGTTGCCCCAACAGCCCCAGAAACCATCTCTACCCCAACATGACCTCCTACTGGCAGGCACTTCAGGAGGTGGCCCCCCCTGGCAGGGACTCTGACTTATCGCACCCTCTCCAGCCATGCTGTGATCTTCACTCACTTTAAGTCTTGCCTGTTCCAGTCACACCTCCCCACAGCCACCCCGTCCCCTCTCCCCTTTCTGTTTTAGGGTAAGGAAGGAGGCTTCATTGTCCGAGACTCCACCAGCAAGACAGGGAAATACACTGTCTCCGTCTATGCCAAGTCCTCTGTGTAAGTGGATCTAAGAACAGCTTGTTCCTACCTCAGAGGGCCCCCCCTAGGCACCCGTCACCCTCTGCCTGTCCTCCCCATGCCGCTGACCCCGCGTACTGTCTCTCCAGAGACCCCCAAGGCACAATCCGCCATTACGTTGTATGCTGCACCCCCCAGAATCAGTATTACCTGGCAGAAAAGCACCTGTTCAACACCATCCCGGAGCTCATCACCTACCACCAGCACAACTCTGCCGGTCAGTGTTTGGGGGACAGAGTGAGGCCAGCAGTGTTTTTACTGACATGACAGTATCCTCACCTTCCTGCGCTGAAGGCAGGAAGCTTGTGTTTCCTGCTGGAACGTGGCGGGTAAGTGTGGTGTGGCAATCTACCTTTTTGTGTTTCAGGCCTCATATCCAGACTGAAGTACCCCGTGTCTCAACACCAGAAAAGTGCTCCTTCCACAGCTGGCCTGGGCTATGGTAAGCTGGCCTGGGCTACCTCACGGTTCCCTGGTTGCAGGGGCGCATCTCTACCAGGAGTAACTTTCCAGGGCTGGGATCCTGGCTGTCCCATGGCAGCAGGGCTCACAGCCTTCCCAGGAAAAACTTCCCAACACTCACTGGCTCTCTGGTGACAGTACTGACCAAGAGACACCACAAGCTACTTTGTTCCCCATCCCCTGGAGGAACAAGTCTCAGATCTCGTGGATTTTTTGGGATGGTTTCTCAGGCAGCACGTGCTTGTGAGCTCTTCTTGGGCTTGCTAGATCAGATAACTGGGAGCACCCTGAAGGGAGGTCACCTGCACCCACATTACACTTGCAATCTCTGTCCTAGGGTCGTGGGAGATTGACCCGAAGGATCTGACTTTCCTGAAGGAACTGGGGACGGGGCAGTTTGGTGTGGTGAAGTACGGGAAATGGAGAGGCCAGTACAACGTTGCTATCAAGATGATCAGGGAGGGCTCCATGTCAGAGGATGAGTTTATCGACGAAGCCAAAGTCATGATGTAAGTGGTGAGCGGCCTGCAGGTCAGTGCTGGATATGCCTTGCCAGAATGGCTGCGCTCCTGTGTGGTGTGGAGGGACAGTCTCAGGCAGCCTCATGCTGCAAAATGCATCGAGAACCGATCGGCCTTTGTGCTGATTCCCCGGTGAGCTTTTCCACCATTGGCTGGACCAGGAGTGCCTTCCCTTCTCAAATTCTCTTTATTCACAGGTGCTTCTTTTGCTGCTTGGCCTTCTAGATGCTCAGAATTGCCCTTCTTGCCCCCAACACAGGAACCTGTCCCATGAGAAGCTAGTGCAGCTCTACGGGGTCTGCACCAAGCAGCGTCCCATCTTCATCATCACCGAGTACATGGCCAACGGCTGCCTCCTGAACTTCCTGAGGGAAACTCGGCGGCGGTTCCAGCCTGCCGAGCTGCTGGAGATGTGCAAGGACGTCTGTGAAGCTATGGAGTACCTGGAATCCAAACAGTTCCTGCACCGAGACCTGGTAGGGCTGTGACTGAAGGACACATCTCCAGCTCAGCGACAGCCACAGCATGTCCTAGACAGGGTCCAGCTACTTCATCAACATGAGGAGAGGCAGCTGTACAGCCTTCTCTGCAGAACATCCCTCTAAGCTTCCCTGCCCACCTGAGCATGGGTGGGATGCTCTGAAATCACTGCTCTGCAGGGAGTTAGCAGAGATTGCAGGAAAGGCAGGACTAGGTAGTTCTCCAGGGGATGCGAGATGCATTTGTGGCTAGGGCAGGGCTTGTGTGAGGCAGCACAGGCAGCATCACTGGCTCAGACATGAAAAGGGATGTCTCGACCACCATCAAAAGCTGAGCCTGCAGTTTGTCAGGCCTTGGGCTGGCGTTGCCAGCTTGCAGTCCTGCTAGGTGCCATACCTAATCTCCTCCTGGTGCTGCTTTGTTCAGGCAAAATCCTGTCAGGGAAGTCGCCCCCTGTAGATAAACAAGATGCCTAGAGGCCCCTCTTGCTATCTTTGCTGAGGACTTTGTAGCTTGCCCCAATCCAGGTGAACCTGCAGGACAAAGTGAGGCAAAGTATTAAGTGGGTGGGGGTGAGATGAAGTTCCAGATGGTTCAGGGGGATGGGAGAGGCAGGAGCAGGTAGGAGTGACTGCCTCCATCTCTCCATCCACAGGCTGCTCGCAACTGTTTGGTGAACGACCAAGGAATTGTGAAAGTGTCAGATTTTGGCCTTTCCAGGTCTGGTAGATATGTCTGTGTCACCTTCGTGTCTCATCTCCTTCTGCAGTCTCTTCTGCACTTTAATCTTTCTCCTCACCATCCTGCAGCTCTGCTTTTCCTCCATCTTCTCCTATCTTTCCATTTCATCTATCTGGCTCAACTTTCTACCTCTCCACTTTCCACCATCCCTTTCTTACTTCTCTCATCCCTTTTCCCCCTCTCTTTGCTTCTTCCTTCCCCCACCTCTAGTCTTCTGGCTGCAGCTTTCTCTCCACATCCCCTTTTTGCTATGCTTCTGTGTCACCCTGTCCCTTTCCCAAACTTGACTAACATACACTTGTTTGCAAAGGGACATTTCTGCCTGTTGAAACCCATGCAGAGTGCAACCCACTCTGAGAGCTGTCGGTTCCTTTTGGGCTTGGTCGGTTGCATGGAGGAGTGAAATGTGAAATCCAAGATGGGCACCCTGATCCATTTATCTGCTGCAGGTACGTTCTAGATGATGAGTATACAAGCTCCATGGGGTCAAAATTTCCAGTGCGGTGGTCTCCCCCTGAAGTGCTTCTGTACAGCAAGTTCAGCAGCAAGTCTGACGTCTGGGCTTTTGGTAAGAGCATAGCATTAATGACTCAGAGGTTGGGAAGGGTGGGTGCCCCAACAACAGCGAGCTCCTCTGAAAACCAGCTTCAGGCACAGGCGCCGCCGCGCCATGAACTGTCCCTGCCGATTCCTGTAACAGGCGTTCTGATGTGGGAAGTCTACTCCCTGGGAAAGATGCCTTATGAGAGGTTTAATAACAGCGAGACAACAGAGCATGTCATCCAAGGCCTGCGCCTCTACCGGCCGCAGCAGGCCTCGGAGCGGGTGTACGCCATCATGTACAGCTGCTGGCACGAGGTAAGTTGCTCTCCCCCTCGGCGATCACCCCCAGCTGCCCTGGGGAGGCTGACGCAGCTCTGCGGCTCCCCTGGGGTGCGGGAGCAGTGGGGCAGCCAGCCGGCTCCAGCATGCTCCCCGCTCTTGCATGGCAGAAGGCCGATGAGCGCCCCACCTTCACCGCGCTGCTGGGCAGCATCCTGGACATCACAGACGAGGAGCCCTGACCCAGGCCTGGGCCGGCCCGCACCGCCGACCCCGGCCTGCTACTGCTGGGCCGCTGCTGCCCCGCCGCCTGCCGGGACGGACCCGCGCACCGGATGGCGCCTCAGCACCGCCGTCACGGACACGGCAACGGCCACCCCCGGGCAAGGAGGGGCCTGACCCTCACGGGCGCCGCCGCAGCCCCGGTCACCGGCAGGGCCCCTCGCACCCAAGGACGCAGGCGGGGCCCCTGACGGCCGCGGCCCCGGTGCCGGCCGAGCTCCGCAGGCGGCGGCGGGCCGGGCCTGCGCACAATAAACGGTTCCCAAGGTCGACGCCTCCGTGGCTGCCGCCGCGCACCCGTTCCGCCCCGCCGACAGGGGGCGCGCAGCGGGCGGGCGAGCATGCGCAGCGCGCGCGTGGAAGGGGCGGGCGCAGCGCGTGCGCGGTGCGGTTGGGGCGCATGCGCGGCGGCGGCGGCGCGGCGCGGCACGTGAAGGTCGCGGCGCGGCGGTACCGGTAACGCCGGCGGTACCGGTAGCGGGATGGACGCGCCGTCCGCCGCCGGGCTGGGCGGCGCCGACCCCCAGCTCCAGCGCTTCATCGAGGTGGAGACGCAGAAGCAGCGCTTCCAGCAGCTGGTGCACCAGATGACCGAGCTCTGCTGGGTACGGGCGGCAGGCGGGGCCGCCAGCTCCGGTGACCGGGGCGGCGGGGCGGGGAGGGGCGGGTCGCGGTGGTGGGACGGGCGGGCTGGGACGCCGCGCTGACCCTTGCCCCCAAGGGGAGGAGGGAGGTGCGGACAAAATGGAGCCGCCGTGTGAGCAGCCCCGGCACCGGTGAGCGGCGGGGGGAAGCTCGGGGAAGGGGGCCGGGCCAGGGAGAGCCCCGGGCCGCGGCGGGGGGTAGATGCGCCCCAGAGGAGGAGGCTCCCGAGGGTGGATGGCGCCGGCGCGCCCGCGGGCCGGAGGCACGGCCCCGGTGTGCAGGGGGGGTCAGGCCGCGGTGCCCCCCAGACCAACGGGTCCCCCGCTGTGTGCAGGAGAAGTGCATGGACAAGCCGGGTCCGAAGCTGGACAGCCGGGCCGAGACGTGCTTCGTGAACTGCGTGGAGCGCTTCATTGACACCAGCCAGTTCATCCTGAACCGGCTGGAGCAGACGCAGAAGTCCAAGTCGGCCTTCTCGGAGAGCCTGTCCGACTGAGCGGGACCCGTGCCCCGGGGGACGCTGGCCAGCCCCCCACAAGGCTGGGCCCTCTGCCGCACCGGCTCCCGGTCACTCTGCCGCCTGAATGAGCCAGGATCAGCTCTGGGGTTTAGGATTTAATTAATTGCCAGTCTCAGGAAAGATGCAGCCAGATGAGAGCCCACAACAGAAGCACAGTCACTCCTCCTCGGGGTGATGTGCTGCTTCTGGCCCCGCGGGCCAGTGGCCAGCTTTGTGCTGGGACTCCGGGGCTACCAGTGCTACCCAGGGAGCGTTCGGAACGCACCCGCTCAGCTGAACGGAGGGGTGGCGATGCTCACGTCTGGGGGTGCTCCCAGCGCTGATGTGAACCTCAGCTCTGGGTGAGGCCAGCCTGCGACCGCTGCCTTAAACGGTGCTGCACAAAACAAACCCTCCTGGGCAGACGCTAACAAGCCCTGCAGGTGCCATCGCTGTGCAGTCCAGTACAGGTACCCTGAGCGAGAAGAGCTTGTTGGGCACAGTGATCATCCCAGGCAGCGTCACTACTGGAAAATACTTTCAGGCTTCCATAGGTAAATCATTCACGTGGCCAAGTGACAGATTTTCAAATTGCAGCACAACTCTCTCAATACTGACGTGCTCCGTTAACTGCTTTCCCCTGGTCAATGTAATAAATATTAACTGGGTCAATTTTTAACATGAGATTCTTCTTTGTTCAGGTAGATGACCACTGAGAATTGAAAATCTGGCCTTCTTGTCACTCTCCCTCCTTCCCAGTGATCCTGTTTATTGCAAAATTAGTAGGGAGAGGGCACAGTTGTCTTCTGGCTAGAAAGTCTGCTCTGAATTCTGATTTGTTGCTCAATTAATTTGGTCCCATGAATCAAACTTGTTTCTGGGAGAGGCTGTGGCCTTTCCTCCTCTTCCCCCAAGGGTTAACAGCTCTTGCTGTCCTGTAAAGGAGTAGTTTCTTTAGAGAGACTAAATGCAGGTAACAAGTACCCAGTTACTTTATAACCTCATGCACCTTTACCTGTGGAGATCCCTGGAGGGAAGCCTATGGCTGTGTCTTCTGGACCTCTACCCCCAGGACACAGAGAGGAGCTTCTAACTGGAAAAACAACAAACTACCGATCCAGCCTCTGGAAAGGCAGCATAGCATAGCATTTCGGCAGTGTTTACATACAGCGTGGCTCTGGGAAGCCTGGAGCGACCCACTGACAGTGGCTTGGAGCTCTGCACAGGAACTTGATACAGCAGTTCTGCACACCTCCGTTTGCCATGGTGGCTGGACAGGGCATGTGAGTTCCTAACATGGGTGGCTTGTAGCCAGCAGCCTTCCTGGGAACAAATTCAGGATGTGTTAAACAGAGCTATGCAGATATAAACCCACATAAGTGAGGACAGAGCTGTCTAGGTGTCTTTCAGAAACTTACATCAACAGCTAAGGACTCTTAGGTCACTCCTGTTCCCACAGCAAGCGATTCCCTCTCCTGTCCCTGTCTTGAGTTTCTCTCGAGCATCTGCACAGCTCTTCCTACACCTGTAATCCTTCACGCCTTTCAGCACTAGCCCAGCTCTCGGTACAAATGTATCACTAGCCACTTGTTAACTGAACAAATCGGTTTTTAATAGAATACAGTAAGCAGGTGCTTCATCAACCTGCACAGCAGACGTTACGTGAAGAGGTTGGTCCCTCTGTAAGAGTCACAGCAGCACATGGCAGCACCACTGAAGTTTTCCAGTTTTAGCTGTATTCTGTTCTTGGATGTGAATCTGTAAATAAATTCTAGCAGAGTGAGCAAAACAAGTACTTGACAGAGGAATTTTTTAATTAATATTCTGGGTTTGTCACCTTTAAAGCCAGACATCCACCTTCTCTCTGTGTAATCTTAGCACCATGTTAGATTATTTTGTAACTGTTAATCTTCTAAGTATATTTTTAAAAAATGCTGAGGCCTCCCCAAACGTGTGGTCTTCGCATTCAGTAAGGGTTAGCACTGTGTTAGTGCTGCAGGCCTCTGTGCAGCTGAAGTCTGTGTCCTGACGAGGGCAGATCAATTCTTCATGTAAAAAAACAGTGAAGAGGCACTGGATCGCAGGAACTGGGTGGTTCCCGGGAACCACTGCTGCAGGAGGCTGCTGTCCCTGTCAGCCTCCTGGCAGTGGCAGGTTGCCCAGCTTGTGCCTGTGGCAGGTAGATGGTAACTGCCAACTCCTGCTAGCGCGGCAGTAGCTAGCAGCAGCTGAGGCAGCATGTTCAACCTTGCAGCAGAGCTGCTCAGCAGTAGGAGCAGAGAGTTAGCAGTTCAGAGGCTTCCTCACATGCTTTCACCTTCCTCCTCCTCTTCCTCCTCTGCGCTCTGAGAGCCTTTGTCCTCTGAGGGCAGAAGAGGCTGGTGCTGACATGACTGATGTCTGTCTGCGCTCCTCCATGAGGTGTGCAGGTCTGCCCTGCCTTGCTGCAGGAAGAGGGGCAGGAGGTCGGGGGTGAAGGGCATGTCCCTGAAGGCGTGCAGGAGGAAGATGCCGGACACGATGGTGAGGAAGCCGCTGATGGTGCCGATGATGTTGTCTAGCACCATGTGTTGCCACTCCTTGAAGAGGATGGCAGAGCACATCATGACTGCTGTGGTGAACAGCACGTAGTAAATGGGCGTGACCACAGCTGTGTTGAAGATGTCCAAGGCTTTGTTCAGATAGTTGATCTGGACGCTGATGCAGATCACAAGGCACACCAGGAGCACCCAGCCCAGTGGTTCCTTCAGGACTGGCTTCCCAGAAAACAGTTCTTTCAGGGCAATCCCCAAGCCTTTGACACAGGACACAGAAAGTGAGCCGATGGCAGAGCAGACCAAAACATAAACCAGGATGTTGCTCTGTCCATAACGGGGTCCAGCCACAAAGATAAGCAGAAGGGAGCTCACCAGGACACACACAGCAAATACAATGAATCCTTGGGGAAAGAAGAATTAAAGAGCTTTATCAGAGAACAGTAGCACCAGCAACAGATTTAACTGAACAGCAAGTAGAGATGGAGGACAGGCGGGTAACTGCCCCCTCAGTCTGTCTTTTTAGCTTCCACCTGTAGGGACCAGAGTTGGGAAGCAGAGTTGGTCTCTAGCCTGAGCAAAGTTGCAGAGACAACAGCAGCTCTTTACAGTGCTGATCACAGCACCACCCTGCAAGTCAGCCTGTCAGGGGATACAGCCGCCCGTGCTGGAAGGGGTAGCCAGGCTCTACAGCCCTACGGGAGGTGGGGGGCTTGTTGAGCAGGAAGACGAGGGGACACAGCTCTGCAGGAGGCCCAGGAGGGTGGCAGAAGGCTTGGGAAGCCCTAGCTGAACTCTGCAGGCTGTGGTGGGATAAAGACGAAAGCGCCACATCACAGGAATGTGAGGCCCTGCCAGAGTGCTCCCTCTAATGAGGGGCAGCATCTACCTGTTACTCTGCTTTGCTCTTCTCCCTACGCTTCCTTCCTCCATCTCCTGTGGCTTATTCTGCCATTCATGCTATTGCCCAAATCATATCCTTGCAACCTGATTCATCCTCTAACAAAAATGATATTTATGGACTACCTGATCTTGGGCATAACTCCTTGAATTGCTTGTTCATCTCTGCCTGAAGTTCCTCCTCTGTCTTCCCTCAGCCACACCACTGCCACCCTCGTGTACAGGAATTCCCTCTCCTATCCCAGGCCCTTCTGCTGACAGCTGCAGCTAACGCCCATGCTCTTCACTTTTTGCATTTATACAGACAGTACAAAAAAAAGCACACTTGGTAACTGTTAATGACCCAAGTTCTCATCCTTGCTTCAGCACAGACCCAGTGACTTGGGACCATCACCCAGACTCCCTCTCTGCGAAGTGGGGTTCCCGTCTGCTTCTTTCACCTGGGGTCACGAGGACTTGACAGTCCTAACAAGCCATTCTGAAGCTGACAAGTCCCCCTATGTTTTGAGCTAGTTAACAAGGTGTAAATCCTCTGAGTGCATGCAGTAAATGCTGTTTGACTGTCACCAATCTTTTATATTTAGAGCGTGGGGACTCCAGCCTTTTCCCACCACAGAAGCCAACTCACAAGCTATCCTGGACACAGGGGAATGTTTCCTCCACTGGTGCACAGAACAAGAAACAGCTCAATTACCCTTTAGTTCAGTCCTTCCCCGTCTAGCCAAGCTGTATCCTACCTTCTACTGTCATTTCCAAGCCTGAAGTTGTCAGGATCCCTTTTATTTAAGTACCTGGATCTTTCAGCTTCTCTGCCATTGACTCCAGGCTGGAAACCTCTTCTTCCTGCGGAGCATGGATCACCATCACCGTGGAGCCCAGGATACTCAGGATGCAGCCAATCTTCCCATGAACATTCAGCTGCTCATTCAGGAAGGTGGAAGACAGAACTGCACTGAAAGATAGTAAAAAAAACCAACAAAATCAATTAGGCCAAGGGATGGAGTACCTGAGGAAAGAGACAGAGGAAAGCAGAGCAACTGCTTTCACCACTAAGGGGTGGTAGGTAAGGGTGTTTCTGAGGCTGCTTACCTAACAAGGACACTTAGAGCACCCAGTGGAGTTACCAGCGTTGCAGGGGCAAAGGCATAGGCAGCAAAATTTGCTGCTTCTCCAACTCCCACTGCAAGAGAAACTGTCAGGTGAGCATCAAAGTAGGAGCAATTCAGCATAATACAAGCTTGAGTGCAGTCAGAAGAGAGCCTCAGTTTCCACCTGAGCATCCCATGTTTCGCTGAGGTATGTTGCGCAACCAGGAAAGAACAGCACCAGCAAGGGCAAGCAGAAGCCCAATATAGGTTCTCTTGGGAAGAGAAGGCTCGTGGCTACGCATGGCGATCCTTATTCACACGTGGCTATGCAGCTGAGCAGTAACCACAGAAATATCCTCAAAGCTGAAAGGAGTTTTGACTCGTTTCATATTTCTAAGTCACATTCTTCCCCTGGAACAGGGGTAAGGTTTCTCCTTTTTAAGGGGTAAATCAAGTACAATTGGTTATTAATATTGAAAAGTGTAAAATAGAGCTGCTGAAATCACTGTAGCGCTAAACGCACGGTGCTGGATGTGCCACTATAACTACATCGTCTGGGCAGGCCATTTCAGAAGCAGTTAACCCAACCCAGTTAGACCAGCTCCTCAACCCCTGTTTAGCAGAGAAACCTGGTAATGCATGAGACTTCAGAATATTTTAGAGTTATAATTGGATCAACAACATCCTCAGACACTCAGATAAAAATCAAGCAGTCAAACAACATCATACTAATAAAACATGAAAGCAACTGGAAACGATGGACACACTCTTAAGTGTGTCTTGCTACAGTTTCAGAGCGGGTACTTACTGCACAGCAGCCCCGCCCACCAAAGCCACTCCTGCAGGTATGCATGACCTCCTTGCCCTAAGTAAGGAAGAAAGAGTAACAAGAAACCTCAAATGAAGCTACATAAAAGGCTCATTATCCTGCCAGAACTGCCTCGGGGAAGCAAGTGGGAGCAGCCTGATCTCCTGCGTGCAAGGCTGCCGGGGTCTGCCTGCCTTGTCACGTATTGGCCTGAGCCAGACGTGGGCAAGCACCGATTCTTTTACCCTAAAAGCACAGATTTTATCCCCTGGTTCTCCCGCCTTTGAAAGACAGCAGTTTCAAGAACGCGTGCGTGGTTGTAGGAACGTGTCTTTGCTGGCTCTGGGCGATGGCTGGCTCCCCCTCTAGCAGAAGTCTACTTTTAGACCGAAAAGCCCCACCAGCAAGGCGGGGGCGGCCACGGCCCAGCGCGGGCCGGGCGGAGGCCGACACGGCCTGCAGTGTCCGGGGAAGGCGCCGCCGGGGTCGCCGCGGCCGTGACCGCCCGGGGCTCTGTGCCCAGGAGCCGACGGGCCGCTCGCAGGGGAGGCACCGGGGCGGTCTGCCCCCCCACCGCCGCCCCCCCCGGCCCGGGGCCGGCGGTACCTGCCCTGGCGCGGCCGCGGCGGCACAGCCGGAGCAGCCCCTTCTTCTTGAGGATGAAGCTGCCGCCGATGAAGGCGCTGGAGGCCAGGGCCAGGCCCAGCCCCACGTAGAAGCCGGGCCGCCCGCCCGCCTCCCCCATGGCAGCGCCGCCGCCGCCCGCAGCCGCTTCCGGTGCGCCGCCAACACCCTTCCCCCGGCGCCGGGCGGAACGGAACGGGACGGGCGGCGCGGGCGGGGGGAACCTATGCCGGCGCACGGGGCCCGACTTCCGCCCGGGGCCGCCGCGGGCTGCGGGGGAGCGGGGCTCGGAGGCTCCAGCAGCGCGGCTGGGGCTGCTCGAGAGCGGCGGACGGGCCGTGCCGGCGGTGTCAAACCGACAGCAGCGTGGCCCCGCGCCCCGGAAAGGCCCCAGCTCCCTCCGCGGGGCGACCGTGGGCGAGAGCGCGGCCCTGGGGCTGTTGGGCTGGGGTTACCTTGTAGGAGCCTTCCTGGCGACGAGGTAATTGTGTCTCGTTCTCAAAGCTGAAGAAGAAAGGATGAGTAAGAGCAAGGACGATGCTCCGCATGAGCTGGAGAGCCAGTTCGTGCTGCGGCTGCCGCCGGTAAGAGACCCTTCGGCCTGGTACAGCTGCAGTGGCCACCATCAGGTTTTACACGCAGCTCAGTCCGGTTTGCTTGGCGACCACGGGGGCTGGGAGAGGGATTAGCGAGGCAGGCGAAGTCAGTGGGAAATCTGGAGACCTGGCAAGGGACATGGAAGGGGCAGGATGCTTTTGGCCTTGGGTAGCTCATTCCCACTCCTTTGAACAAATTTTCCACAGCCTTCTCTTGAGAGGTGCTCCTGCGACACAGAACAGGAGGCTCAGAAGATGATTTAGAGGATTAGGGAGGAAATTTCTGTAAGGGTGGAGCTTTAGCAAGTGCTGGGTCTTCAGTTGCTATGGCTTTCAGTGCACTTGGTGCTATTTGTTAGATGCTTAAAGCTGAGGCTGTGTCCTGCTGAGACCATGAGAGCTTGGGGGAGCTGTGACTTCCCCCAGAGCTGTGGCACTCTGGCAGGGTATCTCTGTCAGGGGCCTCCCGCTGCTGTCACAGCTGTATCGTGCCAGCGGGTGTGAAGGGAATAGCAGAGCCACATGTGGTATTGGGAGGAGGACGCAATTTTCATTGCCGCTCTTGCAGTTGTTTTTCTGCATTGGGATGGCAGGGCTGTTTAAAGCTGGGTAGCCTGGACAGAAGCCTTCAGTGATTCTCAGAGGAAGTGTACCCAGTCCTGATGTAAGTCTGTCCAACCTTCTCAGGAATATGCCTCCACTGTGCGGCGAGCGGTACAGTCCGGGAATGTCAACTTGAAGGACAGGCTCACCATTGAGCTACATGGTGAGTGAGCAGGATCAGGGCATCTTAAAACTTCTCTGACTGTCCACAGCCGAAGCTGTGCAACTTGCATGTGTTTTCCTGTGAAATTTCTGCTGCCTAGGAATGTATTGCTCAGTTTAGCTGTTTAGCGACAGCACTAACCTGTCCCGTGGCTTTCCACAGCGGATGGACGCCATGGGATTGTCCGTGTAGACCGGGTGCCACTGGCGGCCAAGCTGGTGGATCTGCCCTGCATCATCGAGAGCTTAAAAACCATTGACAAGAAAACCTTCTATAAAACAGCGGATATTTGCCAGGTACGGGCTGTCCTTCTTGCCTGCCCCAACAGTTTAATTCCTTGCTCCCCTCTCTAGGAAAACCCTTGTACACTTTGGCACCTGGACACCCAGTGTAACATGGCCAGTTTCTGTGTTCTCACAATATTAGCAGTTTAAAATTCTCCACTCCACTTGGTGTTTAGCAATCCCATTTGTGAAGCATGGAACGTGATTTCCTTGTAACAGCTTAACTGCAGCTGTGTTTAGATATGAACTGAACTGGGTGTGAAACGTTGTGTTTCTCGTACCTCATGCCTGTGAATCCCTTTGGCTCACAACATGCAGTGGGCAGTCACTGTTCATTTTCCAGAAAAGCTTTTACATCCTTTTGTCCTTGTGTTACAATAAGCACCCGTTGTGTTTATTCGGGGATTCCAGATGCTTGTTTGCACTGTGGATGGCGATCTCTATCCTCCTTTGGAAGAGCAAACTGTGAGCACTGACCCCAAGGCAAACAAGAAGAAGGACAAGGACAGAGAGAAGAAATTCATCTGGAACCATGGCAGTGAGTAGAGGCTGTGCCAAACCCCTCCGTCCCACCACCCCAGTGTCCCCACAGCTGTGCAGGGCACTCACCACTGCCGTGTCCCGGCTGTGCTGCTGCTCCGTTTTCCGTGCTCTCTCTGTTCCTGAAGGGATCTTTTGGCATGCAGCTTTCCCATTAGGCCATCTGCCTGACACGTGCAATCTGTTTCCTCTGTCACAGTCACTCTTCCCCTGAAAAATGTACGGAAGAGACGATTCCGGAAGACAGCTAAGAAGAAGGTGAGTTGCTTCTCACACAGATGCGGATGCAATAACCAAGGGATAGGAGGGCAGAGACATTAGAGCTGTAACTGTCTGTTAGTCCAGAAAACATGTAATTTCTTAACATTGCTTCACATGTTTCCTTGCCTGGGATGAGGGTGAAGGGAGAGTAGTAGATTTAAACACTTCTTTGGGTGCTTCCTCCATGTTCTCCAAGATCCTCCTGAGGGGAAAATCCTCTGTGCAGAGAACTGCTGGACTCCATTCCTGCAGCTGCTTTGCCATAGCGCATCTCTTCCTGCCCATAGAGAAGAAAGGAAGACTCGCATGGAAATGAGGCTTCACTCATTCCTGCTTTCCCAGCTGAAATTTTCTTTCTATGCATGGCGCGTTCACTTCCCCAATAAGCAACTCTACAAATAGAATAACCGTCATGTCAGCTGGGGGAGTGACAACAGATGGAGCTCAGAGACTGTCTCTGTGCATATGCACAAGCCAGGCAAGGTGTTGGGGAGATGCAGCACCATGAGACTGGGAAGACTTGTTCTTCTCTGCTTTGCAGTTTCTGAGAACAGGATGGAGTGCTATTTTGCGTGACATTTGGGAAACAAATTACTTGAGACATTCTTAGAGCCCACAGGGGAGATTTGATGTCACTGCATTAAGATTCCTGGCTAATTTAAAAGTGAAAAATGAAACCTTCTTTTGAGCGAGATGAGAAGGAGTTGAGTTGACCATCCATCAGGAAACAGCACCTCAAGGACTTTCTGCGTACACACAGAAAGTCTTATTTCATTAGTATAAGTAGAAAAGTGAGAATATACAACCCACCAAGGAGCTCTGTACAAAAAAGATGGATTGCTTTCTGGAGGTGCATAAATTAATTTTAGGGTGAGCATGAGCAAAGGCTGAGCAGAAAGTATAAGGGAAGAAAGGCTTGAAATGGGGATCTGTCCAGAGGTGGAGGGTTGGAGTTGGCCAGCACCAGCATGAGGCATTTAACAGTGTCTCTGTTTCTTTCCCCTCTCTGTCCCAGTATATTGAGTCTCCTGATGTGGAAAAAGAGGTGAAGCGTCTCCTGAGCACAGATGCTGAAGCTGTCAGTGTCCGTATCCTTTTAGGAGAAAAAAACCTCAAGTGGGGGACAGGATGCTATGTGTGACCTGGGGATTGTGGAAAGGAGAGACAAGTTCAGCTTTGTGTGGGTGTGAGAGACTGGGAGATAAGCACACAAGAGGCACTGAAGTTTTGGAGCTTCATATTTGCCTTGTTTAAAGCCCATTGTTTATTCATGGTGACCATCCTTGCGGACGGTACTATTGTACTGAGCAGGAACTTAAGTAACAGCAGAGAAGAAGTCATCAAAAAAGGGGGCTGGGGTGATTTGTCCTGGATGTTCATAGCTGCAAGGCCAGACTTGTTGGAGGGGCAGTGATCTCCTGCAGTTTTTTTGCATTCTCTTGTCGTACAGCATCTTTCATGTTCCTCTTTTTCCCTTGACTCATCTGTTCCTGCTGTCAGGCTGGGAAGTCATTGCTGAAGATGAAACAAAAGAAGTAGACAACCATGGTTCACTCACCAGCCTGGACATCTCCTCTCCAGGGATGTCGGGACATAAGCAAGGTCACGGCTCCTCAGGTGCAGTGGGGAAGGCTGTTGTTTTCTTTCTAGCACTAAGTAATCAGTTGGGCCCATTCTCTCTGGGGTAAGCCCTAACCAGAGCAAAGGAGAGAGGGCATTGAGACAGGCACCCTGTACTGGCATGGTCCCTAGCAGGCAAAGGGTGCTGGAAGGTCATCAGCTGTGTTTTTCCTCTTCCCTTTTGCACCCCCCTAGAACATGATGAACTGCGGGAGATATTTAATGACATCAGCAGCAGCAGCGAAGATGAAGATGAGAGGGATCATCATGACGACGAAGACCTGAACATCATGGACACTGAGGAGGACTTGGAGAGGCAGCTGCAGGACAAGCTGAATGAGTCCGATGGGCAGCAACAGGAGAATGAGGGGTCCAACCAGATAGGTGAGTGGGTGGCAGAGCGCTGGAGAATCACTGGGGTGCCAGGCAGGCTGCGCTGCCCAGCTCTGCTGCTGCTCTGGGTCTGAGCTCGCTCTCTCTTCCAGTCATGGGGATCCAGAAACAGATTGACAACCTGAAAAGTAAACTCCAGGAGACTCAGGACAGGAGGAAGCGCCAGGAAGATCTTATCATGAAAGTGGAGAACCTAGCCCTCAAGGTGAGTGCTCTTGTGGGGTCTCTTCAAGTCTTCTGCTTAGCACTGGCTTGCCTTTAGTTCCAGCAGACTGATTGAGCTGCTCTCCTAGAAAAGCCAGGGGCCTTTGCCTGCTGGGTTAAAAATAATTGCGGTGTGCCCATACACACTCCAGCCTCCCCATGGAGGCAAAGCAATCCATGAAACTGCAGGAGATAAGGGGGCTGGTTGTCAGTGCAGCTTGGGGCTTGCTGCATCATGTTGTGTGAGCACCCGTTCAGTTGAGAACACATTGGTAACTGTGGTCTGGCATGTTTCTCTGCAGACCCGTCTCCAGGCTGTGCTGGATGAGTTCAAGCAGCAGGAAGAGCGAGAGAAGCAGCAGGTGAGGAGACTCCCACAGTGGGGTGGGAAGGACTGGGGCACGACACGGTTCTATCTAGGCTTGGCCTCTGACAAAGTTTCCTGAATCTTGTACCACACCAGCTGCTTTGAACTCCAGTGTTACAGGTCAGGTGTGGTTGTACCTCATCTGTACTTACATGGAACTTCCTAAGGCACAAGGAGGTATAGGAAACGGGGTTGATTGCAGCCTTCCTTCTGGAGGAGCAGTGAGCCAAAACATCTCCAGTCAGCAGTCCAAGGCTGCTAGGATTGCTGCCTGGGGTAAAACATGACACAGAAACCCACTAGCACCCATGTACAAGAAAGGCAGTAGCTGTAGGTTGTTGGCGGATTTCCTGCCTGGGCAGCTGTGCTGAGTTTCAACCAGGTACCAAGGCAGGAGGTTCCCACTCCCAGGTTCCTGTTGTGCGGCTTCATCTTGTGGGCAATGCTGAGTTGTGCCCCAGCGGCGCGCCAGCACGGCTCCCTGCGACGCACAGGGAAAGCAGCCAGTGGCGTAGGTGGAAGATCCACAGAAACAGAGAAGTGCTTGGGCTGGAGCTGCCAGGGGTCCCAGCCATGCTTTACTGTAATGCCTCACTCCCTCTTCCCAGATGACGTCCCTGCAGGAGCAGCTGGAGTCCCTCATGGAGAAGTGAGGAGCAGGCCTGGGTCTTTGTACCTGCGAGCAGAGCTGGAAGTGTTGTTCATCTGCCATGCTGAAGTCTCTGCTCTAGTCACACACCTCTGCTGCCAGATGTGCTGCTAGGCAGTGCTAGAGGCTCCACGTCCAGGGAGCTGAGTGGAGCTAAGGAATTGGACTATGCCTGTGAGAGCAGCCAAACCACTGGATTTACTGTAAATATGCAGCACCATTCTCCCAGAGGGGTTTAGTTCTCCCTGGGATGGTGTGGTGCAGCTTTCTGCATCTTATTGAGTCTTGGACTTGTTCTTTTGTTTGGGGAATGCTTGTGTCTGCAAACCAGACTCAATAAAGTACCATTTTCAACCCTGGTCTGTTCCTCCATGGCCTCCGGAGCACAGACCAGCACTGCCTCTTGCCAGCTTGTGCCTGACCACACACAGCCCCGGCTGGTGCTCGCTGAAATGCTCCTTGCGTGGATGGGTCGAAGGAGACTGCGTGCGAAGGGGACTCCACGAGCTGTCACTCTGTGGGAGGAGCGAGGCCCTCCTGATGAGGGAGTTTCTTTAATTCCTCACAGATGAGGCAGGCAAATCCCAGATTAACCTGGCAGGGTGGGAAGAGGATTAGAAAGGCAGTTCCAGAACACAACAGAGGGCACTGCGGGCTTCAGCAAGGGTGTTTCACGGTGGGACGCCCCTCTCACAACCCAAAGGGCAGGGTAGGGGGAGAAGGCTTCCAAGCTCTGCCCCCAGCACGGAAAGTGAAAGGCCAGCAGCAGCTGTGGGAGATGACACGCGTGTCCAGATAGGCAAGAAAGGGAGATACCCTCAGGAAGACGTGGGGCTCAGGAAAGGCCGGAGCGCGCCTGTGTGCATGTGCCCATGACCTGCTCCTGGGGGCTGGCAGGAGCGGCCATGGAGGAAACCTACCTGCTGAATGTGGAAGGGGTCAAAAAGAAGATTCTGCATGGAGGCCGAGGGGAGCTGCCGAAGTTGCAGGATGGGAGCAAGGTAAGTTGTCTTGTTGTTAACCCAAAGCCCTTAGAGAGGGGAGTGGGTCCGACACCGCCATCCCTGCCATTACGGTTAAGTTCCCTGCTCACAAGCTGAGCTCCAGGTCTGTGGTATGGGGAGATCCCATCTCCAGGAGATCCCTCGCAAGGGGGGTGCAGGAAGGGCTGTTTTTGGGCACAGGCAGCCACATTACCCTCACAGTGATGACTGATATTGCCCACTGCCTTCACCTTGCATCGGTGCCATTACCCACCTCCTCCCTCTGTCCTGGGGCTGTCGGAGCTCAGCAGCCACGATGGGTTGCTGGAAATCTGCCTTTCCTGATGCGTGTCAAACGGGAGTGAGGGGTGCCAATGGGGAGCTCTTGGGGCTTTCTGAGATCCCCCAGCCTGTGAGTGTGGGCAGATCAGTGTGGGTTCTGCCACGTCCTGGTGCATGCTGTGGGAGCACTCTCTGTACTGAGTTACAAAGGGTGATCCAAAGAGAGCAGCAGGATATAGCACTGATGGGCATTAAGACACACCACCATCTGCTTGCTGTCTAAGTGGGTAGGAGGCACAGTCTCCTGCTGCGGATGGAGCTGCCAATCAAACCAGCACCTCACGAGGAGTAGGCTTGACCCCACGTGGCAGAGGGATTCGGGGCTGGCGAGGGGACGGAGGGTGCTCACTGCGGTGCCTGCCCCAGCTCAACACTGAACTTCTCTGGGGCAGATCACCTTCCACTTCCAGACGCTGAAGGATGACTTTGAGCGGACAGTGATTGATGACAGCCGGGAAGCTGGCATCCCCATGGAGATCATCGTGGGCAAGATGTTCAAGCTGGAGATCTGGGAGACGCTGCTGAGCTCCATGAGAGCTGGGGAGGTGGCCGAGTTCTGGTGTGATGCCATCGTGAGTGAGGGGCCCGCAGGTGCCCGCTCCCCTCCTTTCTGCAGAGCCAGGGCACAGGACCACACACCCCCGAGATGCTCCAGCCTTGCCTGGTGCAAGCACAGGGGGCACAAGTGTCACTTAGCCATGGCACCGGGGGGCTCCCCCAGAGGAAGGGGGTGCAAGCTGGCCTCATGCAGCTGAGCAGGGTGCTTCCCCTCCTTGCAGCACACAGGCATGTATGCCCTGGTCTCCAGGGGCATGCGGAGGATTGCGGAGGGCCGGGACCCCCTGGAAGGGCAGAAGCATCGGTGTGGCATGGGCAACATGTTTGACTACCACAGCACAGGCTATGATGACCTGGACGAGCTGCAGCGGACGCCGCAGCCCCTCATCTTCATCATGGAGTTGTTCCGGGTAAGGGGGATGGTGAGGATGGCTGCCAGCGCGGGGATGGGCAGGGCAGGCAGCTCAGCTCCTGCTGCCTGTACAGGTGGAGGAGCCCTCAGCGTACAAGCGTGACACCTGGGCCATGAGCAAAGAGGAGAAGCTGGCGGCCGTGCCTGTGCTGCACAGCGAGGGCAACCGGCTCGTCCTCCGCAAAGAGTTTGGGCAGGCGGCAGCTAAGTACCAGGAGGCTGTCATCTGTCTGAGGAACCTCCAGGCCAAGGTGAACAGGACCTGGCTGCCCCCTATCGTCCCTGACTGGGTTTCCTCAGCAAAGCAGTCCCCTGGGTGCCCAGGAGGGGATGGCCACAGCTGTGAACCAACCACTGTGGCTTCCCGGGGCAGGAGAAGCCATGGGAGGATGGCTGGCTGAAGCTGGAGAGCCTGGTTACGCCGCTGGTGCTCAACTACTGCCAGTGCCAGCTGGAGCTGGGCGAGTACTATGAGGTGCTGGAGCACATGACAGAGCTCCTCCAGAAACATAACGGTACCCATGCCCGGCATCCCACCCCCCCCGCTATGCCCACAGCCCCCAGGGACTCTGTCCTCTGGATCCCCCATCCATGACAATGCTCATCCCACGTCCCTCCACCTGTGATGGTACCTATGTCATCTGGATGCCCATGTCTACCGCAGAACCTGTGTCCCAGGTCCCCCTGCCCATGACAGTGCCCATGTCCCTGGTTTCCCCTGCCCACGATGGCACCTGCACCCCATGTCCTCTAGGTCCCCCTGCCCGTGATGTTGTCCGACATCATCCAGATGGCCCTGCCCACAATGCTCCCTGCACCCCATGTCCCCTGGTGCCCACAGTGGTATATGCATGGCCCAGGTCCCTTGCCCATGATGGTATCCCTACCTACAAGTGTGTCCACCCCATGTTCCCCTGCCTATGATGGTACCTGTAATCTGTGTCCCCTGGGTTCCCAGGGTCTCCAGCTCCTGTGGCTGGTGGCCCTGAGCTGCAGGACCCCCACTGGGGGCTCTGCTTTCCTGGCAGACAACGCTAAGGCCTATTTCAAGCGGGCGAAGGCCCATGCTGCTGTCTGGAATGAGCGGGAGGCACGGGAGGACTTCCTGCGGGTGGCTCACCTCGACCCCTCTATGGCGGCTGCCGTGAAGAAGGAGCTGAAGCAGCTGGGGGAGAGGATGAGGAAGAAGCACGTGGAGGATCGGAAGCGCTACCAAGGGCTCTTCCAGCCGCCCCAAGGGCTGCGGGCCAGTGAGGGGCAGGAGAGCAGGGAGGTGGGCAACAGAGCAGTGCTGCAGGAAGAGGCACCACAGGGTAAGGTTGGGGTCCCGGAGACCTCTGGGCAGGGGGAGCAGGGTGCAGGGACTGTAGAACCAGAACAACCAGGGGCTGACCAAGCAGAACAAGGGATGCCCGGGGCTGGGTATGAAGGCACAGCACCACGAGGAGAAGCAGCCCCGGGGCAGCATGCCAGGGCAGAGGTGGAAGCAAGAGAAGGGACAGGACTGGGCGAAGAAGAAAACCTGGTCACCTGTGGGGCAGAACCAGAGAGCTGGAGAGCAGAGGAGGAGGGGGAAGAGGAGGGGGAGGAGGTGGAGGAGGAAGAAGAGGAGGAGGTGGAGAAGGAGGAAGAAGGGGAGGAGAAGATGAAGGAGGAAGAAAAAGAGGAGAGGGAGGAGGAGGCGGCGGCAAAGGTAGAGGAGGAGAAAGTGGAGGAGGACAAAGAGAAAGAGAGCCCAGCAGCAGAGATGGAAAAGCTGGCTGTAGGGCAACGTGGGGCAGCAGGGGGGACCGAGGCAGTAGGGCTCAGGCAGGGGCTGGAGCAGAGAGCTGATGGGGCAGAGGGAGCTGGCCCAGGGAGTGTGGCCAGGGCTGAGCCAGGCAGAGCCCCAGTGCCGGAGCCCCCAGAGCCGGAGGACGAAACACCAGAAGAGGTACTGGAAGAGGAGCGCTGCAGGGAACAGCAAGCAGGCAGAGGCCAAGGAAATATTGGGGAAGGCCACATCCCCCCAGACAGCTTCACCCCTGGGGCAGTGCTCCAGGCTGGGCACTCGGGGGCAGATGAGGAGCTGGGTGGAGGGGCAGAAGTAACCCCCTACCCCATAGCAGCCAGGGAAGGGGGTGATGCACCCCCGGGGCAGTGCAGTGAGAGCAGAGAGCTCAGGGCCATGACCCTGGGGCATGGCCAGCCCTGAGCAGGGCTGGTTACCCCTGGATGGGGGAAAGGCTGCCAGACCACTGACAAGGAAGCACAGCAAGGCAGTGGGGCTGCTGTACCCTGAGGAGCCCCAGGGCTGGGGACTGGCCCTGCAGTGACACAGGAACAATGCTGTCCTCACCCTGCCACCACCAGGGCCAGCAGCCCTGCTGTGCAGCAGCGCCTGCTGCCTCCCTGCCCCAACTCATCAGCTCCAATGCCTTTCAGCTGGGCCCTGCTGAGCTTTGCTGGCTGAGAAATAAAAGCTCTTCCCTGGCACCATGTGCTGGATTTGTTCCTGTACGTGACTGGCTTCCCTGATCACAGCCTGCACCTCCTCCCTTGCCCTGGAGCCTGCGGTGCAGGCATGGGGATGAGGCGTTTTGCTCTACCCTTGAGAGAGGGAGTTAAAGAGGCTGCATTTTACCCCCATTTAAGCTCCTGAATCTCTCCTGTGTGAGAGCTGTCCCTGTACTTCCCTGCAGTAGCACCATGTCAGGCCTTTGCCCAGCACCGCCAGCCCTTCCAGGCAGGGGAGAGAGCAGGTCCAACCCTACAAGTATCAGTCTTGGGCAGGCTTCACTGTCAGCTGGGGCTGGGCTGCACCCTGTGCAGCAGGGAGGGCCTGAGAGCCCCCAGCCTTGCCCTGGGCTAGTTCCCAGCTGAGCCCCTCACTGTGCCACAAAGACACAGGGAACATGGGCAGCACTTGGGGCAGAAGCACCCGGACACCTCTGGGCACTGGAGACCTAATGGGGCTCCAGGGATAAAGCACCGAGTGGGAAGACTGCCTGCCCAGCATCACACTGTTGCCTACACCCTTCCTGGGGCTGAAGGATTTCCTACAGCAGAAGTTCCCAGGCAAGCAAAACTGTCCCCAAACAGCCCCTGTCCCAGCCCTCAGGCTGCCACGTGGCCCTGAGTGGACCTTGCTGGAAGAGAGCAAAGGAAGATGGTGGTTGGGGGACACACCTGTGCCCGGGGAGCCCAGAGCTCTGCTCACAGCTTCTGTTCTGCCTTGAATGGTGTGGACACCCAGGGTGACACAGGGCACAGGGACATTCGTATCCCAACAGCCCTGCAGGAGCAGTGCCAGGAGCTGCCCTGACTCAACCAAGGTGCACGGATAGAAGAGGCCAGAGCACTGATCCAGGTCTCAGTATAAATACAAATTTATTCTCTTTCCAGAGCAGAGATGGTGCGAAGCAGCAAGGACAGTAGCACCACAGTACATGGTTACCAGAGCATTAGCCAGCCTGCTCCCCTCCCTGCCGCATCCTGGCTCCCAAACACAGCCCACGGCCACCCTGCACCCAACAGCCCGAGCACCCAGCCTGGCCACCATTGCTTCCCGCACCTGGCACCAAGGCCAGCAGCTCCGCTTCATCCTACCTTTTCCTTCCTCCAGCTCCCCCCAGGCTGGGTACTCCTGACCTCATCCTCAGGCCAAAACCTCGCTCCTCCCCACGCTCCCCCCATCCTGCCACTGGGATAACAGCGGGGGTTCAGCCAGGTCTCGCAGGCTGGCATATGGTCCCTCACCACGGTCAAACAAGCAGCTGGACACACAGCATGCTTACAGCCAGAGTGCCACAGCTACTGCACTCCTGCTACTCGCCCAGGTGTGAGAGGGGATGGCAAGGCCAGCAACCCACACTGCTGCTAGCGGACACTGCAGCACAAGACCCCAAATGTCTGGCCATAAAGCTCGCACCACCTAATCCCTGGTATGGGCACTGCTTCGCACCTCTGCCAGCACACCAAAGCCTGCCAGCACACCAAAGCCTGCCAGCACACCACCTGCAGAGCCCTGTGCCCCAACACACTGCCTTGGTCCGAACCTCCCTGAAAAGCTCACCACCACATCCTGTCCCAGCCAGCGACAACAGCCCCGTCCCTGTCCTCGCAGCAAGCCCTGTTTTGGGCAGGGTGCTTCACACCAGCTTGCAGCCCTACCTGCACCCTGTCCTGCCTCAAGGGCTCAGGTATCTCATCCCTCTGCAGCATGTGGCCCCAGAGCACCAGGGCCATCTCAGCCTCTGCGCCGGGGCACCCCACAGCACCTGACTCTATATCTTTCTCGACGTAACGCAGCATGAGACAGCCAGCCTGAGGGAGCCTTTGGGACCAGGAGCCACCACCACCAAGCTACCCTGCCAGCTTGCAGAACAGCCTCCTCCGCTGCCTGGTGGGACTTGCCTGCTTCCGACGAGTGCCTCCAGCCCCTCAGCCCAGCTCAAACTGGGGGGCAGCAGCAGGGCAGCTGCTCCTTGGGGGCAGCAAGGAGGTGCCCTGCCTGTCCTGCTGCCTGCCCACACTGCTATGCTCCTGCATCACAGCCCAACATCCTGCTGACCCCAGGGCTGGAGCTATGGCTGGAGAAACCCCTTCCCACAGCGCCATGGGGATGGGCAGCTGCAGGAGCAGAGGCTCCCCAGGGGTGGAGCTGGGTCCAGGCAGGACAGGCTGTCTGTGCCACGGCAAAGGCACAGTTCCCCAGGAAACCAGGCGGGACAGAGGACCTGCTGCCCGTCCAACCCTCCACTGAGCTCCCCTCGCAGCAGCCCTGCTCCAAGGCAGCACCAGCAACAGGGAAGGTGCTGGTCCCTGCAGGAGCAGATGTTGGGTTGGACAAAGGGAAGGGCAGCTGCACTTACAGTATTAGAATTTAATGGAGCGAGTCCATGAGAGTATTTAAGTACAGTATATATATAATATATAGAAATATATGCAAATTAAATGATAAGGCTCTGTTATAAAGACCCTCTCAGGATAAGGCTACTAGCTGGGCTGAAGCTCTAACATGGACTCAACCCTACACCATAAACCTCACAGACTCTCCCCACCAGACGGTATGTGCCTGGCTGGCTGTGGAGCCCTGGGTGGCAGAGAGAGTTCAATCCATAAGGCTGGCAGCTGGATGCTGTTAGAAAGAGTTCTTTTAAAAACTGGGTGGCTCCAGGAGTGTTTTGGTGCCCATAAAACTGGAGGCCCCTGGGCACAACTGAAGAGGAGCAGGATGCTGAGCTCTGCATCCCCTGAGGGCTGCAGTCAAAGGCAGCAGCCCGTGAGCGCCGGGGGAGACAGGCAGCTTTCACAGCTTCAGTTCTTTCTTCAACTTTTCTACCCAGGCTTGGACACTGTGGCCGAGTGACCGAGCCAGCCTCCTGGGGAGCCCACAGTCCTGCTCCTGCATGACCTATGCTCCCATGAGATCTTCTGGAGCTGGCAAGCATCCTGCACGACTGGCTCAGAGGGAGTCTGCGCGAGGTCTGCCGCAGTACAGGGAGCATGGCAGGGAGTGGAGGGGGAGGAAAGCAGCCAGGCAGCTGGTTAGGAAAAGCCTCTGGCTCACAGGAGCTGTTAGATAAGGGAGGTCATACCTGAAAGAGAAATGGAGAGGTCAGGAAAATAGGACCATGAGCCACCTGGTTAGAACAAGGCTGCTGCAGAGCCAGGAGGATCCTGCTCAGGGATGGCAGAAAGTGGGTGAGGGTCTGCGTGGGCAGGGAGGGAAGCTCTCCCCTGCCTTGTGTTAGTGCTGGCACCAAGCAATGTCTCCCCGCGGCACATGCATGGGCAGCCTGGGTGAGGGACCAAGTGCTGCTCCCGGCCTGGAGCACAGAGGGACAGCAGAAAGACCAACACCAAACCCTAGTGGGCGAGTGGAGCGCCGTCCACACACACATCCCCCAGTCCCCATCCCTGCTGGGAAGAGCCATCCATGAGCAGCTAGGAGAGCTTGCACCATTGCTTCCATCTCGCCAGGTAACTGCATCCTCAACCTCTCCTGGAGAGGGGTCTGGACAGGGATGAAGCAAGGAGGTGGCTCAAGGTGATCGCTGCAAACTCGATGCTGGCAGGTCTGTCCATCTTCACAGAGGGGAGCCCTGCAGGGTGCAGGGTCCTGAGCAGGGCAGGAGGCTGCCTTGCAGCTCATCTGGGGGGATCTAGTTGGTCCGTACTCTTGGTAGCTCTGATCGCCGTATGAAACCTCCTCCTCATCCTCTCTGCACCCAGGCCACACACCAGTCCCAGCAGCGCCGTGGCAGCATAGCTCTTGGCTGTAGGTGCTGTGGGGGATCAGCCGTCGCAGGGAAGCTGGGATCGGGGCAGGGCTCCGTGGGGAAAACCTCATCTGAGGGAGCAGTAAGAGGCCAGAGAGGGGGATTTCACTCGAGTACCTCGAGAGTTGGGGAAGGCGCTCCGCAGCTTCTCCATGATGTCTTCCAGGCACATGCTGACTTCCTGGGTTTTGGCTTCCACCTCATCTGCAGCGAGAAAGAGGGCTGGGGGGTAAGCAGGGTTTCTGGGCATCCGCCTTGCCAGCGAGCATCTCTACAGGATGGCAGGGCCTAGGCAGCTTCCTGCAGCATTGAACCAAGGGAGCGGGGCCAAGAGTTCAGCCCAACCCCAGTCCTCACCTGCAGCTTCTGTGTCAGGGGTGTTGTGCTCTTTCTCCTTTGCCTGGCTGCCTTCAGACTGATGCGGAGATGAAGCCAAGGAAGAGGCTGCTGAACCATTGCCATCTGACTCTGCTGGAGGCTGGAGAGAGAAAGGGGATTGTCATGATCCTCTGTCCTTGTCTTCCACCCTTTCTGACCATCCCTGACTTCCACTGCCCCAGCTCTGTTATGGCAAAGCCCACCCCAAGGATGGGCTTCCGCAGGTCCTCGCTCTGAGAGTACCTGCAGCAGCAGCTCCCTCAGCCGGTGCAGCTGGGACTCCAGCTGCTTGTTGTGGTCCTCCAGGATCTGCATGCGGGTCTCCAGGCGGCTTTTGTGCTGCCGGAGGATTCGTGCTTCTGCGAGGAGCTCATCGTTATGTGCATCTTGCACTGATTCAGGGGAGCCTGTAGCCAAGGTTGGAGACTCCACCGCCTCATCGTGCTGCCATTTCAAACGTCTCAGCTCTCCCTGGAGGATCCTGCAAGATAGCCTAGGTCAGCATCACTGCTCTCCTTTCTAGAGACTGCTGGAAACACCCGACAGCTGCACACTGGGGACAGCCCATGACTCAGAGACAAAACACCCCTGGAGGCTTTGCCACATGTGACTTGAGGACCAGCACACTCCTGGACTTTGTCCCTGCTCCGCAGCAGGGTGGCCTGCCTGCAGCTCTACCCGACTTGGGCGGTTTACAAAAAGACATGCAACTGCTTCCTAAGAGGCTGAGAACAAGGGCAGGGAAAGCATCACCTCCTCCTTCCTGAGCCGAGCTGTCTTGCCCAGAGCCTCACCTCATGTGGTCCAGAGCAGTACCACCACTGTTTGCGAGGGGCTCAGGGACAAGAGAAACAGCAGTGCCCTGGGCTCACTTCAACCAGTTTGGAGTTCAGGAGGGGAACAGGTTCTGGGGATGAGGGCAGGAACATTTTGGGGAACAGAGTCTTCTTTCCTTGGAGAGCACACCCTCACTGAGTGCTCCCATGAAGGTTTTAGGGCACCTAAACACCCTCCAAATCACTCAGCTCCTCCAATCCCCACCTCCAGCCCCAGCAGCTATCCCCTGGCTTCACTCTGAGCTCTGCCAGACTTCTCCAGCCCCTTTCCCTTAGGCTATAAACCCCACTTTCAGAGTTGCCCATGGCCCTACCTGTTTTCATCCTCTAAGTGGGCCAGGATTCTCTCCAGCTCTCCCTTGTCATCCATGTGGAGGCTTCCCGGAACCTGCTGGCTGCCCCCAGGCTCTCTATCGGTGATGGGGCTGGAATGGCGCAGCAGGTACTGGTCCTCATCCCTGTTGCAGCAGGTGGAGAAACATCTTAGTGAAGAACATCAGTCTCAAGGGATTTGTATGCCCTTGGGGAAGGACAGCCTGGAGGAGGTGGTTTCGTATGGGAGCTCATTCTGGCTGCTCCAGGTCTAGAGCTCAGAAGTAGCTCAGCACCCCTGGGTAGCTGGGGGTGCCCAAGAGCCTCAGACTCAAAGGAGCTGGGAAGGAAAGCATTTCTGGGCCCTGGCTAGGCACGGATGGAGCCACAGGAGCCCTGACTCAGCAGGAGGCGAGGAGGAGGGAAAGGAGGCAGAACTCACAGGCTATCGTCAGGGGACAGGCTGTCATTGAAGAAGGAACAGTTCTGGCTTTCCATCTCTGCAAGCCTGCAGGAAAGAGAAACAGGTTGAGATATGGTCAGAGACGCCCTAAATGTCTGCTCAGTGCCCCCTACTTACAGCAGCCCCTGCAAGACCCCTCTCTGTCAGGGTCTCCCAGCTGCCCTGCACCAGTCTGCCCCTCTTTACAGGCTCTAGAGAGTTTTGCCTTTTTAGAAAACAAAAGACACTGCTGCTCTAGGGTGACAGTCTCTGGAATAAAGGGCTCCTGCCATGCAGCCGGCTCAGCCTCCTCTTGCATATGCAAAGAAAAGGGGTGAAAGCACACCAGCTCCAGCCTAGAGCCTGAGCTACAGGCTCCCTGTGCTCCTCAGCTCCCCACTCTGCCTGGACCTGTGGTGAGGGCAGAAGCATTACAAACCACAAGGCAGCAGCAATGGGAAGCGTGCAAGCAGCACTGGTGATCGCACCAGCAGAACAAGATACTGTGGGATCTGCCTGGTGAGAATCCAACCAGCAGCTCACACTGGGAAGAGCAGGAGGGTTCATGGAGGCTGCTTCATCACTAAGACATCTGCTGTCAAATGCATAGTGTTTTCTGCCAATTTGCGTGGCATCAGCCGTGTCCCAGGCAAGAGCAAAGTGGTGCAGGCAGGTTTGCCTGGCCCTGCAGCTGCCTCTTCCCAATAGCACTGCAGCCTGAGCTGCCGCAGCCAGGCTCTGCCTGCCAGGCAGCATGCTGGGAAGCGTGGAGGGGGCTGTGGGCAGCAGAAGCTCAACACACATCTGCCCCGAAACCCCTCTGCACCCATTGGAGTCATGCTCCGTGCCCTGGCATGACAGCAGTGCCCAGTGGTGATACCTGCTGGCAAAGTGCTCGATCCGGGAGTGGGTGTCGGCGTGTGGTAACATCGGGGAGGAGGCTGGTCTGGAAGAGACGCACACTGGTCAGCAAGCCTTGGCAGTCCTTGCACAAAGCTAGGGCTTGGAGAGGCTGCCCTGGTCTCACCTGGGCTGAGAAGAGCCAGGGAGAGGCTGGAGAGGGAGACTGAAATTTCTGTTCCTCCAAGAACTAGGTGCCATATCACCCCCAGAGCAAGTGCCCCCTCCAGCCCTCCCACAGGAGCCCTGTCTTGCAGCTGAGATGCTGCTTCCATCTGTGGAGCCTACATATCACGCAGGGTTGAAAGGCACAGCCTGGGGCCCAGCCAACTCACGTCTCCGAGAAGTCAGCCTCGAGTACGGACTGGACGGGCAGGTAACCTCTCTGCGGGTGCTTGCTGAAGTACTGCTTGGACCGAAACTTGTTCTTCAGCGTCGTGGCAAAGTCTCTCATGTTCTCACTGGATGTGGTCTGCAGAGATACAAATATTACCAAGGTGCTGCTTAATGAAAAGCGGAGGACCACAGGTCAGCATCCACAGGAAAGAAGTCCCTTGAGGCTGGGCATGAGCTCCACGGAGGAAGAGGCAGGCACAACTGAGGAAGCAAGGAGGGCACACGGCAGCCCTGCCAGCCTGTCACAGGGCCTGGCACAAGCCAAGCTGGACATCAGTGGATGCCATGCATCCTGCTCACCACGAGCCCCAGAATAGCAGGGACATAGGCAACATCCAGCATGCAGAGGGGAACAAAAACATACAAGGGATCCACTTCTGGGGCTGCACCAGCCTAAACATCACAAGGCTGCTGCTGTCAATGGGGACCTGCTCTGAGCCAAGGCCCTCCCAGCTCAGCCCAGCTCCATACCGGGGTGTAGTACTCCATGATGGGGTAGTGCAGCTTGTTGCCCTTGCTGGCTCGCCCAGTGAGGAAGCAAGTCTGGCAGATATCCACATTGAACTGCTTCAGACTCCGATATCTGCAGAGATTGAAAGACCATAGGGAGGCAGTGAGAGTCAGCAAAACTACATCATTTTGGAGCCCAAGGAGAGCTCAGCAGGGGACAGAGATAATCTGTGTTGCTCTCGCACCCCACTGAACCCACACTGCTGGTGGCTGAAGTCCCCAGAAAAGCATCCTGCTCCTTCCCTTCTGCTGGCATCTGGTCTGACCTGCCTGAAACACTGCTGCTGCAGAGCTCTAGGTTCCCCCAACAACACAGAGCAAATTCAGCTCCCTTCTGCAAGACACCATGGACTTCCCTTGGGAGCCAAGGTCCCACATCACAACCCTTACCTGAAGCCCTTGATGGGGCACTGCCGGCAGACGGAGCACTTGGTCTGGTGTTTCACCTGCTCAGCCATGGTGACCCGGTGCAGCACAGCCAGCCACACCATGGACTGCGGCTCCAGGTTTGCCCACTCCAGGAACTGGGATGCCTCGATGGCAGGCTTCCCGTTGCTCTGGGGAGGGGAGAGGAAGGGGCTGCTCAGAGCTGGGACCCAGCTGTGATGTGGTGCAAACTCCTCGCCAACTCCAGGAGCCTCTCCCTGGCATGGCTGCTGCAGAGGGGACGGTACAGGCCACAGCACCCTACTCACAAAGCGGAAGCAGCTGCGGATGCTGGGCTCCACGTTGCTGCCCCCGAATGCTGCCACCTCCCCCAGCTGGCGTGGGACCTGGATGGCTTCATGGAGCAGGACACCAAGGTGCCGCTGGTCACACAGTCCCCCGGCATTCGCCACTTGGCTGAAGAGATCTGCTGGCAGGACAGACACACAGCCCCGTTAGAAACATGGCTGATGCCCCAACACACCGGGCAGGACGCTGGCACGAGGGAGCAGTGTGTGGATCAGAGCAGAGGCCCCGCTGCCTGTCTCCAGCACAGAGCTCAAACAAGAGGGAAAAACTGAGCTATAACCTTTACCAGTAACCTTCCAGCTCCCAATAACCAGGAGTTGAGAGTCTTCTTGAGACAGAGGTTACATACATCACTTTAACAGCCACAGCTAGCCTGTCCTCTATGAATCTGCCCAATTCCTTTATTTAACCCCTTGGTGCTTCCTATACTAACCCCTCTGCAGTATCACATGGCAGAGAATACCATGGTTAAAACGCAATGAGGAACAGGCCTTCCTTTAATTTGTCTGCAACCTACTTCCCAGCTATGCAACCCTAGGTTTTTTCCTTCTGGGAAGTACTGGATAACTGTTGCCTGTTTGCCTTCTCTGCACTGTTCCTTACAGTGCCATGCAAGCAAGATCACCACAGCACCAGTCAGTCTGCAAAAAAGCCTCCTAATTTAGGTGGTGTAGGCTTGGGAAGGGAGGAAGGGAGGGAGGGGTGGTGATGCAAGCAGATTAGTCAGTGTAGGAAAGCTGTTTCTCTGCTCTTGCTGGGCAAAGAAGGGCTAAGCCAGGGAACAAAAGCACTTCCACTTTCCCCAGGTTACTCCACACCAGGCCCTGGGGGAGGGAGACAGAGGACTCACACTGAAACTTCTCCTTGACCTCTGTCCCGCACAGACATGCAATGCCCGTCTTGAAGGAGAGAGCCCTCATCTTCCCGCTGCGGCCACTGCAAGGTGAGACATTGCACAGGTTTGCAAATGTTTTGGAGGTGTGTGGGGTTTTTTTTGGTTTTTTGGGGTTTTTTTTATGCACGGGGGTCAGCAAGGCAAACCTGCGCCGGGCAGCCCCCTCACTAGCAGCCAGGGCCTTTTTGCAGCACTGCCAGCTGGAAGAGCAGCACAGAGGTTTCCTCCCAAGCATGGCAGTCCCACAGCTCAGGGGGACACAGAGGGACCAGTACCTGTCAAAGACATTCAGCAGCCAGTTGAGGCTCATGTCCACACAGAGCGGCACATTCACCAGGATGCCCCGCTCCTCCTCCAGCCTCTCGTAGAGGGCAGTCAGGCAGTGGATGACCTCCACCACATCCATCGCCCGGTCACTGGGCTGCAGGTCATGCTCATTGAAGATTTCCAAGGCTGTGGCCAGGGTCACCATGTCCACTGCACAGAAAGCAGAGGTGGAGGGATCAGAGGCAGAGAGGAAAATGGGAGAGGCGAGAACCACAAGGAGGGAGATGCAGCCCTGCCCTGACCTGGGGCACACTCAGCCCCACTGTGGTGTGGAAGATGCTGGCAGGATGGGCACAGCTCCCAGAATTGCTCTCCCACCCATAAACCCCTCCCAAAAATATCCACATCTCCACCTATAGTCAACCTGAGCCACCATTCTGTGTGGCCTTCCTTCCCTGTTGTTGTGGCCAGCCATGGCCACGAAAATGCTACCCATGAAAGGCTCTGTGTGGAGCCGCAGGCGCCCAGAGCCGGCCTCCGCATGTGCCAGGTCTCTGCGGGGCTGGCGTGGGGAGGTGAGGGGGCACAGAGCCACACAGAACCTACGAGCAGCTGCCTAGAAGTGGAACCTAGAAGGGGAACAGCCCGGTCTCCAGCTCTGACCAGCAGTGGGTGTCAAAGCACAAACCTAAAATGGGGTTAGGACAGCGTGAGCTACCCTGGTACCCTGCTTTCAGATTTCTATGGCTGCAGGTTGTACATGCTACCATGTTTAGCAGCCAGTAATCTTTCTCTCCTGAAAGTCTTTCAATTTCTGAGACCATTTATGTTCTCAGTGCCCAGGGGATCATGTGCCATTTCCACAGTGCAACTTCACTCTGGAAAAGTCCTCTCTTCTCCTGTCAAAGCTGCTGACAGTTGCACTGGAGACCTCCAATTCACACACCAGTGAGTATCGCTCCTGCTCACCCTCACGTCCACACTGCCCATGACTGCACATGGCTCTGACGTGTCCCACACTGCCTCTGTCCTACATGGCCTCCACCAAACCTCTCATCATGGGGAAGCTGATTTGGCAGTCTCCTTGCCCTTCTCAAGTACGTCTTGAATAAGAAGCATTTATTCACTTTCTTCCACATAATTTCTGGGCTAAGAAGAAGGTGCCAGCACAGCATGTGAGAAGCAAGAGATGGGTGACCAAAGATGCACAAGCAGCACATGGAAGGGCTCTGCTTTGCTCTCTGCCCTTTTCCTCACCATGCCTGGTGTTTCGGCAGCTCCTGGTGCATGGACATCTTTGCAGTGTGGTAAAAGCTAATTGCTACCTTCCCCCATTTGCACTACATCAGCTCTGAATGTCCCTGGGTATGGGACAGCCTGGTCACCACAGTGTCATGAAACTACTCTGTAGCCAGGGTTCAACTCCCACGAGTATCGCATCGCCTCTGGCCCTCGTTCATTGCCTTCTTCCAGGCCTTTCACAAGATGTCAAGGAGCACAAGTCTGCCTGGGATCCCACTGCTGCCTGGCTGTGTCTCCACTCTGTTGGGAACAATTAATTCAGGAGAGGGTTTTCCCACATCCTGCCACTGTTTAATTTTGACGGAGCCTTAGGTGAGAGGCCTTGCCAAAAGCTCTCCAGCAGCCACGGATGCTGTATCTATCAGATTCCCACCCGCCTGCTCACCAGTTCCCCTGGAAACCCCTCAGCAGTTTCTGAGGAGCAGCTGCCCCTCAGAGCGCCATGCATCATGTTGAACTCATAGCACATCATATTCACCTGACTATTAATCCTTGTTTTAACTGGAGCTTTACCAACAGTGCAGAAATCAGGTTTATTGGCTCACTTCCTCCTCTTTTAAGTAGTGGAGCCCTCTCTGCCCCTGCCAGTGAGGCTGGTTTCTGCTCTCAGTTACATTCACGGCTTCTCTGGGCTCCCTTGGAGCTCCTGGGTGAGCCCCTGCCTGATCCCATGGCTTTGTAACTCTGAGTTGGACCACTTTGTTCTCAAATCCCTTTGACTAACACCTACCCTTGAGGCATTTCCACCCTAAACCTGCAAAGAAAGGCACTGACACAGACACCTTGCAGATGGATTTGCTCAGCTTTCGAGCCACAGGCTCATCTTCCTAGTGCTTCTTGCCTCAGCTACCTGTCCCCTGGTGGGCTCCTGCCATTGATGTGCTGATAAAAGCTTGTGTTAGTTTAATGCCTTTATGGAGGGAGACCCAGCAGGAGGGAAATACTTCCCGCACTCACATCGCAGGGCTTTTTGCACCCGTCGTAATTTCATAGCCGTCCGATATGCTGAGAACTTGATGTTGTTCAAATCCGCTGCAATAACACAGGAAAAGAAGAATAAAACTGCAGCTTGACATCCTTATCTCCAGGGCAGGAAGCAGCAGTTGCGGTTCCCAGACACCAGCCCCACCAGCAGAAGCAGAGTGTGCGCAGGAGGAGGAGGAGCAGAGCCTGGCAGGGGGCTGCACCCCACTGCTTTGGGGGGGCTCTGTCCCACAGAGGGGAGCAGGTGGGCTGGGGGGATCTCACATAGCGCCCCACGCTGCGAAACTGCAGATGATACTCAAATGGTTTTGTGGCAGCCTCCTTACCCAGCGTCTGGTACAACTCCGTCATCTTCGGGTGGTCCCAGCATGTTGTTTGGGCCTGGTGGCTGGAAGGAAAATAGAAGGAAACCAAGAGTCAAGCTGGGAATTAAGCAGGTGCCATAAGAGATCAAAAAAAAGGACCCAGCCGGCCCTGGGAATGAGTCCCGCAGTGCCTGCAGATACTGGGGCTGCTGCACCCCAGTGAGCACACTCCCCAGCCACAGCAGCATGGAGGATGCCCCCTCTTGCTGCCAGCCCCCCCTCATCTGGGGCATCTCGGCAGGGAGGGAAAACCTGGCTCTGCCAGGTTGGGGGCTGGAGGTCAGTGCTCAGACCAGTCCGCTCGCTGCCCCCTCCTCCTAAGTTGGTCCCCAGTTCCTGTTCCCACTGGGCCAAAGAAGACCATGGGCTACGGTTGGGAGCACACTCACTTGATGTAGTACGGCACTTTGTTGGGGGAAATGGCTCGCTCCCAGGGGACCTGGACAGAGGCTGCAAGGAGAGAGATGCAGATGTCAGATCAACACCAAACGCTCCTTTAGGTTGATGCTGTTTCTGGTGAGAGCCCAGTGGGACTGTGACAGCAGATGGGTGCCTCTGAAGGGGCTGTGCCTTCCCAAATCACCAACTACGGGTGTTGGAACAGGCAAGAAGATGCTGCTTATAAGAGAGGCACAAGGCTGCTGGCCTTGTCTCAAGAGAGGCAAGATGCCTCTGACAGGTGCTCTGAATCTGGCTGAGCTCAGAACTCAGGAAAACACACTTCGTGATGCTTTTGATGATGCCCAGTGCAACACTGTGGTCACCAGTGGGCAGGGCTCATAGCAGCCAGGATTCGGGCACACACACAGCACTGCTTGTTATGGCCAAGCTTGGGCACCCACAGCATCTGCTCTTCCCATTACTCATGCTCTGTATGCCAGCTGCAGTATCTCAGGAAGATGAGGATGGATCTCCTACCAGTTGCCTGCCACCTTATGTTTGTTATCTAGAGGATGAAAGCCCTTTTATGACCCTCAGCTATTTTCCCTTGTCACAGGCAGCTTATCAATTCCAGCAACTGGAAAAGTAGCTCTTCCTTTCAGATAGGAGGACATGGTCTGCAGAGAAACACAGGCCAACAAACCCCACTGACATGTGGAGATCCTGCAGGGCTCGGCATTTCTGAGGACGGACCACATACTCTGGAGCACAACCTGCTGCCCACCCTTTGCAGGTCTGAGAGCTGTCACCCAGCAGTAGCTCAGCTCTGCAGGAACAGCATCCCTCTGCCTTGCCACGTGAATGAAAACCTCCTTAATGTGTGCATTTTTGGCCTCCGAATGACTAACACGGGATATGGGGGACTGCCTTTTTCTGCCATCTGTTGTCTTGCCTGCCCAGTCTCTGAGGCTGGCACAGTCCCAGTATCACCTGGGAGCTGCTGTTGTAAGCGTCACAGGTCTGCACTCTGAAGGAGAACCACACTCACGTCCCACCCTTGGTCCCACAAGGTGAGGTAGCACAACGCTAACTTTGGGAGATGCCTGCTGCTCTGGTTCCTGTGCACCAGGCACTGGCCTGGGCCCTTTTCTAGCTGCGTGCATGGCTCTGGTGGCTCTGGGCTCAGCAACAGGACTCTGCACCCCATTCTCCTGTACCACAGCTCACGCTAAGCCACTCTGCAGAGGTAGCCTCACGGCGGGAAGCCAGGAGGACCAGCTCACGTACAGGAGAGGAAGTGCTGGGAGCCTGGTCCGAAGTCCCGGTGGGCGTCTTGGAGCTGCTTCAGGCGTTCATTTATGGAGGCCTAGAGAATGGGACAGAATTCAATGGCAGCCCATCAAGCATTTCAGATTGAAGCCTCATTCAGGAAGGCCTGTGGACAGACTCAGACATGCCCAGCACGCAGGTCCTCTTTCTTCCTCGCCTGCCTTGGTATTTGCATTCCCCAGTCCGCTCAGCCCTCTACACCTCTTCCCACAGGCTGAGGCAGCACAGGCCACATCTCCAGCTCACCTGTATCCATATTTTCACAGACATCAACAAAGCCGCAGCTGGTACTTACCCGCCCCCCCCCCCCCCATCAGATCCTGATTCTCCTCAGACAGCATCCTTTGTTCCTCCCATTGCCTTTTCCTGCTCAAGACCTCTACAGATTTACCAGCCACTTTCCTCACACTGAAATGACGTTCTCCTCCTCCAGGAACACCAGCTATACCATCCCTGCTATGCCAAGCCTTACTTTATCATCCTTGAAGCTCAGCAGTGACAGCCCTTCCCCAGCATCCTCCCACCTGTGGTTTATTTGCAGTGCTTGGTCCTGACTCCTTCCCACCTGCAGCTGCTTCCAGCGTGTGTTGATTTGCTCCAGGGTACGGGAGTTGTCCATGGACAGGTGGACATCTGAGATGGCAAGCTGGTGTGCCAGATCATTGACCACTTTCACCCCATCCTTCATGGGGGAGAGCTCCTCTTTGAACAGCTAGAGTCCCGTCCCCAGGGGAACGGGCACAGGGCAGGGGAAGAAGGAAAAGAAGCAGGTGAGCTGTCAGGACTTGGATCTGATTCCTCTGCTACAAGCTAGAGCGGGCTAGTGGCTGGCAAGATGCTGCTGACTAACCCTCCCAACAGGGCACTTTAGCAGGGGAAAAAAAAAAACCAACCCACAAAACAAACCAGCCAGGCTGGAGATTTCTCAAGTCTCCTGAGAAGTGGAACATGGACAGTGGCTCATCTATGCTGAGCTGCTGTACCTGTGTAAGGTCTGTTCTATGACAAGGTGCTCAGCACAGACAGTTGCTCAGAACACTTGCGGGCCAAACCCACCCTTGCAAAACTAGGGGGTTGTCGGAGTGATGACCTGGCCCCTGAGACCCCAAGTAACGAGGCTGCATTGGACTGAGCAGTCAGGAGGAGCAGCACTGCCCTCCTGGGAAGCAGCATCTCATCACCTCTGGGGCCAAGGCTGGAGTCTTCTCAGAGCCAGAAGTACCTTGGTCGACTGGATGTGCTCCGGTAAAGAGTCAATGAAGAGGTCCCCAATAGGTTCCCAGGTTTCACGCATGCTTTCAGCCTGGTCTAGTGTTGTGCTGAGCTCCTCCATGGCCCCTTTAATCTCTAGCAGCTGCTCCAGTGTCCGTTCGATGTGACGGTGCTGATCCACACACCGGGCCGTGAGCTTCTCCCACAGCTCACTGGCCACATTCGCCTGCTTCCAGACAAAGCGGCTGATGTTCTGGATACGGTGCCGGGGAGAGACATCTGTGAAGGCAAAGCAGAAGGGGAACAGAGAGCAAAAATGAGAGCCCAGCCCAGAGGAGAGTGGGCAAGAGATGGTGAGAGGGCAGGAAAAAGGGACATGATAAAAATCTAGGGAAACCTGGAAAGAGGGAGAGAAATCAAGTGCTAATAGTATCCATCTCTGCACCAGCTCCTCTAGGTATCCAGCCTGCCCACAGACCCCTGCTCTCTCTCTGTCCTCACAGGCCTTGCTGCCCTTTAGAAACCTACCCCAAAGCACATCTGATACTGTCTCATGAGGTACAGTCCATCCTGGGCTGCAGCAGCAGCCTCTGCCTTCGCCTAGGACAGAAGCACTGCTTTGCGCTGGTCTGACCTTTGGCCAAAGGATTGGAAACAGCCTGGTGCATGATGGCACGAGGCAGAGCATGCCACTTTGTGCCACACCAACCACCTCCACTCCATCCTCTCTGGTCCAGCCCAGGAGGAGCTGTGCTGTGCTATGGGAGAACAAGGAAGGGGGAGCTCCACGGACCTTTGCTTTCTGAAGTTGGTTCTTCTAATTCCTCAAATGGATGCTGGGAAAGGAAAGCCTGCGCTGACTCCAGGACAGAGTAAATGTATGGTCCCCGAGACTTCACTTCTTCCATGAAAGCCTGGAGAGCAGAGCACAGAGATGAGACAGAAGGCTGAGCTGGAGAATCGTGCCCCTGCTGCCCCTTGCCAAGGGCTGCAGTGATTTATCCACTCCAGGGCCCAAACCTCACTGGAGACACAGACAGAGTTAACAGAGAAATATTTTTGCAGTTCGGGGAAGGAATGACCACCTGCAAGAAGGTGGCTCCTGCAGAGGTCTGGACTGCAGCTTTTCTGGAGGGGGGGAGGCAGAACAGCAAGCCCAGAAGGGTGTGTTGAGCCAGGGCTGCGCAAGAGGAACTGCTTTATTGATAATGCTTTCACAGGCACCACTTAGAGACGCTCCTCACTCATTCAGCAAGAGCATGGTCATGCAAACAGTCCTTCCAGCAGCTGTTCAGCAACAGGTCCAGCTGCTGGAGGAGCAAGGAGGGGAACAGCACGATGCTCCAAACAGCATATCCGCCAGGGCAGACTTCGGAGGCAGGCTGGTTTAGGATGTCCCCTCCCCGCCTCCAACTGCAGAACCCCACTGGTGCTGTCTGCTGGATCGGCTATTTGTGTGCCAGGGAAGCGGGCTAGCTCCAGCAAAGAGAAGGGATAGCAACAGTAAGCAAGAGTTTAGTTTTATTTTCAAGGTAAAAACAACTAAAGCCCAACAGCCACTGGCAGCAAGAAGGAAATGCTCTGATTGGGGAAGCAGGAAATTCTGATCTGTCTGGGTTTACCCCAGTTTCGGATATGATGACAATGTGCTGCCGCAGGAATCACTCATGTCCTGACCACCAGGTCGCCTTTAGACCAACCAACCGCCTCAGGCTCCAGGATCCCAAAAGCAGAGGCTAGTGAGAGGCAATTCACTCTGTTGCAGAGGTAGGACATAAGGAGGAAAATATGAGAGAAGTGATGGGACCCACCACCAGCTGCAGCACCTGCAGATGACTTGAGGCTGTAATGAAGATTTATTGTATAAAACCAGATGGGCTCCGCCTGTCGCATGCCTTGGGTATTTGCTATAGGATTGGAGCTCTGCTTTTCCATGGGAAGCAGAGATCGAGATGGGCAAGGACTGGTGCACTCACAGGCTGTGGGCATGGGCAGTGACATGAGGCAGGGGTCCCAGGCAGGGCTGCCCACCTGCAGCTCATTTTAGCAGCGAATGGCGGCAGGGGAGGCATGAGGGAACGTACCGCGTGCGTCTCCTTTTCCTGCTGCACCAGGAGGACATCACCCCGCAGGGGGAGCTGTGCTGAGAGCTCCTCATCCTTCTGCCCGAGCCAGTCTATGATCTCCTGGAGAGGCACCTGCAGCTTCCCACTGTGGTCGGAAAAAGCCTCCAGCCGAGCCCTGGCAGGAAAGCAAGGACAGCAGGACAGTGGTCAGATGGACAGGAGAGGAGCATGTTCCCCAGCGAGGGGAGGCACAGCACCGCAGCTGGGGTGGTGACCCCCGGGCATCCACAGGACTCCACCAGTGACTGGCAGCATGCCTCAGCATGGGCTGTGCATGACCCTCAGCCAGCACAGACGCTGCGCTGCCAGGTGGGGTGAAACACGGAGGCACTGGGGAGAGAAAAAACTGAGGCTATTCATTACCCTGGAGATTGGAGCAGAGGAAAAAGCCACTCCACCTTTGCCTGTGGGTCAGGACTGTGCTCTGGCTAGCACGGGGGACTTGGCTTGGTATTTACATGACTGGTCAGCTTCCAGGAACCTTGCATTAAGGCAGGAGACCATTAACATGCCCCAGTTAAATTGTGTCATGCTGGCTGTGGAGCTGCAACCTCTGATGGTCTGGAAGGCATGTTCCCCCTACGCGGTGGAGAGGGCTCCCAAAGAAGGGACAAGCACAGAGGAGGTGGCGGCAAGGCTGTGGGGCAAAAAGAGACAAGCCGAAGAGACAGCACTAGCAGAGGACGGAGAAAGCAGCAGAAAACAAGCAGGAGTAAAGGAGGGGAGGATGGGATGGGTGGAAATGGAGGGGATGCTTTTCAGCGTAGGGAGAAAGACTCAGAGGTCTGTGGACAAGAGGGGGAAACAGAGCCAAGGTCAACATGAATTCATGTGGCTCATCAAGCGAACAAATTCAAAAACCTCCTGACAAGCACATGCAGCAGGCAAAGCTGGAAGTTCAGGCCAGCCCCGGAGCTTGCTCCGGGCAGGGACTCTTACCGAAGGCTGTGGGATTTCTTTTTGATCTCGTTCCAGCAAAGATTCATCTCCAGAGGGGCCTGGGGCCTGGCAGCACTGCTCAGAGCCCGGGGGGTTACACACGAAGGTCCTGCACCATCGCGCGAGGCTTCAACCTGGGCAGAAATAGAACCACACTGCATCCAGAGATCGCTGCCTGGTCCTTATGGCACTTTTCTGGGGACACCTACCTTGCTCTGTCCTGACCCTCCTGCCTGGCTTTTCAACTTGCAAGGGGGCTGCCCTGCTCCCAGGGGGGTCTGTTCGCAGCTCCAGGGAAGGTCATGGCTGTGCCTGGAGGAAGGATGCAGCACGAGCTCCAGTAGCATTAAGAGCAAGGGTTGAAGGAAGGGCTTACTACACATCTCCTGTTCTGCAGGATCTCTGTGCTCCTCAGTTATCCAGCAATGAACTTGTCTCGCTGCTAGGTATTAAATCAGAGCTGGCCCTTGTTTGTCACAGTCCCTGCAGGGCTAACGTCGATTTCTTTCCACGCCATACAGGGCTGCTGTGCTTCGAGAAGAGGCGGGCACCATGAGTCCTGTTGTTCCTAGGGACCAAGGGGACCTGCCAACCTTCTTTATGCCATCCCCAGTGCTGGGAGCTGCCACCTGCTCCTCTACAAAAGCACAAGGATATTCCCTGCCTGCAGAGCAAATCTGAGATGCCGCTTCTCCTCCACAGATGCTGCTTCTCCTCCGCACCTCTCCGGAATGAGCAATGGTGGGACATATGCTCCGAGAGGCCATGGAGCAAATGACAGCAAATCTTAACCCAGCCAGATGAAGGAAGCACACTTTGCACCGCGACACTCAGCCTGGAAAACTAGGTGCTGATCCCTGAACAACAAATCCTCGGTGGATGGGGGAAGGAATCCTCTCCTAAGCCTTTAGCACTGTATCATGCTCCTGCTTGTGATGGCAATGAAGACATCATTGCACTTGCTGGCGACAGCAACACACCAGCAGGACTGGAAGCATCTCACATAGGACTCAGTGAGTGAGTTTTTTTCTCCAAAAAACATAGTTTGTTGTGCAAAACACATGGACACATTGCATTTCCACAAGTGAGACGTTGATGCGCTTTGTTGGGGAAATGGCAGCATTTTGATCTAATGCTACTTTGATATTAGAGCTCATTTGTGATAATTATCCCCAGGTGATTAATCAACCATAATTAATTGCATTAGCACTTTCTAAACAGCACATACAACAGGCACCCCTTTGCCAGAGAAGGGCAGCTGCCTCTGGGGGAAAGCAGCAGCTTCTTCCAAGGGGAATGTGCAGATACTTGTCACTTGTCCTGTTCAAGGGCTCCCGGAGGTGTCCAGGGGACAGATCCAGCCAGGCCAAGGAGAACAACAGGTAGGACAAAACCACCAGATGAGGAGTTTGGCTGCACAGCTAAAACAATACCCCATCCATACCATTTCTCAGAGAGAAATCAAGTGATCACTGAGACTGGTGCTAAGTTTGCTTCATCTAAAAACATCTAACACCAGGCTGTTCTCTGCCTCCCCATCCTGCCACTGCGGGAGCATCAAGAAAACAGAGAAAATCATCACCCACAGAGTTCACAGGAATCTTGGGGCCATGAATAATAAACCACTCAAGCTAAAACTGTGGGTTGCACATAGAAAAATCAATACTCTGCATGTGCACATTCTCATGACACTGAAGTAGGTTAGTCCTACAGCACTGCCAGGGAACTCTCCAGCCCTCCCCTCTATCCCAGGGGATATCAAAGGAGGGGATCAGCTCTACCTGGGTGCAAGTGCAACGGCAGGACAGCTCAGCAGAAAACACCCTCCTCCCAGCCTTGTTTAAGAACTTAAAAGCCCACCAAGCCTGCGACTCACAGACTGTGCCCAGCAGATGAGCCAGTGACCGTGGCCAAGCAGGGGCCAGGTGTTGAACATCTGCTCCCCTAGGACAAAACCGTCACAAGCAAGCAGAGGGAAAATACAGTGCTTTCCCTCTAAGCATTCCCTGAGTATCCCTTCCCCAGAGCGCCAGCAGCAGCAGCCTGGATCCTCATTCCCCCTCCACCCTTGAACAGCTTTCTTTTCAGGCGCAGAACACTCACACAGGCTCTGGTGAGCGCATCTACCTGTGCTTAGCCACAGATCCACCGCAGGGCCACTCAGCTTCACCGGAGGAGCGGGCATCACCTCCCACCCCTCCGGGTGCCGCCAGGCAGCACCCGGCAGGGAAGCAGGCAAGCGCCGTGTGCTCAGCAGAGCGGGGCACCCTGAGCACTGACCCCCCAGGAATCTGGAGGGGGGCGGCAGTGCCTCGCAGCCAGCCTCAATCCCAGCTTTGTCCGGTGGCATTCCAGCAGCCTCCAACCTGCCTTAACCCTGGTGGTGCCATCGTGGCTGCCCGCAAAGCACAAAGGGGGCAGAGATCTGCCTGCTGCAGGGCACCCCACTGTGGGAAAGCCCCCTGTGGGAAGCTGGCCACGCACAGAGTGATTGCTCTGGGCACTGGGGAAGACCCATCAAGGTCCTGCAAGGGCATGGCAAAGGTGATGGTGGGCTGGGCTGGGGCCACCAGCAGAGACCTTGCCCTTAGATGCTGGAGCACATGCAGGGCAGACAGGGGTGTTTGTCAGGGAAGAGATTTACCCAGGGAATGGTCCCAGCAAGCTTTGGCTACCCAGAAGGTAAATAGTCAGGTCCTTGAGACCTAACACCCAAGAAGCCAAAGATGCTCTCCTTGCCCCCCACGTGCCCCAGCTGGGTGCCAGCACAGATGTTCCTGCCCGCCTGGACTGGGTGCAAATAGTTTGTTTTTGCCAGAAGGCTCTGGGCTGGCTCCTTGTGCCCCCCACAGTCCTGCCGCCCAGCATTGTTTCCATGCTCTCCTCCACCTACAGGGAGGGAATGAAAAGCTCCCTGTATCTCTCCCTCTCTTCCCCTCCTTCTCTGCCTGCACATCTGACTGCTGCTGTCTCTCCCTCTGGGATCAGCACGGCCAGCCTCCTCTCCCCACCACCTCCCAGGCCCAACAGAGGCAAGACCCAGACTGCAGGAGGGGGCTTCAGCAAGCCCAGGGCACAACTAAGGATGGGTTGTTTGCAACCTGCTGGGAGCTTTCAGGACAAGCAAGGAAGGCTGTTTCCTAGGTGGCAACACCTACACCTGTGAGAAGGAGGGCACAGCAGACCCTTTGAACGAGGCAGGCTGCCATGAACGTTGCAGGAGCCAGCAGCCAGCTGCTGCTGGCACCCAACATGCTGATGCCCACACAGTAGAAAGCCAGTCTCAGGCTGGGACTGGGGGAAACCTGTGGTGAATATGAACTGAGCTGAGGATGTTTGCACCCTCCCCATGTGCCGTCTTGCAGCTCAGTGGTGGTGGGTCCCACCGGGTGTCCTGCCCCAGCTCCCCTCCCCCAGCAAACCCCACAGGGCTCTGACCCCCTTGTAGATGCTTGGCCTGCTCAGGCAGCTCAGGAGGGTATTTGCCTGCTCATCTTGTTCTATCCCTTGCCCTCCTCACTTCATCTGCTGGCTATTCATTAACCACCCATGCGCTGGCCTGGTAGCAGCTACCTAACAGCCACCCCAGGGCCAATATGCCCTGACTCAGCTACCAAGAGCCTGCCCCAGCTGCAAGCCTCATCCTTGCACACTGGAGCCACTCAAGAGACAGGTCTGCCTTCCTCCTGAAGACCCTGACTCTACAGGGCAAGACGGGTCCAGGCTGATGTCAAGCCATAGCAGGGAGGAGCCTCAAGCTCAGCCTTTGCTCTTCATGTTTGAAGCACAATCAAAAAGGAAAAGGCAGAGCCAGGGACCTAATTTGTCCTGGGAACAACACTGCCACCACCAAAGGAAAACTTTGGCACAGTCCATCAGTCTCTTGCCAGGTGAGAGGTACCCTGGGGCCAACAGCTACAGGCAGCAAAGGGGAAGCCATGCTCTAGCAGAGCTGAGGCAGCATTTCCCCAGTCTTGCTGTCCTGGGTGACCCAGGACAAGGTGCTAAACCAGCTTATGACAGCTCGGTGCAGAGCACAGGCAGCTTTGCAGACAGTCACCAGCACACTTTTCTGTTCTCCTCCACTCTGCCCTGCCATTTACGTAGGGATCCAGGAGACCTTCACCTCTCTGCCTGGCTTCGGTGAGGAGGCTGGCCTGCCAGCTCAGAGACCCTGGGGGAAGGAGGAGGAAGACCGGTAGTGTGAGCACCCACTCTCCATTCCTCAAGATAACTAGACCAGAAAGAGGTCAGACTCCTCCTCTGCCTTACAGCATTCACAAGGGGCTTATTTCCAAGCTCTTCTCTGCAACCAGAAAGATTATAAACCTACATTTTCAGCAAAAGCTGATGTTCTTCCAAGTTTCCAGGAAAAAAAGTAAACCTAACCAAATACACAAGAGCTGTTAACGGTGGCCTCTTGCTCTTTATTTTGAAGGAAGCTTGAAATCCAGCTCTGCAGGTTGTCTCTCTTGCTCTACTTTGGGAAACACTTTGCAGCCAAAACGCTTGAGGAGAGCTAGCGCTCTCATTAAGTGCAAGCTGGTGGGGGGCTGGAGCTAGCAGCTTTCCCTGCCACCAGGAACAGAGGTCCCAGTTTGATCCACAGACACTTGCAACCACTGCAAAAAGCTGCCATGAGAAAGGCTCCCAGGCCCAGCTCTTACCTGAGACAGCGAGTCGGCCTTGCTGCTGTGCTGCGCCTGGTCTGTGACCTGCCACTCAGGACATCGTGGGAGGACATAGGGCCATTCCTGCATCACCAGGGGCTGCATCAGAACCGATGTTCATGGGGATGGAGACAACTCTGGGCACGAGCACCTGAAAAGCAGCATGAGAGTCCCTGGGTCAGCTTACACCCCCTCATGGATCTGACCCCCTTCCCAGCTGCCTAGTGTGCTGCCTTCACAAAGGCTGAAGACTAAAAAGATGCATTTTTAAAAATATATTTGTACTAACATTGCAACCTTTTTTCATCTAAATGTCCAACTCTTTTTTGCATCTAGTTACGCAGTTTGCTGTGTTAGCGAGTCCCACAGATTATGTTGCATTTTTAAAACGGGTTGGGTTTCTTGAACTACAGGAGATGCCCAGGGTTCAAAGGAAGAGAGGAGAGAGGATCTCACTGTCATGACCACTTATGTTTAGACATACTAGACATATCCCCATACCAGACAATATTTTCAAACATATTTTTTCCTTTTATTTTCAGAAGGAAAATTGCCTAGAGCCTCAGGCCCCCATACATGCATCTCACACTATCAGCTACCTTTTTAGGAGTTTTTGTTCATTATGAGTTACAAAATTCCCTTTTTTATTCCATTTTTAAAACTGTATGACCCGCAAAGGCAGTTAGCAGTGGCCCCTTGCCTATTCTACAGATGTGAAATGCAACCTCTGGTCACAACACTGCTTTTTTTGTTGTTTGGGCTCTGAATAAGCTAAAATAGTGATTTATCCCACTGCCAGCATCATCTCTGCTTTACAGAAAGCCATGAGAAAATAAAGCCCAGAGAAAACAGTGCAAGGTAATATTTACCTGACTCTGGCAAATTTCTAGAACTGAAGCACAAGCCCACAACTCTACATTTGGCCAGTGGCAGCACCGTGAAAGGAGCTGAGCACCAACATATTCACAGCAGGATGGAGACCTAACGTACAAAAACTGTGAACACTATGCAGGGCTTTGCCCAGACCAGACCCAGCACATCTGAGGTCAGATGAGCAAATCAAGAGTGATGCTTGAATACTTCTTGTGATGGGTCAAGAGGCAGTGCCGAGGCACTGTGCTGTCTCCTGTCCAACCTGCTGCCTAACTTGGTGATTGCTTTCCTACTTTTAGAAGGAAACTATCACCTGGCTCCAGCAGCCAGACTTCATGTCCAAGCAGGGATAGGGCTGCTTCCAAGGTACAGATGGAGCAATGCTGCTGGAAGAAGGACATTGGCTCCTTCACACCCAGCTCACTTGGACCAGCTGAGAAACTTCCTGCTTGGTCCTGGCAGGGCAGGAGCAGACAGCGCGTCCTGCACAGCCAGCAATCACACTGGACAGCCGGGTGAGGAGAAAGCCTCCAGGTTCTGGTACACGCTGCCCATCTCTCACACTTTCACATCCCTCACTACCCTGCCTGAGCTTTCACTGCCTCTCCTCCCTCCATTAATAGGACAGCTTATCCTGTTATGTTTTTTTAAATCCCTTAGCAATTTCTACAGCCATAATTCTCTCCCTCTCCAGCAGAACAGCCTGTGCTGAGCTCTCCAACATGCTGATAATCCAAGGTCCTGTCCTCTACCACTCCTGCCCATTTGCACAAATGAACATCGCAGACTGCGTATCGTAGCACCCTCACCCTGCTCCTTTCCCTGTGCAGGCAGGGTTTCAGGACATATTAATAGTTATAAATTCCAGGGTCTTCAAAGTCCCCCAGCCTTATGGGGCTAATTCACCTCATGCAACTCCAAGGGTACAGTGGATGATTTCTGTCTTTGACAGCAGATAGCACTATGTCCTATTCCTCCAATGCTTGTGCTATTTGGGATCTGAGCTGTCCCTGATCCTCTAAATGACCTCTAGATGAGGCTCAATCTAGCAGAGATACAATTCTCAGGGCGTGAAAAGTTATTTTGCCTCAAAGCCTCCATCAGAGGAATACCATTAAGCTCTACCAGATGACAGCGAAACCCATGGCTTTTGCCGATGAGGTTCTGTGATGTCTCATTGCAGCTGCCATTCTGAGGCCACAGTTTTTCTGTGGTGCAGTGCAATGTAACTGCAGTGATGTGTGCTGGCGGGGCAGGTTCAGCCAGCCCCCCAACACCACACACAGGGGCCCTCCGTTCCCAGTCCCCCCAGCACAGCCTGGTCTCTTGTTCCTCCCACCAAAGCTGCAGAACAGGAGCAACACTGGGAGGGTCACTAGCTCTGATCTTACTGCGTTTTGCTCAAGGATAAGTCTTCATGCACAGGGCGGGTGCAGTTCTGGAGACAGAAATGGGTAAACCACATCCCATGGGTATCCACATGTAGGATGTGGTGGGTTTCCATGCTCTCTGCCAGCATTATGGCATATTAAGAACAGCCCTTGCCTCGCCTCCTGAGTGCCAGGCTCCTGAACTCCTTCAGGGATGACAGGGTCCATCAGGATACAGAGCCATTGCACAGGGGAACTAAAGCCTGTCTGAGGCACCAGTCAAAGAACAAGACTGAGCTGGAAAGCTAAGTGCCAGCAAAGGCCACTACCTCAGGTATGTCCTGTGCAATACCTTGCTGACGTAGAAACTGTATTGCAGATTTGATGGCAATGGCTCAGCTGCTCTTTGCTACTCTGCAATAGCAAAGACAAAGCCCAGATGTAGAGAACCCAAGACAATGTGGAAATAACTCAGCTGCATGGCAGCCAGCACAAAGGAGGACATCCAGTGGGAGAGAGACAACCAGACAGTGTACCTCTGGTGAGGTATGAGTGCAAGCAAACCAACAGCTACATATGATCCCTTGCCAAATTCCCTGCTATTACAGGAATCAGGCAAGGACAAATGCTCTTGATCTGCTCTGCTCCTCTGCTGTGGCACACAAAATAGCTCCGACTCTTGCACTTTTACTTTAGTGCTTTGGTATGGCACTGTGTCTGGGCACTGCAGCATGTGGAGTAGATGTTTTGTGGATGCTTCCTGGCTAAATTTCTATTGCCTATTGCCTACACCTGTCAAGGACCAAACCTGTGATCCACCTTGCCTCTCCCACACCATCATTCACCCTCTGTACTCTGCTCTAGGTTGGTACCGGAGACCCAGTGTGCTACTGCCAAGGGACATCAATCAAAAAAGATTTAATTGTTGGCAACTAAATCTACCATCCCTGCAGCCTACTACAAGCCTCTACTTGAAACGAAGTTGAAAAATCCTCCTTTGGATGACTCAGGGAGCTATGTGGTCAGGCAGTCCAACCAGATTTAAAGCGAGGTTGATCCCCTGGGCCCATTTCTGGGCAAGAAGGAAAAACATCAGGGCCCATGTGAGCAGAAGCAGGCGAGAATTTCCACAGGAGGACATCACAAGAAGCAGTCTTACAGTCACCACAGAGTGGGCACTGGGGCACTGCACCCATACAGTGGAGAGACCAAGGAGTGAAACCTTTCCCACTGGTGTGTCTCACCTGGTCTTTGCTGGAGGTCCCCACTCCAGGACCAAAGGTGATCAGACCCTTCCTCAGAAGGATCAGGTACAACCTCATTACATGATGCTGTGTTGCATCCTCCCACATGAAAAGCACCAAACACTTGCCCCCGCTCTTAGTTCACCCTAAGAAATGAAGCATTAGGTGTTTCACAGTGCTGTGTTACAGCTTCCAAACACTTTAGTAACCAAGCCACAACTGTTTAGCCTAGTTGGAGACCACGATGTTCTTCTAGTTGAAAAATAAGAAAGCAAAAAATCTTGATGTTACATTTCAACAGTTGAATGCTTGGGCATTAGGGTGTATTCAAAACAAAGTAGCTGCCTTTTTCCTCTTCCTACATGAGCTGTACCTGTTACAAATTCAGCACTGGAAAGCCTGGCTCACGACACCGCTTTCCAGGCAGTCTGACAAAGGCAGCTGGAATGGTCTTTGCTCAACTAGTTCTGCTTCAGCTCTACCACACAACTAACTGCTCTGCTCAGTGACCTCTGCACTTTTCCTACTTACAGACCCGTTGCAGCAGCAACACTGGCTGGCCAGAGAGGCAGCGCTCTGGTGCACAGGCTATGCCCCATCTCCTGCAGCATCTCTCCTCCATCCCAGCCAACAGTAAGATGACAGCTTGCCACCAGTGCACACACTGCACAGTGTATTTCTGCCATTTTGCTGCATTTGTTTAAAATCCTCCTCATGCAAACCCAGGTTCAAACTTTCCCAAATATCGAGGGAATTCACACTGCAGCTGACCTCCATCGCTAAAGGTAACCCCAAGGATCAGGGACCTGCCGCAGAAGCCAGAGTCCAGTGTCAGATGTTGAATTTCTGTCTCTCTACCACATATAACAGCAGCAAATACAGCTCATAGGTCAAGAGGTCTCTCGATCACAAGGCTTATGCTTTGAATTGCTAATTTCCTCCAAAATGTTCTTTCCAGGCTGAAACTTTCCACTTCAGACCTTGGCCTATAAGGAAAAAATATGGCAACATTTTGAGGCAAGGCAGCTCAGCCTTTTTCCCACGAGGGGAATGGAAATACAAACACGTTCCCTGCTGCTGGAAATGTTAATGACTTTGTTGTTGTTTAACTTACTGTACAAGAGAAGTAATAACATTTTAGCTCAGCATGCTCAGTGTCCTTTAAAGGGGAAAGGTGGGAGGCTTGCGGATATTTCAAAGTTCAGCTCCCATGTAGAAGCTAACAAAGGGAGCATTCCCAAGCTGGCAGACAGTAGGACTCCTTCGACAGTGCGATAGCACATCCTGTTCCAGCAAAAATTGTTTTCTGCACGTATAAGTAAATAGTTTAAGCCTGAGAATGAGGGCCAGCAGACCTACTTCCCAAGACCACACTAAGTCAAGGTTTGGTGAGAGAGAAGGAAGAGAAGGCTTTGTCCCACTGGGACCAAGCGTACAAACAACACAACTCCCTCTTAGAGCAAGGGCCCTTAGTCTCCATCTCTTTACAAACCTGGAATAGGTACCCAAACACACTACTTAAAAAAATCACCCCAACAGTCTCCTTGTTCTCAGTTGCTCCAGTGTACAAGGAAAGGGGAAAAGGACCATCAACAATCTTCCACATGAGCAGGCATTTACAAGCCCATCATCCAAGGCTAAAAAACCCAGATGCCAAAACTGCAGCTTCCACCTAAGTACCAGGTCGCCTTCATTAATTAGAATGAAGGGTCCTTCAGTTAAGCAGCTGTCCTTAAGTCAGATAAAATCTTTGCTGTATCTGTCAGTGAGCAAGTGGCATAGAAGATGCCTTATTCACCAAGGGTGGGTGAAGTGGGGCACTCTCGCATCTAATGAGCTGCATTCTTAAATGACCACTTAAACTTTGAGCTTATAACCAAAATGTTATTTTAAATCAATGGATAAATAGGTGCCATAAAGAAGCAGCATCTCTTCCACTGGCTCACTCGCTTTCCCTTTTCCCAAGCAAAAGAATACACACATGCACAGAAAAACTCAAGCTGAAAAATTTCACCAGTTAGTCTTGCACCAGGAAACTGGGACGATGATGTCCCCAGCTAACCAGGCGAGTGTGGGTGCATGCCCACAACACGGCCATGCAAAACTGACTGCTCCTCTCTCTGCTTAAAAACAACTCACAGGAATTTATTTAGGAAGATTGAAATCTAAATTTCTTTCACACGCTGTTTCAGACTCCCAGCTGGGTTTTAAGCTGCTCTCTCCAAAACTCACTTTGCCTAGGAATTTCTTCCCATCTCTTCTCCTCCTCCTTCGATCAGATGAGTACTACAAATAGTTACCCCAGCACCTTGAGGACTCAGCTGTAAACACACAGCCCCCGCTGTCCTGGACACAGAGAAGTTGCTCTGTGATAGACCTGAGAGAAAAAAGGAGCAGGGGAAGCAGCAAACATCCTCCAACCTCCCAAAACAGACAGCAGGGGGGCAATAACTTGCCTAATGACCAAAAGAAGGTTGCAACCAACCATAAAAATTAAACCCGATTCTTCAGAGACTCGATCGTGTCCTGTAGCCCTGAAACCAGCCTATTTAAACCCACTAAAAATCCTGAGTCTTGTCTTTGTCTTTCTCTTCTAAGAAGCTGAGCTTTCCCTTCCGTGCTGTTACAGGCAGGAAAGGAGTCTTGCTGCATTGTGAAAAACACTTCACCCATTTGCCATCCTATACAACTGATCAGCAACAGTGGGAAGAGCACACCCACCACCCAGCGATAGCCAAGGTAATGCTGTGCTAACTTTTGGCGTCCTTGACGCTTTGTTTCTCATTCTCAGTGTCAAACAAATATCTGTCTCTCTGTACTGAATATTCTGCCTTGCCCCCAACAAGCTTGTCTTTATAATAAACTCCCTGTCAAACCACGGGATTCTCTGGCCTTCTGAGGCCATGCATTTTATAAGCAGGCTGTGTGCCACATGAAGTCATATTTCCTTTCCTTTCTTGAGATGTATCAGAGCAACCTTATTCTTATGCTAAGGGGAAACAGCGAAGGAAAACGGGATGGAGCTATTTTGGCTCAATTCTGAAAAGCTCAGCTTCATCTTTATACACCTGTGAAAATGAGGTTTTTTTGAAGACTGAATTCTTTCTGGTCAGTATGTCTTGTTTCACGCAACATACAATTCCTTTTCTATCATTGGCATCCAGCCTAAAGTGGAGGCCCTGAATTTATTTCTCAAAATAGTATTATAATCAGAAATTCACCTTACATCTCCAGAACTGAGGGCTTTTGTTTGAACCCATTCATTTAATCCCTTCTCTGTCTCACTTTGTTTAGTTCTGAAAAGAGTCACTCCAACCTGAGCAACCCCATTCACGGTTACAGTCCCGGCCAATTTTAGTGAGTAGGATTGATCTATCTCAGATATTAATCCAGAGAGAGGTGGCCCTCATCTTACTTTCTTCAAGTAACAAAGAGGACCTGAACACAGCATCACATCACAGCACCCACTCCAACACCTTCCCATCCCAGCACTCCAGGCACCCACGTTCCTGCGCACAGTACTGCTAAACAAGATAGCTGGAAATTGCACATCTATAGTCTGACCCCTATCCGGAGTGCCATCACACGCTTGTTGTCACCAGAGCCCTGCCTGGCCATCCCCGCAGCAGCAGAGAAAGCAGCTTTCAGCATGAGGAACTGGCAGGGAAGGATGTGAGATGGCACCAGAGCCGCAGCAGGCACACGCGCTACACACGGCTGCCAGAAAAATGGAAACCCTCCCGGCGCAACTGAGCCTTGTAGCTGGGACTTCACACAGTGTGTTGCTGTAGGGTGCTATGGTCAGGCAATAAAGGCCATTAAAGGGAATAATCAAGCAAGAGCTCTCATGGCTCCAGAGAGATCGGTGAGCAGCAAAAGGAGAAGGTGTGAAGGACCTCCAGTTAGGGCACAGGTAAAACACAGACTGACAAAGATTTGACTAGAGATTTTTTTTTAAAACTAAAAGCCAAAACCCTAACAAGCATTGGTTTCTCCCACAGAGAGCATAGCTTTTAAAAGTGTGGGAGTAATTGCTCCACACCCCTGTCACTGCACATGGGCAATCCCAGCACTGAGACCCCGTGAATACGATGGTGGCAATTCCAGCAGTGGAGCTCTACGCCTGTGATGCCATGCCAGAGGGAAGACTGAAGGGAACAGGCTGGACTGGGGACCGGTAATAATCTGTTGTGCAAAGCGGCACTCAATCCTGGTGAACCGCTGCCCAGGCTGCCCTGTCTGGCATGGAGAGGGAGGGAGAGAGCCGAGCCCTAGGGAACAGGGAAGGTCCGGTGCCTCCCGCAGGCGGTCCTGCGGCCGGTCAGGGCTGCCCGCATCAAAGGGAAGGTCAGCGGCGGCAATGTAAGGCCCTGAGAGAGGAGGAGGAGGAATGAGTGAAAGGGACTGGGGAGAAGCTGGGGGAGGGGAGGGCGGACACATAAAGGAGCAAGGCTGGACTGGGCAAGGTAGTGAATGAAAAGGGCAGAGCTGGGACTGGAGTCTGACCCCAGCTTACTACTTGAGCAATATTTGCATCCCTGCCTTGCCCTGCTGTCTAATCCTCCCAGGAGGATGCTAGAAGGCCACCACGCACCCTGTCTGGAGCAGTCCTTCAGCTCAGGTGAAAACACTGCCAGGGTAAATAAGCCTTCAGTGTGCAAAGAATCAAAGCTGGTGAAATCAGGATGCTGGCTACTGTTGTTTCCCTTGGGAATCCTCATCACTTACTGGTTCCTGGCCTCTCCCTTGTGGAAACAGTCTTGGCCACCTCTCTTGCTCCCACTGTGTCCCCCCCAACACCCTTCTTTTCTTCTCTGCAAGTTTCTTCACCCGCACATACGTGGCCAGTGTTACTGTGAAGGGATATAGACATGCACACACACCCAAAGAGCGTATTTCCGAGGTGAACCATCTGTCGATATTTTCCCCTTTTCCAGCCCAGCCAGGATCTGAGTGGGAAATAAATTTTTTCATGGCCTACCTTCTGAGTCCACCAGGTCTGAGACGCAGAGGGAGCAGCCGCTGGGCTTCGGGAGCAGGGACCGGGGCTGCCTCTGTGAATCAGCGAAGGAGTCCCTGTGACAGGGATGCATGCTGAGGCTGAGCGCTGCTGTCTGCACGGTCCCTGCCTCTCCTCCTCCACCGCCCCGCGCTGCTGTGTTGCTATGCAATCACATCACCAGGAGTAACAGCATCTCACCAAGCCTGCAAAGACATACCCTTGACTCGGCAAAATGCGGGAGGAACAAGGACGATCCCACAAAGTGCCTGGCGCTTTGGCGGTCTCCTCGGCCACTGATCGATCCAAAGGAGGGGAGGGAGATGAGGGCAGATGCAAAGAAAGACACATGCACAGGAGGAGGAGACAAAATACACATGGAGAGGGAGAGAGAAAAGGCGGGGGGGTGGGGGGGAGAAATACAAACGCACAAAAGGCACTGTGGTCTGACCTCCAGAGACCTGACACAGGCTGCTGGGCTCAGACAAGCTTCCTGCTGCTTGCCAATGTCTCCCCACCGCCTTTCAGGACTGGCGGCTCTCATTTTAGGTTAGATATGGCTATGTGCGTGCTGGAAAATGCCAGACACGTTCACCTCCTTTCTTAACCGCAATTTGGGTGTCTGGCATAAGAATTAATAACATAAAACCAGCCCATTTTAAAATTAAAGTTAAGGAGCAAAAAATAGGATAATCACTTAATTTTGGATATGCTTCCTGTTCTTAGAAAAGAAAAATAAGTAAAGGAAGAGTCATTTATCCAAGCTGGGGAGAAATCCTGATCCAAGATTTTTTAAATGTCAGGGTATCTTGTCTCAGCTCATGAGAAACAGAAGGATTTGAGCTGCTAACTTGGCTGAGGACACAAGCAGACCTGGAGCTGGGATTTCAGTCCATACATAACAAATAGCTTGCAGTTCTTCAGATCATTCCACCCAAGGATTCCAAACTGCTCAAGATGCCAGTGATGTTATTCCCATATTACACAAAAAGAACCAGAGTTAAATGACTTGGTCAGAAAGAGGATTGAAGTCTGATCCCAGTCCCGTGCTTTAGCCACTAGACTGTCTCAGCCTCTCCCTGGGGAAATTAAAACTTGGGAAACACGATCTTCCTGGTCCTTGTCAGAACAACCTCTATTGAACCTTAGCCCTTCTTTTCCCAGAGCTGACAGACTAAAGATGTTAGTTTTCTACTCATACAGTCACGTTCTACAAAAATATCACTGCTGTTTATAAAGGTTGCCCATTTTCATACATTTATTGCTCACAAAGAGTAGATCGGGTGTACCTCAAAATGCAGGTCCACTTGGCTCATTCAGACCCAGCAAATGGATATGTAACAACAGCTTCACAATTCCACTACATTTCTGAAAATCATTTCTGGCCAAGACACCTCTCTCACAGCGATGGAAAACACAACTGGCAAACCACTCGCAGTAGCCCCTGCCTTCCCGTGGGCTGTGCGTTGAGGAACACTGGTCAGGAGACGCTGTCGCATGGAGCAGCGGTGCCCAACCTGCCTCAGTCGCCCACTGCTGTGACCAGCGTGGTGGGGAGGCCAAGTCTACCTTTCAGCCAGTTTTGGGAGCCTAAGAACAAAACTTTCTAATCCCACATTGTTGTTGGAAGATGGATGTGAACGGATCAAAAGCTTTTCTAGGTCACCAATTTAAACCTGGAGAAGACAGTCAAAATATAGTTGATCTTCAGTAAAATACATTTGAGAAAGTCCTCAAGAAACCAGTGTGCTCCTCATGATGGAACCAGCTAGAAGCTGCAGCAGGTGGGTGGCTGACCCCAAGGAACCTCTCCTTCCATCTTAGGTAGGTGAATCAGGAGTCAGGAGCAGAGCCCATCAGCACATAGTGAGGGCAAGATGCACAGAAACCTCATGTAACTATGCTGAAAGGAGATTTTTAAATAGCAACCTCCTTATAGTTGGTTCCAAAAGGAGCAACACTGAATAAGTATCGAGTACCAACCCAAGAATACTCCACACACCTTCTCCTTTTAAAAGCTTCTTCAATAGCTTCTGCTTCCACAACAGCTGTACTGATGCAACAAAACTCATTCTGAAAAGCTGTATTTAGACCAAAAAAAAAGAGATATGGATAGGAAAACAGAAATAAGTAGAGTCTCTGCTGGGCTATTTTTGCACATACATACACACACACACAAATAATAAATCCTGGGTTAAGTAAGGAGAGCAAGGGGGAAAAAAACAACAGAGTGCTGCAAGAGCTATCCAGGCAACTCCAAACACACCATTCCACAGAGAAACATGACCAAATCCAACTGCAGCATGCATCTGTCACCAACAGTATCTATAAGGGACATGACAACATGGATAAACACAGGGAGTGCATATCAAGCCAAGTTACACATGCACGAGACAGACATCACCATAGAGACAGTAACAGACAGCATGAACCACAAAACCAAGGTGCTTTGCAGTACATGCATCTGAAATTATTTATAGTTTAGCAACAGCAAAATGCAGCAGAAAAAAAAAATCTCTTGTATCTCTGTTAAATTTTGAGACAAACCAGAATCTCTGGTGAAAGAGTTGCCTCCATGGCTGGGAGCATCCTCCTAGAGTCCCCCAGTATCTTCTGTTTTAAGGCTATAATTAGGACAAACAGCCGAGCAATTCAGAACTCAAAGGAAATCAGGGAGATGAACACAGATTTGTCACAAACGCAGCCTTTCACATAAGCACTACAACTTTTTAAAGTGTATGAGAAGGTTTATGAGATGGGATGCTAAATTTGGTATGCTTTGAGTTCTGAAGAGAACTTAATAAAAAAAAAATCTCCCAAGGAACTCCAAGAACCCAGCTTCCAGAAGACACAGTGGTACCTACCTTATGCCTTTCCCTAACAAAACATTTCAGACATTTTATGTTTTACTAAATGGCAAATATGTACCTTGTTAGCAAAACTAAGAATTTCCACCTACCCAACAGGGACATCTCAATATGCACAATGCTAAATACAGTGTACAAACATACAATAAATAAAAATCAATCCAGGTTTAATAAGGCATGAACATGAAATTGAAATCACATTCTAATTTACACCAGAATCACTCCCTTTAAAACACTGGAGTTTAAATCAATTTAAATCATTGAAACAGATTCCAGTTTACACTTGTGAAATCAGAATCAGCCACACTGACTAAACATACAAAGTCACAAAATGCAGAATACACTGAATAAAAATGCATTTGCTGAAAATGACTGGTGAAAACTGTGCTAGATGGACATACACTAAAAGTATTTTTACTTTGAAAATATTAAAACGTTAGAAATAAAGGCTGTGTCTGGCCTGACCCTAAAGTCTCTCTTATTTTCTCTTTATTCAAAATCAGTATTAATTTGGCCAAATCACTCGTAAGCTGGAACATCCATAACACCGAGTATCTTGCATTACCAACCAATAAAAATATTAACAAATTCTAGCATTCACATTTTCAACATAATACTTCAGGTGTTGATACAGTTAAAGGCTATTACTTTTACTTTGTGTGCTTCCCATAACCTCCCGCCCATTAACTCCCTCTTCTAAAATAGTCCTTGTTCCAGAGAGTTGTTTCCCAAAATGCACTCTCTCCCCTCATCAAACACTGCAACTTCCCTCCCTTGAAATCTCACATCTCCTGAAAGAGGAGGATCATCTTCCCTCTTGTCCACAAGAGGAAGTGTTGTTACCATCCTTTGGAAACTTTGCTAGATTCTTTCCCTTTCTAGATAAGGCTCAAATTTATCAATATATCCCCATTAAAGTATTTTAGAGAATGACGCTTTACCTAGGAACCTAGAATGTAGATTGTGCAAGGAAGATTACAATTTACCAGTGTGGAATAAACTCTCAAAAATCCCTCATATAGAGTACTCCCAAGAACACACACAGAGAATGCAAAGTGAAGAAAGGCTTCAGGGAGCACGAGGCAGCAGCCGCAAGGAAGGCAGTAGGTTAGAGCATGTTCATACACCTGTATTCAGCTGATCTTTGCCTTGCACAAAGTGCTGCAGCATTTTGTCAAGCAACCTCTGATGAGGAACCCATGTGGCATTTTGAGCAGAGAAGCAGCTGGTGGAGCCTGATGAGCTTAATTCCCAAACTAGTGCTGGAGAAGCAGTTGGAGGTTTTGAAGTTCCTACATGTGGAAACAAGTCACTGATAGCCTAACAGCCTCCAAACCCCAAACACCTAAACCAGAGCTAAACATTGACTGAGAATATATATGAAAGCGCATGCTTGCTAAAAGAATACAGGAAGAGAGGAAAAAAAGGGCACTTTCCCTAGAGCCAGACACCAACAGTGTCCTTGTGGATCCAGCTGCTGAAGAAGGGTTTGGTGAAAGGCTTGTGAGCCGGGACAAGGTCCCTTATGGCTTAAAGAAATCCTATTTCTCCCCAGGAGCCTACAAATCCCTGTTTTCCTGAGACACAGGGCTCTCTCATCTTGATCTCCTCCTAATTGAAGTAACAGATGAGCCCGAGTTCTCGCACAGCCCTCCGTACCAAAATGACAGTAATTCGGTGTTGATGCAGGATCATTGATCTCTGTGGTTATGCTGTGCCTACCTGCGAAGAGAAAGTCAGAAGGAACAGATCTCGCACAAAGGGACAGGCCTGCCCATCACTTCCAGTACATTAGATAGGCAAGCACCCTTGTCAGTAGAGCACAAAGAGCCTCTTTTCAACAAGAAGGAACAAAACTAGAATTAGGGGCCCTAAATTCAGCTTGAGAAGAATATAAGAATGGTTGCCAGATATTGTACCATCCTGTTCCTTTTTTTGTTTAAATAACTGATGTCAAATAAATAACAGCACCTCCTTTGCTAGCATCAATAAGCACAAAAATCTTCCAAGCACAGATTCTACCCTGCCGAAAGCATTTAGAAAAACAGCGGGATATTCTCTAAAAGCACAGTACCTGGGGTGAGAGAGAAGAATGGGTAGAGAACTGATGCAAGCAGACAGCTGACATGCACTGAGAAACAGAATGAATCCCCCTTTTCATTTGTTCCCGCACAGGGATTGAAACAGTCCCCCCCGAATGGGAAATGAGAAGGACTATAGGGGAGACAGGAAATCTTTTCAGAGCAGCAAGCACCAAAAGAGCGAGGGGTGGGTGTCAAAAGAGTGTAAACAAATTTGAGGGAGAGATGAAGAAAGAAAAGAGAAAGGAGAAAATGGTAGAAGAGAAAGCAAAAACATGCAAGAGAGAAGGGGAAGGCAGACAGGCGGTTTCAGGGGCCGTTTTGTTCTTCAAAAGCTGTCAACACGTTTACAATGTGCTTTCCATCCCTGTCCTTATTTACTGGGCCACGCACACAAAGGAGCGGAAAAGCAATCACACAGGAGCTGCCGAAGATTCACCTCGACATAGAACAGAGGTGCCCTAAGAGAAAGGAAACTGCTTAGTGATCCGTGTACGACAAACCATGATGGGAATGTTACAAGCCTAGACTCTAGAGAGAGGGCTGGGAGAAAACCTGCAGAGAGCAGCTTCTGCCTGCAGAGATCACACTCAAGACTTACAGGCAGCACAGATACTGGAGGAGAGCGAGTCAAACTGCATGGGGATACAGCTGCATATAAAAATACACATATGCACAAGAAGCTTATCAGTGAATTCTTTAAAGGAAGCGCCCAAATGATTTAGACAGAGAATAAAATTTTCAAAAGTATCTGTTGCAATTTGCACCTAAACCCAGTGCCTGAGGCTCGGGAGCTCAGCCACATTACAGTGACTTAATATCCCATCACCTAGTCTGTACTAGAACAGTCCATTTTGTGTGACATTTCTGGCAGGTACCAAAGTTTGCCTGATGCATGTTCACTCATTAAGCTGCAGAATGGGATCACGTCTGAGCCTACAGATTTCTAAATGCTGTCAGGATTAAAATAGTATTTAGAGCCCGTGTAAGGTACCTGCAGCTTTTTTTGAAGACCAACTGTTTCAGTTTCTATGTTTGTGCAAGACTGTAGTGAGCCTGAAAATGGAAATTAGATGCCAAAATAATTAAGGCATTTTTAGAAAAAAAATCTTACCCTCTGCTATGCAGACTTTTTACTCCTACAAGACAGGAAACTGAGAAGCAGAGAAATGAAGCAGCATCACAAGATAGGCACTTTACTGAACATTATTTATGTACTTCAATTCCTCCCTTGCCAACTATAATTACTTGGGAGTTACTCAGGCAGGTCTAACAGCTAGATACAGATCTCAGGAATCCTGTGCTGACAACCATGTCACCATATGCTAAGAAGGTCATAAAAGACTTTCTTAGCCAAAAGCAAAGTTTAGTGAAATCAAACCATTATCAGACTAAAATCATTACTTTTATTCTAAAAAGCAGAGCCATAATGAGGGAAAGCCATTGGTACAACATCTTTCCTGGTAGGAAATACTTGGAGACTTTAAAGATATTCATCCTCCAGAGCAAGCTTGTTACCAATGCCTGTTGTTCTTCGCCCAGGCTGGGTGTACCCTGACAAAAGAGCACATAAAGAGCTCCCTGAAACACTCTCTCAGGAGCCACAGCGCTACAAATAAAAGGAGTCCAGTGTGTGTTATTAATGACAAGTCATCAGAGGATCTAGGACCACAGCTAGACAGGATTTTCACTATGCCATGATTCTGTAGAGAAGATGAACCCTTAGCCAGGTGAGACGCCTCAGTTTCCCTTACTCTTACTCTGTGCAAAGATTTGTGATAAAGCATTTTGTCACAGCAGCTGGGAGGTGATTGCTCTGCCCGAAAGGGCTTATAAATGAGCTTTAACTAAAAGACAAAGGGAGCCAAGTGAGGAGATGCTGGGTAGAGGCACAAAAAACTTAAACATTATATAAAAAGGGCAAAGTGAATTTTATTTTGGTACCAGTTAAATGTTATTAGAAGAGTGCAGGAGCACACGTATTGGCAGTTGTTAGAGCTGCAGTACAAGCCTCAGAGGTTCAATTTTCTGAGTGGCTACAGCTGTACCACCTTCTAAATCCTTGGGTCCTGATTTATTCATGGCATTAGGAATGCAAAATGCAAGCAGAGGGAAGTAGGCCAACAAGAGAATAGAAAGCAGGGACACAGAGGAACCAGTTTCTTCATTCCAGCTGAAAACAGGTTGAAATTATTAACTCTTTCAGAGCAAACTCTCTGTGAAAGGGCAACACAGCCTGATGCATAAAAACGCACATCTCCCCACAAAATAAAACCATTATTAACAGAAACACAAAGCAAGCATGACTTCAGAAAAAGAATTCAGCTTAACTCTAGCCTGAGGCAGCTGCATTTTCAGATGCATAATGCTCAGGCCAATGTGCCTGGTAGGGGAAGGGTTAATGGCTTCGGTTCTGTGAACTATGGACCAGATGTTCAGCTGCTGCAACTCAACATAGATCCATTAGAAATTAGTGGAGCTACGCCTGCTTACCCCAGACAGGATTCTGGCTCTTTGAAATCTTATCTAATACCCACTCAGAGATTTTTCTAAAGGGAAAGGCCTCACTTTCTGGAAGCATCTAAACAGGCTACTAGAAAAGCTCCAGAATGTGGTTGAGCTGGAATGACCTCTGCCCTGACCTGCTTGTAATATTACAAATTGCATAAATTGAAAGCATGTAGAAGCGTCCTGAGAAGGGAGGCCAGATATTGGAGGAAGTCATCAACTTTTACTCATGGGGAGACATGACACAAACCAACATTCCCTGGGATCAGCTGATACTAGAAATTTGGACACTGAAACAGCATCCTCTAGAAAGAAAAAACACGCTCAAGAGAGCAGACTCGAGTGACATGAAAGCACGTACTTTCTTTCTAGTAAAACATGTTGAACGTAATCCCCTCAGAGGGAGGTTACAGGCCTGACCAAAACTTAAACATTCTGGGGTGCTGACTGACAACATGAATGTGAGCCTTAAATGAACTTTTCCTCTGCATTGTTCCTATCAAACAGTACCACAAAACAGTTGTTTCTGCTACGCTTTCATAGTGCATACGTATGGCAGGCACCTTACAACAGGCAGGAAAGGGCACCAGAGGTAAATCACTTATTTGTCACTTACCAGGAAATGGATGGGTCTTGACTAGCGTCCAGCCTGTGCACTTGAACGACAAAATTGCACACAATTTGTTTAAAGACTTTTGTAACACAGGGTATAATAAAAGACCTGTGATGCTGCAACAACAGTCTTCCATAACATGATTCTGTGTTTCCTCAACCAAACACCAACCTCAAGGGAAAACTGATCTCAGGGACCAATAACAATACAACATTCAGTATATCTTAAAGGACTTTGCTATAAGCCTCTTTAAATATATTTACATACATCACACACTTAAGAATCTAGGCACCTTTCACAACTGAAATGAAACCTCTGGCAGCACCTTCCAGTCTGACAGGAATGCTACAGATCTCTGCTCCTTCCACATAAATCCAAACAACACCCAGGTAACATGAAGTCTGTCTTCTTGGCTAGAACTAAATGCTTTTTTGAGATGTTCTGTATTTGATCCCTTCCCCACTGAATGAGCCTGCCATACACAGATCTATAACTGGGTCCACGTCTTCACCTCATGTTTTCCTAGGGCTGTCAATCCTTCCAGCCCTATTCCTATACAGAATCCCAGTGCAGCAATATGGAAGTACAAGTCTGGTCAACACTGGAAGACAACTGTATGGTGTAAGGACAAAAGCTAAGGATTCCTTAAGGAATGTAGTACACAGGCTTTCCAGCATAAGTGCTAGCATTTCGAATACCTTCCTGAAGGTAGCTTCATAGAAAAATTATAAAAACAACTATGGAGCTACAGAGCTCTCCTGCTTGGGTCCTTAGCTGAAACCTTTAAGGAGTCTAACAAACAATAGGCAACACTATGATAGGGATCACCAGGCAGTGGTGTTGGGATAGTCCTCAGCCAACAAGCAGAGCTGGTCCAAAACAACAGTACCAGCCTTTAAAGGAGATAACTGGTTATATGTTAGGGCCACATCTTGAAACGTATACACTTGGAGGAATTTGTAATTTGTGGAGCTTCCCCTGTTGAGAAAATATAATCAGGATTTTTGAAGATTTGTTTCTCTTGACAGAAATTAGCAAGCGGCACGTATACTAGCTAGAATAACACAGCCAGACGAGAAAGGGCAATACTTTAGTCTAACCAGATCCCTCTGCAAATCTCTCTTTCAAAGTCTTCAGTGAAAGGTTTTCTTATTCTCCAAAGAGAATCTATATACGCATATAAATATATATACACACCTATTAACCAGATCATCTATTTGAGCCAAGAAGTACGGTACTCAACCTAGAGCCAGTCTAATTTTGAGAGGATGAAGAAACCAAACACATCCTTAGTGGCTCTGGAGTCACTCTCGGGGCAGATTCTTCTACTGGATCAAAGTACAGATTCACAATGAAAAATTCAGTATACTCTGACCCATGTTTCAAGTGGTTACAACCTCATTTTACAGCAGTGAAATAAAGTTCACTCAAATTTTGGAGACCTGAGTTCACCTTCTCCCAACTTCTACTCAGTGTTAAAATGAAATGATATGAGAAGACACATCTTGTAGCAGACGTCCTTCAAAATGGCATGTTGGAAACATTTTATAGAATATAAATTATATGTATGTACAGGTATAATACACAACACATACAGACCTAAAAACCCAAAAAGGAAAGCCTCATTTGCACTTATCAATAGGAAATGGTGAGCTGTAGGCAACATGGTTCAAGTGCTCAAATCATCAATAAACCATCAACTGAGCACCAAGTTTTCCAGCTGCATTGGAAGAACATTATAAGCAATGTTAGCAAAAAGTCTCCTTTGGAAGCTTCATAATGAAAACAAAGTTCAGGAAGGTCAGTTTGGTCAGCCTGTTCAAAGCCAGTATATACATGGTACAACAGGGAATGGGGAAACTCGTAGTGCTCCAATCCAGTACATATACGGTATCCCTGAAAGGCTGATTAAATTGTTGCTCATTACCTACTGTCAAGGAAGCCAAAGCAGGTCAGGGATCAACATTACTTATAAATGAAGCGGCACTGCTCGCTGCAGTTTTGAGATGTAAAAACGTCTGTTTCTCAATCAATGCAGATACTCCAACAGAGAAAAATAAGGATGAAAAATGTGGATGATACATAACATGAGCTCAGCAGCCTCCGACCAGAGAAGCTCAGCAGGGACAAGAGGGGGTTCGGTGTTAGTGAACCAAGGCAGCCTAAGCATTCCTTCCATGTCTTCACTTTCCTAAAATAGATGTCAGTACAAAAACGCAGACAAGGGTAATTGCTCTGTTTCTTTCCTCTGAGGAAGGAAGAATTAGTGACACAGTCCATGATATTCTGCTTTCCTGTTCCAGATGATAAAAAGGCTCCAGTGAGTCCCAAGGGTCACACTTGCACATTTCCTGCTTTACTGTGAGAGGCCTGGGAAACACGATTGATGCTGCTTTCAATAAAGACCTTCAGTCCCTTTAAACCTTGAGCATAGAGATATTCCAGATACCAGTTCCACTTCTTTCCCTATAAAAGCAGAAAGAATAGTCAGATGTGCAGGACATAGCTTTCTCTCTTTCTTAGGCCAATCAGAAAAAGTCTGCAAATATCACCTGCCAGTTTGACAACATTCATCCTAGTCTGTAAATACCCACAGGTATACAGGGTCACATCCTGTTCCCAAATGCCCAAACTTTTCTCTTATGTATTATACATTCTTAGCTTGAACATGACAAATCATGATCTTTTTTTAAATACTGAAGATGTTTATAAATCCCAGTTCTAAAAAGAGCAAAGTCTATTGGATCAACAGTGAAGACGTCAGGAAACAAATGAACATGGATATTAAAGCCTTTCTTCCATCACTAATGGAAATTCCTCCAGATCAGGTTTGAAGTACACTGTGATACAGGAAAGGAAACGAACTGCTGCTGTACTTGGTCAGTGGAGGATCCCTGTTCAAAGCTATAATAAAGCTACACATCCATCTCAGAAATTTAATATTAAGTTCATTGGTAATAGAAATTCTGCTTCAAGTACACGAGAAATAGAACTTTTTCTGGAGCCTGCAGAGAACAATAAACAGCCTTGTCCCGATACTGTACTGACTCATGGAGGAAATATATAAAAATCTCAGATCACTACCCACAGATGGCTAGATACATAACTTCTCAGGTGTTGATGTCCTCATGTTTAGCCCTGTTAAGAGATTGAACCAAAGTCTACAGCTGGAATTTTCCCCTTTCAAAATTTTTATGGAGCATTTGTGAAATTGGTGAATATTATCACCTCATCCTCTTCTACATAGCTGCTGAAAATTGCCTGTTTTCACTTTGCTAAAAGAAGAGATCTTACCTTAATTAAACTGAAGTTGAAGGTGGTATCATCTGGCCAAGCCTTAAGGAGAGGGAATAAAAACAGTATCAAGTCAGATAAAAAGTATGTCCAGAGGTGCTGGGCCTCTGCTTAGCCCCCTCCTAAATCAGGTGCTGCAGGAGCGCAAAGAAATTCAGAGATTTGAATCATGCTTCAGCATGGGCTTCCTGCATCATACTGCGTCCACAAGTGGCAAGGTAATGTGGAGACCTTCTTGCCCTGTGCTGCAGCATTGCTGGATAGCAACAGAGAATATTTGTAGCTATCTTTAACCATTGTCTCTCTACAGGGTAAAAGCTACCCCTTCAAAACATTAGATAGATAATTCCCAACAACGAGAAAGAGCAAGAGGAGAGACCCTAGTGACATCTAGATTATTGCTTGTGTTCTCTGAGTGTGCTGCAGAGCAGTGCCCTCTGGTGCTCAGCACTGAAGTGTTTAAGAAAAGATGGCACTGCAGCCGAATATTTTTTCCTGTCTTAAGGCACACCTGTGATAGCTGCTAAGCAAAATCTCTTTCTTGGTTCTGCAGTAGGAAGAATGCAAAAATTCTCCACCAGAAAGTTTTGGGTTGGGTTTTTTTGGGTTTGTTTTTGGTTTTGTTTTTTACTTGCAAAAGCTACAAAGAAGAATCAGGAAGCCTCAGAACAGAAAGGATCTAGACAAAAGATATGAAAAACTAATCCTGCTACAACAGCAGAAAGACCAATGAAAAGAAGTTGTATGTAACAAAAATAAAATAGCCTCCTCTAGCAAAGACAAAACTTGGGTTTAATCAGCAGTAAGAAACAAACTACCTAGATTCAGGACACTGAGTATATAAACGAAGGCAAATTTGTGAAGTGTTCCTAACCAGCATTCAACTTCAACTTTAATGTCAGGTTTCCCTTGCTTCATTCCAGGAGCCACACCTACACATGCCTTCAATCTGCCAGCATTCCTCACAACAAAATGGCACCTTTATGCACCCCTTGGATAGCCTACAAAACCTGATTTCTCAGAGCAGCATGCACATCTCAGAACAGTAACAACTCCGGCAAGCTACTCCCTCCACCATTCAGTAGCTGCATTGAACACATGATGGCACCCAGAATTCAAGATGACTACTAGCAGAACTCATATCGGACAATACAAGACAGCACCATATTATCTTACTTCTGTACTTGAAGTAGCTACTTGTATTTCTTTTTTAATAAGCCATTCTCAAAAGCTACTGCAAAAGCCAGAAAGCACTGCTAAAAGTTCTACTGTGCACACCTGTATACAATTTAACTACATATTTCTTGACTTTCTGGAGTTCAAATGTTTAGGTCACACTCCATATTTTGTGAGGCAGGATGCACTCACTATTGGGAAGCTTTTACTGAATTAGTCATTTATTTAACTATTTAGCTATTTTAGTTCAATCCTCAAAATGATTATAAGCACAAATTCACATCTAAAACTGTTACATTCATGCTTTCATACCATGCAAAGACCATTCACATTGTGCCACTGATCTGACACAAACACAGAATGCCATATCAGCTTTTGAAAGCTCAGTTGATTCTACAAGTCAGGCAGTACACTGAGAGACACTTCTCTCGAGAAACTGTCAAGACAGAACATCTGGTGCTGCCAAAGGCCCAAACGTTGGCCTACACCATTACCTGCTGCAGGAAGAGGACAGCATAGCCCATCATGGCTGGGTGGTAGACAATGTTAAAGCTGGTTTTGAATTCCTGCACTGTGGTTTTCTTCAGCAGTTCATCATCCATATGAAGACCTTGAGGATGAACATCCTTCTGGAATGCACTGGATGTCCACAGACAACCCACCATAGCTATTATGTACTGGTTGTACTCTTGGTATGTCTGGCTGCTGAACTTGAATTGCAGTATTTTCTGAGGGACAAGAAAACAAATCAATAAATAGTATCCCCAAAGCAGTTGTGTGCACCCTCCAGGTCTTAAAAGAATGCCATCAGAACACCTTCCATCCATTCAACCCAACTCCTTGCTAAGGTCCATTCTAGCACGTAGCAGATTTGTCCAAAATACCTTTTTACTCAGTTCATTTTCTTTTGCAGCCACCAAGTTGGTTCGATACCTGAAAAACAAACAAAAGAGAAAGTTAAGTGCCCATAAATTTTTACTACCTACAAGTGTTGAAAAAAGCTGGAGGAACGTATTAAGAAAGCTTATTTCCTCCACGACATCATCAAACTTTACTGGTAAAAAAGAGACATGAAAAAGAATTCAAAGGGACTTTATCACTTGTCATAGACCCCCCCTTTCCAGGCAGAGTAGGGAGACACCCAATAATATTCACCTCTTAAATAATTAAGACATGACCCATTTGCCTGAGACAGTCACCTTCATAAAGGCAATAGGCAAGAATTGACATACAGCCTTAAAATCAGGAGGAAAAATGCAATGTATTTTTAAGAAGGGAGACTTTCATTCACTAAGCAGAGGAACAGAAGCCACTGGAAGTAATGCAACTTGACAGTTGTTCTATATAATAAGCACTAGCTCCTCTTATTTCCCAGAGACCATCCTGTCATGTTAATTACCCTGCAGACTCCTTAGAGAAAAAGCCACATGGAGTGCCCTGTGCCAGCTGTCAACAATTGGCTACTCTTCTCAGATGCAACCACTGGAACTAACAAGGCCAAGAACAGCAGCCATGTTGGTGGATCCTGCAGAGAGCTAAACAGTGCTGGCTTTGGACCTGCAGGCAGCATGAGGCAGTCCCAAATTCCCACAGAGTCTGGAGGTGGCAGAAGTGCTGCCTACTCCGCACATTACAGAATTTGTAAGGAAAAGCTCAAGTCTAGTGGTCAAAGCACAGGAGTGAGAAGTTGTATTAGTTGACTATTCGTGATTCCAGCTGGCTGAAGTTCTCTCAAAACAATGTGGGAACTCCTTCCTTCACATATCAAAGATACGGAAATAATACTATGAAACAGGTCAGAATCCTGCTACTTTGGATAACAGACTGGAAAAAAAGAGTAGGAACTACAGCTATAAAATCCTGTATCATGAAAGCTGGGCACAACTGGAACTTTCACCTTTGCCTTGCATGGTAAGAAAAAGTAGACTTCAGATTTTACACCAAAGTAATTTCATTTCCAAAAGACTGAAAGAGAAGACAAGGAGTCCCTCAAGCCCACACCATTCGTAGTACCTGTACATAATGTAGCAGAGCTGGTTCAAGCTGACAGAATCCATGCTGAGAAGCGCTGGGTAGAAAACTCCAGCAGGAGGCATTATCAACAAAGGCAGATTGTACCTCAGATACATGTCACACACCTGCAGGAATGAAGCAAATCCAGGCAGATTATTACCGCCATTAACAAACCCCGAAGAATCTAAGAGCAAAAGAGAACATGACACTGCCTTCCAGCCAGCTCCACCAACTTCACCTCAGAGGGAAGGCCAGGGTGAAGCAATTCCATTGGTTTCCTTCTCAGTATGAGACATATTCGTCAGTTCATATCTCAGCCTCTGCTTCAACCGTTTAGGTATACCGTATGTTTTGACATGGTTACTTGCCGAGTCAAATCTACCCAGATCCCTGTGAAAAAGCAGCAGCCATTTTTTTCTGATCTTTTAGATCATTTTGACATACGTAGCTGGGATTGAACTAGACCTGACCTTTTTCCTAGCCTGGTTGGCTCATACCAGAAAGCCAAACAGACCACACATCTCTTCCAATTGGGAAATAAAATCTTTCTATTTGACTTTGCTGGAATTGCATGAACACACAACAAAGCTTTGCTCTGAGAAAAGATTATATGGCCATAAAACATGGCTTTATATCAGACTCATGTTCAGAATTTAAGGTTGAGTTTCAAGTAAAAAAGACATTTTAAAATTGCAGATTTAACAAGATCTTCAGCTATAATGACAGTCTTAAAGTATGGATAAATAATTGAAAGCAATATTGCTGTAACTTAACACATTACTGTCCTCTATAGGTTAGCCACAGTAACTATTCCCAAAGGTACGCTCTTCAGGAAAGTATGCATCATTCTCAGAGGAGTAGTGGTCTCAGAATATGTCTAGTTACTCAGACCATAAACAATTAAGCTGTGACAGCCTGCCATCCTGAAGATGGATACTTTTTAGATTTTGTTAAATTAGGCACAACAATTGTTTTAGGACTCCTTCCCCTAATCTCATAACAGACTTTTTCACTAAAGATTGTTTGCCAGACCTTCACCTTTCCTCTTGTCCTCAGTATAGCTATATCATGTAAGGTATAGGCTGATATTTGTATGTAACAAAACTGGTATTTTCAGAAATCTAGACTCTTTACTTAGTATCTCAGCTGCATGATTTTATTAATCTCTAGAGTTCTGAATACATAAACAAAACGTCAAGAAAAAATTCAAATCCTAGTTGTCTGCTAGAGCACCAATAATCATATATTGAAGGGTGCATGATTCTCTGTATATTCCCATAAAACAAGTATTTACTTATTTTAAACACACTGTCTTGTGCAAATGTTTTTGCCCATTAGTTTTGTGCAATTTTAATGGACATTTTAGTTACAAGTAGATCCCAGAACAATCATTGTTTTTGCAACTCTTCACAATTTTATCCAAATTGTGGTAGCAACAACAGCATGGCTGGAGTTCAAGTGGCAGTAAGCACATCTACAGAGAGGACATGAGGAAGCTAGAGAATAGGCTTAAGCCTATTTGATGCTGCTCAGTTTGTCTACAGGTCAAACTGGGGAAAAAACTTCATTTTTCTAAGGGAACATTTAAGGAAAAAATCAGGATATGTTGTTTGCAATTGCACTGAACACTGTTCCTTTCTATAAATTCGCATTAAAAAAGCATGTTATGCCATATTGCTACTTCCCCTTCCATAGTTCACCTCTGACTTCAGAGCAACCACTTTCTAGCAGCATATTTAGTTCTGCCTATGGAAGCAACAGCAGCAGCTATCACCTGTAGATCTACCAAGTATTTGGAACGTTCTTGCATTTAATCACAGTTCTGTAAACTACAATGAGAAAGGTGTTTTCACGCTCTAGCTTAAAAAAATGCAAACAGCCTTAGAGTACTGGGATTTTGGAAGCCAAAATGAATGGGATACGTACGGTCTCATAGAAATCCAGGATGAAGTACAGCAAGAAAGTAGGATTGTTTTCCAAATGCAATGCAACAGTAGAGATCCATCCAACAAAGTGGATCAGTTCAGCCACCACATTCACTAGTCCAGAAAGGGTGGTATTCCTGCAGGAATGACATGACGCAACATTAGTATATATACCTCTTTGCAAACAGTAAAGAGAAAAAGTGGTAAAAAAGAAATTGAAGTTTATCCTTCTGCCCCACCAAGCATTCAGCACATACATTTGTTCTTCAATATACCCTGTAACATATTTTACCAACATTATTACAAACATGACCCAGCTGTCAGTGTTACAAGGATTTTGACTTCTGGACATTTCAATTTTCAGTGTCAATAGAAATACTTTTAAAGAAAGAGAAAGAACAGGATTGACAAGGTAGCTTACAATACAGCAGAAACATTATAGCATTATTAACCTCCTAGTCGGTCTTTATGCTAGGTAACAGGGCTAGAATATATACATAAATACACTAGTGAGCAGTGCACAGCACACTATTTCATTTATTTCAGACAAACTTACAAAGAATGGACTTCAGAGTCAGACTCTGAATCCAGATGAATCACATGCCAATTTAACCAGTTCTGCAACAGCTCTTTCAGGCTCTCAAGAACACTGCACTACAAGAGGCAAAAAGAAAACAGGTTGATGACAATTTACATAAGTGAATAATACTAAACAAAAAATACCATGAGAATTGACATATATAAGGAAAGATATCAAGAGTTTCTCAGGACCACAAAGAGCAGTGAGATAATTGCATGCCCCCTTGAACTGAATGTATGCGTTACACAGCTTTTCCTGGAGAATGCAAGTTTCAAATACTGAGTTAAAATTGCAATAAAACAAACCAACTATTGTCTTGTGTACTACCAGTTCTTTTTATTTTCAGTGGTCCAGTTTTATTCCAGTCAAAAAAGAAAATATCTTAAAGGCACTCGAACTCCCAAAGAAGTTATGTTGTAAGTATATATTTTACCCTTATTTGGGCACAGACTTCCTCTACAATCCCTCAGGCTGCTACACCTGACACAAGCACAGATAAGCAAGATCAACTAGAAGTAAACAGCCACTGTACTCACTTAAATTACCTTAAAGTAGAGGGATGATGTGAAAAAGAGCTGTGCCAGCGGATCATAGAGATGCGACTTCATTTCTGAAACAAATGAAAGAGTAGCATGATGTCTGTGCACAAATTCTATCCCCCAACATCAGACACTGTCCAGCCTCACCCAAAGGATCTGCAACACATACCAGAGAAGCTGCTGAGAGGGATCCAACTCACAAGTCTAAGGATTTGTGATCGGCAGCAGAAGCCATCCCAGAGAGGAAGGCTCTTATACAGGAACACTTCACAGGAAGAAAATCCCTCCTACAAAGCAGAAGATGAACATTCAAAAAGTCATCTCATACGCCTGCACCTTACCATGCTCACTTCAACCTGGAGAAAGAAAGAGGCTTACGCCTCCTTCCTGCCATACAATTCACCAGGACATTCAAATTACGATTCTCAATATCATTCTCAAATTATCTTTCCTGCAGAAAACAAGGCCATCTCCAGAAGATTGACTTGCTATAGGAATATGTATTCTTATTACTTGAGACACTCTCACTTCTCAGAGATACTACAGGAAACAGGTAAGTCCCAAAAGTATTTTAAGAGAAGACTTCGTGAAACCCTTGGCTTCCACCAAACAGGCACTTACCTGCAAGAAACACTCTGTCTTGTAGACAGTTTCCAGGAAGTCCTTGAATTCTTCTTCATATTGGTTATTATCAGCCACACACCAGGTGCATTCTAAACAGGAAAGAAGACTGTATTTGAATATAAGCACAGCAAGAATAAGCACAATTGGAAAACAAAATTCAGTTCTCCTCCAGTAGTTGTTTTAATGCTGTGTGATTATCACTATAAATCTGAATAGCAAAGTACCACTATTGAAAGCTGAAAAGCCTCAGACATCTTTTACCTTCCTACCATGCAAGGTAATACTAAGTTCCTACCTTCCTGAAGAGTCTGGCCCATCCAATAGTAGAGCCTCAGGTAAATAGATTCATCTTTGATGCAATTCATGTAGTGAAGCAATAAAGGGTTTGTTAGCACTGAACCCATCTGGGAAGGAAACTGCAAGAGAAATCAAGAAAAAAAAAAAAGTTATTCAGTATTTACAACAGCAAATTGCCAGAGAACCTCATTCTATCAGAGTTTTCCAATCCTTTTACCAGCAACAAGACCATCTCCAGGACTCATTCATCACCTTTAAGTAGGACTAGATGCTCTGTCAGAACTAGGCAGCCCACACACTATTCACATATAAACAGAGCATAGAAGAATATCCTTTGACCTCTCAAAATATTCAGTGAGCTTACCGAGACCTTCCTGAAACTCACCTCTAGATGGTGGATATTTTGTAGGAGCTGAGAAAAGGTCTGCAGCTGCTCCACTGGAAAAGACTCATTCATACTGTACAAATCAACATGGTTCTTTTCCCTGTCCTCTTCTAAATTATTTTTGTTTGTACTGCTTGCAGGTATAATCAACTGGGTATTCCATTTCTGTAGAAAAGAAACAAATTAATAGCAATGACTCAGTTTCCAATGCAGTCGAGTGCACTTGTGACCAGTGTTCCCATAAAGACCCTGTTTTGCAAAAAAGGTATCCAGGCTTTCATTATAATGGGAATGCTGCATTTCTATATAGCTACTCCACCCTTCCCAATGCTGAAATAAAGCCTGACTCCCATTATTTGCCAATATTCATAATGAAAACAGCTGCTTGGCACCTTTTAAGGTCTACCTTAGGCCCATAACCTACCCTTTTTCGTGACTGAGGTTGAGCTGTGCCTAAAAGCAGTGGCTTTGACACTGGAGAGTTCTCCTGGTTTCTTTGCCTTACTGTGTTGATTGCTGCTTTCCATGGGCCCTCTGAATTCTTGAAGTAAGTCTGAAAGCATAAATCAGACATCTATGCAAGAAGCCAAACTAAGACAAAGCAACAGAAAGATCAGTTTCTATTCTGATAAACATCACCACAGTGATGTATATACACTCAACTCTGCTTGACAGACCAAGAGGCTAGGTTTTCACAGCACAGAACTCTCGTCATTCCTCAGTTTCATTACCTTTTGATTATAGTTCAACAGTTATGCTTTTATTTTCTGCTGAAATGATGTCCCCTTCTTCAGAAAAGATCTCCAACACTTCTGATTTATAACCCTCATTCAGATCAATCATCAATTCATAGATTAAATCTCAAGTACACATTAAAATAAAACATGGCCAAGGTATGCTTATGCACATTACTAGGAAAGCTTCCTTAATTCAACATCAGTGATATCCGCCAAACAGAACAATTCAACGAGTAATTGAATTCTCAAATTAATGTAGATACTACAGCTAAAAAGAAAACCGGAAAAATGAACCCGACACCTTTTCTGCACAAAACTTACTTTTTGTCACTGCAACTGCAGTCAGTCTTTAAATCCTAATGAAGTGCCAAACTATCACAAAAGTATTCAGATTGGCTTCGGCCTAGGTAATCAAGCTTTTGTTATACAAGTTAACACAGTATGTTCATAAAAACAGTCGAAGAGGTATTTGGGTTTTAGTTGCTAGTTATTCATTTCTGTGCATGCCAAAAAATATAAACGCTCCAACAGATGACTGCAGCACAATGCAAAGTACAAATTTATAGAGCAATGTAAGTACACAAGCAGACTGAAATAAAACAAATTTTCTTTTATAGAAACACAACTTGCGTACATAAAAATTAAATGTCTCTTCCAAAAAAATAAACCCAAACCCTCAGTCTATCCCATTGAAGTACCAGAAGAAAATTTGTTGCAGAATTTAGGTCTCACCTGCTGCTTTTTTGTTATATGTTCAGTTTCTGCTACATATATTCTACTTGGTCAAAGGGCTAAGCACACACACAGGCCTCTCTAAAAGCAGAGTCATATGTTTTGCTGTTATCTTGAGGATCTGACAAGTCAGCTTACTGCATTTTTCCCCACTTTTTTTTTTTCTCTTTCCTATGACATAGACTTTCCAAGTGGGAAGTCACTTCCACTGTCATTTGTACTTGAGAAAGTCAGCAATTTGGACAATGCGTTGTACAAATAAGACAGTTTGTTTCCTGGAGAACTTGACATCGTGTCAAACAAGTCAAAGCCAGCAAGAACACCAAAAGAAGGATTAAAGTAATCCTCATAAGGATAAAGGTAGATGCCATTCCATTCCTACTCATCTCATTGTGCTGAAGAGGAAACAAAATGAAAGGCAAGGAACCCTCATCTAAACCTGATTTTACTCAGTGAAAAGAGGAAATAGAATTAACCTTCACCACTAAATCATGCTATAGCTTAAATGGAAAGCTTGGTACAAATACTGTCGTAGTACTGGTTCCAAATAGATTAAATCTAATTCCTTACCTTCATTTTCCCAGGAAGGTTTATGGTCACCAGCTCAGGACAGAAGAGTTTGTAAAGTGATAGTAGAGCCTGCAGATGAGGCTGCATTCCCTGTCAAATAGCAGAACAAGAGGAAAAACATATAGGGTATGTGTTTAATATAGAAACGGAATACTATATTCTAGAAGCAAAAAAACCCCAGTGATTACTAAAAGCTTTCTAAAGCTACATGTCAGTAAGTAACCATAGATAAACAACTGAAAACGAAAGGAAGAACAGAAACCGTGTCAATGAAATACCATAGGAAGGGGATTGAAGAAGGAATTTTCTGTAGTCATAACTCTAATTAAAAGGAATTAAGCAATCAAAACTATGAGAAATACAGTCTTCTGCTGTCTAAATGCTCCAAAACAATGTTGTTATAGCTACAGTTTTCTCTTACAAAAAAGGGAGCAAGACCCTTAACAATCTTGTATTTCTCAGTCATTTTTGATACCACTTGAAAAAGGAAGATGAATAGAAAATTAAAGATGGTAATAGATAAATTAAGCTGCCCTTTGCTTCAGAGATTTTTAGCACACCTACCCATAAAACATATAGCTTTGTGCATGTCATTGCATGTTCTCACAAAACACAAATTAAAATTAGGTATGCACATGCAAGACAGACAAGCCCTGATGCTACAAAGACTACAACCTACAATTCCAAGTCTAACCCTATCCTGAGACACTAGCCACTCCTCCTCCATCCTGTAAGAACATTAGTCTTACAAACTGCATTATTAACCACAGTTCAAACTCTACAAGATTTGAAATAAACTCACCATTTTTGCTTGGAGGTCAAGCAGTCTCCTAATCCGAAAAGGCTTGACTGGAAATACAATTAAGAACATAGTGGATTTAAAAACCTCTGTATCAGACATTTAAGCAAAAATGCAGTTTCACTTTTTTTATAGAAAGTCATGTCAAAGCAAGCAGAAGCAATTAGTCTTATTTCTAGGCTAACAGACAGGTTTCCAATTCAGAAAGTGTTACACAAATCAGGCTGAACTACCACTCATACTTCCTTGCCTTAAAAGCAATACATTGGCTAGTCATTGTAGTAGATCCATTGGAAGAAAAGGCAGTGCCAGGAAACAGAATAAGGAAAAAAAAATGGTATTCCATCTCATACAATTGGATCGACTCACCACTTTGTTTCCTGGTCAGCAGGTAGAGCAGGTGGCAGACATAGGGGCACTGCAAGGAAAAGGCAGCAATGAACTATCCTGCTGGTGCAGATTGCGAACCAGGATACACTAAAAGCAACATACAGGCTTCACAAGCTTATACTGTTTCATTGAGTTGGCTGCCTCAAGTCTTCACTGCGTCCTCATTGAGGCAGAGCATACCTTACTTCCCTTAGGAAGTAGCATGTTTTTTACATCCCACATATGTCAATTTTAATTAGAAACATTATCTGCACTATGAGCAGTCCGTATAGTAATCAAGCTATTCAGTGAGCTTGGATCTTGGTTTTTGGAACATGGTCTAGATATTTCAGGAGTCAGCAGTGAAAGTACAATTACTTTTTCAAAAAGAAAGGCACCTTTGAATCAAAATAATTTATTAGAGCTTCTAACTGCAGTTGAGGCTGTAAGGGTCTTAAATTAGTTTCACACCAACTCTGCTGCGCTTTCCAATTGACCCATCATGCCTGAAAATGCTATTTTAAAGAGTAAGAACTTAAATCCAGTTTTATGAAAAGATTATAACTAATGTTAACCTAAAACCATTAGAAACTTTGCAAGAAATAGAACTCAGAACTTTGGGACCTTTAAAAGTCTTAACCACAAAATATCCTAAACTGAAAGAATATTAATAATTTCATCTGTCTAACATGACTGCCAAGATCATCTTAATACAAACTGAATCCAAACACTTCAATATTACAGCACCTGGATTTTACAGTTGCCATATAGCAGAAATCTTCTGATTACTTGTTCTCATTTAAGCTACATTTCAAATCAGTTAAGTAGAACAGCATTCAGAATTTCTCACCTTTAAATAAACATTGCTCTAAAAGTTTTTTTTCCTTTTGCCCAAGGTATGCAAGTCAGTTTCTCCCCAGGATCGGGAAACTTCACCTGCTGATGTCTGACATCAAAGGCAATCCCAGAGACTGCAGCATCATAGTTACTCTTGGGAATTTAGACAGAATATACCGTCACTCTGTCTGCGATGCAGAATAGCAATTCTTGGAAACATGTTTAAACAACCAGACCACAGCACCAAAACTAAAATAATCCTACAGTACTTCCCTGTTTCTGAATCTAAATTACTGAGCAATCTTAGAATGCAAAGTGAAAAAAAAAAAAATAAATTCCAGCCATCAGAAAATGGTGTCTAACCAACAGCTACTCCAGATTAATTCTAGCATTAATATGCATACTACTAACGAACATTTAGGTTTGTCAATTCCATATATTCTTCAGCTCTCCTTACCATCTTCTCATCTTGCAGGAAGGAAAAGAAGAAACCATAGAGGGCATGAAGTTGTTCCTTGCGATCAATGAAGTCAAACACTGTGATCAGCCATCTTAAAAAAAGCAGCTGCAGATAGGAAAAAAGCCATATTACATTAAGTGATGGGCAAAAGCAAGACAGATCAGTCACTAGCCAATTTAAGAGAGACAATCATTAATGATACACATAATGCCACTCTCAAGGACAACCAGATAGCTGCAGAAACAGTACAGGGATAATTCAGCTGTGAAAGAAATCCTGCCAAGAGCAACAACTGCCATATCAGAATGGAAAAAGCAGCTCAGCTCTGAATATGCGCTAACCTTCAGATATGATCTGAGGGCCCCTCACTACAGGAAAGACATTGAGGTGCTGGAGTGCATCCAAAGCAGAGCAACGAAGCTGGTGAAGGGCCTAGAGCACAAGTCTTATGAGGAGCAGCTGAGGGAGCTGGGGTTGTTTAGCCTGGAGAAGAGAAGGCTCTTAAGAGAACCTTACCGCTCTCTACAACTACCTGAAAGGAGGGTGTAGCGAGGTGGTGGTCGGTCTCTTCTCCCAAGCAGCAAGTAATAGGACGAAAGGAAATGGCCTCAAGTTGCGCCAGGAGAGGTTTAGATTGGATATTAGGAAAAATTTCTCCACCAAAAGGGTTGTCAAGCACTGGCACAGGCTGCCCAGGGAAGCAGTCGAGTCCCATCCCTGGAGGTATTTAAAAGACGGGCAGACGTGGTGCTTAAGGACATGGTTTAGTGGTGGACTTGGCAGTGTTAGGTTTAAGATTGGACTCAATGATCTTAAAGGTCGTTTCCAACCTAAATGACTCTATAATGTAAACCTTTGAGCAGACTACATGAAGACAAAAAAGACTGTTTTGCTAACGTTAAGTCATGTTGCCACGGCCAAGGTACACAGAACGTAAGGGATAACTTGCTGAAGAATGCCTCGCATAGCTGAAGTATTTCACAGAAATGTTGGTGGAGAAACCTTTCCTAAGGAATTCAGAGATACAAAGACAAGCAGGAACTGTGCAAATTTCCACTCACACTTAAAAAGTGCTCCTCAGTTCCCACTGCCGTTCCAGCAATGGGTGTCTCTGTCAATCTTTCTAAATGACAGTATCTTATGTAAGAACCTTGTACATTAAAACCTCGGGATTTTTGCTTCCTGAAAGTAATCTGTCCTCATAATTCCTTTGCAGAAGCAATAACTACTGTAAACATTTACCTGGACATTGTCTGAGCATTTACTGACACAGAGCCAAGATACAGATGAAACCACGGAAGTTTCTGGTATTACTGAGGCTGGAACCAGGCTCTTCAGTAAACGAGTATTCACTGTATCAGCTGGAAAACAAACAATTTAAAATAAGATGGTGCTCATGTGCCAGGTTCTTTGATACGGTTTTGCAGCTTAGGTCAAAATTCCCTCTGGACAACATTATTCAGAGCTTCATTGCTTAAAGTAACAGTGCACAAGAATCTAATAGGGACTTACCTACACCTCAAAAAATTAAGAAAAAAAATTGAATACCAAGTATTTTAGTACTAAAATAGCCTTAAGACTCTTGGCAAAACAAGAAAAAGTAACACAAATTTCTGGTAACATTAAACGACGAGTTCCTTCAGCAAAAGAGTATATGACTATCAGCCAGACATCAGCAGATTAGTGTTCCGGAGATAAGCTAGTAAATTTAGATCAAGAAATGGACTAAACTACTTGCATAATGGGGAAAGAGTCCTGTGTGCTCCTCTTGGGTCAGAGGGAAGGGAAAGTTTAGAGTTTTTTTGATTGAATATTTCATTATTTAGAAGTATAAATGGTGGCCACCATTTCTAAGAAAGCAGCACTGACATTGCTGAATTGATTGTTAGAATGACATTTTAATTTTAGCAAGTTTCACTAATGCAACTATGTCAGTTTGTGCAATTATTTTGATCTCAGGGAAAAGAAACCTACACAAACAGTTACAACAAGGAAAATACACAATGGTTGCTAAGGACACCCTTTAAGCCTTTCAGAGGACTGCAATTATGAACAAAGGAAATAAGCTTTTCAAAAAATACTTGTAACAAGCTGTAATATTTTTCTGGGTATCACTCCCCTGTAGCAAGAACTGAGGTTATTTTTAGCATGAACTCAGAAATTACACAGAAGCATGCCAGAAAGATTAATTTTACGCTAAAGTACCTAACAATACAGTCACCATAATCACATTATCTCAAGCAGGTTTGATTAGAGGGGAAAGAGACGGTCACAGAAGACACGCTAGCAGTATATAAACATTTTACCAAGTTTGCCACTGAGTGCCACATTGAGCAATACATCAAATCCTTCAGGGGGTAGCCCTCTTTGCAGGGCAATGGTTTCAACAGTAGTCAAGTGTTTCTGCAGAATATTGTTCTTTTTCAGTGAAACACGGTCTTGAACTAGGAGGGAAAAAAAACAGAGACAACAAACACAAGGATGAAACAACTTCTGAACTGAAAATGAACTATTTTAAACTTCTCTGAACTGTCCCTACATTCTTTTTTCTGGATTCTTTACATAGTAACAGAAAAGGGAAAACCTTTTAAGACATTAAAGAAAGATTACAGAGCCCAGGGATTAAAGAGGAAAACAGCAGGTAAAATTAGATTTTTTTAAATTATTATTATTATTAAGAAATTAGTTATTATCTTTTCAATCCTAGGTAGCTAACCTTAAAACTACTCTTACCTTTCTCAAAGTAGCTCAAAGCTTGCTCGAGGGAGTCTTGCTTGCTGTCATTTTTCTGATCATTAGGAGACTGATGATTCTGGACACTTTTTTCAGGGTCAATTCTTCCTCCTTTTCGCCATGCAGAGAGATCAGTTTGATTTTTATGGTGAACTTGCAGAGGCTGCGTTGGGGTCTTAGAACTCTGTCTTCGCTGCATCTTTTTAGACTCTCAGCTGAGACTGGAGAATTTTACTCATTTGCCGTGTGGGTTCCAATCCTTTATTACGAAGAGGCAAGAAAATAGACCAAACTCCAACAGCTGAAGAACATCAGTGAGCTGGTTCCCTGCAAGAAAAGAAAAATTTATTTTCCTGACAAACAGATTTTAGAGGGATCCTGCATAACGTAACAGAGTAACTTCAGAGGAAATAATTTAGGGCCGCCTGCTCCCAGAAAGATCAGACAATATACTCAGAAGATGCACAGACAACAGTGTATCAAAACTCCATTCTTCCTTTCATTAAAAAAGGGAAGAAAAAATTCACAAGTAAAAATTAACACAAACTCCTTCCAATTTAAAAATTATCTGATAAAATTTTATATAGTATTTTGATCCAAACATTAACATAACCAGAAAGTTAGCAAAACACAATCAACAATTTTCTTCTGAGTTTATTTTGTGCATTATCAGTTTTATTACTTGTATTGTGTATGCCAACGTAATCAGTCAACAGGTCATGATTTCCTGCAAGGTAATGCACAGATTTTAGCGGATCATCACAACAATTATCATCCTATTTTACAAAAACTTAGATTCTTCTGCAGCCTTTCTACCTAGCAGGTAGAACTGAAAAAAATATGAAATTTTGGTAAACTTCCAAGTGAAGCACAAGAGCTACCAACCCTGCAAAACTGCCTAGCTCTGGGTGAAATACAAAGTGGCATTTTCTCCTCAATATGCTGGAAAGATCAACCTTTTACCCACAAAATGTGAAATTTTGCTACCATTTCCTGGATTTGGTAGAGTATGCATGCATGTCCCTGGATTGCTGGAGCCTGTCTTTTGCTTCCCAGCTTTCCTGACACAATCAAACAGAATGATTTTCAATTCATACACCCTCTTCAGCTCTCACTGCCTTAAGATGTTAGAATCATCCCTATTTTCCTATAGGTTTGTCACTAACTTCCCTGTGCAGCATACCAAGAACAAATCTCTGGCTAGCTATGTCAAGACCTCCTCTGAAGCACACACTGATCTCCACAAACAGGGCATTCACATTTACAAACGAAACCTACTGACCTCAGGTGAAGTGTACCCCTTCAGTGTGAAAGGACAACACCAAGCACATCACAACTCCCACAAAGATGCTTCGCGTGATGGCGACTAACAATAACTGAGATGCTTCAAAACAGTGAAGATTCCTGATAGCGACTATACTGTGCTTAGATTGGCATGAGCTGCACTGACATGTAAGAGTTGCAGAAAACCCCAAACGCTCTGGAACCTTGCTTGTGGCATCTCGAATCACCTGGGCGCACTGTAGGTGGTTCAGGAAGCTGATCGAGCTAACAGCCCTCGGTTACTGCATTCTGGAGTACAACAACAGCTTTCTCACAGATTCCTTAGCACCTGCTTTACCTGTTTTTACTCTTTTACCTTGCAGGAGTTCTACCAGAAAGGTTTGGTGGGGAGAAGAGCGCCACCAGACCTTGGAGCAGAACCGACAGGCTGGAACACCAGTTGTTACTAACAGCGAGCCCACCATGGCACAGCTCTCCAGCGCCAGACGCTCCCACACGGGTCTTTGGCACGAACACCCATCCCATCCTGCCCAGCCGACGCAGGCACACCCTTCCCCCTCCAGCTCCCCGCAGCGGCTCCCCCCGCAGAGCCTCTGTCATGCTCTGGCCGCTCGACGCGGGGAGCGGCCCCGAGGGAACGGAGGGAACCCAGGCCCTCCCGGCCCAGCCCCCCCGCCGCGCTAAGGGACGCCGGCTCCGGGGCCCCAAGAGCGGCGGCAAGGGTCCCCCCACCCCGGGGGAGAGGCCGCCCCGGGGAGGCCCCCGGCCGCTGCCATGACTACGGCCCCGCCGCAGTTACCTCCCGCCCGCGCCGCCTCCAACCGCCCCGCAGTTCAAACCGCCGCGCCGCGGCCCGCGCATGCGCACTGCCCGCCAGGCAGCGCCGCGGCGGCCGACGGGCGCCCCCGCCTCCCCCTTCTGCGCATGCGGGCGGGAGCGGCGGCGCCTGCGCCCCGCGCCGGGCGGTTCCGAGCGTGCGCGGGCGGCGGGGCTCACGTCCGGAAGGTGCGGAGCGGAGCGGTGCGGAGCGGGGGGGCGCCGTCCCGTCCGTCCGTCCGTCCGTCCCTCCTTTAGCAGGCAGGCGGGGCCGCCAGGCGCGTCCTGCGGGCGGCTTTGGTGAGGCCTCGGCGGGCGCCTCTCCCCCGCAGCCCCCTGCCTCCGCAGCAGGCTGCCGCTGGGAAACACAGGCTGCGGGAATGGAGCTATGGGCCTGGAGATACGAAAGAAAAGCGTAGGGGCCGGGGAAAGATAAGAGTAAATTAGCACCGTGGTCTTACAAAAGGGCTAAATCAGTTTTTGGTGCCTTATCACCTCTGGCAAGCAAAGGTGACTGGTGGCTTCCAAAAATAGTTTGCTAATGCTGGGGGGCACTGATGGAGGTCAACCCAATATAGATAAATACAGAATACTTGCTGCTGGACTCCAAGAAGAGTCTTGTCTTCCTCTGTTCTAAAGAACGTGTAGCCATTACCGTCGATCAGTAATTCTTACTGTTGCAAATGTGAAAAGAGGGACATTTTCCAGGATTCACTTACAGTCTGAAGTTTCTGCAGGGATAACCTTTGCTACGCAGAATATTTTACATTTATTATTATGGCATCTATGCAGGCTTCGGTGAAGAACGTTACAAAAGACAACCACAAACACTTGTTTCCAAAAGTTTACTGAGTTAGATGTAGATGTGCGGGTCAGCTGGCCAAAAGGTTGCAGCAATTCGGTTGTGAGGACTTTCTGTCCTCAGGAATACATATCATGGTGTGGTTTTGAGTTGGTGGTATTTTTATTTGGTTTTGAAAAGTGATTAATAAAAAGTGATCATTACTTTTCATCATTAAAAAATGATCATTACTACATCACATCATTAAAAAGTGATTAATAACTCCAGTCAGGGCATGGTAGATGAAGTGTCTTTTGGGAAGTAAAGCGAATTGTATGTATATTTGGGGTGACCTTGAGGTAGTCTGTGAAGAGGAGAGATTGTCTCACAAAGGTGGCACGTTGGTAGCTTCCTTTGTTCGGGGTGCACGTCTGATAAGAGATAATTAGTTACTCTTTGGGGCTCTAGGAGGATTTTTCAGCATATATACATTTGGGATTACATCTGTTTCAGCTGCAAACTTAAAACAAAACCAGGATATACTACATATGAACATCCATCATCAATTTTTATAGATATAATACTGACATTTTACTGGAGTTTTAATATCTTTTCTTGCTGCCACATTGTACTGAAGCAGAAATTTATCTGAGACTGTTTCATGAAAATGTTAAAACGTCTCTTTTAAATGTGTGTGGTTATTAATATATAGCCCAGTAGTGTTCAGATGGCTTCCATCCTGCATCACCTTGTCTTTCTCTGAAATTCCCCCAACATGATTCTGCCCATTTTAGGTGCAGTGTTTAGGTGCCATGTTAGGTGCACAAGAAAAATATTTTCAGATGTGTCTCTCAAAAAAGAAATTTGTTTCTGTGAAGACATTTTCTCCAAATTTCAAAAAGTTTATTTTCATGAATAATTAATAGGGAAAAACTGAAGACAGACAAACATCAAGAAAAACAAACAAACTCAGAGGTAACACATGCTTCTTATGACACTCTGTAGGATTTCAAATACAGCACACAGGGATTCAGGCTATGGTGACAGGACTTCCCCCAGCTCACCGAAGCTGTATGCGGAATAAACAATGAGGTACATGGACACATTCAGGCCCTCATCTATCAGCAATAACCAACAATTCTAAAAGTTGCAGTAGTTGTGGAAAAAGGGATTTTTTTTCTTGCAAGGAAATAGGGAGCATGATGCTATTTGCCAACAGCAGAAAGGTATTTTGGAGTTCTTTGGCCAGTTCTGCTCCCCGTCCCTTTACCGAGGATCCTCACTCTCCGCCAAGAGAGTTAAAGAGATGCCATTGCCTCATGTGAAGCAGGGAAAAAATTACTGTTATCAGGCCACTGTCCCAGTTTTAAAGCCTCTGCAAAGTGTGGAAATCCAGGAAGATGCAAATAGCACATCCCATGTTTTACCTGGATAACACGTCCAGAAAAAGGACTGGGCACAGAGGCAGCAAAGGCCAAGGGATCCCTCTCTCAAACACAACAAACAGCACTTTTATGCTCAGTAGGGTCCTTTCCCCCCTTGACTATGGAAAACAAAATGTAGATTTGTGGACGGGGCTGCACAAGCCAGCACAGGGACACTCTGGTTATGTTCTACCCAGCCGCTATTGCCGAGACTGCCACGTAGCAGAAGTGCATCCAGGCTAGGTTTCAACTGCCATAGGGCTCGGGGCTGATGCTCAGGGACTAATCTCCCCACGGCAGCAGTGCCGAGTTAGCGTGACTACCTGCCCAAGTCTTTGCCCATGCTCTCAGACTGGTTTTGCAGCTCCTGCTGAGGCCAGCGCTACGCCAGCCAGGCTGCTAACTACCTCCGAGCTGTCCTGGTGAAAGCTAGCTTGTATTTTTCTACATTACAGGGCAGCAGCAAAAGCAAGACTACAGTGTAGACATACCACGTGTCTCTCAGACCCCAAGTGCAACTTTATTTAGACAGACAAAAAATATAAATAGGTAAATAAAAAACAAATTTTCTGGGTGATTTTTGGAGACAGCTGCCTCGAGGGTCCGTATTTCTCACACGCATTCAACTAGGATACCTTCATTTTGCCTTTCTCAGGAGCTGCTTCATGGATGAGTGGCTGCTCATCCCCATTCACTGACAGGATCCTCTTTTCTGGTGGCTGCTCCTCAGGCTGGCGGGCAATCAACAGACGACAGGTAAGCAGGATCCCAAAGACTAGGGCATGGGCGTAACGCTTGAGCGGATCCCCCACTAGCTGGTGGAAAAAGAGCACAGCCAGCACAAGGAGGAGGAGGAGAAAGTTGGCCACGTCTTTGGGGCGACCAGGCACCAGTGTCATGACAATGCCACACACCACTTCTAGGGCACCAATGCTCTTGCGGAGAAGGATGGAGCTGACTCCCATCTTCTTTAGCATGGGGAGGGCCCGCACGTAGCTTTTGTATGCTCGTTTCTGAAATCAAGCAGCAATAGTGTAGAACACCATAATGTGAGAAAGTAAAGGCAAAGATGACTTTCAGTGAAATAGACTGATGTGCAATATATGACCTTCAGTCATCACAGACCCTTCTGGCACAATATCCAATCTGTACCCCTAAAGCTTCTGTTGGAGGGATATTAACACCATCCCCCTTTATAAGCTGTTGTCTCCTCGCTGGAAAAAGTTGTGTAACCTAGCACCCATCTTTGGAGCTAGGACCAGGCCAGGTGTACCTTCTCCTGAAATCTGAAGTTATATGATTGCTAGAATTAGCAATGCAGAACCATATTGTTAAAGTACCTCTCTCTAAGAGTAGCTTGTCCTTTATAATTAAATAACACACCTAGTCCCTGCAAAGCCAAGGGACAGCAAGTAAAAACAGAGGTCTCTCTCTACCTCAAAGCAACCTACAACATCCCAGTGTTTATGGGCAGTACAATCTTAGCATGGGACTATACATCAAAGCTGAGATTCACCAAGCCTGTCCTGTGCTTACATACCTTTATGATCCTTTCTTTCCTCAGATGAAAGCAAGCTGACATTTGACATCCTTTGCTCCCCGGTTTATACTGGATTTAGAAGCAGTGTAAGTTGCAAGACTCTGCCTCCTTACATGGCTGCCTCATCATTTCAGGGATGAAACAACCTCTGTCCTTAAAAACATTCAAGTTCTTGCATTTGAACATTAGGTGCTCATGGGCTTATTGTTTGTTTTGTTTTTTTCTTTTTCAATCAAGTATTTCCTTCTTTCATATTTTAAATAAAGCTCCTAGTTATTGGAGACACTGAAATTATTTCCACTTACACTTGAGTATACTGTCCCTGCAGATATTCTTGCCATTGTGTTCTCTGCTTTCTAATCAGGGAGAGGGAAATGGAAGCTGAATCTCAGGTACAGAGTTGGTCAGCTCTCATAGGTGCTGATCAGATTGCAGATTTACTTCCATGTGATTTTGGAAACCTGCACTACAGGCACACAGCACTTTCCCACTTCTCTGTAAATTTGGCTTCTAAAAGGAGCTGACACTTCACATGTGGTTAAAAAATATACAGCATTGTCATTTTTGCTACTAAATAATTGAAGATCTCATGACATATTTACTCTAAGTGTATGCATTATAAGGATGCATTTTAAACCTTCAGTGAATAAAACCTCTCCTCAGAGCGGAGTATTTTTAAACAGTTGTAAAAAATACAGCTTTATAAAGAAATGTACTATCAGCATGTCCTAGAGTACTCTGGTATTTTAAGTATTTTAATAGACAAACTAGTGTATCTGTTTTTTGCTGACTGAAAAACTGCAAGTTTGGTGTTGTAGGGAGATAACAGAGGTTCTCTATTTGCTCAGGGCAAGAAGCCATGCTTATTGATTGGCAAGATCAGGTTTTCACTAACTCTCTCCATTACGTGACAGACCACCCTGGTATGCAGCACAGCGAAAGCCTGAAAGCCTAATGAGCCATGAACATGTTACGATTTTAGGCTATTAAGAATGATGGTGCTGTGTAATATCCGAGTGCCTCTGCTTTCTCTTTGTAAAAACGGAGATCATTCCTACTTGTAGGCCTGACTCTTGGTAAAGCAGAAAGGGACAGAGAAGCGAAATATTTTACAGAGCGAGGATTTTGCAATGCTTCTAAAGTCTCAGTGCTTTTTTTCTGTCCCTTATGTAGCAGAAGCTTAAGAGCTTTGTTTTCGGGGCATTTTATCTCGGTCTCTTGCTCCTGAGTTACTTCTTGGAGATTCTTCTCTGCGAGATCCCTGTGCTGGGCTTGCAGATGAGGCACTGCGATTCAGATGTTATTTGAGAGCTAAGGAAAAGCAGCTGGGCAGGTGGAGCAAATGGAGAGAACAGAATGTGCTGGAAACTTCCAGCACTATTTTTTCAGGGGCACAAAAATTATACCAACACTTTTCAGGCACTGCAATAAATGTAACAGGGGGCGGGAGGGGGGGCAGCAGGAGAATAAACAAACATAGACAAGGAAGCAAAACGTGGCAGCCAGTCCCTTGCCTGCCTGCGGCTCGCAGCCAGCAGAGCTCTGCAGCAGGGTTGGCCCTGGGCAGAGAGGAGCACACACTAGCTCACTGGCTGAGAAACGCATACAGTGCCTTCTCCTTCCTCTCCTCACCCCTTTCCCATTAGGCAAGAGGAGGAGAGGCTCATTTCCCAGGCTAAAGAGAATAATAAGGTGACTATTAATAATACCTTCTTCTGCCAGCTAAGAATCTCAAAGCATTTCACAGTCATGAATTAATCCCTGCACAAGTCTGGTGAGGTAGGGACAGTCAGTGTCATTATCCTTGCTTTAAAGCACACAATGTTGAGGATGATCATCTGGCTGCCAAAGGAGGCATCTGCTTTTCCTACCCCCAGTCCAGGGGGTAGGTATTCTCCCAGGGATCAGCTGTACCTGCCTCCTACATGTCTGGCACTTCTTCAGACCTTGCTTTTTAGAGACCCTTGTGTCCCCGTCTTTTTGCAGGCATCGGTGTGCCCTGCTATCCCATCCTCCTCCTCTCCCTGCCCTGTCCTTATCCACAGGAGGTTTCTCCATGAGGGAGAGCTCAGAGGGAACCCAGGCGAGGGCTGCCAGGATATCCTTGGCACTGCGTATTATTTGTTTCTCTCTGTGTCCATCAAATAAGGAGACAGATAAGCTTCTTCCCCCTCCCTCCCATCGCTCAGGGCTCCAGAGCAGTCACCCTCCATGTATCCTGCTGCAAACCCTGCTTCTGCCGCAAGGTTGAGGGGAGAGAGCCCTAATGCGTCTCCCTCCATACTGCCACTGCTGTACTCACCATCTCGTTGTAAGCATCTCTGCTGAGCCGAGGGGTCAGTTTGATGGTCCCCATAAAGACGAAGAAGAGCCCCAGGGCCACCGAGAGGGCAACGATGGTGATAGTCCTGGGAGATGCCATGGAGCCGCCAGGAACCAGTCCTGGGAACCGGTCCTAGTGAGGCCTTCTCACTCTGGCTGCCAGCCCGGGCAGGAGGTAGTCAGTCACCATTGAAGGAGATGAATAAAGCTGCAGAGGCAGCGAGGATGACAGCGGGAGGGGGATTCAGCCTCCTCCACTCAGCAACCGCCGGGTCCTAATGCCCCGCAGCCGGAGCCGGGCAGCTCTAGCACCTGCTGAGCGATGAGCATTCCCACCACTCCCACCGTCAGGTCATCCTCCGTTTCCTTGCACGTTCCATAAATTACCCACAGAAAGCTGAAACTGAGCCAGTTGTAGGGACGCGGGGTGGCAGCCAAACGCATAGCACAGTTACTCACCAGTGGGAAAACAAGGACACATTAGCAGAGGACACGGGAGTAACCTGCTATGGAGGAAAAGTGGTCGGAGGTCTCTTGTACATAGGCAGCTTTCAGTTTCAGATGCTCAGACACAAATACACAGCGAACAAGATATTGCTTAATATATTTGCTCCAGAAAAGCAAAAAAGATGTCTTGCCCCTGTAGCTCTCCTGGAACCTGATACCCAAAAAGGGAGGTGAGGCCACTGTGCCACCCTCCCCCATTGCAGAGAAAACCTGTCCTGCATGTTCAGCTCTCCAGAGACTACTGGAAAGGCTTCCTGATCCTCTATTACTTTCTGATTTAAAGTCATTCTCTCTTGCCCTCTAATTTGCAACAAATTTCCTTTTGACAAAAGCATAGCCAGGCCAAGCAGAAATCCATTCAGATCTCACAGCGAGAAGCCAAGGTATGATTATAAAAAACAGAACTGCTGGAAAACTGCATCCCTCTCTATACACTGAAAACAAGAGGCTGTAACAGTGCGCAAAAATCTTACACTCATGGGATAGTACAAGAGTGACACTTCCCATGCCTGTCCTATGCCTGGAATCTCCCCATCACCTCCCTTTCTGGTCTAGTAAGTCTCGTGTCCTAAACCCATGTACTTTAAGTCCCCGTGGCTTGCGAACTGGTGGTTGTTGTTACTACTCCAAGCTCAGGGTTCCTTAGGACTGGAGTTAAAAGTCTGAAAAATACAGGCAGCTCTGCCTGTTTCCTTGGGAGTTTATCAGCCTTAATTCACACAAATCAGATAGGGAACTCCTCTTTCAGAGGAAAGAGTCAAATTTAACAGCCTCACTGTACAAATCTGTTCTGCTACTGGTCTGGCCTAGATGACCAGAATAAACCTTCAATACAACATAAAAGTAAAGTAAAAAAAAAAAAAAGTAAATAACTTCAATACAACATAAAAGTAAAAATCTTAAAAAAAAGTATAAAGTAAAAAAAAAGTAAAAAATTAAAAGTAAAAATTAAAAAATAAAAGGAGCCCTCCAAACAACGTGGAGTTCACAAAACACAAGGGAACTTTGCTTACTCAGACCTACCTCCAGGTTGTAGCAGCTCTGTCTTTTGAAGAGCTGGAGAGAACTTCATATAACATTGAGGTTCACAGCTTGCCAGTCAGTGAGCATGGCAGGACAGGTACAAAACACACCAAATTTTTGAATTAGCTATTGCAGAGCAACCTCATGAAGAAATAACTTCTTGCTGCTGACATTTTCACAGGGTACTTCATATTTAGGTATCAGCAAGCATTAGCAGAGAAAGGGGAGGCAGGTGTGGAAGGAGACACTGAAATCTGTTTTCATTGTTTTATAGAAAAATCTTTCTCATTTCCTCTAACTTATCCATGTAACTGACAGCAGTTCAATATTGGTTTTGGAAGTTTACACAGGAAATATTTCCCTGACCCCAAAAGCCAACATTTGCCCAGTGAAGCACAAGGATTTCTAGTTCCGACAGTTTCTTCATAGCAAGTTCACCATTGTGACAGGTACGCTCCCCCGGGAGGGTCAGTGTTTGAAAACTCTCCCCTTGGGTTGGGATGCCGCCTGAGGAAACTGCCCGGGATTGGGTGCCCTCACCTTCTCCGGGTGAGTGATTTCTTCTAGATGTCCCCGAGTGAGCCCTCGCCCTGCCCGGGTGAGCAATTAGACCCTCTGGGTGCCCACGGGAGGGAGACAGTTTCCCCCGCTTTGTGAGTCAGCATGTGTGCGGACTTTGGATCGTCTTTGATCATCACTTTGCCGTGTAGTAACGGCACCCTGCCCGACTGACACCTCAAACCTGTTATCTGTCAAATGTTATCAGAGTGTTGATTGATTTCGGTTTACCCCTGTTTCTCATTGGTTTCTGTTGTACGGTTTTGGTTGTTTTGTGCAATGAAGTTGTTTGAGTTTGTCCTTCATTTCAGTTAGTCTTACTGTACCTCTGTGACACTATCAACTTCAAAAACACCTGAAATATCCTTGAAGGACACAGAGAACTAATGGTATGGTAATATTAGAAAATACAGTGAATTTCAGTACTTTGTATTCACATGTTGATGATGAAAACCCACAATACCAGGGAGAGAGTATTTTCCAGGCTGTTTTAACCAGCAGCCCAAGAAGAGGTTTGCAGGGGAGGGAATGGTGAAGAAATGCTACAGAGAACCTTTTCACCCCAGAAATCAGAGTGTTTCTTTACAGAACAGGATAGTTAGGTAACCCAAAGAAGAGCAAAAGCAAAATTATTTATTTTTATACAATTTTCAAGAAAATAAGTTAAAATCCTAACTATATCAACTCCAGTCTTCAGGACAGTAAGAGGTTGCTTCCCAAGCTCTCAGAGCTGGCATACCTGCCTCCTTATCATCGGGTGAACAGCAGCACCAGCTCACAATGAACAGTATGAGGAAACATGTCAAAAGGTATAGCCAACGTGGGGGCAAACGGCTCTCCTGCCAGCTTCTTCCCTGGGTCAGACGGGCAGCAGAGCCTGTGGAAAGCAAAAAGAGCATCCATTACACCAGCAGCAGAAGTCCTCCCACCATTATCGGTATCACAATAGCACAGAGGATGCACGAAGGAGGTAGCGTGTGTTTGGCTAACGTCCCTCAGAGTCTGCAGCTGACACTGGCTGAGGTCTGGAACCATCAGTACTGAATCCCAAACCAGTTCTGAAAGCTGGACAAGCTGAACAGTCAGTGGCAGGTTTAAAGCTCCCTTTCTCACAAGCCATCCCAGCTGAAAGACACTTAATACCCTTAGGAAATAATCCTCAGTTTTGCACTACTTTCATTGGTTACCTGCAGACAGATTCATCACCTGCAAATGGGCCTGCCCCAGATAAAGACTTAGCTTTATGATTAACCCTAAGCAGGTGACTAATGCCCTTGGCTTCACTTTGTTGGCTAGGGGCCAACCTTCCTGCACTGAACTCAGTGGACTCCATATCCCACATGCAGATGTGCTGTTTTGTTGGGGAAGGATGCACAATACCATTATAGCATGTTTGCATTATCTTCTATTCCTTACTGATGCACTAAAGCATCCTGCTGGAACATAAAACCCAAAGAATACACAAAGAGTGCAGCTTGCAGTTAAACACGAAGCATAAACCACTTCTGACCATGCACTGACTAATCCTAGATCACACCTGCAGAACTCACCCAGTGAAATTCAGTCGCAACAAAAACCTTCCTAAGCCAAGGTCAAATATTTATGTCCTTGTCTGGAAATAATAGAGTGTGTCACTAAGGTCAGTGGAAAGGAAGAGAGGAGGGTGCTCACTCAAGAAAGTTCCTCATGGCTTCACCCTCTGGCTTGCAGGAGATGTAGAGCAGCCTTCGCACAGACTTGCAGTTTCGGATGGCTCGCACAACCCTGTAATCTGCAAAAACAGATACTGTGCTTTCCCAGTGACCTACCACCGCTGTGAGCTCTCCAGAAGGAATGATTGCACAGCAAGCATCACAGAACTGCACTGAACCGTCAAAAATAGAGGGGAAAAAAGAATATACACATTTTGCCATGGCCTGTCTCAGATGCAGGCTCTTAGGGGGCCAGGGGTGCGACCCACGCTGCTAACAGCTCAGCCGATTTGGCAGGGTAGAGCAGTGGGAGAAATCCCTCTGCTTCCCAGGCGGATGAAGGATGGAAGAAAAATTGTTACTTAATTAAGCAGAGGCACGTAAAACATTCCACACATACTTGTGAGACCACATCTGGACCAGTTTGGGACTTCCCAGTACACACTGGAGCAAGTCCAGCAGAGACCACTAAGACGGTCAGAGGGCTGAGGCACGGCATGCATGAGGAGAGTGTGAGGGCTGGGGTTATTCAGCCTGGGGAAGAGAAGGGGAGCAGAGATCCATTTGCTGTCTTCAAGGGCCTCATGGGGAATTACGGAGAAGATGGAGCCAGAATCTTCTCAGAGGGGCACGAGAAGATGAGAGGCAACAGATGCACTGCAGCAAGGGGAAATTCTGATTAAATATATTAGGGAAAACATTTTCAGGAGAGGGTATCCACCCTTGGACACATTCAAACCTCAACTGGGCTTTATAGCCCTTTGCAACCTTATACAACTCTGAAGTTGGCCTTGCTTTAGTTGGGAGATTGCACTACAGGCCTCCAGAGGCTCCTTCTCACCTAAGTAATTCTGTGAGCCTATGAAAGATGGAAAAAAATTAGAGCTGTCTGCTTTAAAGAGAAAGCATGATAAAGGCACTGAAAACAGCAGACTCTATGGGATTTTAGCTGCTGTCAGCAACAAGGTAAGAAACTAGAGACTAAGTGAGCAGAGGGTTTGGAGCCAGTATAACAGGTCTCACAGAATTTGTTCAAAATTCTGTTCTTAAGATGAAAATAAATAGCATATTCTCTCACGGAGCCCAGCCCGAGATGGGTTCACCACAGCAAGAAGGGGTCGGGCATCCTCCCACGATGACAGGAGTTGTGGTAACACGGCCTCTGCCTTTCCACTGTGAAACTCACAGTTTGAAATTCCTGTGAAGCAAAAAGCAACCACATGAACTGAGCAGAGTCAGTCTCATCAGACGTTAGGTATAACATGAAGTTCCGCCCCTTGCTGTGTGGAGCTAACTTCTTAGGATCCCTCCGCTCACTTCTGCTTCTGATTTTTCAGCAGTTAGTTTGAAACTTTCTGCCACGGCAAGTTTGAACTCACCATTGAATGCTGCGTTCCACCTGGCATCCTCTATTGCCTTTTCCACCACCTCAATACCAATAATCTTGGACACTCGGTGAGCCAGAGAGAGACCAATTGTGCCTGGAAACAAGGGATACAAAAATATTCCGTACATCCACGCTGAAGAAACAAGCCTTTAGATAGTGGGGATCATTTTTGGCATGCAAAGCACCAGCCCTGGGAGCCAGGCTCACGTGGCCACTGCTCACCTGTTCCACAGCAGATGTCGAGGAGGACGGTGTCCCCACCAGCCTGACTCAGCTCCCCAACTGCCTGGTACAGAACTTCTGCTCCACCTCTGTTTACTTGGAAAAAGGCATCTGGAGAGATGCGAAACTTCAGGCCAAGCACTTCTTCAAAGATGTGTGGTTCTCCATGAAGAAGCTGGAAGGGGGACTGCTCATGGGAGCAGCGTGTCATGGTGCTAGCAGAGCACACAAAAACCAGCTGTTAGAAGGCAGCAGAGAAGCAACTGATTTCCATTTCCATTCCTGGGATGCTCATGTGTAGGGGAGGATGGTTCTCCCCCCACCAACTTGTATTTCATGTGAGCCTTTCAACAGGGTTAAAGAATTTCGATTCTTTGTAAGGATCTGTAACTTGCACAGCCTAGAATTCATTAAAAGGATCAAAATGACTTAGCAGAAGGCAGCAGTCCTAGGGTCTACTCCCCTGTTTTGCTGCTAATGTGATTTACTGTCTTGGGAAAGTCACTGTATCTTTTTTTCTTTAGTTTCCCAGGCTCATAACTCCCATGAGGCAGAGCCATAGCGTATTCAAGTATTTCGGGTCTGGAAAAACAAAAGATGTGGCCGTCTTAAAACCATATCTGCAAGAGGCATCCAAACATCTGTCATTCTCTTCAAGCACTCCCTGAACTGGCAGAATTTTAATTTGATCAGAGAGAGGGGAGAAAAAGGAGGTGGCTCTGTTTCCACTGTTTCCCCGTGGCAAGATATACCTCTCTTGGAAATAAAGGGAAGTTAAGTCACAGACTCTTCCAGGTCCACACGTGAAGAACCCCTTAAGCAATGCTTTCTGAGTAGCCAGTGCCTCCTGTCAAGAGTGAGAAAGGAAAACCTGGCTGTTTGGGTAATCTGATGAGACACCTCTCCCCAGCAATACACCCAGCAAGCTGAGGTCAGCTAGATACCTGATGTGCCTCTTGCCAGGGACCCTGTCCTCCATGTACTCACCTGGCCCAGCTCCTGGGGGTGGAAGGTGATGATAGCCATGGTTTGGCCACAGCTGGTGGTGCGTACCACGAGCTCCCGCCAGTGTCCGCCTTCGTGGAAGAGGATGCAGGGGTCCAGGGGGGAGCGACGGATGAACTCCTCATAGCACTGAGCAGAGGGGAAACGGCACTTGCAGGACAGTGAAGACAACTGCCCTGGTCTTAGCATAACTGCACCCCAAACGGGTGGCCCTTCCACCAGTATCATCTGTTTTTTCTGTATGATTTCAATACACTGAGTGAAAGCTCTTTCCAAGTTCTTGGAAGACAAGACATTTTAATAATTTCAATTTGTGATTCTTATGTATTTTAATAGCTTGGCAGGAATTAATTGTCACTTGATTAACTTCATTCTTTGGGACAGTTTAGAGGCTGCAACATTAACATGCAAGTTTTAAAAAAAAATCTTTATCCATCAACCAGAGTCAAGCCTGAAACTTTTCAGAACACGAAAACAGACTTTAAAACCCAGCGTAACTAAAATTACAGTGTTCTCCCAAATAAGAGTTATGGCAGTCCCTCTACTCCACAGTCTAGGGACAGACATGACTTATTTATTTACCTGGGCTACTTGTTTGTGTTTTGGGGGTATGTTCTCCATGTGGTTGGCTTTCACACAGACAATATTTCTTGCTGGAGAGAGACAGACAGGCATTTAATTATTTTGTTTCAGAGCATGTAAACCACTACAGCATCTGACATGATAAACTGTGGAGAGGCCTTTCCTCTGAATTCTCCCATTGTACAAAAAAAAGGAAGAAAAAAACGTGGTATCTAAGTGCCCCACTAAATCCTGTGATGGTCTGGGTACCTGCAGTCTGCAGGACCTGCCAGAATTCCCTTTGCCAGTGATTACTGTCACTAACTTCTGTGAAGACACTGGAGCCCCGGGAGCTTTTTAGATGTTCTCTAGCAACTCCCAAAGGAGCCACTGTCCTGTTCTTAAACTAAGAGAGCCAGAGCAGAGCTGGTTTTCTAACTGGAGAATAATGGTGTGGGCTTACAGCAGCAAAGCAGTTTAGGTTGTCTGGAAGACAGCATTGCCACTTCAGTTTAAATGCTAAACTTCTGCTGTCAGAGGTAAAACGCATCCATGAAATTATTTTTTCAATAAGAAAAGTACACAGTGCCCACCCCAGCACCTCTTGCTATGGATGCTGAGAAGCAAAACCTAGTATTGATAGTGTGAACGAGTTCACCACTGAGCAGCTTGCAAGGAGTACACAGCTCACATCTTTGTTGCACAAAACCAAACTGCTTCATGCCTCCCAAACGCTTCAATGTTGCTCTGCTGCCTATGGATGTGCACCCCCCCCATGCTCTCCCTGCTCAGCACAGGCTCCTGGAGGACACCAAAAAGATGGGAACAGTATAATTAAGAATAACAAAGCTAAATCCTGGAGGGGCTGCTACTACTGCTGCTGTCCTTACTGCTGTATTTAGCAAATTAGAAGCTGGTGTTTCTTAGGAAGCTAATGAACTGAGGTTTTAAAATCGCTGCCCCAGACCTGGTGGTGTTTCTGTTGGCATCCCCCAGGATTCACGCTTCTAACTTGGATGGAGGCTGTCACAGCAGAGCCTTGCCCCAACCCAGCCCACGTCAGCAGTTTTCTACCCAACTCCTTGTCCTGCACTGACCTCTGCCAGTTCCCACATACAACCCCACAGTTTTGGGGTTCCCATCTGGTCCTCGGTTCACAGAGAAAGTAGATTTGTTTCGGTAGCCATTAATGACAGGCTGAAGGAGAAAAGAAGGAAAGGTAAAGCCTTAGATTAAAAGAAAAAGTAATGGAGGAAAGCCAAAACCCAGCCTGATTGTTCTGTTGGCAATACAGGGAGATACACATGAATGTGCAAAATACAGAAATGGAGCTTGTGTGCAAGACCCCCCCAGTACTTCCCCTTGGGAAGAAGGAACGGCTCTCTATGATGGAATGGTGACAGGTTTATCAGGAAAGGCTTGGGCACAAAAAAGGGTTACTGATCACTGGGCTTGTTTCACTCTCTGGCAGTTACAGGCTGCAAAGCAGAAGCTAGCAAGGACTGCCACAGACACATTCTCTGCAACCAAGTAATCCCCACCACGAGACTCTTTGGGAGCTGAGTCACAGACTGTTGGTGGCTCAGAGGGGAGAGCATTCACATGGGATACTCACCGAAGGGACTACAGGCTGGAGAGGACAGCAGAGTCCACCAGGTTTCTGTGCAGCTATGCCTAGATCCTCAAGACGAGATGCCAGTGTCTGCAAAATCTTCCTCTGGCTTTCGTACTTCACCTGCAGAGGAGTCCTAAGCCAGAAACACTCTCACAGGACCACACGATGGTGGGCAGCTCTTCATCACCCGCCTCTGAGAAGGCCAACAGGAGGGAATACTGCAAGTGGGATACAGTCCCAGAGGAACTCTGCCTTTCTCATCACCACAGCTGCTTGGAGCAACAGGGAGAGAGAAAAATCCTGTGTCTGTGCTCCCCAAGCCTGGCCTGGAGCATCTGGTCCAGCCTGAAGCCCCAGTGACCCACCTGTCCTGCACTGGACAGGATCACTGTGCAAGTGCCCATCCTCTGTGCTGTTGGTGATCACACACACCACCCACAGGGAACCTCCCAGTTCCATCCTTCACAATAACTGAAGAATTAAAGCAGCAGTAAATGGGGTCTGAACAGTTTACAGTATTAAGCAACTACGATGCTAGGGGCTGTTGCTCAAGGGGGATAGGAGGGACAGCGGGGGCAACACGACAGAGAAAAGTCCACGTAAGCACATCTTACCTGAAGCTGCTCTTGATAGGCAAGTCTCCACAGCGGAGTCACCACGTTCGCTAACCTGGAAAGCACAGTATCGTGGTAGTACCCAGAGCTACTCGCCTCCTGATACTTATGGCATAACATCCCTGCCAGCTGCTTCATGGGCAGGACTGTTCTGGTATGAGCTCCGCACCAGAGCTGGCTGTGAACATCCAAACTCCCTTTTCATGACACCTGCCTGGTGCAGAATACTCTGGCTAGAAGAGGGACCCAGGAACCACAATGACCAGCTCTCCAGAGGACAGGCTGAGCCTTTGGCAGAAGATGGACCAGCAATGCCTGGGTGTTCTGGGTAACCCAGGCATCTTTCTGATCCCCATTTAGAGGACAGGGCCAGGAACAGCATTTCCTCCTGCATGGGGACCCAGAGAGGCCCTGCTGAGCCCTGGGCGAGATCTGACTTCGGACTGGTAAAGCCAGGGGAATGAGCATTAAAATGTTACTGGTGTCACAGGGAAAAAAAAAACCATAGTGCGGGGGGGGTGGGGTGGAGGGGGAGGAAGAAAAAGAGATCACGTTCTAGCTTCAGATGGGCTCTGTTGCTTTCTCCGACTGAATGAAAGGCTTTGGCCATCCCTTGCTGCCCAAGTCCCATCTCCCTGGAGTTTTCCTCTAAGAGAGCAAGATGCTTCTCTCATCACTCAATGCATCCATCCTGCATCATCTACCTGCTCACGTTTCCAGCCACTACTATATATTTTTTGCTAATGCTGTACTAGATTAAATCCACCACAGCGAAATGCAGTTTGTGTGTAGGAGGCAGGGAATTACAGGCTGCCCACTCTCACTGGCCCAGCCACCCACGCAGCGGCAGTTCAGAGATAAACCTCTGAACTTGCCACTACTTGTATCCGAGGCAGGGCGAGCAAGAACAAAACACATAAAAGCTGATTTAAAAAAAAAAAAAAAAAAAAGACAGAGTAAGGGGTGAAGTGGATATGACCCAAACTATCATAACTATCCATCAACTACTGACTCTCTGAGCCCATGGAGAACCTCACCCCACAGCTGGGTAAGCTGCTGTTATTGCTTACTGGGAATTTTGAAGCTGCTTCCAAAGCACCCAGTGCTAACTCTTTCAGGCAAAGAACTGCAAATCAAATGGACTATTACTTTTTGCTTGCCAGTATGGCAACTGCTCTGCTCCTGAGCCTTTCCTCTTAGACCTTTTTATTTGTCTTTTCCATTATTCCTATCCCCAGGCCAAGCTCCAGGGAAGCCAGCTGAACCCTGGCTCCTATTCCTGCTGGGGAGAGGTGAAACCCCCAACCCACTGCTCTAACCGCTTCAGGTGCTTGGTGCTTTGGAAAAGTGCGTGGTCATTTTGGAAGAGCCCTACCTCTCCTCCCAGGAGCAGCCTGGCACTCTGCAGCCTTCCCTGGCCTTTTTCTTCTCCTTCCACTTTGTTGCTGTCTTCTCTGTCGGCAGGCTGCGGCCCTGACCAGGCAGGCTGCTCAGGAGAGCACTCGAAGGGCGAAGGTGCCTGCGCAGTAGCCTCAGTGCATGGGACAGAGCCATGGTGAGAAGGAGAGGGGCCACACGCCCGCAAGCAGCACAGCAAGCCCACTGTCCAAGAAAGTGGCACGTCAGCTACACACCTGGAGATGGGTTGAGAAAAAACACCGTGCTTGTGGCCAGCTCGATTCCGGAAAATAAACCACTTAGTTTAAAAGCATCTATGACTGCTCTGACCCAGCATGCGTTCTGGCTATGCAGCATCTATGGCTGCGCGTTCACCGTGCCCGCAGCTGCCGGACGGCGCTGGAGGTGCGGCGAGCGCCCCTGCCCCGGGCCGCAGGGGGGGGAGCGGGCACCGACACCGGGCTCCCCCCCCTCGGCCGCGGTCTCCAGGGTTAGCAGCGCCCGCTGCCATCCCGCACGGGCTGGGCCCTGCCGGTGCTTTCGGAGCTCAGCGCTCACCTCGCGTGGAGCAAAGCTCGCTCCTTGCGCTGCGGCCCGTCGCCTCCGCGGGCGCCGGGTCTCGCACGACGGGACGCGGTGTGCTGCCGCTCCGCCGCGCTGCGCCGTGCTTACGGCTCAGAAACCCCCCCCCCCGCGGGCCGGAGAGCTGCCCGCCGCGCTCCGGGGCCGTGCCCTTACCCTTACCTCCCAGCACCGCTGCAGGCCCCCAGGCCGGCACCCTACGCTGTCCGGGTCCATCACCGGCAACGCGGCGTTTGCGGTGCTCCCCCCGCGCCCGTCGCCGCCCCGGGGCAGCGAGCAGCGCACGGCCCCCGCCAGCCCCCGGCGCAGGCGCACGGCGCCCAGGCAGCCGGCAGCGCCTCTCCCCGGGGAAGGCCGCGGAGGGCGGCACCGCCCCGCGCAGCGCGGCCGGGGCTCCCGCTTACGCCCGCACCCGTCGGTATCACCGCAGCTCACCCCAGACGGTCCCTGCCGGTCGGGCGCCGGCAGCAGAGAGCAACAGCGGCTGCCATCAGGCTCCGATCCGCCCTCTCCCGGGGTTTACCGGTCCCGCAGAATCCCACAGAAGAGCGGCCCTGTCGCTCCCGGGACCGCGGCAGAGGGGAGCTCCCCCGGGACGGCCCCCGCACAGACCCCGCGGCCTCTCCCGGGCTCCGCTGCCGGACCAGGCCCTGCAACGGAGCTCGGCTGCTCGGTTCTGCCGGCACCGGTGCCGTCATTGTGGGTACGGGCGCTCTCAGACCCGGGGCCTCGAGGAAGGCTCTCGACAGAGACCAGAAGTGGTCTGTATGCAGTTTTCAAGTAGTCCGATTTCAGGTAACCCGAGAGGCATCCCTTGTCTGGGAATTAACTCCACGCAGCCATCGCTCTAGCCTCCAAACAGCCAGAGCAGAACAGTCGCTTCTTGTGGACAACCACCACGTGACAGTCTAGTTACTCAGCTCCACCTATTTTCACTGAAAAGGAGAGGGCCATAAGTACTTTTTATTTTTGCTTCATGGCACGGCACATCCATAGCTAACTGAACTACGAAGTAACATCAAGGCCTGAACTAAGCCTTTCTCAACTATCATTTTACCTAGGCAAAAAAAGCTTTGTGGTAATTAACTCTTCTTACAGACTGGGGGGATGAATGTTTGCATTTCGGCTAGGAAGACTGCAAGTTCCCAGCTATTTAAGTGTGGAACCTGAGAAACAGCTGAAAAACAAACACTGGAAAAGCATCTGAAAAACCTGCCGTCTCTAGACCCACGGATTAAAGTCAGAAGCACGTGTCATACCGCTGTCACACCGGAATTACCTCTTCCCATACCAGAGTTACCTTGGTCTCCTCTCCCAGGTGTGCAAAGGGCATTGCTCCCTCTCACAAAGCCTCAGCCTCCTGCGGGGGTCTCTGGGAGCATCTGCTGCAAGCCTTTGTTTCATTCACCATTACCTGGGGGCACTAGAATTGCTCTTTATTTACACAACACGCCCAATTACTGGGGGACCACCAGGGCGCCTCTGGATTCCAGAATGAGGCACCCCTTCCTTGAGACTGCATCTTAACACCGCAGAAGTTTGGCTAGGCCTGTAGGCAACGGCTGGGTGCGCCAAAGACAGCGGGTTCGTTTCTTTTCCGATCTGAAGGCTCGCCTTCTTCACCTAAATACTGGAAAAGGCCCCAAGAAGCAGAAAGCAAGAGGCACAAGCACCCGCCAGCAAACAGGAACAGCAGCTGAAGAGAACTGAGCAAACAGGCCCTTCTAAAAGAACTCGCCCTTCTCCACCTCCACCACTGCTTTGGTTCCTCACGACCCCCAGCTGTAGTAGGTTTGCCATTTTGCAGGCTCAGTTCTCTAGGTCACTGCTGTTCTACGGCAGATGGAGTCAGGCTGCCACCACCACCGGTCCCCAGGCAACCGCTTGCAGGCCAGTGACCAACTCCTTCCAATCCACCACGAGGGCCAAACGCGGGGCCTCGTGCTGGCTGCAGCGCCTTTTGTTTTCAGGAGGGGGAAGAGGGGGGAATCATCTCATTTCAACGTGTTGTTTTTAAGAAACAACTCCAGCAACGTTTGATTCCTACAGATGTGCGAGCCCTCCAGCACCCGTACCCCGGGCGATACCCTCCGAGCAAGTTTTCCTGCCTGCAGGGTGCAGCCAGTTCTTGAAGGCACAGCCTTGAGTCGGCCCTTCCGCTTTGGGATTACGCTTTTTCAAGCACGACAACTTTCAACGCGTACAGCCAGTACTTTACTGCGACACAAGGTAAGCGAGCAGACGAAGAACACGTTCGCTCGCTGGTTACTCCTTGCTTCCGTTACAGAGTCCACGTTAAAAATAAATAGCGAAGGAACGGACACGCCGGCACAGAGCGCGGCTCAAGCCACGAGCACGAGCCCGAGCCCGGCCCCGCCGCCCTGCGGGAGCCCGGCACGGCACGGCCCGCCCACGCCGGCGCTCAGAGCCCCTGCCCGGCGGGGCTGAGCATCTCCTGCAGCACCAGGTGCAGCAGGTGGTTCTGCTCGGCGCTCAGCAGCGGCCAGAGCTCGGCCTGCAGGGCCTTCAGCGCCTCCGCGTCCTTCTCCTGGCACGCCAGCACGGCCGACTGCAGCAGCAAGAAGAGCTCGGCCGGCAGGTAGCTCGCCGCCGGCGGCAGCCCGCCGCCCGCCCCGGGGCCGCCCCCGGGCCCCGGCCCCGCGCCGCCCTCCGCCGCCTCCCAGCAGTACTGCTCCAGCGTCCGGGCGTGCTCGGGCAGCAGCTTGGCGGGCGGCGGCTGCAGCAGCAGCAGCAGCAGCACCCGCGACACCTCGCAGCGCGCCAGCACGTCCAGGAAGGCGCCGCCGGGCGCGCCCCCGCCGCCGCCAGCGCCCAGCCCGGCCCCGGCCAGCGCCTGCGCCCGCGTCAGCGCCGCCAGCGCGCCGGCGTAGTCGCGGCCCAGCAGCAGGCAGGAGGCGCGCTCGGCCAGGCACCGCAGCGCCTCCAGCGGCAGCCGCGCCGCCGCCAGCAGCTCGGCCGCCCGCTGCAGGTGCGCGGCGGCGCGGGCGGGCCGGCCCGTGTCGCGCAGCGCCGCCGCCAGCTCCAGGCACAGCCCGGCCGCCGGCGCCGGCTGCCCCCGCTCCAGGTGCAGGCGGGCGGCGAAGGCGCCGCAGCTCTGCGCCGCCGCCACGTGCTCGCCGAAGCCGCCGCGCAGCCCCAGGCGCTGCCGCAGGTCCCGCTCCTGGCGCAGGAAGAGCCGCGCCGCCTCGGCCAGGGCGGCCGCCTCGGCGGGCCCGTGGAAGAGGCTCTGGGCGCAGCGCGCCACGGCCAGCTGGCACCAGGCCGCGTAGGGCAGGCTCTCCTGGGCGCGCAGCTCCCGCGCCAGCGCCGCGAACTGCTCCGCCGCCTCCGCCACGTTCGGCTTCCGCAGGAACCGCCGCCGCAGCTTGGCCGACACCAGCCGGTACCGCGACAGGAAGTCCCCGTCGCCGCCGAGGCCCGGCCCGGAGCCACCCGCCCCGCCGGGGCCGGAGCCACCCGCCGCCGCCAGCATCGCGCGCCGCCCGCCCGGAACTAACGCGCCGCGCCGCGCCGCGCCCCGCCTCGCTCCGCCCCGCCCCGCCTCGCGTGCCGCCGGCCAATCGGCGCCCGAGCCGGGGTCACGCGGACGTGAAGAGGAGGAAGGGGGCGTGGCTGTGGCGGTGAAGAGGAGTGGTCTCCTCGACTCCCCGCCTACCTGAGGCGTGGTTTATCGGTGGCGGGCCACGCAGCGTCGCGCCCCTCCGCGGCTGGGCGGCCCCGCCCCCGCCCCACCCCGCCCCTCCCCGCCCCCGCCCCGCCCCTGGCCCGCCCCGGCCCCGCCCCCGGCCCGGCCGGGCCCGGCGCTCCCCCGGCAGAGCCGCGGGCAGGGGAGCGGGGGCGCCTGGGTGAAGGCAGCAGCAGCCGGTTGTAGACAAGAAGACCTCCCCCGAACGGTAGCAGGGGGGTGAGGCTCTGGGCCAAAGGATGCGTGGGGGCAGGAATTGTAGGTGCGTTCAAAGGGTGACAGACAAGCACTTGGATGTAAGAGCTCTTTGGGTTCCTAAATAGATAAACCACATCTGGCTTGGGAAACCCCCAGCGCTGAAAATACTTGGTGCTGGAGAGAGCAGGTGGGTGGGGGAAGTACCATGGGTGCTCACCTGCTTCTTGCTTTTCCCTGAGCATCTCCTTATGGCACTGCTAGAGGCAAGGTCCTGGGCTGGGCAGGCCCCTGCCCTGGCCGAGGGAGGCTGTTCTTACACTCCTGTATGCATGAGCGCATATACCAAACTGCACCCACACCGTGAGCTGAGGTGGCGTGGCTGAGGAGCCCTGTGGGGTCCTCTGCAGCCAAACTTCCCTCCTGCTCTCTCCCCGCTCCTGAATATCCTATCACACAGGCTTGGTGGCAGGCGGCACTCAGCTTTCAGCTTGTCCCGAACAAGCTCCAAGCAGCCATGTGGTTGCTGTGACATGGGCACTTTCCTACACGTGTCCCATCAGCGCACTGGTAAAAGCTTAGTCCCAAAGGACAGCGTGGGTGTCAATGCCTGAAACTGAAGTTCAAGTTCAGTACTTCACATTGATGCTCAGAGTTCAATTTGTATAATAAAAAAAAACAAGCAGAATTATAAGAAAAACCCACTCTGACCTTTGCTTTTAGCTCACAAAAGATACTGCAAAGCTGGCAAGTGAAACTGAAGTGTGATCAATAACGTAGCTCATCCCTCTGTGACTCTTCAGAATGAGTAAAAAATTCCCCAAGCGAGTGATGATGGTGCGGCATAACAATGCTCACAAAACACCAGCTCACAACAGCTGCGCAGACCACAAGCTGCCAGTGTCTCACTGTGCTGCAAGACAGCCTGTGAGCTGAGGGTCGCTGCGTGCTTCCTGTGCTTGAAGCCAAGTACGGGCAGGAACCACCCATCCTCAGGACTAAAAACCTTATTCCTGCTCCCAGTCCCAGCAGACCCCTCTGCTCTGCCAACCTCTACTCCAGGCTGGGCTACATGGCCAGGCTTGTACCATCCCAGTGGCACCAGCCGGTTTAATAGAAGACATCCCTCCCTGCAAGCCTGGCCTTGCTTCTCTCCTTTACACCCTCGTGGCTCCCACCCAGGGTGGCAGGAACCAGGAGCTCCCTCCTCCCGGCTCTGTCCCTGGGCCCTTTCAGGAGCCAGGTTGCTGCAGAAGGGCTGGGCAGGAACACAAGGAACGCAAGTGTGGCGGTGTGCTTACCTGTATGGATATGTTTGAAAGTGGCTGACACCAGCCAGCTGGTGCTGTAGAAATGCACTTTCAAATCTCCTGGACTTTCTCAGTTTACAGTTACTTCTCTGCCTGCTGGCTGGCAGGTCTGCTTAGGTTTGTCTGTCTTATTACTCAGCAAGGACTGGAGGAGAAGCTGCTGTAGCACAAGACGCCAAGACAAGCTGGAGAAAGCAGTCTGACAGCCTCTGATTCAGGCTTTAAGATTTCCACCGCTGGAACAAACCCTCCTTCCTTATTCATTTTCTATGCTGCCCCTGTGGGGAAGCCGTGGTTTCTCTCTGGAGGGAAGCAGCACCTTGAGCTCACCCAGGGCAAGGATGCTGTCGGGGCGCAGGGTGTCCGAGGAGCACAGCCAAGGTGTTTCAAATCAAGCCACGTGCACTCGCTGGTAAAGCACCCTGTGGATCTGGATTTGATTCCTGTTTTCCAGAGCCACTAAGTTGGTATGTGACAGTGCCTTGCAGTGAAACAGAGGATGGCAAGTGACCCAGCCCATCCCCAAGCCTGGGTTAGGCTTCAGGGTCAAGCCTGAGGCTGCTGATACTGGGAAGGCAGCCCGTGGGCTGGGAGGCTCCCGCTGAAGGGAGGCAGATGAGCAGCAGATTTCCACTGGCCTGGGAAGCGGCATTGCTGCGGGGGGGCGGCTGGTGCTGACACGAGCCCCGGCAGCGCAGCACCTGCCCACAGGCTTCCTGTGCGAGTCCCTGCCAAGGGGTAAGAGCACATGCAGGTACAAGCAGAGGTTTCTCTCTGGCCTGCATGAGCGGTAACTTGACCTACTTTTAAGGGGTCTGAACGCAGCTGGACCTAAAGCCTCTTGCAGGGTGGCCGCAGGAGGGTAGGATGTAGACACCTCCTTTCCCCGAGGTGCTCAGACCTCCGTAGGCCCCACAAGCTGCCCGGCAGCCCCCAGTCTCTGGCCACAGCAGGGATTTCTGGTGCAGAGAGCTCTGCGCTGCCCACGCTGCTGACATTCAGACACGCATGGCCAGAGGACTGACTCACTCCTCAGGACCTGCTTCATTTACTGCCCTTTGGAGCTCGTGCTGGAACATGAGTTGCAGATGAAGAGACCCTGAGTTCAGGTCCCTCCAGGGGGCACGAGGAGCTGCCTGGGTGGCTGGAGACAGATTTGTGGGAAGAGGGGCTGCAGCGCTTGCCATGGGGCTGGGAGGATGCTGGGCTCGACCCTGAGCTCTGCTCAGCATTGCCCAGCCACCTCGGCTGTTGGTGCCTCCCCTTACCTGGGTGTACAGCAGTGCTGACAGCACAAAGGGTGCTGCCCCATCTTTGGTCAGGATGGCTGTGTACAGCTCCATTTGCTCTCTCAGCCCTGGCCAGACCCTGCTGCAGCAGCTGGTGGAGAGCAGCATACAAAAGGATTTCTCCTTTCCACTGCCATCACCTGCCTGTTCCTTCCCTGCCTGCCAGGGCTATTTGCATCTGTGTGGGCGCACCTCATGCTGCTCTGCGAGCTAAATCCGGTGACATGGAAACAGTTTGCAGAACGATCTGCTCCACACATGTGGCTGTTGTGCTTTCGGTGTCTGGGATGAGGGCTGGGGGACGAGCTGCCTGCCCCCTCTCTGTGCAATTCCCATGCCCAGAAAAGCTGCCCTGGCAGCTCTGGTCTGTCTCCATGCTGCCCCAGCCAGACGCTTGGTGCAGGCAATGCTGGGTATATCATTTGGGCAGGGCTGAAGCCAGTGCAGGATCAGGCCAGGGGTCTCCAAGAAAGTAGATGCTTCAAGGACTTCAAGCTGAATCGCTTCCCCCTCAGCGTGGGCAAAAGCTGGGAGAACTCCCCTCCTGCCAGCATAGACCCACGTTTGCAGCCACAATGCCATGGGGTAGCTGTGAGCGGTGGCACACTGCCATGCCCCATCTCCCTGTGGCTGACCTCTAAGTGCCTGGCATCCCCCGTGGTTCCCAAGGGCAGTGGATGATGCAGCATGGGGTGCTTTTGCGAGGCATATCGGGTTCGGCTTGCGGCTTGACCCATGCTGGTGCGAATGAGTTGATTTGGAGAGAGCAGCACTCTGGGCTGGACTGCTGCTCTCTCCAAATAGGCTCATTCGCATGAGCTGCTGCCGTGGCCAGGCTTGCCTGGGGAAGTGGGCACATGGGGTGCGTTGAAGAGCCTGCATTAGGACAAACACCTGTAAAATGCACCCCCTCTCCAGGGCCTGAAGGGGAAAAACCCATCAAGCCCACATGGGAGGAGCAGGGAAACCATGGAGGATATTTGTCACGGTGAGAGATGTCGTCACCAGCCAAGGTCTTATAGGGCCCCTGGCAAGAGCAGTAACCACTGTCACAGAAGGGGAAGGAGCAGAGGAGAGGTGCTGAGAGGTAGGTGACTCCGGGGTCGCTTTTCTTCTTGCTATGAGTCACTGGGATGTTTTTGTCATGGGGGTGAGTGTTGGGGGGAAGAGGGAGCAGGGGGTACTGAGGCCAGCTAACTCAAGTTGGGGCTGTGGCTGGTGGGAAAAGCTGGGCTGGGGCTGGGGCTGGGGGTGGGTGGGGAGAGCCGGGGGCTCAGCAGAAGGAGCCCAGGACAGGCAGGGACATCTGCCACACACATGGGCTCAAGCATGGCTGGAGTCACACACAGGTGTGGGGACTGTGGCACAGCTGTGCACACTCAGGCAAACTGTCACAGCCCCGTAGTAGTCACAAGCATTCAGACACACACAAAATGTGTTGATCGCTGTACCGACCCTCACTCAGACATGAAGGTCACGCTGCCATGCAACTGTACGTACATGCACATACCCACACAGAGCTGTGCATACATGCACGCACCCCTGCACAACACACACGCAGCTCTCTATATGCTTGTATCGATAGTCAGGCTGTGCACGCACATGGGGTTCAGTGCCTGCCCTTGCAGGGACCTGCACAGACCCCCAGGTAAGAGGCACTGTGGTGGGTGCATACGCAGGTGCACATGCATGCTGCAAGGACCCAGCTTGGAGCACTCAGGTGCCCGGTGGCATCATGCCCGTGCAGCAAGCCAGAACTGTGAATTTGAGGCATTCAACCCATGGTGTTTTGAAAGCATGGTGTGTCGCAAGCAGCAAATCCAGCTAGCTCTGTTGCCTCCATCCTAAAGCGCCCGAGGCTGGCTCTGCTGTGCAGTCTGTGCTGGGGATGTACGAAGGGAGCAGAGAAGTCAGTTAGAGAAGTTGTGGCAGGTGGGAAGGAAGTTGGAGGTTTTTGCAGCTATGGGTCACTCAAAATCATGGAAAGCAGGAAGGGAAGTGAAGGGTGAGGGGCTGGAAGGAGCCAGGCTTCCCTGTCCAGGGAAAAGAAGAGCTTGTGGGGATGCAAAGTGTTTCTGGGGTCAGTCCCCAGGAGGGCCGGGCAGAACCGGGCCACCATGGCTGCAGTGCCTCCATCCCTGATGTGGGCTCGCTCCCTGCCTTCCCTTGCTGGTGGAGGAGCCCTGCAGCCTTGCACCACGGACGGAAAAGTGGCTACAGGTAAAGTCATGAGAAGAAGGCTGAGACCAAAACCACGCAGGCACACACACGCACGCAACACCTGGAGTCAGAGCTGCAGCCTAGCCACCAGGACCAGCAGCGTGAGTGCACCCCCCTGCACTATCACTGCTGGCCGAGAGCTGCAGCCCTGTCCCACCGTCCTGCACCTTGCAAGCACCGGGATCACTGGGGAAGAAGGGATCGGCATGAGAGACAGCCAGGCAGGAGGGAAGAGTCTGGTGGAGGGGGGCCTGGCTCCTGAGGCAAGCCCGGGTATCTAACACGAGAGCATGTCAGAATAGCGATGAAGAAACAGGCGGCTGTGGGTTTGATTTCCCAGCCTCAGAGGGTACGGTAGGGAGCTCTGACAGACCTCAGCAGTGTCGCTCAACAATGCCAAGATACCCATACGTATCATGCTGCATGTGGTCTGAATTCATGTTTGCTATACCCATTTTGTTGCTGATGTACAACCAAAAATGTGTTTTTCCCCTGCTGAGGAACCTGAGATTTTGCTATTTAGTAGGGTGTGCTTACGTAGCACACAGCATCCAACTTCCATCACTCCAGTCTCACATCCTTCCTTAGCAGACGGTAGCATGGAACAGCACGAGAGAAGCCAGAAAAGATGGTTACCACACCTGGGGCAGCAGAGTGCTGCTGGCCACCTGGACCAGCCTGTGGCAGGAGTGTGGTGGCCTGTTTTCTCACCAGTGTTGAATGGGCAAGTTCTCTGTGGAGGTTTCCCTGCAGACCTGAGCCCCACGGGAGAGAAGGCAGTGCCAAAAACCAGCGTGTAAGCCTGGTAGACTCATGCTCCTAAGTCCCCACTCTGGTTTTCCATTTGCTACGCAAGCTGGTGGCCCTCACTTAAGAGTTTGGGGGACTGCAAAGTTGTGTTTGCAGTGACCTGCGGCAGCAGGGAACCACAGAGGTACCTCAGGGGTCTTCAATACCTACAAGTGACTGTGCCTGTATGGAGCCAGCTCATGCATATGTCCGCTTCAACACCTCCTGCATTTTTCTCTCCAGATCTGTGGCCTGAACAATGGAGTCCTCGAGCACCCCCTTTTCTGCCAGCCAGCTCACAGAGCATAGACTCAGCAATTCCTGCTGTCAGATCCAAGATGAGTTCCTCTCTGTAACACTCCCTGTGATGTACTCCCTCATCTTCATCATCGGGCTGCTCAGCAATGCCCTGGCACTCTGGGTGTTTTCATGCAGCGCACAGCGTAGGACCTCCATCATCATGTATATGAGGAACCTGGCGCTCTCTGACCTGCTGCTGTCCCTCTGCCTGCCCTTCCGCATCGCCTTTCAAAGCAAGAGCGAGCCTCTGATCTTCTGCAACATCGTCGGGGCCTTCTTCTACCTCAACATGTATGTCAGCATCACATTCCTCAGCCTGATCAGCCTCGACCGCTACCTGAAGATCATCTGGCCCTTGCAGAAATTTAGGATTCACACTGTGTCCTGTAGCACCATGGCCTCTGGGGTGGTTTGGTTGGTGCACACAGCGTTCATGCTGCCTTTCTTTTTTGAGACAAGAGGAAAAGGGCCCTGTGACCATAAATGCTTCCACTTCAGAAGCAAAAGCACCACAGCAGCAGCTTTTAACATGGTCGCGGTAGCCACTTTCTTCATCCTGCTGCTGCTCTTCCTCTACTTCTATAGCAAGATATTTGCCAAGCTCCACAGAGTCTCCTCAGTGAAAGCCCAGCAGCTGAACAAGAGGACCAGCATGAGAGCCATTGCCAAGACCTTCGTAGTCCTGATCATCTTCATTGTATGCTTCACCCCCTACCACATTGTCCGCATTCCTTACATCCTCGCGCAAATAGGGGCCATTTCTAGTCTGCCCTGGCAGCAGAGTCTCCACCTCGCTAATGAGCTTGTGCTCTGCATCTCAGCCCTCAACAGCTGCCTTGACCCAGTCATCTTCTTCTTCTTGTCCAGCAGCTTCCGGAGGGCTGTGCTCTGCACCATCCAGGGCCGGCTGAAAAGAGCTCTCCTAAGGAACGAGGTGGGGCCAAGCCACAGCAGGCCTGTGACGGAGATATAGGCTTTCCAGCGGGGCCAAGGTCTCAGGCATGGCACCTTCTCATCAAGGATTTGCTCTGACTGCTGGTATTACCAGACAAGACTTGCTGGGAAGATGGAGAAAGAAACTGCAACCACTTTGTGTTTCTTCCACTGACATCACCACGGCTAGACCTTCCTGGGGGGGGGGGTAAATGAAGAGGAAAGGATAACTGGGACTTTACTTTTTCCTGCAGCAGCTCTGCTCACCCAGCTGAAGAATGTATTTCCCAGGAAGAAAGAAGGCTGGAAGTGTCAAAGGAGAAACAGCCTTGGCCTAGGGTCTCCACCCAGCCTGGGAAGGGCAGGTACAGAGCCCAGGACTGAGACAGGCTCCTTCAACGGGAGGAAGAGGAACGATGGGAGGAATGGGAATGGGAATCCACTGTGAAAGTTTTCTAAGTGCCACATTGTCTCCACACCAGAGAAAGCAGGAATAGGGAACAGGAGATGATGAGTGCAGAAGCACTGGGAAAAGAAGAGGGAGACACCCATCACAGCATTACCTGGGGAGTGGGTGAATATTTTGCTGCATGATGGAGCCTAGAAATGTGCACTGCGGGGGCTTGGAGGACAGGGGTGCCAGGAAACATTGCAAACCTGTAACCCCAAACCGGAGCAATGATAACTTTTCCTCTCTTCTTGTTACCGCAGTCCTTGTAACTCCAGGTCAGCCTCACTTTTCTGTGTATTCAGAGAGCTCTGGGCTTCCTTTAGCAATTTTCCTATGCTCATTCCACTGGCATGTTCACCCAGGACCAGCAGCTTTGCCTGGCCATTGCACAGCACTTGTTTGGCACTTGGACCATGCCAAGAACATCCAGCAAGGGGTCCAGCGGCCAAAGGGAATGCACCACAGAAGTGCCTGGCAAGATTTTGTGCCTTTCTTATTCTTTGGTGTCCATTCTCTTCCTGTAGAAGAGAACATTTCCCTGTTTTTATTTTTTCCGTTTCACATGCTCACCTGTTTGCTTACTTTAGAAGACTGCAGACTTGGAGACACCGACTAAGCCACTCACACATCAGGCAAACACAGCCTGGGCAATGAGGAGGGAGGATTTTCATTCAGACTGTGAACTATTCTAGTAACTGCTTAGCTCAAACACTTGAATAACACTTGGGATAATAACATGTTTTGTTAAAGACTGAATCCTCTGATCTTTCCGGTTAAGGTCTGAGCAGCCCCAGACCCTGCTGTAGCTCTGTTGAAGAAGCACCTTAAAAATCACAGGACAAGACTCACTGTGCTCTTTCATCTCTGCTACCAAAAACATTAAAAGCAGGAAAGGGATATTTTTTTCATTAATGGGGGTGGGAGGAAACACTGAAAGCCAAGCTCTTCCTGTGGAAAGTTGCAAATAAAGGTCACAAAACTGTTCTCATTTCCCGAATAGCATTAACAAGAGTCAAAGCAGAAACGGTATGTGGTTCAGAAGCCTCAGCACCACAACACCAGAGCATGTGCACCCTATACAGCCTGTGAGAAGTCAATTTTCCCCCCTGTAAAGTGGAGTCCCTCGACACCTCCCTGCCTGTACCTGTAGCACAGAGGCTAGAAAGCTTCACGACCCCACACCTGGCCAGCACCCCCATGCCCTGCTCTGGAGCAGAGTGCCATGCAGGCCACACGCCACCAGTGGAGGTTTCCCTTTTGCGGGAAACAAGAGGGACGACAGTGCAGGTGAGAGAAGAGGGACCCCAAGTGCAGGCGGGGAGGGCCGGCAGGCAGGAGGGAGCAGGAGGCTGGCAGGGAAGCCGAGGCAGCCCCTGGGCGGGAGGAGAAGCCACAGGGCAAAGGGGCTGATGCTCGCTCCGAGATGCAGCTGCCCCACGCCGCGTCTTCTTTCCTCGACGGTAAAGGCCGCTCCTGCTGCTGCCCCCCCGCGCCCCGAGGGCGGCAGGCTGAGCCAGCTCCTTCCAGGAGCCAGGAGCCCCTCCGAGCCCGGCTCCCGGCAGCTCGCCACGTACCGGGGTTCAGAGCTGGGCGCCTGCCCCGCAGCCCCGGGCGGCGCCCCTCGGGAGCGCTTCGGAGGGGCCGGCACAGCGCGGGCCCAGCCGCATCCCGCCGAGAGAGCGGCCCGGGGGAGCCGGGGCCCAGCCCAGCGGGGCCGGGCCGCCGCAGCCCCAGCAGCGCCCGCGAGAGGGCGCCGCTCCCCCGCGGCAGCTCCCCCCACCGCCTCTTCACGTCCGCGTGACCCCGGCTCGGGCGCCGATTGGCCGGCGGCACGCGAGGCGGGGCGGGGCGGAGCGAGGCGGGGCGCGGCGCGGCGCGTTAGTTCCGGGCGGGCGGCGCGCGATGCTGGCGGCGGCGGGTGGCTCCGGCCCCGGCGGGGCGGGTGGCTCCGGGCCGGGCCTCGGCGGCGACGGGGACTTCCTGTCGCGGTACCGGCTGGTGTCGGCCAAGCTGCGGCGGCGGTTCCTGCGGAAGCCGAACGTGGCGGAGGCGGCGGAGCAGTTCGCGGCGCTGGCGCGGGAGCTGCGCGCCCAGGAGAGCCTGCCCTACGCGGCCTGGTGCCAGCTGGCCGTGGCGCGCTGCGCCCAGAGCCTCTTCCACGGGCCCGCCGAGGCGGCCGCCCTGGCCGAGGCGGCGCGGCTCTTCCTGCGCCAGGAGCGGGACCTGCGGCAGCGCCTGGGGCTGCGCGGTGGCTTCGGCGAGCACGTGGCGGCGGCGCAGAGCTGCGGCGCCTTCGCCGCCCGCCTGCACCTGGAGCGGGGGCAGCCGGCGCCGGCGGCCGGGCTGTGCCTGGAGCTGGCGGCGGCGCTGCGCGACACGGGCCGGCCCGCCCGCGCCGCCGCGCACCTGCAGCGGGCGGCCGAGCTGCTGGCGGCGGCGCGGCTGCCGCTGGAGGCGCTGCGGTGCCTGGCCGAGCGCGCCTCCTGCCTGCTGCTGGGCCGCGACTACGCCGGCGCGCTGGCGGCGCTGACGCGGGCGCAGGCGCTGGCCGGGGCCGGGCTGGGCGCTGGCGGCGGCGGGGGCGCGCCCGGCGGCGCCTTCCTGGACGTGCTGGCGCGCTGCGAGGTGTCGCGGGTGCTGCTGCTGCTGCTGCTGCAGCCGCCGCCCGCCAAGCTGCTGCCCGAGCACGCCCGGACGCTGGAGCAGTACTGCTGGGAGGCGGCGGAGGGCGGCGCGGGGCCGGGGCCCGGGGGCGGCCCCGGGGCGGGCGGCGGGCTGCCGCCGGCGGCGAGCTACCTGCCGGCCGAGCTCTTCTTGCTGCTGCAGTCGGCCGTGCTGGCGTGCCAGGAGAAGGACGCGGAGGCGCTGAAGGCCCTGCAGGCCGAGCTCTGGCCGCTGCTGAGCGCCGAGCAGAACCACCTGCTGCACCTGGTGCTGCAGGAGATGCTCAGCCCCGCCGGGCAGGGGCTCTGAGCGCCGGCGTGGGCGGGCCGTGCCGTGCCGGGCTCCCGCAGGGCGGCGGGGCCGGGCTCGGGCTCGTGCTCGTGGCTTGAGCCGCGCTCTGTGCCGGCGTGTCCGTTCCTTCGCTATTTATTTTTAACGTGGACTCTGTAACGGAAGCAAGGAGTAACCAGCGAGCGAACGTGTTCTTCGTCTGCTCGCTTACCTTGTGTCGCAGTAAAGTACTGGCTGTACGCGTTGAAAGTTGTCGTGCTTGAAAAAGCGTAATCCCAAAGCGGAAGGGCCGACTCAAGGCTGTGCCTTCAAGAACTGGCTGCACCCTGCAGGCAGGAAAACTTGCTCGGAGGGTATCGCCCGGGGTACGGGTGCTGGAGGGCTCGCACATCTGTAGGAATCAAACGTTGCTGGAGTTGTTTCTTAAAAACAACACGTTGAAATGAGATGATTCCCCCCTCTTCCCCCTCCTGAAAACAAAAGGCGCTGCAGCCAGCACGAGGCCCCGCGTTTGGCCCTCGTGGTGGATTGGAAGGAGTTGGTCACTGGCCTGCAAGCGGTTGCCTGGGGACCGGTGGTGGTGGCAGCCTGACTCCATCTGCCGTAGAACAGCAGTGACCTAGAGAACTGAGCCTGCAAAATGGCAAACCTACTACAGCTGGGGGTCGTGAGGAACCAAAGCAGTGGTGGAGGTGGAGAAGGGCGAGTTCTTTTAGAAGGGCCTGTTTGCTCAGTTCTCTTCAGCTGCTGTTCCTGTTTGCTGGCGGGTGCTTGTGCCTCTTGCTTTCTGCTTCTTGGGGCCTTTTCCAGTATTTAGGTGAAGAAGGCGAGCCTTCAGATCGGAAAAGAAACGAACCCGCTGTCTTTGGCGCACCCAGCCGTTGCCTACAGGCCTAGCCAAACTTCTGCGGTGTTAAGATGCAGTCTCAAGGAAGGGGTGCCTCATTCTGGAATCCAGAGGCGCCCTGGTGGTCCCCCAGTAATTGGGCGTGTTGTGTAAATAAAGAGCAATTCTAGTGCCCCCAGGTAATGGTGAATGAAACAAAGGCTTGCAGCAGATGCTCCCAGAGACCCCCGCAGGAGGCTGAGGCTTTGTGAGAGGGAGCAATGCCCTTTGCACACCTGGGAGAGGAGACCAAGGTAACTCTGGTATGGGAAGAGGTAATTCCGGTGTGACAGCGGTATGACACGTGCTTCTGACTTTAATCCGTGGGTCTAGAGACGGCAGGTTTTTCAGATGCTTTTCCAGTGTTTGTTTTTCAGCTGTTTCTCAGGTTCCACACTTAAATAGCTGGGAACTTGCAGTCTTCCTAGCCGAAATGCAAACATTCATCCCCCCAGTCTGTAAGAAGAGTTAATTACCACAAAGCTTTTTTTGCCTAGGTAAAATGATAGTTGAGAAAGGCTTAGTTCAGGCCTTGATGTTACTTCATAGTTCAGTTAGCTATGGATGTGCCATGCCACGAAGCAAAAATAAAAAGTACTTATGGCCCTCTCCTTTTCAGTGAAAATAGGTGGAGCTGAGTAACTAGACTGTCACGTGGTGGTTGTCCACAAGAAGCGACTGTTCTGCTCTGGCTGTTTGGAGGCTAGAGCGATGGCTGCGTGGAGTTAATTCCCAGACAAGGGATGCCTCTCGGGTTACCTGAAATCGGACTACTTGAAAACTGCATACAGACCACTTCTGGTCTCTGTCGAGAGCCTTCCTCGAGGCCCCGGGTCTGAGAGCGCCCGTACCCACAATGACGGCACCGGTGCCGGCAGAACCGAGCAGCCGAGCTCCGTTGCAGGGCCTGGTCCGGCAGCGGAGCCCGGGAGAGGCCGCGGGGTCTGTGCGGGGGCCGTCCCGGGGGAGCTCCCCTCTGCCGCGGTCCCGGGAGCGACAGGGCCGCTCTTCTGTGGGATTCTGCGGGACCGGTAAACCCCGGGAGAGGGCGGATCGGAGCCTGATGGCAGCCGCTGTTGCTCTCTGCTGCCGGCGCCCGACCGGCAGGGACCGTCTGGGGTGAGCTGCGGTGATACCGACGGGTGCGGGCGTAAGCGGGAGCCCCGGCCGCGCTGCGCGGGGCGGTGCCGCCCTCCGCGGCCTTCCCCCGGGGAGAGGCGCTGCCGGCTGCCTGGGCGCTGCCCGGGCGCCCTGCAGGTTTGGGAGTAGTGGTTTGGGATGTTAGGAACGTCCCTTGCCAAGCTCTAGGGCTGGCAGCTGCAGCAATAGTAGTTGGCAGACGCTTAGCTGTGCCTGGGCCCTGTGTCCCCTCTAGCAACAGCCTCTTAGATGGAGATGAACAAGCTACCGGATTTGTATTGGGGGTACAAAAGCATCTACAAGAAAACAGGGCAGAGGCCCGATGTTTTCAACTGGTGCCGGCAGGAACATAAGTACGTGAGACCCGGTCTGGGGATGCGGTACCGATAAAAGTCCACTCTCGCAACACAAGGTTGGACCCTGAACGGGAGGGTCTGCGTGCTGCAGTGGCAACTCCTCACTTCGCTGCACGGGTTGCAGGCAGGGCTAACGGGATTCCACCCTCCGCACTACGGGCTGCTGCTCACCCAGCCCCGGCTGCCCGAGGCCGCTCGGCCGCGGCCGAGGGGGGGGAGCCCAGTGTCGGCTGCCTGCTGCCTCCAGCGCCGCCCGGCAGCTGCGGGCACGGTGAGCGCGCACGCGCTGGCTCAGAGCGGCCGCGCGGCGGCGGGAGTGGGCGGGGCCGGGGGCGGGGCGGCCTCGTCCCGCGCAGCGCGGGGAGCGGTCACGTGCTGGCGCGGCGCTCGTCGGGAAGGGGCGGCCCTTCCGGTCACTGCGCGGCGGCGGCGGCACCACGCGGCGCGGCCATGGCGGACGGGGACGGTGCGCAGCGGCGGGAACCGCCGGGGGGAGCCTGGCTCCGCCGGGCGCGGTGTGCATAGGCGAGGGGGGGGCTCGGGGAGCCCCGGCGGGGAGGCGTCCGCGCGTGGCTCGGGGCCGCCGCGGTACCACGTGGGGGAGGGCCGGCGGCGGCGGGCCCGCCCCGGAGGGGTTCGGGGCTGCGGGCGCCCTCCCTGGCCCGCCCCGCTCCCGGCGCAGTGGGGCCGGCAGGGTTCGGCAGGGACGCTCATCGTGTCGCTCCCGCAGGTTCCAGCGTGAAGAAGCGGCGGAAGAAGGAGAAGCGGGTGCTTCCCGACGAGGACGTAGCGGTGAGTGCGGGGCGGGGGCTGCCCGGGGCCGGCCTCGGGCTGCCCGGGGGCTTCCCCAGCTCGGTCCCTGGCGGAGGTGGGGCCCGGCGGTGGGGCTGGGGGCAGCGGCGCCGCGCAGCGAGCCCGACGGGCCTCCGCCCCCGCCGCCAGCGCGGGGAGCTCGGCCGCTCCCCGGCAGTGGCCGCGCTGCTTGGCGGGCGCGCAGCCGGTTCAGGGGCCGCGTGGCAGCGGGCGGGAGCGCGGGCCGCTGGGTTCCCTTCTCTGATCTCGGTAACTTCATCCGCCCTCAGGACATTCAGCACACGGAGGAGTTTTTCATCAAGCCCGAGTCCCGGATCGCCCAGCTGGACACGTCTCAGTGGCCCTTGCTGCTGAAGGTAGAGCGGGCTGTGGGCAGCCTCGTGGCCACGAGACGTCCCTGCTCCTTCTTCTGTCTTCTCTCAGTGGAGGCCTGTGGGGATGCACAGCTCCTTCTCTGTGTAACCCTCCTGCTGAGAAACAGCATGCCTGACACTAAAAGCAGAGGCAAACCCTCTGCATACAGAAATCACGTTATAAATTTTGTCTAGCAGTGTAATTTGCATGCCTGCTTTCTAAGTTTAGCATCTCCTGTAGAGACCCCACCAGATTTCTTCAGCTATTTATTTCGGCCTGTGGTCTGTGTAGACTTCTGAGTTGCTTGTGCGGAGTTTCTGGGGCACACTGGATTTATCCTGCATTGTGAAGGCTGGTATTTTGCTACTTTCCCATCTCTTTCAGTGCAGGACTTTTATTTCTTTCTGTTTCTGTAAAATGTGGTTGTGGTTTCGTTGTTGGGTCGTTTTCATTTTGGAAGAGACCCTTTCACTTAAATGCACAAATCAGATGTTGTGTAACTGGGGAGATGTTTTGGGGCAAAGCAACGCTGAAACCAGAGTAAGCTCAAGAACATTTGTAACTTTTGCTTGGATTTTGCAGAACTTTGACAAGTTAAATGTGATGACAGCACACTACACACCTCTTTCTTCTGGTGCTAATCCCCTGAAGAGAGAGATTTCTGATTATGTCAGGTGAGTGCGATAAGGGCCAGAGTGGTTTATTTTTCTTTCACAGTTAATATCTCCAAAACATTTTCTGTTCTGGATTCCCCTTTTACCTTTCTGCTTGACTCAGTACCTTGCTACCAACTAGTGAATGTTTAAATAGGACGTGCTGGTCACTTCCTGTGAAGTTGGCTTTGTTCTGGGGTTGTACTGGTCTGTGGACAAACATGCAAACACTTGAGGAATTCTCTGGGGTCTTATGGAAAGTCCTTCGGCCTGCTAGGCTTTGAGACTGCTTGGGGTTTGTTTGTAGGATTTGGTTTAAGTGCAGAGTAGTGATGAGCAGTCTGGGGAGAAGAGAATTCTTTGACAGTGGAATACATCACCTGCTGTGTGCAGAGCAGCTCAATGTGTGCTCACTGAGAGCATCTGCGAGGCTCATTGCTTATTTGGCTGTATACATTTCTTTGCAGCCATGACAAATATTGTCAAAGTTTTTGCGCTCTTGCTCTGTTTGCCCTGATGCTTAGCTCCTGCTCTCTGTGATCTTGCACTATAGGTCTGGCTTTATTAACCTCGACAAACCTTCCAATCCATCTTCCCACGAGGTGGTTGCATGGATCCGACGCATCCTTCGAGTAGAGAAGACTGGACACAGTGGCACTCTGGATCCTAAGGTGACTGGGTGCCTCATTGTGTGCATTGAGAGGGCAACACGACTGGTCAAATCTCAGCAGAGCGCAGGTATGTTTATTGCCTGGGACCATTTACAGTGTAAGTGACTGGGGAGGTGTGGAGTTCTTTTGGAGATGAAATGGAGATTTCCAGTCTTTGAAAGGGCTACCCTTGATCTTCAGTGCTTTGAGCTTAAAGGTTGCTTATCCTTCTCACTCCAAGCCAGTCAGGGTGCATCCATGCTGTCACAAAATATTTTTTTTTTTAATGCTTCTCTGGGGCTTGTGCTGTTTTAAGTCAGTGAGAACACTTCTAACAGACTGGTTTCATGTACTAACTGAACTTAGGGCCTCAGTCTCTACCAGTCCAGTGAAATAAAACTTGGTGAAGAAATAAATGTAGCTTAGATTTATTTTGTTGGAAGAGTAATCGACTCCATAATAAACTGCGCACTTCCTAGGAGAGGTGGTTGTGAAAATTTCAGGGCTCTGTGGATGTGTGGCTGTGAAGCAATGTGAACCTTGAGGTCAACATTAAATGTAAGTGGCCACTCCTGACTGCTCTTGTCGTTCTTTCAGGCAAAGAGTATGTGGGAATTGTTCGGCTGCACAATGCAATTGAAAGTGAGGCTCAGCTTGCCAGGGTAAGTCTCGGCATGCTCTTAGCCATGCTGGCACTTTACATGCAAAGTGTTCAGCATTGGTGGGAGATGAGAGGGTAGGTGTGGAGCTCAGGTGCACTCTGTGTGTGAGGTGGTGATGAAGTTTATCCATTCTCTGAGTGCAGTGGTGCTGCCCTCCTGCAGCACCCCGATTCCTGTTCTAGGGTCTGGGTGCTGTGCAGCCTCCAGAGACCCTCCAGTCTCCCAGTGTCCTACTGGGGGCTGCTGTGGTGTGTGGCTGGCTGCCTGCAGGAGTGAAGTGGTGCTGGCAGGGTTGGAGCCCCTCTTTGGGGGACTCCATCCCCACTGAGACGAGGGATGATGTCTGATCACATGCTGCCACCTGATAAAAAAGCCCAGCTGTGCTCACTGGCAGCTGGGGTAGCATTCTGACCACATCACTGGTTCAGATCGGCTTTATTAAATATGACATCGCCAAATTATGAACCTTGTGGTTTCTTATTCATGGAAGTGGTGGTAGTTGCTGGAGACCCCAAGGTGCTCCTACGTTAGGGTACAGGTGTGAGCTGTTACTTCTTCTGCTTCTACCCTCAGGCAATAGAAACTCTGACAGGCGCACTGTTTCAGCGACCACCCCTCATTGCTGCTGTCAAACGACAACTGAGGGTCAGAACCATCTATGAGAGCAAGCTGGTGGAGTATGATCCTGAGAGAAGATTAGGTAAAACAAGGCTTTCCTGCCTTCTTCCTATTAAGCTGACAGCTGATAAAATTTCCTGTTAAATGGGCTGCTTCCTATTCCTGGCAGATGTCTTAAGACATAAATCCTCCCCACCATCAAGCAGTAACTGCTTCATACATTGCTTTGGTGTGCTGAGAAGCAAATCCCATTTGTTATTTGTACTGCTGCATCCTTCATTGAAGAGCCAAATGATGTCAATTAGATGGCATTAGCACTCAGTGCAAAGATGACCTTCATCTATCACCCCAGGCTGATGGCTCTGTGAAGGGTTGGATATACAGCTTCTCTCAGAGGGAGCTTCTACATGTGATTTGTTTCCAGATATGTATTTAAATATTCTTCTGTCCTGTCTTGCATTTCAGGTATCTTCTGGGTGAGCTGTGAAGCAGGCACATATATCCGAACGCTCTGTGTTCACCTTGGTTTGCTGCTTGGTGTGGGGGGCCAGATGCAGGAGCTCCGCAGAGTGCGCTCAGGCATCCTGGGAGAGAAGGTAGAGTGGTAGCTCTAACTATAACTAGCACATTTGAAATTGTCAGAATTTCAAGAGTTCCTTGGAGTTTTGCAGTGTTAGGAGAAGGTATAGGTGCATGGTGGCTGGGAGGAGTTTTGTGAATAGCCGGGAAAACATGGGAGCTCTTGGTATAGACAGTCTGCAACCAAAGTGTTGAGTTCAGTTCAGGGTGTGCCCCTGTTCTGATAATTAAGCTTTGGGACAGCAAGTGACTGGGAAGTGCACCATGGTGACTGAAAGTTTGTTTTATGCCACTTGTGTTTCTCAGCCTACAAACCACGCACGTGCCACGAGTTCAGGCGTGTGAGCTGACTGCTTAGCAATCTGTGACCGCTTGGTGTCAGGGCACAACGCAGGGAGCGTGCTTTATCGAAATGAGCCTGGGAGATGCAGCCTTGTGTGATCTTTAACACTTGTACAGTCTTTTCAGTCTGGTCATAGCTGGATCTTGCTGCTGGTCCAAACTCCTGAAATTATTTGAATTAATTTAAACTGAAATAAATTAACTGAATTAATTTCTTTCCTTGCAAAGCAGGAGTATCAGAGTGCAAGTGCTTCCCCACCCATCTGTGCTCTTACCACAGCTGTAATCATTGGCAGTCATTTCTGAATTCCAGGTGTTGGGTGCTTACAGCTCCTTCAAGAATTTATTCCGTGTCACAGATTGAAAAGCTGGCTAATTTAGACTTCTACTCGTTAATCTTTGTCTAGAATTCCCAGGTATTTATTTAAGTTTGGTCACATTTCAAAGTTTCATGTGGACAGACCTTATACACTTGGATCTAGTGAATATTATTGAATATCTTATCTGAGATTAGGAAGGTTGAAGTCTGTGGTAGCACAAGTCAGGCTGACCTCAATCTGTTGATGGAAAGTATTCTTGCCTCTTCTAGGTTGCTTTTTTGATGCTTTTGAGTTGGGCATCTTTTTTTCACTTCCTTTCAGCACACTATTTGCTGTTGGACTTCAGCTGTTTTCTTGTGTGTGTTTTGAGTTGGTCGCTGGTAGGAGAGTTTAGAGGGGTTGTGTCTTTGCAGGACAACATGGTGACTATGCACGATGTACTGGATGCACAATGGCAGTATGACAACAACAAGGATGACAGCTACCTGCGAAGAGTTATCCTGCCGTTGGAGAAACTGCTGACTTCACACAAGCGGCTAGTCATGAAAGACAGTGCGGTGAGTTCCTGAGATAGTGCCAGTTGACAGCCAGAGACTACAAAGTGTCCACCTAACTTGTGCAGGTAATATAATAAATGGGGGATCAGGATCCATATTGTGTCCAGCGCTGTCCTGATTGTGACCTGTGTAGGACCTAGTATGGGCCACTGCCATCAGCAGTAAGATGCAAGACCCAAAAACTGAGTGGCAGAGAAGCTGCTCTCCTCATTTCAGGAACATGCTGATGGTTGTAGGAGATGTGCATCACATGTTGTTTGCTGTGATTGGTGCTTTGCTTTTCTTGCTTATTCCAAAGCCCCCAAGTTTTATATAGTGGACAATAAGAAATAGATACGTAGGGATGTTATTGCTGGGACAGTAATGGCAATGGGAAGCTAAAATATTACAGGCACTTCTTATGTTGTTTTTATTCTCTAATAGCTTATAAGCCCTCCTTACCTACATTTTCAGGTTAATGCCATTTGCTATGGAGCCAAGATCATGCTGCCTGGTGTCCTGAGGTATGAAGATGGTATTGAGCTTAATCAGGAGATTGTCGTCATCACCACGAAAGGAGAAGCTATCTGCCTAGGTATGAAACTCCTTGTTCTTGTGCCCAGCTAACTGCAGAAATAATAGACTGTGTTCCAGTGAACGCACAACAAATGAGTCCCCATGCGCAAAAGGTTTAAATAGCGCTTCCTGATGGGGACTGTGGGTTAGTAAGGCCCAAGGCAGCTGGTGTTGGGTAGGATGTTAAGAAACAGTGGCTGTGTCAGTCCTTGGCAAGGTGTGAAGAGTTCCTCAGCCTGGTTTCAGCTGCGTGATGCTCAGGTGCACTCTGTGTGTGAGGTGATGACGAAGTTTATCCATTCTCTGAGTGCAGTGGTGCTGCCCTCCTGCAGCACCCCGATTCCTGTTCTAGGGTCTGGGTGCTGTGCAGCCTCCAGAGACCCTCCAGTCTCCCAGTGTCCTACTGGGGGCTGCTGTGGTGTGTGGCTGGCTGCCTGCAGGAGTGAAGTGGTGCTGGCAGGGTTGGAGCCCCTCTTTGGGGGACTCCATCCCCACTGAGACGAGGGATGATGTCTGATCACATGCTGCTACCTGGCACATCACACTTCTGAGCAGGTCAGTGTAAAAGGACTTGAGCAATAGCAGCTTCTGTGAAGTGACTCAAAAGGGTGCTTTGTTCTAACCAGGGTCTTCAAAGAAGCTGTGTAGGTGGCAGGCACTGACAGATGTACAGGCTGTACAGATGGTCTGTCATGGTGCTCAGTGCTGCACAGCCTCATGCTTTGTCCAGACCCATGGGACTGAGAGGCCTTGGAGGTGTAACACAGCCAAGCCCTTCCACCCTGTTGTTTGTACTGCCTGCACTCTGGTCATCCTGGGGACCTGGCAAGAAAAACGTAATTTATTGGTAGGATTAGTCTCCTCTAGTTTGGCTCTGCAAGGTTTTAGGAGCTGACAAAGGAGCAGCACTGCTCCTTTCTATAGTGGCATGGCTCTTTGAGCTGCCTGGAAGTGCTCCAGCAGCTGCTCACAGAGCTCTTCCCCCTCTAGTGGTGGTGTTGGTGCTGCTCTTATTGCGTTGACTGATCGAGAACTAGTCTTCTGCTGTAAGCCGGAAAGGCCTGTGCTTATGGTGTGGTTAATCCATGACTAATGCACTTGCTGTCTTTGAGGAAGGCAGCTCTCTGTGTTAGTCCAGAACTTGCCTTCAGTGAGGTTTTTGGGTGAAATGGCACTGGTGGGCATTGTTGCTCCTCTTTATGCTGACAGAGGAAGAACAGGCTAAACACAGCAGGTTCCTGTGGTGCTATCACAATTCTGCTGTTAAAGAGTTAATGAACATTCTGCCTGCTTCTGCAGCCATTGCCTTGATGACCACAGCAGTCATTTCTACCTGTGACCATGGCATTGTGGCAAAGATCAAGAGAGTGATCATGGAGAGAGACACGTATCCCCGCAAATGGGGTCTCGGTCCCAAGGTGAGTGACATGGGGGTGCGGTCAGTCCCAGGGCAGTGGTGGGAGCCCAGCTGTTGGCATGTGGGACGCTGGGCCCCTTGGGCAGAGCTGCGCCTGTGTCTTCTCCAGGCCATTGGTGTAATTGTGCTGTGCTCTTCTGGAGCCATGATGGTAGTGCTTCCCAGTGCCGGGGCCATGCCAGCCCAGTGCCACTGGGAGCGAGGCTTTCTTCCCCCCCCCCCCCCCCCCCCAACAGAGCCTGGGCAGCTCTACCCAAGGCCCAGCTGGGGCTGCCGCTGGTGCCCAGGTGTGGGCTCCTCAGGTCTGTGCAGCACCAGCCCTCCTCTGGTAAAGAGCCAAATGATGTGAAGTGGATGGCATTAGCGCTCTGCAAAGATGACCTTCATCTATCACCCTATACTGATGGCTCTGGAGGGGCTGGGGAAGCAGCTGCTTTTCCTTCTGGTGCTATTGCAACAGTGCCAAAATGCAAACTGTGTTGAGACACTAAATTGTGCCTGAAGGACGACAGGAGCAGTGGGAACACCTGTTGTTGCGTTCCTCTCCTGTCTCAAGCATGTGGTAGTCATGGAAAGCAGCAGGTCAGCAATGCTAGCTTAACTGCAGCCAGACTGGCATTTCACTGGGGCAAGTGATGCAGATCGGACTTACAACTCGGTGCCAAGTTGCTGTGGCTTATTTCATTCCTGTGGTTCAGGTGAAATGTAGAAAGCTGTGGGGATGCATGCACATCTGTCTTGCAGCAAATGTGAGGTAATGTGGGCCAGTTCAGGCATCTTGGAGTCTTTAGCAAAGCCTTGCATTTGCAGCTGGAGTGGTTCAGCTGAAATGCGGCAGGTCATTAAGCTGGAGAAACCGAGTCAAAGATCTGAGCTCCATGATGTGCAGAGTCATCTTATTTTGCTGCTGTTAGTTCTCCCACAAATTACTCCTTATTTACTGATGAAGATGCCTCTTGTCTGAGACTTGTAGGCTGCTGTGCAGGGGATGTTTTGTGTGATTTCTTAGAAGATCCTTGGAGAAGTGTTAAATCAGTAACACTGTAGTTGTTGGCTTGGCTTCTTCATGGATTACCTCCTCTTAGGCCGAGTGGCTGAAGCCCTGGGGAGGATTTCTCCTCCCTGGAGCTGCGGTCTGACTTGTTGCATGTTCTCAGGCCAGTCAAAAGAAGATGATGATCCAGAAGGGTCTGTTGGACAAGCATGGAAAGCCCAACGAGAGCACACCGGATTCCTGGAAGAAGGAGTATGTGGATTACAGGTGGGTGCAGGGTGTGTGGCTCCCGCATGGTGGGCAGAGGGGAGCCCTGTGCAGTGAGGGCTGGCCTGGGTGCTGCCGTTTGTGCTTAGGCCTGACCTAAGGCTGTCGGCTGTCCGGACCCGTGGGTTGCGGTGGCATTTCTTGCAGTCCCAGGGAATGTGTTGCTTGTGGGCAGTGCCAGAGGGAAAGGCCCTGAGCAGACAGTTATCCCTTTCTAGCCTGTGTTTGTGGTTTTAGAGGGAGTCAGTCTGCTAAATTAAATGGGGGAGGCCTTGCTGTTGCCCAGCCTAGCTGGCCCGGGTGCAGGCTGCAGGTCTTCCCCACACCAGCCTCCCCACCCAGCACCTGGCACGGGCTATGGAGCCCTTGCGAGGGGGACAGGACTTTGTACTTGTACGGAGCAGCGCATGGCAGCGGCTGTTGTGCTCAGCCTGGGGATCTTCTCTTTCAGGGATGCTTCCAAGAAAGAGGCAGCTGCTGTTCCGCAAGCTGTTTCAGAGCTGGAGAGGGCTCCAAAAGTGAGTATTGTTAGTGTTCTCTGGCTGTAAGGTTGTTTGGGCCCTGATGAAGAGTGGATATGTGCCTGTTCCTTTAGGCAGTTGGTACCAGGTGCTGGACTGTGTGCTGCTTTGGTTGGTTGTTTTACAGGGGAAGGTGTTTCATATTCTGGGAGCCTAGTGCCCCAACATGTGTTGTGGTTGTGTGGCCCACGAGCTAGCTGTAGGGTGACCTGTTTAGGCCTTGTTCCTAGGTGTTTGTCTCTGGGACGTTGTATTTTGGGTGCGAGTCCTGCAGTACAGTGTGAGAATGAGGAGCTCTGACTTGTGGTGTATGAGCTGCGGCATCCAAGGAAATATGTTCTATGGAGCCACAATGGAGCTTTGTTGTGCCAGAGAACCTTTCTGGAGACTACAGACAGTTGCAGAAATCTCCATGCAAGAGTTGCATCTAAAGTTCCTTAAGTCAGGGCTTGTGCTGTGATCTAAGGATCTAAGTCAGGGCTTGTGTGTGCACTTGTAAAGGTGCAGCAGTGTTTCAAACTCTGGAGCATTTGGGGTACAGGAAACACTGAGAAACAAGGGGTGCAATTCTGGCAGAAGCAAATCCTAGACAGTGTATGCTGGAGGGGACCACTGGCAGTCTGTAGCTCATCCTCCCGCTCAAAGCATTGTTAACTGTGAAGTTTGATTGAATCAGACAGAATAGTTGCAATGGGCTTGCAGACAGTTTTCCCATCACTTGAGCTTCTTTGGAAGATGGCGTGTCTGACAACGTGTTCCTCTAACAGAGGAAGCGAGAGTCAGAGAGTGAAAGTGAGGAGGCTGTGACCCCACCATCCCCTGCCTCCCCACCACCAGAGGAGCTGAGCAAGAAGGAAAAGAAAAAGAAAAAGAAAGAGAAGAAGGCCAAAGAGGCATCTGAGAGTGCAGAAGAGCAAATAGAAGTGGTATGTAACTGGGTCCTGCCATGGTACAGTCCAATTATGGGAGAGATGGGAGGGATTGTCTCTCCTTAATACCTCCAGGATAAACACATCAGCATCCTGCTGTGCATGTCCCCAAAGTGCCAGGCTCTCTACAGGCAGAGAAAGATGTCTGGATAGGTGCATTTGTAAACTGAACTGTTGGGGGTGGTGGGAGATAGGACAGGTGAGGCTTGTGGGGGTGGATCTGCAGTGGATGGGGTGAGCAGCCATCTGTGCCCCGTGGCCGTTGGTGGGTACGTGTTCCTGCCAGGCCACCTCTGTGCTCTGGTGTCCTGTAACAGGCCCTGGTGGGAGGATGGTGCCCAGTATGGTGCTGGCATTCAGTCTGTGCTTGAGTGCTTGTCTGGTGGCGAGGGAGGATTGCGGCCATGAGGAGCCTGCACTGCATCCGGAGTGGGGTGGTTCTTCCTGAAATGAGCAGTGGGGGATTCCTTTCTGATTTCTTCCTGACCTCTTCAACCTCTTCACAGACCAGTGAGACCAGCACCAAGAAGAAAAAGAAGAAGAAGAAACAAAAGGAGGTAGAAGAGAGCTCGGAGTAAGCGACTAGATGTGTCCAAAGCAGGCGACCTCGTCGGTAGGGAGGGAGGAGTCTGAGGCCTTGAGAAAAAGAGGACTGGCTGCGTGGCAGAGGGGCCAGCAAATTCCAAGTTCCTTTTCTGCTGTGTATACGAGGGAGCGGGTGTGTTTGCCCAGGATACACCCTGCTCAAGTACCCCTCCTCATCCTGTTTTAAGGGTTGCCAGAGGAGCGGGGTGCCCAACTGCCCCTGCACTGGATTGCTCCCTAAAGTTGAACACCGTGATGCCAATAGAAGTGGTATCTTCAGGGAAGCTGTAGCTCCTGGCTCTTACCTGCTGTTTCTGTTTTCACCTTGAAAAGGAAGGAATAATGGTTCTCCCCGCTCTTGTCCTGCCTCTTTCTTCCTTTTCTTCCAAGGTTGGAGCTGTTACCTGACAGTCACAGAATGTGTTGATGTCTGGAGGACTGGCTTTGTCACAGCCCATCTGAATGGGTTTGGATGGGGACAGTCGAATTGGTTATTTGAAGGGCTCTGGTTTGTTTTAACCTGGCCACCAGCTAGATGAGATCAAATAGTCCACCCAGATATTCTTCAGTACTTTTTTTTTTTATCATAAAAGGATTAAAACATTACATTAATGCTTTTTTGCTTTATAGTGCAGGGACCTGCTTGTTAGTTGTTGGCTGATCCCCAGACCCAGTGCCCCAGTGGCCTCGTCAGTACCTCTTGCTGGCTCTTTGCTCTTCTCTATCCAGTTGTTAGAATGGGACTGCAGCGCTTTCAGTTGCCTTCCCTGGTTTTGATATCTAATATGCTCTGAAGGCTAGACCTGGGGATGTTGCTGGGGAGCGGAAGTGACCAGAGGGTGGCTGGCCAGTATGCTTTTTTAAAGGGCTGTTGCAACCTGAGTCCTCGTGAGGAAAAGGTTGGCCAGAGGCAGCTCTGCAAGTGGCACTGGGTGTGGGGCTTGAGTGGTTTCAGAAAGACTTGTCCTAATTTCCTTATCTGGGGTGGCTTGCTGGGGGCAGGAGGTCTCTCTGTCACAGGGGTAGTGCTGAGCCAGGATATTAACCCCTTTTAATGGGGAAGGATCCAGGCTGCTTTGTTCTGAGCTTCATCCCTGCAGAGATTCTGTAAATGTCTGTCTTAGCCTCGTGCATTGCTTTTTTCTTAACCATCTGACTTTTCTCCCCTCCAATGCTAGAGATACATGCAGGCAGTGGGGCCAGCAGCTGGTGGCTGTCAGAATCTGAGCAGAAAAAGTAGTCCATTTTTATTTACTCTTTTTTACATAAAAATAAAAGCCCTATTTTTGAACAGGTGATTTTCTTGCTCATCTGGCTCCTATAAGAGGTCAGTGGTCTGTTCATGGGGAGGGGAAGCAGCTTAATGCATGTGTGTGCTGCAGCTGGGCAGGTAGATGGCTGCCCCTTCTGCCCAGCCTTAGTGCTGCTCTCCTGAAGCAGCTGCTGGTGCAGAGAAGTGGTCATGTTGACATGGACCATCCCTAGAGGGGCCTTTGTTGCTGGTCAGGACTTCACAGGTGTTTAGGGGCCGCCCTCCGCTTTGGTAAAACCCAATGGGACATGTGCTTGGAAGCTGGGTGTTCTCTTTCCTCCTTTGCTTGTGCTGGAGTGAGCTGCTGGAGAGGCCCGATGGTGGCTGGAGGGACTGTTTGGTCCTGGCCTGCCTAACCTCGAGTGTGTTAGGGTCGGAGAGGTGGGAACAGGCTTCCAGCTGTGAGCAAGTGCTCAGCCTCAGAGGTAAAACACCAGTCACAGCAGTGTTTCAGCACATTTATTGCTGCTCATTGTTTCCCTGCAGTGGATCAGAACGAAGGTCCCTATTGCACATCAACAGATTTTATTTTTGGCATCCCTAAAAAATTGCGCAAGACTTCTTAATCCCCTTCCCCTTTCCCCTAGCTGACTGCTGAACACACAAATGAGATTCTTTCACCTAAATGATGGCTATGGTTTGCCCAGGAGCCATGGTGATGCTTCCCGGACATGGTCATGGTGGGGCTTGTGCATCAGTACACTCCTGCAGAAGAAGGAACCCCTTTGTGTGGGTGGCTTTTATGTTTGCATACAATGTGTGAGACACCCTAAACTCTGGAAGGCATGCCTGGATGATCTTTGTAGAGACACTTTCTACTGCATGCAACATACTTGTGGCTGGATCTAATTTACCCATTGAACTGTCCCTCTGGGGTTTGGTCTGTGGGACTTCCTCAGCTGCTGCCAAGTTTCTCCTGCCAGGCGGAAACAATCCAAGCTGTGCGGTGAGATTTTAAATACAGTGAGTTTTTAGAACTACAGTTGCACAGGGTGAATCAAACTCCAACCTCGGAACACGGGGTGAGGCCTGCCTGGGGGTGGTGTGCTCCATGCCACTTCCGTCAAATCCATGCTCGCCCTTTTCTGCTCTTCCCCATTTGTGAGGGGAAACCCTTGGATGTAGGAGCTCTGGTGTGGTCTGTGTGAAGCCTCCTAAGCTGTGGGCTTCCTTGACGCCTCGCAGACACCAGCCAGGCTTTTCAGGTGTTTGTGGCGCAGTGTGCACTCCTGCGATGGCAGGGGACATCTGCCTGGAAAGCCCCTGCTCTACCACTTCCCTTGGGACTGATGCTGAGAAGATCGGCCAGGTGCTACAGCAGGACTGTGCTTTTCCTTGCCCTGTGAGGCGGGGAGTTGTGCTCTGAACTAACAGAATGTCCTGGGCTCTGCTGTAGCCACTAACTTCTCACTGCATTGCAGTGCCCCGGGAGGCAGCTGTCCCCTGGGCAGCCCCTGTCCTGTGTTCCCCTGGGAGAGGACATCCAGAGACCCTGCGTGTGTGTGTGTGTCAACCAATTGAGACCATGTCCGTGGAGCAGCAGAGGAAGGGAGTTGTGCTGGGCTGTGTGTGGATCAGGGGAAGCTGAGGAGTAGGTTTCTCCCCATGGCTGCAGGATGGTTGATGGGAAGCAGCTGGGCTCAGATGCCCCCTCAGTAGACCCAGGAGACAGGCACCCACTGTGGAGAGCTGCAGGCCTGCTCAAAGGCCTCCTGCAGCAGCTGGAGGCTTTCTTCCACCCCGTTGTTGACCAGTGAGAGGTCAAAGTAGTGTGCATATCGGCTCCGGATACTCTCTGAATCCTTCCGGAGCTGCTGCAAAGCCTCTGACTGCAAGAAATGGGAGAGAGTGCTCAGGAGGCTGGGGAGGAGGGGAATTTCACAGCCCACCCCAACAGGGAAACTCCCTCCCACCACCAAAACAACTCAAGTGGTTGCTAAGTATCAGAGCATCCCTGCAGCTTGTCTGACAAGCTGGGAGCTGTTGTGCGATCTCTGGGAGTGCACGTCTGGGGGTTTTGCTGGACTTTTATGCAATGCTGGGAGCATCAGGTTACCTGCTAGAGTGAGGCTAGACCTGCTTGGTCTTGTATTCTTTAAAATGCTTTGTGGCAGCTCCCTGGGAGGAGAAAGTTCACCAAGCAGCAGGCTGCTCATTGCTACGCTATGCAGTGTAGCCAGCTCAAGGCCTAAGGCTGGTTTCCAGGTAGGATCCCTGCAGGATGGTCCCTTCCCACTGGCTTTTGACCAGAACAGCGCTGGCTGGCAGAGCTGTACCAGCCTTCCTCTACTGGTTTTGGCTGGGATAGAGTTAAATTTCTTCATCGTAAAAACAAAGCTGCCTGCCTGCTCCTGCCTGTGTGGCTAGTGGGCACAGCTCCCCAGCTAGCAGGGGCACCCCAGGAGCGTGTCCCTGCGGGCACCTGTGCCCTTAACAGCAAAGTCCAGACCGATTTCCACAGATCTCCCTAATGGATCTTGAAACGCAGGCGGCTCCCTGCTTCTGTCCCTGGGGGGGAGCATGAGCTTGGGGTGCTGTGCTCACTGCAGCTCTGCTGTGTGTTGCCAGGCAGTTCTTGGGGGTGGAGAGGGGAGAGCAATAAGCAGTTTGCCTGGGTCATGTGAGCTCTGCTGGGTGACATCTTGGCTCTGCTGCATCCCTTCTAGTAAGCAGTTACCTGAGCTGCAGCAGCTAGCTATATATAGTACCTGCACCAGCGGGGCGGGCCCTGCCCACTGCGTCAGGAATTAATTCCCCTGCCTGGAGGCAGCGGTGGGTGATGGGGTATGGAGGTAGGGGTAACAGGCTGCCTAACTGCCCTTTCTGCCCTGACGCTTGCCCCCAGCTTGCCGCATCTGGCTTTACAATCCTCTGCAGGTTAATGTGCCTCTAAATGCCCATGCAGTGCTTGCTCTGAAGGCTGCATAAATGTCCTACCTGCAAGCTATCTGTATCTTTAAGCTTTACAACCCCCAAGTTAATAGGTTGGGAGAGGTGGCCTTGGCTGGCCCCGAGTCCAGGAGGAGCACAGCTCTGTGTTTCCCTGTTCTGCTATCACTTCCCATCTCCCTGCAGAGGTTAGCGCTCGGGGGAGCTGGTCCAGGCTGCAGCAGGGCAGAGCAGGCAGCACTGCTCCCTTCGTCAGGGGCTTCCCAGGAAATGGCAGCATGTGGCTGCCAGCCTAGCAATGCTTGGCACTGCATGAGTTAACTGCAGTATCAGTGCTGCTTTCATCCTCATTTTGGAGAGATGAGCATCTTAATGAGGCAAAGAATGAAAGGAAGAGCTGTTTGTGTGTCCCATTTGCATAGCTGATGGCAGGGTAAATGTTCCTGGTCTGCAGCACTACTGCAGCTGGAGATGGCCCTGGGTGCTGGGCTGTGTGCCCCACTACATGTTAGTGACTGATTACGCTGCAGGGATGATGGTTGCTGGGGGTTGTCAATCTGGGAGAGAGTCTATGGCTGCAGGAATTGCCAATTGTTGTTTCTCAGGTCTGGGCTGAGGAAGTTGCCCTACTCTCCTGGACCACAAAGACGAATGCAGATGGGAAGAAGCTGATGCGGAGCAGGAAGAGAGCCCCAGGCTGCTGCAGCAGGCCCCCCGCCCCCCCCCCCCCCCCCCCCGCTGTGGGCAGGCAAGCCCAGCCAGAGAGGGACTCTGCCTTGGCGCCCTGCCACCCACCTGCTCTGCCTTGTCTGTTGGGGCAATGAAGACTATGAACGGGGAGAGCTCGGCCGTGCGGACGATCTTCAGGGTCTGTGGAGAGAGGGGTGTAGTTACCAGAGTGTGGCCATTCCTCAGCGTGGGAGCTGTCCCCCACTACCCCATGCTGCCCCCCAGCCAGGGTTTGATGGTGCCGGTGATGCAGTGGTGGGCTAAAGGGGCCACCCCTTGCCTGGGGCCATAGGCTCTCTAGGTGGATTCCTGAGGCTGGGGGTAGTCAGGTGATGTGGGGGCAGCTGGGTGAAGCTGGAGCAGGGGTCCCAGCATGGCTTCCCCTGCACCTCATGGGGGAGGATGTAAGGGCATCCCCAGCCCTGCTCTGGGCTGGCTACTGGACACAAATGCCACTTTGCAAAGCAGCACCCCCATGCTTGGTGTTGGAGAGGGCAAAGGGTCCCTGTGTGGGGCCTGTGCTGGCCCTGCACCCCCACTGCCACGGCAGCCTGGCCCTGCTGTCACAGCCAGGTGCATGTTGTGATGGGGAATACCCTCACTGCACCCATGTCTTGGGAATGGAAATGCCACCCCAGCACTCCCTGGCTTTTTCCTTTGGGAAGAGTGGGTGGGCAGTGCAGCAGGGAAGACAGGGACATTCACAGCCAGCACACGGTTAGTTCAACCTGTGGCAGCCCCAGCCTGCCCACCCCTTCCCCTGCTCCCTACCTGGGGCTCAATGTCCAAAATAGCGACTTTGTCCTGCTGGTGGATCTTGTGCACTGTTTCAAACTTGGTGCCAAACATGTTTCCCTGGTAGCTTCCAAACTCCAGGAACTCATTGGCTGAGATGTCCCGGGTCATTTCCTCGGTGGAGACAAAGTAGTAGTCCTTCCCATCCACCTCATTCTTCTTCTGGGGGCGTGTGGTGTCTGGGAAGGGAGGGAGATGGTGAGCACTAGCCCCCAGAAGGACTGGGGAACAGAGTGGAGTGGGCAGCCTCTGCTCTGCGTGACCTGGGCGTCTTGCTTTCCCTTTCTGAGCATGGGGCTAGGGCATGGAGGACCTGTGTACCTCAAGACTAGGCTGTACTAATCCCCTTTTAACTCCTTCCTGCTTGGGACAAGTAGGGAACTCAGCCAGCCCGAGGAACTCAGCCACTGGGATGTGAAGAGTGAGGTGTCTCTGCAATGTGGGCGGTAGCAGCCCTGCAGCCATCTGTGGGTAGGTTCAGCCCATGGGACAGCAGGCAGGGAGGCCCTACAGTGCCCTGTGTGGTGGCCTCTGACATCGAGGGCTTGGTAGCACTGGAGGAACATTTTCCCACTTCTAATCTGCTGTCAGAAGGTCCTGGCTCAAGGAGGTGATAGGAAACGTGCCCTGTGCTGCGCACCCTGGCTGGGTACTTACATGGGGGTGGGTACATGAACTTCTCCGGGTTGTTGCTGAGCAGAGCATTCTTGATGTGGCTACGGCCCACGCCGCTGGCCCCTGCAGAGAAGGACGGATGGATGTTGGAGCTGGGCTCAAAGAAGCCTGGCACAAGATACTGGGACCCCTCTGCAGCTCTGGGTCTGAGGAAAGGTGCAGAGATCCTGGGGCCTTGCCCAGGATCTGCTTCCTGAGCTGGTCCGTGGTGTCTACCAGCCCTGGAAGAGGCTCTCCCTGCCTTGGGCACGCTCACCTCCAGTCCCTGCTGGAGGCAGAGGTGGAACCGGTGCCTGCTGAGCAGCCAGCATGGCTCGGCTGCATGGGCTGCCCATGCCCATGGGGTCCACCAACAAGTGCTCAGCACCCGCAGCATGAGAGTGCTTGCTTTGGTGCAGCTGCACAGACCAGCGCTGCTTTTAATAAAAATTATCCATACTTAGGAGCTGGAAACTCCTGAATTAACTCTAACTCAGCATCACAGTGCAGGTGCCAGACCATGCAGAATACTGCATGGAGGAGGTCAGCCTGCTTGGTGACCGCTGCAGGCAGAAAAAATGCTCCCCAGAGCTTAGTAGGTTTTGAAGGGCAGTGCTGCCCCAGCCCCTGTCCAGTCCTAGTTCCCCCGGGACCCACCACAGGCAGCCCCTGTGCTGCAGAAGATGCCTGGGGCAGGACCTACCGATGAGCACCAGAGTCTTCCTCTTGAAGGCAGGCAGCCTCACCACCTCCTCATATGAAACCACATCCAGCTGATCAAAAACTAGGGTGGAGGAAAAACGAGACAGCAAGTGGTCAGAGCCAGGTCCTCAGGCAAAAGGAGGGAGCGATCAGGACTGGGTTGGGAGCTTGTCCCTGTTTGGCTGCTTGGGGAAAAGGGCAGCAGCCTCAGCAGCAAGCAGCATGTGAGGTGTAGACGGGGTGCTGGGGAGCTGGACCAGCAGCTGCCAAAGAAGCCACGGTTGCTCTTGCGCAGTAATTCTGCTCAGGACAGTAGGACCTGGGAGCAGGGTGGGGAGGCAGCAGGATGTTGCAGGGAGCTTGTTGCTGGGGGAGCTTTATTTATCTTGCTGATTTACGGCCTTGTTTGTTACTGGTTTGAGCTGCAGGCCGGGCTAGGAGCCAGCATGTCCTCAGGCACCCGCCTTTGCCGGCCCAGGGCATGCTTAGCATGGGGTGTTTGCACAGGCGGCTGAGGGGCAGGCTCTCTGGCCCACCAGGGACATGGCTTGGCAGCTGTGGGAAGCAGTTTGGGCTGCTCCCTAATTACTGTGCAGCAGCAAGGCCACTGCCTGCCCTGCATTCAGCAGCCTGCGAAGTTTGAGGGCCCAGGAGCCCGACCTCCCAAGGAGCTTGGGGCCATGAGTGCCAGGGATTGTCACTGTAGAAGAGCAGAGGAGCTCAGTGCCTGGCTCCCACGTGAGCCAGCCCTGGCCTTGTGTGCTGCTACAGAGCTGCATGGGGACACAGCTGTGGCCACCTGAGGGGTATGACGACTTTGGAGAAGGGACTCAAAAAAGCTGACAGCTGTAGAGTATCCTCCCGAGGCCCCACTGCCAACACAGCTGGGCTGTTTGGTCTGACTCCCATGGAGGACAGACCTGCCCCTGCCCAGAGGCAGGAGTGATGGCCAAGGCTGGGGATAGAGCCCATTGCCCTACTCACACTTACTTGAGCTGTGCTTGGCCAGGTATTTATCTTTGCACTTCTTCTTCTTCCCAAAGGGGCTACAGCTCGGGGATTCGCTCTGACTGGACTGGGTGACGCTCGCCACACGCCTGCAGAGAGAGGAGGACACCACCATGGTACACTCTAATCCCTGGGGGAGCAGTGGGATTGTCCCTCAGACATGCAAGGGCAATAGGAGCAGGGTGGCTGCTGGGACAGGTAAAGGCTCACCGTGCAGCAGATGAAGGGGACATTTGCCTCCTTTTCCCAGCAGTGACTCTGGTGTTACCCAACATGGTCACACTCCTGGTAGACCTGGTCACTGTTCCCACCTCCACTCCCAGATCCAGCCCTTCTGGCCAAATCCAGGGACCTACCACTCCTGCAGCTCCGGAGAAGGGATGAGTCCCGCGGACTCAGTGCAGGAGCCCTCCACCCGGCCCTGCCACCAGTTGCTGTCGTCCTTGTTTATGATTTGAATCACGTCGCCGGTCTGAAACTTCAGCCCTGCTTCCTTGCAGGGGATCAGGTTGTCTTTTTTGGGGTCGTAGTCAAACTGTGCCCTCATGAACATCTGCAAAAGAGAGAGTGGGCTGGAGTCAGCATGGCCATGCAGGGTGGCTGAACTTGGTCATGTTCAGCTCCCAGCCTCACATTGCATCCCCTGGCAGTGACTGCAGAGCTGGCTCCAGGCACACCACGGTCCCTGCTCCAGGAGGGACCCCTCTTCCTTTCCAGGCCCCACGAGGCTGCATGGGGAGAAAGGAGATGCACAAAGCCTTGGGGGAAGCTCTTGGGCATGGAGCTGCAGTGCTGGGTGGGGGAGGGAGGAGGATGGCATCTTGGCCCTACTAGGAGCCAGTGAAATGTCTGCTGCTTCTAGGCAGGCCTGCATGCCCCGCAGCTGGTGCTTGAACCCTGACATGTAGCCCACCTGTAGGCTCTGGGTGCTGCACAGTGCTGGTGAGCCAAGCTAGCTGGAGATGAGTCTCACCACCTGGACCAACACTGTGCACAGCAACTGGGGTCTGCAATGGGGTGAGCACAGAGGAGCCATCACAACGGTGCGCCCTGCAATCCTATGTCCTAGGGACCCCACGGAAGGCCATGTCTCTATCCCCAGCTGCTGTGCCCTGACCTCTCCCCAGCACTGGGCAGTCCCCTGCATGGCACAGGGCCTTCTGGAGCCAAGGCTACGGTGTCATGTCCACCCCTGCCTGGGTCTGTCCAGGCCTCTTCAGCTACTCTCGCAATGTTATGTTCATCACAGCTGCAACTGGAAATGAGCTGCTGCTGCTTCCCAGGTCACTGTGCCACCCTCCTGGGGCTGGGGAAGCCCTGGGGACCAGGAAGGCGTGAGAAAGTGGCCTTTGTCCCTTCTGCTCGCTCAGCTCTTTGGGAGGGAGTCTACAGCGCCTGCTCCCACCAGGACAGCCCACCCTGCTGCCTGCCCCGGCCTCAAGACCTCCTGAAGCCAGCAGGCAGCCAGGTGCCCCTGGACTCTCGCTGCCTCCAAGCAGCTTTGCAAAGGTCAGGAGAGAAATGGCATGTGGCTTTCGCACACGGACCTTGTTTTCCAGGAAGGCTGTTCAGGAAGAACAGACCTTCAGAGAGCAACAGGATGGATGAGAGTCACCTATCCTTGGGAGGAGGGCACACCACACGTTCACCCAGCGTGTTCTGTGCTGCCGCTTGCTCTTGGTGCCTGGATGAATGGTTTCTTGTCTGAAACGCTGCTGCAGCTGCAATTTGTCTCTGGCCAGCATACCCAGCAAGATCAGGACCAGGTCAGGACTAGGTTAGGGGCAAAGCCAAGGCAGGATATGGAGGATGGGGTGTGAATGGCAGGGTTTAGGAACCTAAAGCTAAGCTAAGGTGGCTTAGCATAGACCTCACATTGCCCTTGTTCCCCTCCTGTATTTTTTTTTGCCCTGTGCGCCTGAGGCTGCTGGAGCCCCCAGTCATGCTGCAAAGTCCTGCAGGCTCGCCCACAAGTCATGGTTGCTCCCCATTGTTTGAGACTTCGGTGATCACTCAGGAGGGTGCTGGGCCCCGAGCTGGTGGCATGCCTGGGGCTGCCCAGCAGTTATGCCACCAGCAGGATATCCTTCTACAGGGGAAGCAGCACCATCAGACCCAGCCTCATGCTTGTGCTAATGCAAGCTTCCCCTGAGCACAACCCTATCAAGTTATTGATCCCAGAAATGCAACACATAGCAAGCGGGCAAACGGACTGATGTGGGGTGATGCCTATGTCCTGTCCTCAGATGTGATAAGCAGGGCCTGGAAAGTCATCCTCCCTGGGTAGGGTAGACCATGCTGTCCTTGGTCCACATTAAAACAATTTCCCACAGTATGTCCTCCTTCAGCAGTGCTGCTGGAGGCACAGGGCCAGCAGGACATGAATGTGGTTCCCTTTCACTGCCAGAAAAGCAGATCCATATGGATCAAGCTGTGACATGGGATCTCTCACAATGGAAGACAATAAAACCGGAATCTCCTTTCAGGATGAGGACTGATGCTTGCTTTGAAAGCACTCTCTGGCAGCAGGAAGCTGGCCATCAGCACAAACACACACAACAAGCACTGCCCAGGCACCTGCCTGGAGCCCTCTGCTCCCGCAGCCCTGATACCCCAAGCCAGACATAGCCAGGTCACGTTTGGAAAGACCCTCCCTTATACCAATCAGGAGTTAGCATCAGACAGCTCCAGGCATCACCCACGGACTGCAAAGGGCCAGCTCCAAATGCAACTGTGTTCTTTTTCTCAGAGGTAACTTTTACCCTGGCAGTGAGCTGGCTGGGTCAGGCCAGGGAGGACAGATGGACAGCAGGGAAGGGCAGACATGGGCCAGCGTTTAATAAACAAAACACATGCAAGGCTGGTTGAGCTGGAATGGGGACAGCATGGGCTTAGCAAGAAACAGAGACAGTTTTCACTTGCCACCACGTTCAGAGACTTCTGCTTCTCCAGGTAAGGAAGGAGGGTGACATGGGCTCCCTCAGCCCCATCCCAGCACCATCCAGCCCCCACCTTCTGCCTCCGAGCTCCTCTCCCACTCCTGCCTGTCCACGATGTGGGGGCTGCACTGGGGTTGGCTCCTGCACCCAGAGACAGGACAGCATCCCAGGCACCAAGCACTGAAGTCTTGGCAGAGGAGCCAGCCCTCCCCACTATCCTGAGTATTTTGGCCACAGCAGGACTTCAAAGGCAAAGCCAGCTAGGTGCCACCCCCTGCCACAGCACGTCACCCCCACCCTGGCAGTGGCAGCAGGCCCGAGGAGCCGCCTTCCTCTCCCCTGCTGCTTCCTTCCTCCCACTCACTGCTCACAAGTGTGCTGGCAGCATCCGGACCTACATCATCCTCCTTGTGGCTGATGCACCAGACATCAGTGATGGCGGGGAGCAGCGAGAGCCTGCTGCTGTACCTGGAGGTGCTGCTGTGGTCCTGCAACGGGGATATGGCTCTAACAGCCGCAGCTCTGAAGGTGGCAGGAAACTCTTGTGCTTCCTGGTGTGCACACACCGCTGCCCTCCCATCACCAAACACTGCACACATGTACCACTGTGTCTCAGGCACCCCAGGCCTGTGTTCCTACATACACACTGAGTAAACACATCCACACAGGGGCAAAATCTGCTCGTTTGCAGTGATGTAAGTGCAGGACAGGTCCCTTCATCCTCCAGCACCTCAAGCAAGGTGACCAGGCAGCCATCCCCTTGTCCTTCCCCTGGCTCAGCACAGCTCTCTCCCCAGCACCAGTCCCCCATGGTTTGCTCTGGTCCCACCTGGCCCCACAGCCATGTCCCGGCACAGCCTATGGGTCTGGAGGCTGCACTTACCTGGAGAGCAGGGAGGCGGCTTTGTTGGTTGGGAATTACTTTTATTGAGACCATCCCCTTGGTTTCTTTCTAGTGAACAAAGGAAGGGAAGAAAGAAGAGTTGGAGGAGGTGGTGCCTGGAGGCAGCCTGACAGCAGCAACCTGTGCAGGGAGCTGCTGAGTGCCAGGACCCACAAAGCCAAGGCTCCTGGGTGCTCCCAGCCGTGCTGTGATGCTGGGGGACACCACAGCCCGGTCAGAAACAGCTCTGCTGGGGCTGGGCTAAGAGCCATGGCAGCATAGCTTTGCCATGCTTGTCCCGTCCCCGTGGGGGGACACCAACACCCCCAACAAGGGGCTGGCTGTGGGCACTGCTAAGCATCACCAGAATGAACATGGAGATTTGTATTATCTCCAGCCTGGCTGCCCCAGTGAGGAGAGGCTGGTTCTGCCAGGTCCTCTCCACCTGTCCCCTTCTCCCCCCACTCTTGCTCCTGCCCTCCTGGTGACATTAGAGGCACAGCACTCCCTTGCTTGCCACAGGCCAGATGCACTGCTGCTCCACGTGCTTTACAAGACCTACGTGGTCCTGTTGGGACAACCACATTTGGAGGCTTGGAGGGGCCTCCTGGGCCAACTGCCCTTCTCAGGAGGCAGACAAAGACAAGCTCCCCGTTGGTCCCACTGTCTGGAGCAGAGAAGTCCTGCCACCAGGCAGGAGAGGACCATGGCACTGCAGCAGGGCCAGGCCTCCTGCTTAGGCTGCTGGTAGGTGTCCTCAGCACCACCGCCACCTCGCTCTGGCCAGGTCCCACATGTTGGGCGTGGATCAGGATGGCCTCAGTGTGTGAACCCAAGGCAGGTCTAAGACCCTGTCCAAAGCTGTCTCTAGCAAGGGCCTGGCAGGATCACCGTGACCTCAGCAGCAGGAAAATGGCATCAGGGTGACCTGCAGGAGCAGCTCAGGTCCACAAGAGCAGGCAGACTCTGGACTGGAGTTGCACACCAACCTTGGCAAGCAGAGGTGGTTTCCAAGCCCCACGCACATCAGCAGATGTCAGAGACCCAGCCAACAGCCTTCGCTGCTGCTCTCGGGGAGGCCAGAAACAAGCAGCAAGCACATACCACCAAGGCTGCATAAAGAGACCCAGTGCTTGGCTGTATTACAGCACCTCAGCACAGTGTCCCTGGCTCCTGCTGCATCACACTGCTGCAGGCAGCTGTCTGTTGGCTCTGGTATCTAGGAGGGGGTGAATGCTCAGCCAGCATGCATATCTGCAGGCCAAAGGGGTCCCTCCCGGGGAACAGCCCTGCCAAACACAAATACCTACCAGCATCTTCTGCAGCTGGTCAACTGAGTGGTTGCTCACACTCTGCCCATTGATTTCTATGATTTCATCACCCACATGAAGGGAGCCTGCCAGCAACAGGAGAAACGTGAAAATGCAAGACCGGACAAGAGCTGCTCACCAAACCCAAACTACACAGCTCCACTAGCGTCCTGATCTCCTGGGCAAGCTGTGGCCAGGACACTGGTGTTTGCCTGGGCAATGCTTGTGGAGCCACACGTCACCTAAGCACATGGGACTAAAGCACAAGGGGAATGAATTCTTCCCCCTCCACCAAATACACACACTTCATCCAGCCTGAAGGTCACCAGGTTGCTTTCCACTCTGTGTCCTTCAGCGCTTTAGACTGGTCAAAGCACCTGTTTCAGAGTTATTCAAACCCAACCCCAAGCACCTCACCTGAAGCCAAATGACAGCCTCCTTACAGAGCCTTTAACACAAGCATTCTTGACTTTGTGTGTTTTCAGTTTATATACCCAGCCAGATCACAGCCTCAGATATACTGCTATAAATCAGGCTCCAGTAACGTTATTGGAATGGCTCCTGGGTTATTTTGGCAGGGGTAAGCTCAGACTTCCCACTTGGATCCAAGGCTGGAAAAGGGGGCCTCTTCTTCTAAGCACAAAACATCTCATTTCCATGCCCCCTTGGCAAGACCCAAAACCAGAAAATAGCCCCTATTTATTTCTTTTGGCACCTTCTTCTGGTCTGCAGAGCCAATCCACAGCAAGCCTGTGCCACCTGTGCACTTTAGGAATGGGAAGAGCTTCCCCCACAGTCTCTGGGGTATGATCCATCTTTTGTTACAGTGACCCTATCATGAGACGGAGACAGACGGTCTCGAGTTCCTTTTTGGGAGAGCCCTTCCTGCAACCCTTCATTGCTTCCTAAAGCCTCCAGTGTATTAACATGACAACCATGCAGAGAGACCAGCAAGTCCTGAGTTCCTGACATATTCCTAGTGGAGGAACGGACACAGACGTCCACATCACAGGGGAAAGCCAGCAGTGCTGGGGGGCTGCCTTATCTCTGCACAAAAAGAAACCAGCTGCAGACGTGCACCCCATACACTGCCTCTACAAGGGCCTCATTACCTTGTCTGTGAATCATGCCCCCGTGGAAGATCCTGGCCACCATGCAGCTCTGCTTGTCGTTGAGCTTCAGTGTGATTCCCTGGAAGACAGGAAAATCCATTACTGCTCGCTGGAGGGGAGAGCTCCCGCATTCTCAGCAAAGTCCTCTCCAGGCCCATGTCCACGGTGGGCTGCGCAGTGGCTGGGGGGAAGCCCCCTGCTTGGCCAGCCCAGCCTGCTGCAGCTCCTCTTGGCACAAGCATCACCACCTTTGATGGGGCTTGCTCCAGGTCCCCAGGCAGGAGGCAGGATCCAGCACCCTCTTCCTGTGGCCAAGGTCTCCAGCGATCTCTTGCTTTCCCCGAGGCCAGCCTGTTGGCACGGCTCTACCTGCCCCTCCTCCCCCCGGGTGTCATTAGGCTTTAGGATCTTGCCAGCTCTCACCATGGGCTCCTCTGTGACCTTCTCGAACTGGACAAGGCGTATCTTCCGCACCTCACGGCCATTGCTGTGGGAGGGGCTGCCCAGAGTTGCTGAGCCATTGGTATAAATGTCCTCAGTCATGGTGTTCGGGGACTGAGTGATGGCCTGTCGGGGCAAAACAAAGACTGGGGTTTAGGGGCTCCACCTGAACGAGGCCTGGGAGTGCTGGCTCCTCGCTGTGCGGCTGAGCTACTCCACTGTATTAGGGTGCCTGGGGTGCAGATGGGGCACAGGGGGAGGAGAGACCCATGTGCTAGAGGACAGGACAGTAAGAGCAAGAAAAGAAAAAGACCGAAAGAGCTTCACCCTTGAAGATGTGGGTGTGGGCTTGATCTGCAGTTTTCCAGCCTGGGAAACTCAGGAGGTAAGAAAACTTTGGAAAAGCTACAGGTAGCAGAAGCCAAAAGAGTCCACAGCTGATCATCTTCTGCAGCAATGAGTCCCAAACACTACTTGTGTGTCACAGCAGCAAAGCATAAAGCCCAGGACAGCTGCACCGAGTGAACGGAGCAATTTGGGACTCACCCCTGAGAACTGGGGCCAGGCTCTGCTCTTGCTCAGTTTGCAAGGTCAACCTTTCCTCATTTACGTCAATGGGCAACCAACACGGTGCAGAGCCACATCCACATCCAGGCACTGAAGGCAACGTGCTCCCAAGCCAGCTAGAAACTCCCTGTTCCCCTCCCCAGCTCGCAGCTACAGGCTAGTTTGTGCTGGCCAGCACTACGAAGCCAAGTGGGGGCTTTCAGCCATGGGGAAAACTCTGTTCTTCGTCTCCAGCAGGTGCTGGCACTGGGGCAGGTGAAGAGTGCATGGGGTCCCAAGCAGAGACCTCCAAATCTGCCCTGCCATGCAGCAGGGACACTGCAAAGTGAGCGGCCAGCTCCTAGTCTGAGAAGGCCTGGCACAGTCCTGTTAAACCTCTCAGGCACACTGGGCAACGTCCCCACACAGCTTGCAGACGTGCCAGTTTGGCCCCAAGTACAGTGGACTTCCCTCGAGCCTCTCCCAAATTGGTACTGGCCCAGCAAAACCCAGGCCAGCTTTGATCTGCTGCCCCTGCCCACCTTGTCAGCATGCTCAAATCCCCATGCTAGCCCACAAGCCAAAGTAAACCCTCCTGGCTGCCCCACTCCACACCAGACTGCTGGCTTTGCTGCCCAGTTTGCAGCTTGCACCATCTCTGCTTGTGAGGCACAGCCAGCAAACCTGCAGGGACTCCCAGCAAGGTCCTCGCTGGCTTTAGTCCCGCATCAGCGACGCGATACAACACGCCCAGCCAGGCAGAGCCAACACCTCTCCCTGCTGCACGCCGACTTGCCAGCACCCGACCGAGCACTGGGCCCTGGGGCTCTGTGCCAGCAGCTGGGGAAGCAGCAGCCTGACCCCGCCACCCCGGCTTGCTCTCACCCACCTCAGGCACCTGGCCTGGAGCGGAGAAGAGGCTGCAGCCCCATGCTGCCAAGGGGCGAGATCCAGCCAGGCTGTGGGGAGGTTCATGCAGGTGCAACTGAGGTGAAGAGCATTTGCTGGCGGAGTGCAGCCACAGCACTAAACCACAACAAAATTAGCTTTGGTAGGGACGTGCTGAAGTACTGCCAGGCTGAGACAGTGGTCCAGCCCCGTGCAACGGCCGAAAGCAGGGAGGGAGCCAAAGGAAGGGGCGGCAGAGCCAGGGCTAGCCAGGCCAGCGGGAGAGGCACCAGCAGAGAGGGACGGACCAGCACCGAGGCACATTGCAGCCTCAATGAAAGGGCGCTGGCGGGGCTGGGCTAGGGTGGGAAGGGCGCAGGGAGCCATGTGCCCATGCTGCAGCGACAGGGAAGATGCATGATTTATTTTTAAGCCAACTACTTCTAAAAGAGCCAACCAACCTCCTCCTCAGAGGAAAAAGGCAGCCACGTGGGCTCCGGCTGCCAACAGCTTCAACATGGATGAGGAGGCTGAATCCCAGCCCAGAGCAGCGCCCAGGCCAAGAAGTCGTGAGGTGAAATGAAGAGCGACTCACAGCCCCCCAACCTGGCCTGCCAGCCCCTGCAGAGCATGCTGCTACCATGCCGTTCGCAGGGCAGAGGGTCAGATCCAGCAGTGCAGGTGCCTAGAGCTGTCCCTTGGCTCTCTGCTGGTTGTCCCAGCTCTGCCGAGCCAGTGGATGGGAGGAGGAAGAGGAAGACGAGCAACTTCTCCAGCCCTGCCTGAGGTCAAAGTGCCTGTGAGGTGGTTTGAGTCAGCACAGATCACACTTATCTTGGTCAGGCCTTGGGAAAGCATTACACCGTGCAATCCCTGGCTTTAAACCTCTAGGCTCAGCAGAGCCCAATGACCCAGGACACAGCACAGTCCGCGCCAGGGGCTGGGAGTTCCCGTCCCCATCACCCCTGCCAGCTGAGCCTCCTGGCCCTGACCTTTGCTTTTTGCTGAGAGCTGGAAAAAACACCCAGCCCTTGACGCTGACGCAGCACCAATTCTGTCGCCCTGGCGACTCCCAGAGAACAAGCCTTGTCACCAGAGATGGCTGCTGTGCCTGGGGATGGCCACCAGCCATTTGCTGGCAGCTCTGAACACAGCAGGGTCCTCCAGCAACTCCCTCTGCCCCAAATACAGCCATGCTGGGATGGTGTGGGCTTTTGCTGACCACACTGGGAAGCCAGTGGATGGGGATGTGAAAACACCCAGCTCACGAGGAGGACCAGGACTCATGGGGTGGCAGGTTCCAGCCCCAGTGTTGGTCATCCAGAAGCCGGAGACAGAAGACGTGCACAGCTCTCGCAGTCCATGCACGTGAGCCAGCCGGCTGGATAACCTACCCTGCACTCTCCTGGCAACTGCCATGCTCTCGGCTGGCTTGGCCCAGCATAGCCTGTGACCTCAAGAGTCTTTCGAGTCATGCTGGCAGCAGGCCAGACCGTCCTACTTATGCACTTCTCCGCAGGAAACATCTGACAGTGCTGCTAAAAGCCGGTTCTGTGGCCACCAGCCACTGCCAGTTCTGCACAGCCCCGGGCTCAGTCACTGCTGGGGCCAGCCTTGCGGCAGACACGGGGCGAGGAGGCTGGGGGGCTGAGCTGTGCAATAGGGTTGCTGGGTGCTGGGCAGGGCCGAACAGCCCCAGTTGGGGCTGCTTGGCCCCACCCAGCACTCAGCAGCCCTATGGGTGCCTTGCAGCTGGGTGGCAAGGGTACAAATCCTCACGCACAAATCCTTCTCCAGGTGGCAATGCACAGAGGAGCCACCAGCTCCACAGGTCACAGAGGTGCACCCCAGCTCCCTGCCTGCATTTCCCTCAAGACTCTGGATTTCTGCCCCATATCCCGGGGCAGAGGGAAGGACACCAGCTCCCTGGGCAGTGTTTGCCAAGAGGGAATTTGGTGAGTGTAGAGCAATCCTCGGTGAGAACCCCAGGGCTTGGCATCCTGTCCCCTGGCAGGGTTAGTGCTGGCTGCCAGGGTTGCTCCTGCTGCTGTGCTGGCTCAGCCAGGCTGCACGCCACTGGGCAAATCAAACATTAACTGGGCAGCTTGTTTGCAGGAGGCTGAAGCAGCACTTGGGGAAAGCAGCACCCTAGTGCAAAGGGCACGTTTAGTGGTTTGGTTCCTGGGCTCTCCTTGCTGCTCTAACAAAGAGACTTCAATATCAGGTGGCCTTGGAAGAGCAGGGCTCCCTGGCAAGCATGTGGAGAAAGGTCAGATGCTGCTGGCTTTGCAAAGCGGGCCCCCAAAGTACAGCAGCTTGGATGCAGGAGGGAACCCTGGAGCCGGGATCCCCTGGGATTGCTCTCTCAGCTGGCAGGGAGACACATTCTGCTGCCCACAGTGAGCAACAAAATGCCAGCTCCCTCCAGGAATCATCACCCCTCACATTATAATCACTGTAGGTGTGTGCAAGGAGGCTGGGCACTGTTTGGTGCAGATGTCCTGGCCCAGAAAACTCTCCTCCCGCCTTCTAGTGCTCCAACCTCGCCTCCCCACCGTCCAGCAGATGCGTGCATCATGGTCTCAGTACAGCTTAAAAAACACAGCAATGTGTAAAAAGAGCAAACTAGCAAAAAAAAATTGAGCTTGGGAGTTGCTTTTGGGCTGCTCCAGCAGGCTCCAGAGCAACAGCCACGTGGACATTTAGAAGTAATTAATCCCTGCCTTCTGCTGGGGGCCACTGCCTTCTCAGGTCTGCCAGCACAACTGCAAGAGCAACCTCACCCAAGACCCCTTCCAGCAATATGATCCAAGTTTTTATAAAAAAAAAAAGAAAAAAAAGCACTTAAATCAAACAGGATTACATTGCTGACACTGGGAAGAGGTGCAGCAACACCAACAGGTCACAGTGGGAAGGGGAACAGAGAAATAGGACGGACACAAACAGTCGTGGAGGCCAGAAGATGCCGCCAGCTCTGCATGCCCTCACACTGACTCCAGATCATGAAGTGCTGCAATGGAGAAGGGACAGATTTTCAAGGGAGCACAGTTGGTTTTGCTGAGGCACCATCTTCCCACCAGGAAAGGCTGATGCAGCTTTCCAGATGTGTTTGTGAAACCGGTCACCTCCAAGGGAGAGTCAGTAAAACCACAACACTGACAGAAGAAATCTTCAGATGCTGCCCAGCTGTTCCATCCCCACCTTCCAGAACAAGCCCTGCAAAATGGCTTTTCCCCTGCAGCTGTTACAGACTGGAACGTGGCAAAACGCATTTCAGATGAAAAAGTTGGAACCAGCCCTCCCCACTTCATTTGGGTAAAGCCCAGAAGTTTTGCTCAGCTTTCAACCACTAGTTTTGCCTGTGGTCATTTCAGGATTTGGTGTCTAGGGACTGTGGCCTCGGTCTGCTCTGGAGCTGGCACCAGTTGGATGCCAGGAACTGCTGCCCACAGGGAAACACAGTATCCCCTCTGCACCCTCAGGCTCAGCTCTCTCCAGAAGTACCCTCCTCTTCTCCACCGCACTCCCAAAGGTCACATTCACTGCCCATTTTACAGCTGGGGAACTGAGTCACGGCTGATAAGGGGAGATACCCAAGGTCACCCTGCCAACCAGATGCACAGCTAGGAATAAAGCCCACACCTCTTTGGTAGGTGTATTTGCCAGTTTGGAGATAAGGAAAAGATATGCAGGCATGTGGTGGGACTCAAGGGAAGAGGGCAAGCAGCTTCCTCCACTTCATCTTGTTTTCTAGCAATGACACGGCTTCCACTCGCTGAGGGTTTGCGTGCCCTGCCGTCATGGCACTTCCTAGCATGCGGCTCTGCCAGAGGAAATGGGGAAGAGAAACCTCCTGGCCTCCCTGTTTGACTCCAGCCAAGGAGCAGCCAGCCAGACCCAGCACCCCTCCCGAGAGCTGCTGCCCTGTCCCTACTGTCCCACAGTGCAGCCCACAGCCACCGTGGGCCAGCACCATCTCTGCATGCACGAGCACATGAGCAAGCTCAGGACACATAATCCCAGTTGGGTGCCAGCCCTATTACAGCTCCTCTTAAAAGGCTCCACGCAGATCCCGGTTCACCATCTCTTTACCCCTACTGGAATAAACATACTGTAACGCCAGGGAGCTGTAGGCCAGCTCCTACATTCTCCATGCCCTGCTGCCACTGGCAATTTATCCCTGCTCTGCCTGCAGCCAGGCAGGCCCTCTGCCTGGATCCTGCAGGCAGAGGGATGGGAGAGCTCCTCTCGGCAGCTGCCTGATCCAGGCACTTTGCTTTAAAAGCTTTTTTTCGTTTTTTTGGTTTTTTTTAAAGCACTCTTACAGGGTTGAGCCAAAAAAAGTGCACGAATCACTGCTGTGGGACAGATCTGATGAGACTCTTTTGGATGCTGTAGTGTCCAACAGGATGGGCCAAGGACAGCACTTCAGGGAAATTTCCTCCCTGCTCTCAGAGGCTCCCCACAGCTGCAAGGAAACCTCAGCCCAGGCATGTCGTGCCATGGCTCCGTCAGGGACTCCTGTTTAAAGTCGAAAATCTCTGCTGGGAGTAAAGCACCAGCTGCTTAGCACTGGGAACTGTTGACCTTCTCCCGGTTGCACCCAAGCTACCCCAAATGACACTGGCTGGAGAAGGAGCCCTCCCAGCACAACCAAGACAGCTGGTGCAGCCTGCTCTCCTTCCGTTGGAGGTGGGGTGCGTGTGCCTCCCCGGCCCACTCACTGCTCCAGGGTAGGTGTGAGAAGGGCTGGTTGCATCTTCCTTCTCTGGGGCCAAGACCCACCACCACCCCCCCTCCAGCCCATGCTGTGGACCTGGAGGTTGCTCAGCAGCTGAATCAGCTCATGTGACAGGCAGTTCCAGTTCAGACCAGCTACAACTTTGCAGCAAAACAAGCACAAGCTCCTCCGTGGCAGGATGCTGAAGCCTTCCTCCCCTCCACCCAGCTCATCCTTCCCTGCCGGGCCATGCTGTGCTGGCCACGCTGGCTGACCATTCCCCCAAGGCACCCCACATCCCCCAGCGAGGAGCCCCACTCCTGGGGTGCTGCGGACCAGCAGTGCCACATAGAGGGCACGTACCTGGATGCCCACCTCCTGCCCACCGCGGGGTCTCTGCCCTAGGGGCCCTGGTCCCCCCTGCGTGTGCGGGAGGGACGGGACGGAGGGGGACCCCGGGGGCGCCACGCCGGGCCTGAGCTGGGCGCAAGGTGCTGGGCCAAGGGCCCGCGGGGAAGGAGGGGCACAAGCGACATGGGATGGAGGGGGGCACCCCGGGGCTCCCTGCCCGGCCTCGGCGGGGCCGGGGGAGCAGAGGCGCGCGCTCTCCCTGGGGGTGCCGGGGCCGCCGCGGGAGGGGGTCGGGGCCGGCGGGAGGCGCTGCCCTCCCGCCGCCGCTCACCTCGGGCTTGGCCCGGTTCTGCAGGAGGTGCTCCAGGTAGAGGTCGGAGAGCGCAGTCCGCATGCTGCCGGCGCTGGCGCTGCGCCCCGACTTGAGGGTCATCCCGTCGCCCGGCCGCCGCCGCCGCCGCTCGGCCGCCGCCGCCAGCAGCTGCAGCCGGTTCCGCTGGCTCCAGCAGAGCGGCCCGGCCCCGGCTCCAGCAGCGCCGTGGGCTGCCCGCACGCTCCGCCCGTGAGGCAGCGGGGGGAGGCCTGCGGGCCGTGCGGCGCCGGGCGGAGCCAGGCGGCCGGGGGCGGGACGGGGCCGGCCCCGCGGGCAGCGCCGCCGTGCGGGTGCCGCGGCCTGGCTGCGCCCCCGCCCCGGCAGCGGCTTGGTGCCGAGCAGCCGGCGCCCGGCGCTGCCGCGGCGGGGGGCGCGTTTCCAGACGTGGAACGGGAGCACCGCCAGCTGCCGCTCAGAGCCTCGCCTCGCTGCCCGCCTGGGGTCTTTTCCCCCGCGAAACAGAGTCCCCATCACGTCTCTGCTGGGAACAGCCCCTGGCCCCTGCCAGCCCCTGGAGGTGTGCAAGCACTAGCAGGGCTGTTAGCCTGCGCACACCCGGGAAGGTGCTGGCAAGTCTGGACGCTTGTGGGACCCTGCTGGGGGGCGGCTGGCTGCACCCCTCACACCAGCTCACAGGGCTGCCAAAACCAGGGCAGGAGGCTGGATCTGGGAAGCCGTTGTCCCCTCACTGCTAGGGCGGAGGCCCAGCAATGACACGGGGAGCACCTCTCCAAAGCAGCATTGGTGCATACCTGGCTCTCACAAGCCTACGGTCATCCCGGGGCCCCGCAGGTGTGCAGGGCTCCGGGGTGCCTCCACGGTGAGGAGACCCAGGGATTTCTCTGTGCTGTGGCAGGGACAGACGTTTTCTCCTTGTGCTGTTCTGGGCCTTCCACCTCCTTGTGCACCTGCAAGTCGCATGGCCATGGGTGGGATGGCAGATCCCTGCATTTGTGAGCTGTGTCTGGTGGGAAGGGCTGTTGTCAAACTTTTTGTGCTCTCGCTATGAGTCTTACTGATACCAGAGCCTCAGGTGAAGTCTAAGCTTTATTTGGGGGTGGGAAATTAATTCTGGTGGAATAGTCTTTAAGATAATCACTGAAAAGATTTTTCATGTCATTCCTGGGATCCTGGAGATTTTGAGATTTCCTTGCACTGGATTCCCACACTGCTGCTAGACAAGTTCCCCAGGTTGCCTCGGTCTAAAGTTACACTAAGAAATACAAGGAAAAGAAGGGTGTAAATCCCTAGAGAAAAGGAAACAGGAAAGCAGGGGAATAAGAGGAGGAGAAAAAGAAAAGAAAGAAAATCCATCTGGTTCTGACAGCAAGTTTCTCCTGCCTTGTGGGAATAAAACTGCTCCTGACTGAGCTATCAGAAAGCCCAGAGTGCTATGAGACGTGGGGAAGAGGAGGTGTGGGAGCTGCAGGCACTGATGCAACTGGCTCCAGCAGCTGCTCTAATGCTACCAGGAAGAAAGAGCCCCAGCAGCATAGCTGGGCAAGGAGCGAGGACAGAGCTCTGCTGCAGCAAGGCAGCCCAGCCTTGCCCCTCAGAAGGTGGGTGCTCAGAGGCAGGAAAGGTGCTGGGGGTCCACATCCCACAGGGGAATTCAGACTATGTCGCCAGGAATGCATCATCTTTGTACGCAAATGGAGCCAGAAAGCTTACTTCTTGAGCAGACGCCCTGACCTGCAAACTTGGGGAAACTTCTGATATAAGCTTTGTGCTCTGGGGCCCTGTCTGCTTTTTTTTTAACTTACTTTTAACTCTGGCCTTGTAGACTGGGGACTAGCTTTTGCTCAGCATCCTTCCTTGTAAATCTTCTCCTGCTGCATCTTACACAGGTGGTCAGAGGTGCACCTCCTTGCTGCCACATCTTGCTCGTGACAGTGGGGATTTCGGAGCTATGACCCAGACAGCATGACCCCAAGGAGCAAACCTGCCCCAGAGAAAAGGACCACCAGATGGTGGGTGACGCACACATGTATGAGAGGCAGCAGAGAAGCAGTAGGATCAGCAGGGTGATGGGAAGGATGTACAGGAGTGCCCATGGGAAGTTCTTGTAGAGGTGAGACCACACGTTGCTCAGATAGTCTGCCAGCCAGGACCAGCGGACACCTGTGGGAGAGACATGTCCTAGTGACTGCGAGGAAGTGATAGGAGAGGGATGTGAGCCAGGGCCTGTGCTCCCAGGAGGTCTTTGTGGGACAGGCAGTGGTCAGGGCTGCTCGCCTTGGGGGGGTTTGCTGGTGGCAGACCCAGGGACGTTCAATCCTGACTCAGATTTCACATGCCTGATGCTGCCAAAATGAATCCCTCTGATCCCAAAAGCTGTTTGAGTCTTGCAGCAGAACTCTCTACTGGGGAGAACAGAGAGTCACTAGAAACCCTTCTTTTTCTTGGATCTGAGTGTATTTTGAGGCAGGGCCAGGCCTTCTTCTCTGTGCTGATGTGCAGCATCCAGCCCCTCTCACTCTACATACACACATGCCACTTCCCTCGCTCTGGGGCCACCATAAGGAACTTTAGCCCCAGGACAAAGCCAGTGCCCTCCGTGCAAACTGGTTTTACTTGGGTGCACAGCAAGTGGAGGAGCAAGCCTGGTCATGTACCCATGTACACAGAGGATGAGAGGGTCGTTTGGGGCACCACAAAGAGCGTTCCCCAGTCGGGGCTGCTGGGTGCCTTGTCTGCTGCAGGCTGAGGCCAACAGGGTGGACAGGGAGCCCCTAGATCACAAGGGGAAGTGTGCCCACTGCTCCAGCATTGAAAAACTTCATCCTTCCCAAGAAACTTCCTGGAAACCTCCAGCCCCCTGGGCTGAAGTTCCTGCAGTGGTCTCCAGACCAGGACTGCTCCACAGGGCTAGCTGCCCACCCCTTTCTCCTCCACAGCAGATATGTCAAGTGGATGGGGATTAAGAGGCAGAAGCCTGTGGATCTGCCACTCAGAGGTGGCTGGAGTGGGCAGTCAGTGCTGCTCAGGGCAGGCAGTCTCTCTCCTGTGGCAGCTGTTGTGCAATTATGTGGGATCACCTGGCTGGAGTCTTCTGCATCATCCACATGTAGCTCCAGATCCACTTCGTGCCCTATCCTCAGCCTCACGCTGCCCAGCTGGGCAGTGGCTGTGGGCTCTGTTGAGGGAGTTATGCCACCTGCCAGGAATTATGCCACCGTCAACAGGGCTCAGCCCTAGGTTCCTGCTCAAAGAAGACGAGTCGCCAATCTGCTGAGTAAATAAGTGGTTTATTTATCTGACATGCAGAGCACCTTGAGCTGTGTGCCTCCAAAGAGAGACCCCAAAAAAAGAAATCCCTGGGCAATTATACCCTTACAATCTAAGTTCCCCACTCCTCATGTGACAGTTCTGACCAGTAGTAATATAGGGTCTGGGGTCTTCCCATTCTTCATTGGGTCCCTTAATTGTCTCTAGGCGGGCCGTTTGTTCTCTTATCTCTAAGGTTGCTGCATCAGCTGATGATGGTAGCAGCCTTCCTTGCTTCCTTATCTTCTAGCTCAAACCAGCTCTGGGGGCCTTCTTTTACTCAACTAGGTAAAAGTTCAGCATATCTGGGTGAAAGTTCACAGCTTGCAGCCTAAGACTTCAGGAAATTTAGCTACTAATGTTAAGCAAGTTCTGTATAAGCAGTATACCAAATCGCACAACAGGCTTGCAGTGATGGTAGAAGATCAGGGCAGTCAGCACCAGGTGCAGAAGACAGACATGAGGGCTGTGTTTTGCAGCTGGGCACAGTGGGACCTGTGGCCCAGACTTTGTCTGTGGGGTTCCCTGGAAAGTCAGTAAAATTACAATAGGATGAGAAAATAATGGACTAGGTTGGGGGCCTAGAAAAGTCCCAGGGTGCCTGACTGCATTTAGCACCAACAGATATGTCCACTGGGCTGGAGGATGCTGCTTGGACCGTCATCTCCCCTAGCCCTGCCCAGCTGACCAAGAAGGATCTGCAGGGCACTTTGGAGCATCCTTGCCCAGCAGCTGAGGCAGTCCCAGAGGAGGAATATTCATTGAGAGCAAGCCTTGCCTCTCCTGGAGAGAGGGGGTTGGGCAGGGGGAGTGTGGACATACAGTGGGACCGCGGGGCATGGCTTTGAAATGTGCTGCCCTGAGCACATCCCAGAGGCAGGACGGCTTGGCTCCAGGCTCCTCTTGCACTCGTGGGCTAGAAACAGGCTGGTAACAATGTGGGGTAGGAGACAAGAGACATGGAGAGCAGAGAGAAGCCCTGCAGTTAATTGTGGAATACAGAGTAGGAGGGAGAAATGTGACAAGAGACACCTGACAGACAGAAAAGGGAAGTCTAAGTCTGTTCATTCCCTCTTGGTTACATATGGGGAAACTGAGGCAGAGGAGGTGGTGAGCAGTTTGGCCCATGGCTGAGCTGGGAATTAAGCTGTGCTCTCCTGAGTTCGCTTCACTCCCTGTCAGCCACAGTCCCTGCTCAGGTCCTCTCTTCAGCATGCTGCTGCCTGTTTGTTATGTGCTGGCAACTTTTTCTGTGAATGGTGCCTTGTCTGCCCAGCTGCAATACCTGCATACATCCCCCACATCTGGCTCAGGTGCGGGATGCATACTGGGGGCTCTGCATCCAGCACAGGAGAAGCCAGACTCAGAAGGAGCCCTGGCCCATGGCTTATCTGCCTGGGGCTCAGCATTGAAACACCTCACACACTTTGGATTGCAAAATAATCTCTGCTTGGGCTATACTAGAAAGGGATGGCAGGGGTGTGTTTTGTCTTCCTGGAGACACCAGATAGCTGTGTGATCACTGGATCACCCAGCCCAGGCAATCCTAGCAGCTGAGACATGAAAGAGAACAAGATCCCCGGTGTCCAGGAGGATTGGGTCAGGCAGCCCCTGCTGCATCAGGGCTCTTTGCAGGATGATGACTAGGCAGGGCATCCCGTGGCTGAGAGGCAGAGGGCTTTGTGCTGGTCCAGCCCTTGCCCTGCACAGAAACATCTGTGGCTTGGGAGAGGCTGTGATGCATCTCAGATCTGTGTTGTGCTGGGAAGAAACAGCTGCTGTTCGGGGCTGAGCTGATGTCTCTGGTTTGTTCTCTCTGCCAACAGGCCCTTCACCATGCCTGGGATGCTCCTCTGCACTGGTGGTCCAGAGACTGCAGCCAGCTGTCCTTGTGCAGCATTGGCCACTGCGCTCAGCAGAGATGTAGTAGCCTGGAGCTGAGGAAGGTTGCCTTGAGAAGGGCCCAAGGTGGCAGGTTTTGTCTTCCCAGCCTGAAGGCTACCCTGCCTCAGGCAGAGGCGTTCCCCTTTGAGAAGCTTATGCCTCCAATTCCTCTCTTCAGGCCAGCGCTTGCCAGGCAGCCTCTCCTCACATCTGTGCCTGGTTATTGTCAGAATGCAATTAAGCCAAAGGGTGATTGCATCTGCTGCTTGGGGCTGTAATGTAGTCACTGCCAGGGCCACAGCAAAGGCTCCTTGTACAGCAATGTGGAGCCCAGCAGTTGCATAAGGCTTTTTCAGCCCTACTTCATTTGAGACATAAGATTCTGATCTCCGCTGGCTGTGGGTTCCCAGACAGGTCATGCCACCGGGCTGATCTGCAGTGCGTGTCCCTGCTTCCTCTGGACACAGGCCACTGTAGAGGGGAGCATCTGTGTGCACCACAGCCAGCCCAGTGCACCCAAGGGCAGGCAGGAGCTGGGTGGCTCAGAGCAGCCGTTCCTTGCACAACCACCCTGCCTCATGGCAGGGCCCTGGGGTCCCCACCATGACCGTCCCCTGGTGCTGCTGGCAGAGCTCTCCTCAGAGCTGCCCCAGGCTGCATCTCTTATAGGTGTGAGCAGAGATTACCTGACTCGGATGGGGCACTGTGGGAATTCACAAGCCAATCACTCCTCCCGTGAGTGAGCAAGGAGGGCTTGCTTGAGGCAGCCATGGAAAGCAGAATGGTGGCACCCAGCCATGACAACAGGAGCATTATGGGAAGATGAAGGGAAGTGGAGGGCCAAAGCCCAGTGCTGAGTCAGCCTGAGCAAGCCCTGCCTCCCTTGAGCCACTGATCCCCACGGATTGTGAAATGGATGCTGGGGCCTGGAGCAGGGCCTCCTCCCCCAGTCATTATCTTTGCTGCTTCCTCCTCCTCCAGGACTGTGCTCAGGCAGCAGGAGCTTGTGCAAAAAGAAGCTGAGAAGCTCTGGGGCTAATTAATTACTAGCTGCTGGTAATGCTGACTGAGCCCCTGGGGCAGAGGAGAAAGTGCAGAGAGATACTGGAAAATTACTGTTTAATTCTTCAGCATTACACTGGAAAATTACTGTTTAATTCTTCAGCATTACGTCTGACTATATGGCGTCTGGTAGGTGAGGGACAGGAAGAGACTGAAAATGAGCCAGCCACCATGACAGCTCTGCAGGCCGCCTTCTCCCCAGCAGCAGGGGCAGCCAGGGCCCTGGAGGGCTGGCTCCGGCCCTGGTGAGAGTTCAGTGTCTGGCTGGATGTGGGTCCTCAGGCCGGCGCTGCCAGTGCCTGGCCCTGCAACTGTCAGTACTCCTGCTGAGTGTCACAGCCAAGAAACTCTATCCGCAGGGCAATGTGGTTGTGCCACTGGCGGGGGTGTATCCTCACATAGCGGGCAAAGACGGGGGGCTCCAGGGTATTCATCACTGTGCTGGCGTGGTCTTGGTTTGCTTTGAAAATCTGGAGAGGAGATAGAAATCAGAGGTGCACTCTCCTCTTCTTGTATAGTGAGCCCATGACTTACCAACATGATCAACCCAGACAAGCACCACTTGGGAATGCTTTATGGAGGAAAAAGCACAGCCCAGATCACTGCTCTTGCAAAAAATCCTGTGAGCATGTTTGCTGCCAAGGGCTGTGCTGGCTGCTTCTGGCCGTGGAGCAGCTTTGCCTACCTTCTCCTTGCCATCCTGCAGGACTGGGCTCCAGTGCCCTCCGTTCTGGCTGCTGGAGACAGCAAACTCCTTCACAAACATGTGGGTGAAGACAGCTTTGGCACCTTGGGTTATGATTGCAGTCACCTTCTTGGTTACTTCAAAGTCCACCTGCAACCACTCTCTGGGGCTGTTGCTCTGGGGAAGGACAGACTGCCTTTAACCCTTCAGCAGCAATGAGAAAGACATGTTAGCTGCAGCTGAAGCCAAGCTAGCCCTGCACATAGTCCTGGGCTTCACCTGCCCTACCAGGCTGGAGCTGCTGGGTGGTAAATCAGTGTGGCAACTCTCCTGCCTGTGTGCAGGCAGGTTACACAGTGCGCTCCCCACGCAGCCCTGGCTAGAAAAGGTTGCACGCACCCAGCCTGCCTGCTGGGATCCCACCTGCCTGCCCATGCCCCAGCTGCCTGCCTAGGGATCTCCTTGCATGGGCTACCTTTGGCCTCCATGCGTTGGTCCTCCCCTGCAGGTTCAGGCGGGCCTGGGAGGGTGACCAGCTGGAGAAGAGGCTGGTACTGTAGGAGGACGCAGAGATGCGCTGGTCAGGGATCCCTCTGTTCTCCATTCCTAGGGGCATGGAGCAGCCTGAAAGAGAGAAGCAATGCTTGCAGAGGGGGGAACAGACCCATCATGAAGACGCCTTCTGGCTGGTCACTGCTCCAGCTGCCTTCCATGTGCCTTCCCTGGTTACAGGTTCTCCTGTGCCTTGCTACAGTGTCATGGTCCCTGCACTGCTCAGGGCCCCTGCATGCAGCATGGCTCTGGCTGGGGAGTGCCAAACTACACCTGCCACTTGTCCCACCTTCTTTTCTCACTGGAGATTTTATCTAGGAGGAATGTGAAGAATCTGTGCATCTGCCAGCACATAATGAGAACCTGTCTCCAGGGGAAGGACAGGAATACCTGGCAGGGAGACACTCTGCACATGGTGTGATCAGGTGTGCATGTGCACAGCTGTCTTAAAGCCAGCCGGCAGGCTTGTGGCATGAGATGACAGCACAGCCACTGCTGCTTGTAGCTGCTGGAGAGTCCTCCCTGCTGGTGTGTGAAGCTAAAGAAAGGATCCCAGAGCACCACTGCCCCGGGTCACACTGTGAGCCAGAGCAGTCTCGCCTTGGAGTGGCAAAACCAGAGGAAAAGCCAATAGTGTCTGTCTCTGCTTGTTACTTGCTCCCCCAGACTGGGGCAGCAGCTCCCCAGCTATCAGCTTAGCTGCTGCTGGAGGTTTCTGGTGGTTCAGGAAAAAGCAGTGGTGAGAGCTGGCCCCATGCTCTCCCTCTGGTAATTGCTATCTCTAAGACCATAATGAGATTTTCCAAGTTTGTTCCCCCGACATCTCAATGCCATCTCCTCCTTCCCCCTCCACAACTGCCAGGGGAGTCCTGAAAGAAGTGGATCTGGCACTCAGCACCCCACTGGATCAGTCCCCAGCTTTGGTGCTTGGTATCTGGAGGTGGGACGTACTGTTCAGATCACAGCCGATGAGCTCCATGCGCAGCGTGGTCCGGATGCTGTAGTGAGTGGGGTTAATGCGGATGTACCGGGCTATGATTGGAGGATTGAAGTGATTTTCTTTCACTCCGGTTGCATCCACATTTGCAAAGAACAGCTGCAGGGAAAGGCAGAAAAAGGATTGTTGTACCAGTGGAAAGAGAGCTAGACAGGACAAGGATTATTGGGAGATGAACATTTCTGTCTAGCACTTCTGTATCTTGTCACCATCTTTACAAGAGAATGGCAGCTCAGGGAAATGATTTGAGATGTGATTCAGACCAAAGAAGTGTGAATGGGCCAAATCAGGGTGAACCACTGAGAAAGAGGAGGAAGAGAAACTTAGGGTCCATGCAAATGAACATGGTTTTATATTTTCACCAAACAGAGGGGAGAAAAAGAAGAAAAAAAAGTCACTCCTGGGACTTTTGAACCTGGGAGAAGTTTTGGCCACAGCTGGTGTACATGATGGAGGCTTTTCTGGATACTTTTCTTCTCCTGCTGGAATGATCAGCTTATGCATATTTAGGTTGTGTTTTTTTCTAATGAGTAGAGATCCCCCAAATCATCTGCATCTGCACAATGTTTTTAGAAAGCCAAATTGGTCTTTGAGGCCAAAAAAGATATTCAGGCAAAATCTTATGCCTAGCTCTAAGTAACATGCAACATAACATTAAGCAGTGGATCTCACAACCACCTGGGACTGTGGAAAGAAATAGCTCAATTTAAAGAAAGAAATAGTCAATTTAAAATGAGACAGATGGGCACAGACAGCAAGTTCCTTGCAGATCTATGATCTGCGATTCAGTCATCCTGGCAGTGAATGCTCACTGTTCCTGCCCTAATCAAATATTGCAGGGACTTAGGAGATCTCTGCCTTGTGTGCAGTTCTCCCTAGCCCTCATCACCCCAAGAGACCCCATTCTGGGAAGACACTCTCATCAAGACCCATTTGCCTTACCATCTGGGTGCTGGTGGCATTCCCCTTGTATTTCCTCCACCTTTGCCCATCAAGGCTGTAGAAGACAACAAACTGGGAGATGTAAAGGCTGGAGAACTTTTGTCGGGCTCCTTGGGTTTTTATGCCATGAATAATCACGAGATGCAAAAGGTCCACCTGAGAACGAAAGTCAGGGATCCATTTCTGATGGAAACCCAAGCCATGTTCAGGCAATGCACTGTGAACCCGTGGAACTCGCTTCCTCATGGCGTAACTGAGCACAGGCTATTAAACTAGTTAAAATAGTCATTCATAAGGGTACAAGTCAGCCAACAGCTGGGAGAGGGCAGGGGAGAGCTGTTTGGAGAGGTGAGCTGTTCTCACTTGGTCTTCAGGGTTTTTTTGCACAATCCAGTGCTACAGCTGGACCATCAAGTGATTTCTCTGCTGTGCTGAGGATGGATCTGGGGATCAAGCCAGCAGCCACCCTGGCCAGCCCAACTGCCATTAGGATCTCAGAGCTCCCCTCCCAGAGGGGAAGCAGTTGAAATAGCAGGACGTAGCTGGGGAGACACTGACCATCTGTGCGGGGCCTTCTGCACAGTGCATCAGCCACGAGCATGCCCTTGCAATGCACCCAGTGGTGCCTCCAACCACAGAGCCCCTCTTACCTGGATCCAGGCGTTGCTGCGATCAGTGCTCCAAGCATTGATGGAGCCAGTGTTATCCAGCCTTGCCAGGTGAGGAGCCCACTGCCCTGCGAGGAGAATGCACAGATATAAGGACGCTGCTGACCCCTGGTGCTGCCCAGCCCGAGGCGGTGAGAAGTCCATCCACGGGATAAGGCCTGAGGATAACCCTAGGGTTTAGTAGCCACGTACAGGGTGGCAGAGCACTGACATGATGCGCCAGACATGTGGGAAGGCACCTCCAGGTCCCAAGTGGGACGCTGACATGGGCACGGATGGAGGAAGGACTCTGCCAGGGACCCAGCAGAGCCTTGGACAGGCAAGCATGTGAGTTGTGTTGGCTGAAGCTGCCCCAACCTCACCTGCCTCCCTTGCAGTGAGAATCCCTACTCACCATACTGACCCGATGCTGTGATCTGAGAGTCTGCAATGTGGCCCGAGGCCAGGCCAAGAGGGTTTCGGCAGTCTGCAGCCAAACAGGGAGAAGGAGGGTGAAAACCAGGGAAAGTTGATTAGATAACAAGGCTTGTGAAGGAATAGCCTAGGCTGGGTAGCAGCCTCCAGGCTCAGGGAGGTTATCTCAAGCCTCCAGGAGCCCCCAGGCTTGTTTGTCTCACACCAAGTTGTGGGTTTTAGATGCCTCCACATCCATCCCTGAATTTTAGAGGTGCTGGAGGTTCTTGCTCCTGACCCCGATGTCACCAGCAGAGAGTTCCCAGCAACAGCCGCAGCAGCCTTTTGCCAAACTCCTGTCCCTGAGTCCCCGATCTCTCATTCCCATGTCCTGATCTCCCAGCAGTGCTGACAAGTGTCTCTTCCTTATACCTATGCCTTGCTCCTGGGCCTTTTTGTTGCTAGGCAGCATCTTTTAAAAACAAATATCATGTCGCTGAAGGAAAGTCTGCCTGACATCCCTGTCTCTCTGTGTCTCACTTATGGTCTGCTGAGCACAAGGCTATTTGTCTGTTATAATAACCATCATTATTAGTGACTTGTCACATCTTGACATCTCTGCTGCATGGCAAATGCTTCTGGGGAAAATGCAAATTTGAAATCTTAAGCAGATTTTTAGCTTATGGAAACATTTTCTGGCTGACATTTAATACTCCTTTAGGAAGAGGAGAGAGACTGTCACTGTGTGATAAAATACTGCTCTCACAAACCACTTCCCCCAGTGCTTACTTATGGTGAGGTAGAAACGTGGTGTTCTGGGGTGAATGGAGCCAGAGGTTTCCTGTGTATTTTGCAGTTGCTCTTGGGGCTGTTTCTATCAGAGCCACCTGTAGTCAGGCAGTGTCACTCGCTGCCTCCTGCCATCACTCTGTGCCTCAGTTTACCTCTTGATATCTGGTTAGGCAGCTGGGCACTGTACCTTCCCGACAGCGTGGGCAGGCAGCAGCATGTGCATGTAGTTGCTGGGGTAAGTGCATTTTACAGAAAGTCCAGGGACCCTCAGTTTTGGAAAACAAGAGCTCTGGAAGCAGATATTTGCAGGCAAATGAAGCTGGTCTCCCATCCTTCACCCCAAACATGTACCTGACTCTGTGCTCTCTGCTGCACTGTGTAGGGTGGCAAGGGCTGAAGTCGTGACTTTCTTTCAGAGTGAAAACCCAGAAGACCACACTTGGGCCACCCCAAAGGAAATGCTGAGAGCCCTGGGGATGGAGCTCAAAAACATGCTGGCCGTGGCCCTGGCAGCAAGCGGGCCAGAGCACAAAGAGGATCACTCACTCAGGTTGTACACGAGGAAGAGAGCACTCATCCCAGCTTGCTGGTGCTCTCCCACTTTGCACTCTACCCGCCAGATCCCGGCATGTGAGGGCCACATCTCCACCGTTCCAAAGACACCTGGCCAGGAATGGAGAGCAGAGCAGAGGGGAGTTACTGGCTGTAATCGGATGCCACTGTGCCAAGTGCTGTGCAAACACAGAGGCAGACTCTTCCAGATCCATTCCCCCTCCTTGCTATCCCTCTGCAGGCTTGGCATTTCCTAATAGGCATGGACATGAAGCCCGGGCAGCTGGGGTGTGCACAGTGCCCGCGCTGCATCTCACCGGGATAAAGGTTGTAGACTCCCATGCGATACTCCTGGCTAGTCCTGACACTGAACAGCTGCCCGTGAAAGTGGACGGAGTGGATATCCTCAGTGCTGCCCATGTTCAGGAGGTGCCATCGGACCCGTTGCTGCTGAGCCATCACCAGCCCGGGCAGTGTATCACTCACGTAGCCGTTGATGGCTGGAGAAGGCAGCAGTCAGGAGTGTCTCAAGGCTCCAGGGTTTTTCCATCCCAGTATAGATTGTGGGATGGAAAGGGCAAGGGCAGGGGTCCTCACCGTGGAAGGAATGGTTTCTCTTAAAGTCAGGGTTGTCCTGCTGGATGCGGCAGGGAGGGCGGCAGTTCCTCTCCATGTTCTCCAGGAAGTACCAGCTTTTCGTCTCGTCAAAGATGGTGAAGAGCAGGGAGAACTCCTGCACAGCCAGCTGCCGCCTGAAAACGAAGCTCAGCACCCCACGGCGGCAGATGATAAGTGGCCCAATGAGGCCTGAGTGCAGGTCCTTCTCCTGCCAGGGAGCCAGGAAAGAAGGGTTTGCCTCAGAGGGGGAGGCAGCACTGATGCCCGCAAGTGGCACAGCAGAGAGGAAAGCGGTGGTCCTGTCTGCACCCGCAGCCTGGCTCCCACTCATGCACAGGGCATGGCATGTGCAGGGTGAGAAGAACATGCTGGTTTCACTAGGGAATCCCTACTCTGCCCCTAGCTAAGAAAGACTGTGCAGCAAGTGTTTGCATGTGCTTTCAAGAGTCTGTCCAACAGTCCCTACCCCACTAACATTGGAACCCATGGGTCAAATTCAGCCAGCTTTGGCAGAGGGGTAGGGGACTGCAGAATGCTAGTTCCCTACAAGTCTCATAAGCTGGTACAACTGGGGAAAGGGGGAAAAACCCCATTAAGAGAGGAGAGGAGAGGAGAGGAGAGGAGAGGAGAGGAGAGGAGAGGAGAGGAGAGGAGAGGAGAGGAGAGGAGAGGAGAGGGAGAGGAGAGGAGAGGAGAGGAGAGGAGAGGAGAGGAGAGGAGAGGAGAGGAGAGGAGAGGAGAGGAGAGGAGAGGAGAGGAGAGGAGAGGAGAGGAGAGGAGAGGAGAGGAGAGGAGAGGAGAGGAGAGGAGAGGAGAGGAGAGGAGAGGAGAGGAGAGGAGAGGAGAGGAGAGGAGAGGAGAGGAGAGGAGAGGAGAGGAGAGGAGAGGAGAGGAGAGGAGAGGAGAGGAGAGGAGAGGAGAGGAGAGGAGAGAAAGCAGCAGCATGCATTCATCACTGTATTAGGCACCTGAGAATCGACACAGCCACAGGCTGCTTTCAGCACAGCACCATAGGAAAAGCCTTGACCTCACAGCCAGGACCCAGGCATGCTGCCCATCTCTCCTTCCTGGGATGTCCCATGGAGCAGGCTTGCACCTACCAGGTCCACATTAGAGAAATAAGCCCAGGCCTTGCAGTCGAACTCCTGCGTGGTGGGTGCCATCTGGGGCAGGACTTTCCAGGAGTACTTCCGGAGCTCACCGGGCTCTACCACCTCTCCACCTTGTGTTGCACCCTGCGTGTCCTCATAGGCTTGCAGCGTGGAGTGGAAAGAGAAGGGCCGCGAGGCCAGGTTCTTGAACGTAACCTGCACCAGAGGGAAGGCAAAGCAAACGAGTGTGGGAGGGGCCTAGGTGCAGCGCTGAGAGTGCCTTGGACCCTGGGGCTGGATCCAGCCAGCTGGTGGGAAGGAGGCAGCCATGTCTCTGGTGCCCAGACCTCCAGCTGGGCTCCATGCAGTGGCCAACACCTGCTGAACCACAAGCTGTGGCTGTGCAGTGTGCAGTGGAAAGCACATCCCGGTCATGTCAGCAGGATGAGGCCCTCTCCCTGCTCAATGGGAGCAAGGTCACCTACACTACTGTCTCTGGAGCCCAAAGGTCCTGAATCCACCCTGGTGAAGATTTCAGTGAAAACTGGGCAACTTCTCCAGGCATACAAGTCCTGAGCCTGGTGAAGAGCCTTTCACATCTTCCTTAGGTGGATGCTGAAGGACCTTTGGTGGTGATGGAAGCCTGAGCATGCCCTCATATAGAGCACCCAAAGAAGCTGTACTGAACCTGCTTAGCTCATTACTCTTTTTACAATCCCTTCACCCAAAAGGCTCCCCGTGGAGCCCAAGAGCTGCTCGGGCTGTGCTGTTACAGAGGTTGGGTCTGTCTCAGGTCCAAGGCTTTGCAACTGACCACTCTGAGGTTCCTGCTGGCCCATTCCTCCGAGAACCCTCTGAATGGTGGCTCTGCCTCCCAAGCTGGTGCCATCCATGTGCCACGCAGTGTGCCAACGGGGCAGCTCCTGCCCCCAAGCCCTGAAGGTGAACCCACGGGCATTGCAGAGCCTGCAGGCCCACCTCAGCACTCCCTCTGGCTGAGCACAGCCAGCAATGGGGGAAATTTCAGGTTTTATAGGAAATGGGAACTTTCAATTCACCATGATGACATCTTCAACTTCTGCCCTGATGTACGGCCCGAGGATGCCCAAGTGCTCGTCCAGCTCTCCCCGCAGCAGCGGCTGAGTGAAGGAATCGTCCATGTACTCTCTGAAAACCACCTTGCGGTACTGCCGGAAAGGCTTCCTCCTGCCGCTCCAGGGGTCCCTGCTGGGGTGAGGGCAGTTAAGCAACTCAGGCGATCCATGTCCCATAGGGAGGGCAACCATGGCAGGGCTGCTGCAGGGCAGGGGTGATGCAGAGCTTAGAGCATCCTTGACCCACTTGGCAGGAAGCTCAATGTTGCTGGAGTTACAAAACTCCCCAGGTGGAGGGGAGGCACTGGGAGCATCCTTCCCCTGGGCTGCTTGGCTGGGTCGTATAATCATAGACCTGTGATCCTGCCTGCCAGGACATGCCAGCTCACACATCAAGCCATGCCACGCAGTGCAGGAGGAATACAGGAAGTACAGTCACACTTACGTGGCTTTTAGGAAGTGTTGGGGTCTCTGGTTCCCGTATTCCCACATCACCTCCACCGCTGCAATGAAGTATTGCCGTACCTCCCCCTGGAAGGAGCGCGGGTCGTGCTCCTCTTCCCCATAGATGTCAAAATCCTCCATAGTCTGCTCTGTGTCGCTGTACTCGTCGTAGTCCGGCTTGTCAGCCTTTGGCCTCGAGGGGCTGGAATGGGTCGCGTTGTTCAGAGCTGGTCTCTCCCTATGTCCTAGGGCATGGTTCCTTTTTCCAGCTGTGCTGTTGCTTTCCCCATCCTCCTTGGGGTCTCCTAGGCCCTGGCCCTGTCTCTTCCCAGTTTCTTTGAGGACATCTTCCCCACCAAGCCCCTGCCATCCACCTGGACTGGCTTGCACATATTTGGCTGTTTTTTTGGTAGTGCTGTGGTTGTGAGTGGGGCTGCGTGGAGACAGGGAATAGTTCTCTTTGGAGGCTGGTTTCATAGGGATTTCTTCTGGGCTTTGCCCAGACGTGGTCTCAGGCACATAGTCCTCTGTGGCATTGACCTTGAGCTGCTGAGGCTGAGGACTGAACTGACCCAGCTGCTCCACAGAGTTTGTCTCCTCCTCCATCTGGCTTCTCCCCTGAGCTTGCTCACTCCCAGGACCCTCCCAGACAGCACCTCTGCCTGGCTGCAGTTTGGACAAAGCTCGGCTCCACAAGCCCCTGGCGTCTCCCGCTGCCCCCAGGGAGGCTGGGTCCCAGTTTGAGGCCAGATCTGCAGCCACAGCAGCAGCCTGTGTTTCTGAGCTGCTTGCTGCCATTGCCACCTTGCTCCCCAGTGCTCCCCGTGTGGGGAAGGAGCATCCGCTGCACTGGGCCCCCTCACTGCTGTTCCGTACACCCCCATCTGTGTTTGGCCTCCCCTCAGGATGCATCTCGTCAGCACTATCTCCAAGAAGAGCCTGTGGATCATCCCTGCCTAGGTGTAGTCTCCCAACAGCCATGTTTGATTTTTCTTCCAGGCTTTGCTGGGCCACCATCACCTCAGGCAAAGTGTCACTTGATATCAGGGACCTCTTTTTGAAGCGAGTGCTGCAAAAAAGGGAACGAGGTCCACATGCCTTTGGGGCTTTCTTATTCACTGCTGTCTCAGGGGTCTGGCTGGCCAGATTCTGGTCTGCTCTGTTACCCTCAGAGAGGGGCTCGCTGCTGCCAGGCCAACTGGTGTTGGGAAAACCCAGAGCATGCATCAAGCCTCTGCTCTCCATTGACCTGGCTTGTTGAGGCTGCCAGTCAGGGCCACTCACGCTTGGGGCTGGAGCTCTGTGTGTCAGAAACTGCTCAGGTCTGTTTAAGAAAGCATTTGGGAACTGCCTTGTGCCATTGGCCACGACGTTCGCTTCAGGAAAGGCAAGACTGTCCATCTCTGGCAATTCCTTAGTGGCTGTAGCATCCCGAAACACTGCCTCCAAGATTAATTCATCCCTCTCTTCCGTCATTATATAGCTGGAAGGCTCAAGGTCATTGGTGTGTGCAAAGGTGGTATCTAGAAGGCTTGTGCCTTTGGCAAGTTCACTGGCTTCTTGTTCTGTGCCACCTTTTGCAGGCAAGGAGTTACTCTCATCTGTGAGGATTTGTTCTTGTACAGGTTTGCTGGGTTCCATGTCTGAGAAAGAAACATTTTTCCCTTCAAAAGATTCATAAAAGCCTTGTGAAATCACTTTGTGAGGTCTTTTTTCCAGCCTAGCATCTAGCTCATTTGATGAATAATTGCTTTCTCTGGTGTGACTGTGAACCACAGCACGAGAAGTCCTGTTGTCTTCTGTCTCATATGAAGATGCAGAAGGATTGTCCAGTGTGGAGGAAGAGTTATGATTTGTACCTAAAGCCAGTTCTGTATTGATTGTCTCCTTTGACTCATGTAGATTTAAGGATATTTTATCAGCCCCTCTTAGCAACTTGTCCTCAGCATCCTGTAAAGACATGTCTTGAACTCCCAGGTTGCGCTTCAGGTCATTCTGGTGAAATGAGCTCCTGTTCTCTTGAAGAGGAGCTTTGCTAGCCGCATAAGCAATTGAGTCCCACAAACTTGTTGCATAAGTAGTTGTCTTTTGAGGCTCTGCTTCCACAATCTCTAATGTACCACCAGACTGGACCATTGTCCTTTTTACTGGCTCCTGCACCTCTGAGATTTTTGTCACCTTCTTTCCTGCCAGAGCATCTTCTGGAGCTGATGTGGCTTGGTGCAGCCATTGCTGACCACCTTCTGAGCTCACAGTACCATGGACCCTTCCATTGACATGCGCCAAATGTTCTCCAGCTGGGAGAGCTCCAAACCCTTCTTCCTGGCTGATGATTTTTGACAATTCTTCATCTTCCAGGAAGGATTCATAGGGCACTGGCTCATAGTTTGTCTCTGGCAGAGAAGACATGGAAATATCAGGTGAATGTGGGATTGGTCCTAAAAGTGTTGATGTGCCATTGGAAGGGGGATCAGAAATACTGCCATTGCTCAGGAGGACCCCATGGCTAGGTTCTGTCAAGCACGATCTTGGCTTCTCTGTCTCATTTCCGGAAGAGGTGACGTTGTTCAGTTGCTCATTCACACATGGCCTGTGCCATCCCTTTCTTTTAGAGAAGCCCCTGGGTTGGAAGTCAAAGGTGCCCTCCTCCTCCTCAAAATCCACATAATCATCTTCCCCATCAGGGTATTGCTCATGCTGGCACTGCAAGACTGTGAACTTGGCGCGCATCCCTCGGTCTCTGAAATCGGGATTCAGGCACCCCAGCATCCAGACGCCTGTCTCAAGAGAGGACAAGAGGACACCATCAGCCCACCACAGTGGGAAATCAGAAGAGCTGCAATCCCCATGCTGCTCCCTTGCTAGTGCAACCTATATTTTCAGGCAGCCTCTGGTTCATGGTAGTGATTTAATGTTTTTGTAATCCCTCGAGTGTCTTACAGCTGGACTCACAAGACATCAAGCCTGCTGGCAACGTCAGAGCCAGTCCTGACAAGCACCATCAGCAGGGCCAGTGTTTCCTGACAGAGCTTAGTGAGCTACACACACCCATGAGGCCCCAACGATAGCTTGGTGAGAACAGTTAATGCACTGAGAACCCACAGAGCCTCCAGGATTATTGCCAGCAGCAGAATAATCACCATAATCCACCCCCAAAGACATGCTGGTGCTGTCAAATACACCTCTCTCCCAGACACAGTCATCATGTCTTTCCCACTCAAGGAGAAAGAAATGAAAAGGCTGCCTCTTGCTCACATCCCCGGCCAACATGTTTGCTCCCCATAGCGAGTGCCTCTTCTCCAGGTGCCAAGAGTGTGTGAGGAGGTGTGTAATAACCAGGCTCTGACGCTGGAGAGAGCTGTCATCTGCTGCTGGCAGAGCTGCTTGCCTGCTTTAGATCAGCAGACAAAAATCAGAGCTGAAACGGATGTAATGTTTGGCTGCATTTTAGAAAGCTTCCTGGTGTAGCTAGAAACCCTGTCAGCTTGGCTCAGTGTGCAGTGCTCCTGACCATCATATCAGTGTTTGCAATGACATGGTAAATTCTGTGTTTCCTCTGTGAGTGAGGAAATGGTTAATGGCACCACTTTTGCAAACACAGAGGAAAAAATGCTGAGTGGGAGGAAATAAAACCAAACTCTGAAGAAAATCCTTCCTAGGACTTCTCCATGGCTGCGATTTCTGTCCTTGCAAAGCTGTGGAGATAAATGGGATGCTGTGACCAGTGGCTGAACCCACAGCAGGGACAGCACTTCTGCTCCCGTTTACCTCCAAGCTTGGAGCCAAGGGTGCAGATGCAAAGTCCACAGGGCTCATGTTACTGCAGCCAGCTTACTGGCTTGGCAGCATGTGTGACCTTAATGCAACCTATTAATGAAGTAAAATACAGTAATTTAACTTCTTTGATTTAAGCTTTGGAAGGATTTAATCATTGCCTCTCACTTTGCTGTTCCAGCAGGTTGTGCAACCCTTTGCTCTCAGGGCTGCCAAAATGCAATCGGGTACCAGAGACCTGGCTGGAGGTGCTCGCTTATCTCTGCTGTGAAGCCAAGCCCATGGTTTATATAATAGCCCATGTTACTAACCTGGCTTTTCCAAACTCATGAAGACTGTTTCTCCAGAAAACGGGAAAAGGGTAAGCACATCCTCAAAGACCATGTTGCGCTTGAATGTGTTTCCAGAGAAGAAGATGGAGAGGAAATCTGTTTGGGCCCCAACACTCAGGACATACCAGTACACAACTTCATGCAGGCAGAGTTTTGGTTGAAGGTTGTCAAACACAAAGCCGTTAATAGCTGGAAGAAAGCAGGGGTGAAACATTTTATCAGAACACGATTCCCCCATGGCTGCTGAGCTGCTGCATGTTCCCTGCTTGTTCCCTGGGGCAGGGGTGAGCCTGTGTCTGCCTGGGCTTTGGAGGGAGCCCCTGGCCAAGCACTCACTGTGCATCACGTTGGAGGCATAAAACTGGGGGTCCTGGGTATCCACACGGGCTGCATCAGTGCAGAACCGCCTGATGTTCTCCTCCAGGTACCAGCTGCGGTTCTCATCAAAGACCGAAAACAGCACCAACCTCGTGTTGTCTGACATTATCTGGAAGGCAGAGAGGGAAGTGGTTATTCCTGGTCTGATCAGAGCACCCCTTGGCTCAGTGTAGCTGCCAGGTCTCAGCCTGGGTGCATGGGAAACAGTTTACTGCTATTTCACAGGAGCTAGGGTCCAGGTTTGGAGAGAAGGGAGCATGGAAGGGAGGATTGGGAAGGCAGGGGCATTGGGACTGATGGTAGGGTTGAAGAGAACAGGACAGACAACTTTGGTTTTACCCTAATATTTCACCCACCACAGTTATTCCAACCTTTCAGCCTGGCAGCTGAGGTGACAAAGGAAGGACCCACCTGATTTCCCCTCTGATCCATGGACTTCTTAAAGCAGATCAGGAGGGGCCCAATCAGGCCTGAGGCCATGTCTCGGACCGGGTCGATGGAGCTGTAGTAGAAACGGGTGAGGCAGCGAGGATCCGCCTGCGTTGGCCCGTCCTCAGTGGTGACCCTCCAGCTGTAGGTGAATGACTGGCCAGGGGGGATAGGAATGTCCTTCACGTCCTTATCTAGCAACACACAGCCCAAGGGCAGATCAGTTAGGTCTGGGCTGCTCCTGCAAGGGGTGATCCAGCATTTCAAAAGAGCTCAGAAAGGGGGTTTCCTGACCACATAAGTTGCATAGAAAACTACCCAAACCCACACCCACCCCCGGATGGCACACTGGCTGCTAGCATGTGCTTGCATGGAAAGTTGATCTGGACAAAAGGAGCCCCTGGGACCAGGTGAGGATGGAGAGGCATATGCCTAATTTTTAAAGCCCTTGAAAGTCCTGCAAACTGGAAAATTTGCCCAGTCTCAGCTGTGTCCGGGCTCTGGGCTGCCTAGAGGAGTTTGGAGATGAAGATACAGAGCTGGGCAGGGCTGAAATGGGTGAAAAACAAAGCAAGGAAAGACAGATTTTTAAGCAAATACAGCTAGACCATGAGAAAAGCAAGAAGGAGATCTGGAAAGAACAGAAGAAAAACTGAAATGCAAATAAATCCTCTGAGCATTCAGCAGGATCTTGCACTGACATAGCCTTAGGAAAAGACCATTCTCTGCTCCAGGTGCCCAGCTGAGCTGCTCTAAGAGCATGGTTTGCAAAGCTCATGTGTCAGCCAGGGTAGGAATAGCTCCTTTTATTTATACTCCCCTAAAAAGCATCATCCCTGTGGCTCCAGGACCATGACTCGCCTGCTTTCACAGAGTTGAATTGCTGGCAAAGCTGGGTGAGCCATGCCTGGCTGGGGGATGTTGACAGAGGGGCAGGGACAGGGGTCCCAGCTCCCCTGTGTGGCCCCTTTAATCCTGCCAGCTGATGGGCCACTTTGCCCCTTTTGTCTCTCCTGAAGGAAAACCTTAATTTAGATAATAAGAGGTCACAAATCTGACCTAGTTTGCTGAACTCCTTAGCGGCTGCCATCCTGGTTCTGCCACCTCTACTGCAGCAGAGGAGCTTTTTTCCAGCCTCTGCAATTGCTCCCATCATTGCGATGCACCCAAAAGGGCAGAGAGGAGAAGGGGAGAGGGATGGGGCATGATTTTGCCCTGAAGGGATGAGGGATGGCCTTGCACAAGTTGTGATCCTGAGAACATGCCTGCAGGGCATGAAAGCAGTTCTGGGAAAGGGACCTGGTAACTCAACAAACCCAGAGCAAAACACACGAAGCTGTGAGAGGGAGAGTCTGAATCATAATGAATCCCCCACATTAAAGCAGGGCAGTGGGGGAGCCCAGGGAACGAGGACTGTAAACAAGCTGGCAAACACAGGCAGGATCACCAGGGTGGTTCCTGTCTCATCAGAAAGTAGAGGCCTTCAGGATGAACCAAACAACATGGACCCAGCTCCCTGGTGGACAATGCCCCTTCTTCCAGCCATCATCCAAGCCTTCCTTAAAGACAGGGTTACATGGCACAAAGTGGGACATGAACCAAGAATCATTATCATCTCCAGGACTGCAGGGCTCAGGCGCTTGGATGGATGGGTTGGACACCCAGTCTTACCACGGGCTGCAGGAAGCTCTCCTGGCCCAGAAGAATGGCAGTGGCCAAGTGATGTCACAAATTCTCATGGCCTGCCTTACCTTGAGAGGGCTTCATGGCGTGGTATGGCCTTACACTGGTGAGGCCGTGAGGGTAGATGTTGTATGGTCGGCTTGCCAGGTTCCTGAACACGATCTGAAATGAGGATAGCCAGCAGGAACATTTAATGCTTTCTGAATGTTGTGACCCCCTCGAGGCTGTCCTCAGTGTCCTTGGAGGGAGGGAAATGCTAGGCAGCGGCGCTCTGGGATCAGCTACCTGCCAGTGTCCAACGGGGAGGCACCCAGACATGTCTGAGACCACAAAATAGGAGTCAGAATAGATGAAACGGCTCTTTATTTCTCTACCAGTCTACACTGTCCATCTTTCTGGGAGGTGCTCATTTTAGGGAGGGCATGAAAATACCAGATTTATTAAAGGAAAGGTTGCTATCTTTAGTCTCACTTTGCATATAAGACAGAAGAGGTCTGTCAATCCAGGAGGCCTCAGAGGACCGAGACACTAAGTATGCACAGCAGTCAACTGCTTCAAAGTGCTCCCTACTTCACTGCATGAAGCCCTTCATTTATTTATCTAAACAGCTCTGTCGGGGCTTTGCCACAGGCGTTCCCTTCAGTGCCATGCCCACAACTGCACAGGGAATCCCAGGCAGGGAGCAGAAATGTGAAGCTCCTGGAAACCATCCCATTCCTCCTAACAGCAAACAAGTCAAGTGGTCAGTAGAGGCTCTTGGGGAGACACAAGCAACAGTCCCCAATACTGTATGGTAAGAGCACACATATGGAGAAGAGTGGAGGATGAGAGGACAGTCCTACCTCAGAGGAAGGGGCTGAATGCCTTGTGTCATGGATTAATTCACACAATTCCTAAGATGCCTGCAATGAACTGAAATCAAGGGGACTGGGCCATATCCTGTGCATCTCTGCTGATCTCACCGAGAGTATTTAGCTTTAGCTTTCAGTAACATCTGCCTTTCTGGTGAACTTTGGACCAAACATGATAGAGCACCTCAAGGACTTATGTCAGACCTTAGCCACAAACCAAAAGCTATTAGGAAGAACAGCATCAAGCTTTGAATTTTCCCCTTCCAGTCCCTCTTTGTGGAAAGCAATCTCTCTCTTACCTTAAACTGATCTCCAACCTCCCCCTTAATGACAGGCCCCAGAATTCCCTTGTCCAGTTGATCTGACACCTTGCGCTTCTTGAAGGTTGCATCCTCATACTCCACAAACATCACTTTCTTATACTTTGAACCGATCCGCTGAGGGCCAGCCTCCAAGAACAGGCTCGTGATGTTTCTGCAGGCAAGGCAGAGAAAGAGCAAATGGCCACATATGGGATGCTGTCAGAACCAGAGCAAGACCTTCCATCGTCCAAGGACCTACACACAGCTGCCTGGGGACTACCCGTGCACAGTGGGGACACCCATCCCTGCAATCACAATGTACATCCTGGGGAATAATATTTCAACTGATTCAGTGCTTCTTTAATGAATGAACCTAGCTAATGAACCTAGCTTCAACTAGGTTGCACAGTAGCAGCCTTGGGCTGACTCTGCCCGGTCTTGGAGGGAAGTGGTGACTGTGAGAGCGGAGAGCACGGCAGGTTGTCCTCTGTCAGGGAATACCTCCTATATGCGGGCATAAGGCAACAGAGCAGCTGCATTTTCTTGATCATCCCAACTCCTTCCCAGAAGCAAGGCCAGCCCTAAGCCGGAGAGGACACCTCCTCTGGCTTACCCTGCGAGGGGCTGCAGGTGGGGATTTCTGCCCCACATGCCTTGCTCCAGCAGCCGCTTGCTGGGATCCCTATCTAGGGCAGAACCTGGTGACCCCACTACCAAGCCAGCCCCAGCTCACACAGCCTGTGTCAGCAGAGTGATGTTGGGACTGGTGACAAGTGTTATCACCATGCAGTGCTGACTAAGGTACTTCTGCTGAGATATTGCACTTGCATCACCTCTCCCTCCAAGAAGTGGAGCAGCAGCAGGGGCTAATTGTCTGCCATCTAGAGAAGGTCCTTCCAGACAGGGCAAGGAGACCCACACTCTGGGGTTGTGGGTACATGTCCTGGCTGGGCAGGGCCTCCTGGCTGGAGGGTGAGAAGGGTCACCAGGTGTTGCTGCCTGCTCAGAAGGGGCTGACCCCGGAGACCTGGGTGACAGAGAGACAAATGCCCGGGAGACAAATGCCTCTGTGGGGCATTTGGTAAAATGGAGCAATGCAAGGTCCTGCCTTCCCATGGCCTCCCCAAGACCATCCTTGTCCTGCATCCATACTGTTAGCATTAATAAGGAAGCACAAAACTGTCCAGGTTGGGCAGAAGGAAAATTAATTTCTGGGGAAAAGGGGAAGAGCTGTCAGGGCTGCCTCGAGGAGCAGCCTCATGGGCACACATGCCCACTCTCACCTGTCCAGAGACACTGGCTTCACGGGAGCATAGTCCCAGTCCATTTCCTCAGCTGCAATGTAGTGAGTCCAGGTCACAGGCTTGTCTTTGGCAAAAGAGCGCACTTGAATCACATGGTAACTTTCCTCATCTTCTTCAGGGTAATCCATGTCCTCTGGCTCATCTGACTGCTTCCCCATCTTCATCAGGCGCTCCTCCAGACACTCCTCCACCTTCACAATGGCCTCCATGCCAGCTGGGTTCAGGCAAGCAGGGCAGAAAGTGTCACACTGACATGCCAGCACAGGCGTGCACTCCCCCAGGCTCTGCTTGGGAGATGTCCTCTCTACTACCGTCCCCATCAAATGGGCCATCACATGGGTCAACCTATGCCATCCTGGTCACAGGCCAGATTGCACATGGATGTAACACTACGGAGCAGGAGGGGCCTTGGAGCTGCAGCACTGCATAGAACCCTGAGCCATCCCCTGAACTTCTTTTCCCCCGAGCTGTTGCAGAATAAGGTTACCTTGCTGATGGGACAGTATCTGGCAGAACATCCGAAACCAGCCAGCTGTTCCTGGCATGGTCTGGGCTGTGAGATATGTGGCAGGGGAGATTTCTAGGCTGCTGAGGCGGTGGCTTCTCACCAGGAATGTGTGGCCTTCAAAGAAGATGGAGTGGACTTCTGGCCCAGTGCCCAACCCAATCACGTGCCAGTGGACCTGCTTCTTGAGGCACAGTGTGAGACCTGCCAGGAGAGAAGGAAAGCACCCAGGAGTCAGCACTGTGTCTACCCCTTGTCTCCACTCTTGGTGTCATGGACTCAGAGCCTGACTTGTACTGAGTAGAGTCCCCTGCCCTGCAAGGTGGTGGCTTCAAGCTGGAAAAGTCGCATGTGAATGTGGACTGTTTGAGCAAAACAGAGACACAAGCCACATCATCCCCCTGAGATAAGACTAGATTTACAGAGTGGGGGACTTCTTTGGCAAGGGCTCTGGAAGGCATGCTGATGGGAGGTCACAGCAGGATGCAGTGGCAACAGAGGCAGATGTGCTCCTTGACTCTATAAATAGGGGAATTGGGAACTGGAAAGGGGAATCATTTGTCTGATCACAACACTGGCAAGCCTGATACTAAAACATTGCATCTGGGGCAGGGCTCCAGCACACCCTCAGCAGCGGTTGAAATACCCCAAAAAGGGCAGAGAGAGGTCACCAGGATTATTTGAAGGCTGGAGAGCCTTTGAGTCTCTTCCTTAGACAGACTCAAAGAGCTCAGTGTGCTTAGGAAATGGGAGAGGACTTGACCGCATTGTAAAAATATTTTCCAGGGGAGAAATTAATGTTTGCTGAAGGGCTCTGTAATCTAGCAGGGAAGTGAATAACAAGAACAAGTTCCTGGAAGCTGAAGCCAAACAAAGTCAAATACAGAGTCAAGCACTTGTTTTTGGCACTGAGTGTGATAGGTGACTGGAACAGATCCCAAGAGCCAGGGAGGAGACAGGGTGGAGGCTCTGTCCTGAGGCCCTCAGCTCTCCATTGCCACCTCTCCATCAGACACCCCTCAGGCCAGGTCCCACAGCCAGACAGGGGGTTGCTGGGTGGACGTGGACACTTTCTTGAGAGGAAACCCACTGTGCAGACACAATGTCTGACTATGAGGTCTACTCAGCTCTTAAGCTCCATGGATCCACCAGGACAGGGAATTGAGGGGAGTTTTGCTTTTGCCTTTTATTGGAGAATGGCCAGACCCAAGTAGGAGGTTTCAGGGTGTGGTTCACCAAGGCTGCTGATGGTAATGACTCTCCTGACAGCATTTCCCAGTTTGCCTTGGAGATTCTTCACTCTCAGGCAGCTCCGGACCTTCTCCCAAAAGAACATCATAAAATGCCAACTTTTGTCTTCACTGAGACCACAAACAGCCTCTTCTTTTGCTTTTATGGAGAAAAGGAAGCTGAGGGAGACCTTATCACTCTCTACAACTAACTGAAAGGAGGTTGTAGCAAGGTAGGTGTCAGTTTCTTCTTCCACGTAGCAAGTGATAGGATGAGAGGAAACAGCCTCAAATTCTGCTGGAGGGGTTTAGATTGGATATTAGGAAAAATTTGTTCATTGAAAGGGTTATCAAACACTGGAACAGGCTACCCAGGGAAGTGGTTGAATCACGATCCCTGGAGGTATTTAAAAGATGTGTAGATGTGGTGCTTAGGGACATGGTTTAGTGGTTGACTTGGCAGTGTTAGGTTTACGGTTGGACTCGATCTTAAGGATTTTTTCCAACCTAAATGATTCTATGATTCTATTCTGCAAATCCTACAGAGGTGTGTTGTCAGAGCCAGGCAAGTGAGAGTTGAATTTTCCCCTCAACACTACGTCCAGCCTTGTTCACAGGGCTACAAGAGATGGAACTCTTTGCTACCAGGACTATTGCTGGAGACCTCCAAGGAGGTCAGCTGCGCTTGGCAACACAGACAGCCAGAAACAGGTCCTGCCCCACCGCAAATAGGCAAGACAGATCAAGGAGTTGAGATGTGATAGTCCTTCTGGGGTGAACAGAGCCTACCAGGTCCATCACCTGGAAACTCCTCTTGATGTCCCTTCTCACATCCTTTCACAAGCTACCTTGAGTTTACAGACCTGGCTACACCCCTATTCCTAGCACCTCCCATGCCCTCCATCCCTGTCTCCAGCACACCAGTACTCACCAGGCAGTGAGCCATTGATGTAGCCATTGATGGTGTGCATCTCCGTCCTGTTGTGAGGCAGGGGCTGAGGAGCTGCTGGGGATCTGGGCTCAGAGTACCAGCTTTTCCCTGTGGAGAGAGGAGGATGCAGTCAGCTTTCACTTGAGAGCATTTCAAAGGAAAAGGAAACCTTCCCACTGGGGTGAAACAGTACGAAAGCTAAAATCCAGGGAGATCAGATGTGTGGAAATCCACAGCAGACCTGGCCATGGATCTGCATGAATGTGGTGGTGACCATTGCATGTGACAGGGCATTAGTCCCCTGCAGCTTTAGCCTATGTGATGGGAACAAGGACAGGGCATGGGATGGGAGAGCTGGGGGGGGCTACAAGCTCCCTGCACCTGGGGCACAGAAGAAAGAGCGGCAGTACTGCACCAAGAACACATTGGTTGGGGGGGCTGTACAAGGCTCAAACCCTCGGGAGGCAGTGCGGGAGCTGAGCAGCTGTGCTCACACCATGGCCAAAGCAAGTGCCCTGGACCAGGCTGAATTCAGGGTCTGACACTGTTCAACGGGGTAGTTACCTTCATCAAACACTGCGAAGAGCATCACAAACTCTTGCTGTGCATCTTTGTTCCCATCACTTGCCAGGGTCCCTGCAAGATGCCATAGGATGGATCTCTGTAAAGGTCAGCAAGCACCATGCCCATCTGCCCAGGGAATTCCCTGTGTGCCCTCCAAGAACTGGTAAATCAAGGCCAGGCTGTGGATTGCTTTTGTCACAACTGGAACAGCCCTGTTTCCAGCCTTGCAGTCCCCAAAAGCCCATGGTTGAGCAGCTGCCCCCAGAAGGCATCGAAAGGTCAGTTTGTGCTACCTTTCCCTCGCAGGCTCTCAGGATCCACTTAGTCATCTGGAAGAGCCCATTTTATCTAGCTACCTCATCAGCACCATTGTCTGTGCTCCTCGTCTAGACTTCGCTCCATCAGTGGAGAAGCTGCTCCTGGTGAGTCACTGGAGCCTGCAGACACCCTCCCTGGGAGGAGGTGACTCGTGCCCATTCCTCTCCAGTGACTACAGAGGGGTCTGGACAACTGCCTCCAGGAGATGGCTCAACCAGGGGTGACAAATCCCACCCCAGGTACACTTCTTGGTGCCCTGCATCCAGCAAGTATTAACAGACAGGATTTCATCACCTCCGTGTTTACCGAAGGAAGGAGAGCAGATATTGTGGACCAGGCAGTGCCCCAGGTGTCCTGCCTCTCTCCTGCCTGATCCTTAACCCTTGCTGATACAAACTTCCTTCTAGTTCTTCTGACAAAACCCTGTTTGACAAAGCACCCAGGCTGACACTGAATGATCACAGCTTGGCGAAGCTCTGAAGGAAAGACAAATGTTTATGCCTCAATAGCAGTTCAGCTTATGGATAGATAAGGTTCAGATACAAGGTAGAAGATTTCACCTGTGGTCTGAAATCTTGCAAAGGAAAGAAGCAACCAGTTTCTCTCCAGCAGGGAAATCTAAAGTGTGTTTTGGCTCCTGCACTGGGAAGGGACTCTTTGAAGAAAGGGCCAAACCCCAAAAGTGCTGTTGTTGACCACAGCTTACTGACTCCACTGCCATGTTCAGCCTCTGGAAGGCGTCTTTGATTTTTCTGCTTTTCAATTCATGATTGCATGTGACCTGTCCCCATCCTGTGCTGTCCTTACCAGGTCGGCACACAAGCAGGGCTCCGATCAAACCGGAGTTGATGTCCTTCACACTGTCAGTGTTGGAGGAGTAGGAGTGGGTCAGGCACGGTGAGTCGCCATCTGTCGGGCCCTGGTTTTGCTGGATTTCCCAGATGTATGTGTGTGTCTTCCCTGGATCCACCCTGTCACCCATCTTTTCTGGCTGGCTGGTCTCATCCTCATACCCTGCACCTAAAGCCAAAGGAACAGCCAGATGTCACTGAAGGTTCATCCTCACCGCACCGTGGCTACAGAAATGCCTCTTCCCCCAACCTGGAGCACAGCCGCTCTCCACCCCAGCCCCAGGGGCCACCCCGACTGCCACTGGCAATGGCTGGCCTCAGGGCAGTGAGCAGAGCTGTGCCAGAGACTTGCTTGTTGGGCTGTGCACCCACCAACTGCCCTGATGCTGGAAGGCACAGTCTTCTTGGCCGTAAGCATCCAACCTCAGCTTTAACCTATGTATTACCTCTATAACTGATACGGGTTTGCTCTGGGCTGTTTGCTCATCTCAGCTCATTTCTGGGCTGGGCATGGTCTTGCTGTTGCCCCAGGCTAAACCATCTCTGTGACTGTCTGTCCTCATAGAGAGGTGTGAATAGCAGGGCCAGGGAGGGACGTGCTCCCTCCTGGCAGGTAGGTGGCAGAGTGGGAGGTGCTGCGCAAGGGCTTGCAGCACCTGGCTGTTGCCTGACTCACCCTCTGATGCCTTCCAGTAGGACACTCCGATGGCATGGATGTTGTACGGGCGGGAGGCCAGGTTCTTAAATGTGATGACCACCGTGTCATAGACTTCTGCTCGGATGGTGGGGCCCAGGAGACCTGAAGGGGTGGAAGACAACAGGGTCAGGCAGCTGGGGTCAGGCAGCTCACACCCAGCCATGGGCCACAAAGGGTCTGGGCTTTCCACCTGCACAATTAGCAGTTGTCCGTCACGTAGCATGGCAGCATCAACTGCTCTGGCACCAGCAAGGCTCCCTGCATCCCCGCCAGCTCTGCTGTACTGGGACTCTACCCAGCCTGGCTGAGGAGCTGCCAGCACCCAACCCAGGATGAGTTTGGCTGCTGTCAAGGAGAAGGAGGGCTCACCGCGCTGTGGGTGCTTCTTACCCATCCACGCTGGCTTGGGCTTGGGCTGCGTGAACGAGTCATCAGGGTACTCCACAAACACGGCCTTCCTGTACCGGGGAGGGACACCAGATGTGGCGGGCCGTGGGCCTGGGTGCCCCAACATGCTGCAGGAGGAAGGAAAAGCCAAGGCTGATTGCGCAGCCCTGTCCACAGACAGGCAGCAGCCATCCTCTTCCTTCCCTCCCCACCAGCTTGCCTGTGCTGTGCCAGCCCCCAGGATTGCTCACCCTGGTGTATCCTTTGGGTTTCCTGACAACCCCCAGGTGTGTTTGGAAATGTTTTGCTCAGCTCAGGGATGACAACGTAGCAGTGATTAGTGTCACAGTGTTAGTCACGATGGAAGAAGACACAAAGGCAGGAGGCACAGCACCGTACCCAGCTGCAGCCAGGAGTGGGCACAGCTGCAGGCATCGCTGCCAGCCTCCTGCCTTATGCCTTGCCTGGCTTTGTGCTTCCCTGCCAGCAGAGACCCGGGGCACTGGGAGTGCTGCAATAGCAGTGCCCGGTGGCCTCTGCCCTGCAGCCACCCCCTACCCCATCCCCAGCACCTTCAGGTGTGGCAGATACTTCACACCATGTATAACCTCGAGCATCCTCCCCAGCTCCCCCTGGGAAAGAGACTGCATTGGGCTGCATGGCAGGTCACGGCAGTTTGCTCTGCAGTCTGAGCAACATCTCCACATTCATTTCTTTTCTGACGAAATGATGATTTACAGCCATCCACTAAAAAACTACTCCCTGCAGCAGGAGGATAAAGGAGCCTTGAACGTTTTTCACACTCCCCTTATCTCTGCTGGCCACTTTCTATCTGTAAGCGGCTTAATAAATTCATTTTCCAGAAGGAATCCAACACATTTATCAGGATAACAAAGCCATGAATTTCTCCAGGGATTTTAGAGGCCGGCTTATCAGCCCTGGGACTGAGACCATTTCCAGTAACCAGACAGACCACTTCCAGTCTTGTTTTGTTTGGAGCAAAAGCCAGGTGGTATTTTCTTCCCTCTGAAGAAGCAGGGAGGATTGCTCTCTCCCTCTGACTAAGCCTTCATTCAAGCAGCGGTTCCCTTTGCGACTCTTCTTCAAGAGGAAGAGGAAGGAGCCAGAGTGACTCAAATTTAGGAAAGGGCAACTCACGCTCGCCCCCACGTCGTCGGCTGGAAGCCACCTGCAGCCAGAGGATGCTGTGGGGAGAGCAGGGTTCACCCTTCCCAGGGGCAGAGCAGGACCGGTGCCCACGAAAACCCCATGTGCATCCAGCTCCTGCCTTTCCCACCATGGCTATAACCCTGCGTTCAGGCTGGCAGGAAGCCCCCAGCAGACACAGCCCCAGTGAGCAGGTCCACTGCATTCAGCTGACTTTGCCAATGAGCCGTTGGCAGTAGGATCCAGACCAAGCTTTGCTCTCCAGGGTGACCCCATGCTGGGAGGTGGCAGTGCCACAGGGTCACTGGCACTGGGCTGCCCACCGTTGGGAAGCTGTGCCTTAAACTCTAACTCACAGAAAGTCCAGCTTTGAAAATACATCCCTGAGATATGAGGGTCTGGTCCTGCTAATTCTGTGGTAAACAAGGCAAAAATCCTCTGGAGCCAGAGGGATTTTGCTGGCATGCGGGGGCATGGCTGGGAGGAGACTTGGTGACACCAGGGCTCAATGCCAGGTCCCAGCTGGCACGGCAGAGCCTGACAGCCTTTGCAAGGGACAAGGACGCAGAGTTTGGTGCAGGGATGTCTGATCCAAGTGCTTCTGGCTGGTCCTCTGCACTTGGGTTCCCTGTGGAGTTCCTACCCCAAGGGTAGCTGAAGCTGAGACGGAGACAGAAGTTCCTGGCGCCTTCGATCAGCATTGTTAGCCACACTATCTGTTCATCTCTGGGAGCCGGGAGCCGGCCAAGGTAAACACCCTGCACTGCAGAAGCAGTGAAACATGGGCTGCTGCTATGTGGCCGCCAGCTCTGAGCCATTGCCGAGATCCCTGGGGCCATTGCAGGACATGCTGGTCCCAGCTGCGACCCTGCCGGTAAGGTTGTGTTTGGGAGGAAGAGAAACTGAAATCATGGGGAAGGCATAAGCAGGTCTAGCCTGGTATGCCATAGCCCATTCATTTGGCAGAGCTTTCCACAAATGTGCCAGAGAAACCGCTGGTACCATGAAATGCTGGTACCACGAGGGAGAACAGGTGGAGCAGAGACACCCCACACACAGCTCGGAGGCACCCCAGCTCTGGTGGCAGCTCTGCTCCTGCCATGCTCTCCTGGCTCGCTCCTGCGTGCCCCTTCTCCCCAGCCACGTGGGGAGAACCAGGTTGAGGCTGCAGAACCGGGGAAAAGGCACAGTCATCTAGCTGGGAACATCCACACCAAGCAAGCTCCATTTCCCACCACAGCTCCCTTGGGAACCACACTGCCCTGGCATGCCCTGCCTCTCCGGAATGGAGCATCCCACCAAGTCCCTCTGAGAAAGCCAAAGTTATCTGCCCCTGTTTTAGAGAAGGACAGGTGACCTCAGACTGCTTGCCGATGCCCTGCTTATCCCCCGGGCAGAGCCAGGTCCCTGAGTCACTCCTGGGCCAGAAACAGTGCGCAAGCATGTCATTAAAGCCAGTGCCGAAATGGAAAGCCACAGGGCTGAATTAGCAGCGTGAGTGACCTCACCTCCACCATATCCTAATGGATTTGAGTGCAATGTTAGTAAAAGCAGGATGGGGGGGCATTAGTAAAATGGCGGTGCTGGATGCAATTTTCCTACTGAAGCAACCAAAGAGGGGGAAAACCAATGTAACTCTGATACAGTGACTATGGCAGCTAGTCAGGCTGACCTGGCTTATCACCACAGCCTGGTTTCCAGTGCCTGACCACAGCTCCTTGCTGCTCAAACCAGTGTGGGTCTGAGATGGGGCTGTGGGCTGACATTGTCCCAGCACAGAGCCTGGGGAAGGGGATGTGGCAGTGGGGCAGATGGAAGGGATATGGCTTGATCCACAGGGCATGTAGCCGACCAGCTCTGCTCCCCATGCTGAGTTCAGAACAGCCCATTCCCTCTGTGTCCAAGCCAGCTGTGTCTCCAGACAACACCGTCCTGATGCCTGAGCAATGCAACTGCCACTTTTCCTTTCTACTCCAAAGTATTTGATCAAAACCACCATGCCTTCCTCCCTCTTGTCACTGCGTACAAACACCATTCTTTGCCCAAACACTAAAAATTATTTTCATTCCCTAAAGGAAAAATTTCAGCCCCAGCAATGTAATGTACACAAAGATATAAATAACAAAAGCCGGGTTTTACCAGGAGCAGACACAGTGGAGAGCCTTTGCTGCTCTGAGTTATGTCAGGGAGCACAACCAACCTCCCTCTGTGGCCCCCAGGCAGGGAGGCACAGGACCCTATCTCCCCTCACATCTCCCCAAAGCTCCCAGGATGCAGAGCAGAAGAGGCAGCACAGGCTTAGGGCACGGACTTTAAAGGGTCACAGGCAAATGGCATTAAGATAAAGCAGTGCAGAACATGTCTGCATCTCTCACTGCAGATTTATTCCACCTGTACGTTATCAGGGGTTGCACTTAGTGACTCCCCATTGCACAGAAATGCCCGTTCCCAGCTGTACCAGCAACTCACTGCACCCCCCCGCCAGGTTGCTCCCATGCACCTGCCTGCCTAGACCCAAGCTCACACTGCTGTGCATGCCAGGGTGGGAGAACACCCACAGCAGGCTGCTGGAATGGCGATAGAAGGAGTTTTACCCTGCAGGCGCTTGCAGCACGGAGAGCAGGTCGCTGTGCGTGTAGTCCCAGGCGGTTTCCACTGCACCGATGTAGTATCTTCTGACTTTGCTGATGCCCTCCTCAACCAGGCAGAGGAGCAGGAAGCCGTGCAGGGCTCCCACCAGCATTGTGCCTGCCAGCTGGGAACCGCTCTGGCTTCAGGAGGAAAAGTGAAAAGGAAGGAATGAGAAAGGAAAGAGGAGAGAAAAGCCTTTATCTTCTCATCCAGCTGTTGTAATCCACAGGAGATGATGATTTAAAGGCAGCACCCACAGGCTCAGAGTCAGAGTGCTGGAGAGTTTCTCGAAGACATCAGGAGAGGAATCGCTCGGGTGGGTTAGCGCAAACAGGAGCGTCTCCCTCTCTTCCTCTGGTGTGGCAGTGACAGGAGGAGAGGAAAAAACAAAAGGAAAGGGAAGGCAAGCACAGCAGTAAGCTTCGCTACAGGACCCAGCTGGCTCCGTGTCCTGGCCCGTATCCGGGAGTGAGGTGAGGAAAGGGAGGGTTGCAGAGGAAGGGGAATTTAGGTGCGGTCTCTGCCTGGTCCCACCTTCCCTCTCACCACAGAGAAGGAGGAGAGCGGTGCAGGTCAGCGCCCTGCTGCTGCCTGGGCTACAGGAGCCTTTATTTCCCCCACAGGTCAGTCTGGACTTGTACCTGGGGCTGGAGCCCCCCAGGGAGCCGGCAGCTGCCTTCTATACCTGCTAGCCTGCATAGCTTGAGGAAATGGCAATTTAGGGGAAAATTCACCTTCAGGATGTAGATTGCTTATTGCTATGAAGCAGGAGAGGCTGCCCCATGTCCCTCCCCAGTGCTGGGAGCCTGCAGGGCACTTTGCATCTGCAGGGATAGGGCTGGAGGTGAGGAAATAGCCAGGGATGCACATATGCATGTACCTATGTGGGCTGTATCCCTGTCCCCCGGGTGCCTGCACCCCAAGCAGTGATGACTTAGCCACACAACCTCACTTCGAGTCACATGGGAGAGAGAAGGTTGGGATGATCCCTGGGAGTCCCCTCTCCTGCCAGCTGCTCCTCACCCTTCTCTTCTTCTCCTAGAGTCCTGCAGAACAGCTCAGAGAAGATACACTGAAACTTCTTGCAAATTTCTTCTGTTTTAAACTCACAAATTTTCAATCTCTCTCTTTAAAAGCCTAGGACATCCACCCCACCCCCCTCCCAAAGGCACACACGTGCTCAGGCACACACACTGGCACGTGGTTCTCCCACGGCTCATGAAGGCAGGAAGATAAGGAGGAACGCCCTGCATGGTCCCAGCGTCCACTGGGCAAGTGACATGGGGAAACATCCCATAAATCACGGTGTAGGGCAGCAGGAGTGCAATGGGAGCAGTGACCCCTTTGGTGACAGTCCCAGTGTGTGCAGAAGCATCCATGTGACAGGTCTTGGTGCCTGAGCAACAGAGGGAGGCAGTGGGGATGGTGGAGGATGGGTGTTTTGGGGTCCCAGACATGAATCCTTAGTGCGGGGCAGCTGGGACTGGTAGGGGATGGGACGAGAGATAGGAGCTGATCCCCTGGGTAGGGGCAATCCCAGTGGATGCGGGAACACATTCCCTGATGTCCCACTGCTCCGTGTAGCCCAGCATAGCCTGGGAATGACCTTGAGCATCCCAGCCCCATGGGTTCACCACATGGGAGGACCCCATGTTCGTGGGGTCGGCGACAGCTCTCTGTCCCCCTCCCTCAGAGAGGGGCTAGTTCTCGTCACCTCACTGGGGACACCCTCTTTCTTCCCACCCCTCTCCTTACGGCAGCCCCAGGCCCGAAGGGGAAAACCATCCTGGGCAGCTGTGTCTGTCTGGCGCTCCCACGGCAGGAGCAAGGAGCGCCCAGAGGGACTCCCCCTCAGTCTGCGTAAAACCCCAACCTGCCGAGGGGCTGCCCACTCCTTCCTGCGCTCACCCAGGGCTGGCTGACACAGCAGGAGCTGGGGCAGAAAGTGCTCCCCCCGCACCACTCAGCCTGCTCCCAGAGAGGCAAAAAGCCAGGGAGAAACACATTTCCTCCAGCTCGTGTGCTGGTGACTGGCTCCATGCCCAGCCTGGGGCTCCTTTTCTTTGCGAGGAAGATGAGCAACAACCCACGTCACGTTTTCCAGCAAGCATTTTGGGGCAAAACAAGCAGTGTGTCACATTCAGGGATGCCCCGGGTGCTTTGCACTGCCTGCCCTGGTGCGGTGAAGTAGAAGGATATTGTTCAGTGCTGGAGGGGAAAGGGTTGTCTGGAGGTCCGGGAGAGACATGGGAGTTCCGGGCTGCGCTTCTGGCACTGGTGTTCCCTGCAGTATGGACGTGACTTTATTCCAGTCATCCTGTCTAGGCATCTCCTAGTGCTGTGAGACTGTGCTCACCCGGAAAGCCTGGAAAAGGTGCCAGAAACAAGCAGATAGGGAAAACGTTGCCAAGCAGACAACATGACCGTGAAGGGGGCAGTTGGCGGGTGGCAGTGCGGGATGGGCATGTGGGAGGGTTGGGGTTGGCTGTCAGGAGGGGTGCTCCAGCTCTGGGTGCTGGAGATCTGCATGGGGTGGTACGGGGGCTTCTTGCCTCTAACCCTGGCAGGGATGCTCCAGGCACTGTGGGATGACAACATCCAGGGCTCACGGAGGGGAGTCAGGCAAAGCTTCCCTTGGGGGCTGCAGTGGCAGGAGCCTGGACATAGTCAGAAATTAATGGTTGTGACACTGGCAGGTGCTGAATTGCTGGGTTTAACCATTTTCAGCTATTGAGAGGCAGCTCCAAGTTCCTGACCCAGAGACATAAGAGTAAACTGGAGGAACAGGGTCTAACCCAAGGGAGCAGAAAGAAAATTATATTCTTATGATACTGAAGGCTGTGGGAAGGGGAATCCAGGTATGCAACTGGAGGACACTTGGCAATAACTTGGGGAGGGGGTGAGATCCTGGCACTTGCTGCACGCAGTGGGTAGCTTTGTGCAGGCACACGAGAGCCAGGGCAGAGTGAAGTGTGCTGAGGACAGCTGGGCATCCGCAGGGAGCCTGGCTCCCCTCCCAGCGCAGCCTGCTAAGCCAGAGCCCACATGCCCCAGCAAGAGCATGCATGGCCCCAACAAGTGGGGCAGCATTAGCAGCCCTGGCGCTTCCGAGGGCTCTGCAAACCCATGTGGGTGCCACTGCAAAATGTCAGCATTGCCTGTGCACAGCTGGGCCAGGATCGGCCAGGCAGCAGCAGATGGCTGTGCCTTTGAGAGAGCTGCGGAGAGGCAGTGGCATCCTGGTCCTGCCTGGAGTGAGACACAGCATGAGCACGTCTGCCCATCCCCAAACCTCCCTGTGAGTCAGTGCCAGGGCACTGTCCTCCTGTGCAAATGTGATGGGGAAGCCAGGACAGGCTCCTGCCACTGAGAGTCCCAGAGAAATCTGCTTGGCCAGAGCCAAGGACCCACGTGCATGCAGAAAGCACTGGTTGTTTCCCTGAATTGTGCAGTTCTCAGCTCAGTACAGGGCTGGGGCAGATAAAAATGACTCAGAACAAAGTGAGCCATGTCTAATCTCTCCTGGGACTTTTTTGGTGTGTATGTGTGTGTACATGAGAGAGCGAGTGACTCATGGCAGCTTCTCAGGAATGCAGACTATCTCAGAAGCAGCAGCCACCCATGGGGTACTCACCCTCCCCAGCACTCACATGGGCAGAGGGCACCAAGACACTGGCTGTGCCATGTGGCACCAGCGATCTGGTGGAAGCACCAGGCATGGCCCCTTGTACCAGCGCTTCTGAGCTGGAGCATCTCCTGCTGCTGCCTGCATCCCAGCTGGACCCTGCCTGCCCTGGGGAGGGCTCCGTTTTGGTGCGTAGCTGCTCCAGAAAGAGGAACGGCAGCCTGAGGATTGGCAGGACACATCCCTGTTCTTCCACAGACGTGCCCTGGGCAAGTCCCCACCACGTGGGCTTGCCACGCTTCCTCCCTGTGCTGCCAGGCACACGCTGGCTGGCTGGCTGGCTCCTGCCCAGCCGGCTGGCCATGCCCACCTGGATGCATGCCATGTTGACTCATTTCACCAAACGCTGCAGGAAATCCCTGTCACCTTTCCAGTACCTCCCTGCACAGCTGGATTGAAGGATGCTGCCGGGGTTTCCAGCCTCCTCTCCAGAGCCAGTGCTGGGGTTTAGTCACAGGGGATGTGTTTATCCCATGTAACCAGCCCCACTGTGCTTTGCAAGGGCAGAGGTGCTTCAGAGGAGCTGCTTTTTTCAGAACCTACTGTCTCAGTTAGGAAGAAAAAATATTAAACCACCAACCCACCAGCTAAAAAAGGCATCTCTTCTGGTGCTTTTGTCTCCATCCAGGCTGCTGCAAAACCAACCCAGATGGAGAGAGAAACCCTGGCTGTAGTGCAGATAAATCACAGCAGGAGCAAAGCCCACACCTGTCCTTGGGGAAAAAAAACCTCTCTCCTTTGGAACCAAAGCTCCAGGCTGGAGGAGAAATGCCTGACAGAACTTGCTCGGCTGCTGCACCCCAGCAACGATGGAGTAAAGAGGGGCTGCAGCCCCATGCAACTCACAGATTGGCCGACCCACAGACAGCAGGATGCTGAAGGAGAAGCAGCACAGCGGGGCCGATGGCACCAACACCCTTGAGTATCCGGCAAATCCAGCTCTGAGGTTCCCTACCCCTGGAGCCTCCTGACATGGAGCACAATAAGCCTGCTCTCCTCCCCTGGCTTTCTCTGCAGTAAGTGGGTCAGTGGAGCATTTCTCCTTTCTCTCTCATTTCTCACGCTGGAGATGTCTCTGAATGATTCAGGCAGCGGGAACACAATGGCTGCGCTCCTGACACTGGCTGCCCAGGGGCTGCACCTGCAGGAGCTGGGGAGGACAAGCATTCAGGGGATCTCATCGGCCAGAGGATGCTCCCCACGGCTGCTGGCTTTGCACAGCTATTGCTAAAGGATCTTTGTGCCTCAAGTGTCACAGCAGCCTGGGAAAAACCAGAGCAGCCTCCAGGCACACACATCCTTCAAAAGTCACCTAATTACCCCGGCTGACTAAATGAAGCTCAGAGCAATTGCTCTCCCCCGGGCTAGCCTTGAGGGTTGCTGCTGATGGGTCAGCCTGGAGATGGGGTCATATTCCCAAGAGGTGTCTTGTTTTTGGTGTCTGTCACGCACTGTGCTTAGCTCATCTCCTTAGACACCCTGGCTGCTGCAAAAACTGGAATAAGCCCCAAGCGCCCAGGGCTGCTCATATTCAGCAAAGCTTACCCTGCACCTCCCAAGAAATGGCTTGGGGCTGTGGGGAAGGGTGGTGCCCTGCCTTACCTGTCCCCCCAGTGCTCAGTGCTGCTCGATCCTGGCATCCTCACACCAACAGAGTTCCTGGCGAGCCAGAAAAGGGGCTAAATTTAACAAGAGGAATTTAATGGCGCTCCATGCGAATGGCTGTTTAAGAGAAGCACTGTCCCAGAAAACTCCTCTCTCCATTGTTGCCAAGAAGAAAGGAGAACTGAATGAAGGGAGCTGTAGCAAGCTCCCAGGCAGCCTGAAGCCCTCCACCCAGCTGTCCCTCAGCCCTGGGTTGTGCCTGTTGCTGGGGCAGAGCCCCAGCCTGAGCCTGAGGATGCTGTCACAGCTAGCGTGCATGGGTGTCCCTGCACTGTGCTTGGCTTGTCCCCACATGTCCAGCCCAGGCCTTGGGGCTGGCAGGGGTGCCTGCTGGCCAGGCAGTGACAGAAGAGGGTGCAGACTTGTGAGATGGAGGGATTGTCAGGGAAGATGGATCAGGATCCTGGCCAAAGGGGCAGAAAACAGGCAAGAGTTGAATGAGGAGATTATGGTGCATCCAGGAATTGTTATTCACCTTTTACAGCTGGAGAAACTGCTGCAGGGAGAAGCAGGACTTGCCCACAGTCACCTGCAAGTCAGCAGCAAGTCAGAAAGAGAGCGCCTGTATCACCTGAGAAGCCACTTGGTATCATTTGCTGTGCTCCAGGCTGGCTGTGTCCATTCACTGTCCAAAATCAGTGCTTCTCAGCAGGAGGGATGCCTCGAGGGGCAGCCGGGGGCTTGCTGCAGCTCCCAGCATACCACTGTGCCTGGCACCAGCCTGCTGGCAGGAAGGAGAAGAAAGCCCCTTCCTTTGCAGTGTGGAAGTGGGGGAGGCTGGGGGAGAGCCGGCCTGCACTGAAAAGTCCCCAGGGCAGCTGGGGCGGAGTGAAGGAGAAGGGCTGTCGCCCCCACCCATAGACACCAAGTGGCATGAAGGACTGGAGCCCGAGTTTGTTTCATTTCCAGAAAATGAGAAAAGAGAGAGAGAGACGGCAGCAGAGAGAGAAACCCCGCTGAAAATCCCCGTGCTCTTGCTTTGACAGGGCTGAGCTGCAAATTTCCTTTCTGCAATCTGCAGCGTGCCCCCGGCCAGCCGCCGAGCCGGGGCTGTCCCTGCGCGGCTGCGTGACACCAGTGCGGATGTCCCAGCGGGGGAAGGGGAATTCAGACGTTGCTTCTCGTCGTACTAAAAGCAGCGACACCGTGGCAGGCTCGGCAAAGCGCCACATGGCCAGGGCCATGATGCCAGCAGCATCGGGGCCACATCATGCTGAGCCACCAGAGTAGCAGCTTGGGAGCCCCAGGACACTGCAGCCCTCCAGGTCCCCGCGCACCGGGGACACATTTCCTGTCGACGGGGGACCCTGGCATCTGGCGGAGATGGCCAGGTATGGTGCCTTGCTGAGGCACCCGGAGGGGCATCGTGGGTCCATTTCCAGAGCATTTCTAGGGGCTCTGCAAGTGGGGACTCGGCGGGGGGAACACGGTTTTGCTGACTGCATTATTGCCAGGTACCACTCGCCCTGATTGTGCACGGCTGCTGGAAGCCTGCATGGGCTGGCGAGCTGTGGCTCAGCCCGGCCACACAGGCTAGGAGGTGGTGGTGGAGCCAGGAGGGAGGGGAAGCCTTTGAGACAGGGAATGGCTTTTTGTGCCTGCATCTCCTGAGCTGAACAGGGCTGCTCACTAGGAAGGTGCCTTGCAGGGAGCCCCAATGGCTGTGGGGTGCTGAGGTGCTAGTGTTGGGCTCTGCTGCTGTGCCCGCTGGCCCCTGTGCCGCCCTCTGTACCAAGCTGGGCCTGACCCCACTGCACATGAGCCCCCAGCCCTCCAGCCCCTCCTGGCCCCCTGTCAGCCCAGTTCCTTCCCCGCTGCGGGACGAAGCCAAGCGCCCACCCCCAGCGGTGGTGCATGTGCACCAGGAAAGATGGGGCTATGCTGCAGATGCTCAGGCCAGCTGGTGCCCCTGGGACCACGTGTACTGGGGACCCCTCAGCTGGCACCGGGGAGGAGGCACAAGAGGAACCCTGCTTGGCCCCAAGGCATGGGGATGGGAGCCTGCCACTTACTGGACATGCAGGAGACCACCTGACACCGGTGTTCAGATGGGATTTGCAAGGTGAAATGCTGCCGCCAGGCACCCACTTGCCCCCAGCCATCCCTGCCCTTTGGCCATCCCCGCCCTTTGGCCATCCCCTTCCTGGCCACCACATCTTCTTTTCCCAGGGGAAGCTGCTCTGCTCACTGCCAGCCCTGCCTAGAGCCACGGCAGAGACCCAGCAGAGATATGGTGCTCTTGGCTGCTCAGTAGTCAGTGTAGGATCTGTCCGACAGTCTCGCTAACAGCTACATCTGATTACTGGGTCACCAAAGGGTGACCACACCGCACCTGCAGGAGCTGCACTCTGATCTGCGGGGGACAGGACAACCGAGGCTCTCTGGGACCATGGTAGAGGCAGAGGGGAGCCCTGATCCTGAGCAATGCCATGGGACTTCAGCTGTCCAGGAGAGCAAATGCGTGAGCTTTCCAGTTTCCAGAGAGTAAATAAACCTTTGTGGGGTGCATTCTCCTTCTCTGGGTGGTTATGAGAGCAAAAGACCTTTGGAGCATCCTGTCTACAGGGTCCCTGGAGCTCAAGGAATGGGCACTGGGATGGACACCCAGCTTCTGTCCTCCTGCACCCTCACAGTGCCCATCCCTCCAGCTGTGCCTTGCCTGGCACCTCAGATGGCTGAATCTCAAGGGCCAAAACTGCTACAGTCAGCAGCCACCAGCCCCCACGGGGGTGTGTGCAAGACATCATGCCTCGGTCCCTGGGGAAGCGCTGTCCCACCACTTTGGTTTGGGTGTGCACACACTGCTGCAGCCGGTTCCCCCTAATCAGGGCAGTGCAGGAAACACGTGCAATGCTGCTGCGACTCCCGACACGTCCCCGCCTGCTTGCGAGGGGGAAGGAGGTGCTGGGCTGTTTGAGAGAGGGATGTCCCGGTCACTACAGCAGAATGCTGCCGTTGGTTCCCAGAACATTGTCTGTTCCCACACCTGGCCTGCGCCACCTGTGCTCCTGCTCATGCACTGGTTTCCGTTAACCCCACAGGAGCGTCAAGCCCACTCCTCCTTTGCTTACAATCTCTCTGGGAGGATCTATTTTTTTTTTTTTGCCTGCTGTGGCTCAGGTTTTCCAGCTTTGCTACTCCCTGGGCAGCCGTGTCCCCAGGTGGGAAGTATGTAGCTTTTGTTCTGCAGGAGTTCAAGTGAGTGGCTCAGAAATTGGAGGGATCATTGTTTCAGGGAGACAATAAAATGTGTTCCTGCCAGGCAGCATGCCTGGGCTGCCCAAACTGGCTCAGGGGCAGGCAGGGGCACATCAGGGCAGAGCTGGGTGTGCGTGCTGGACGCAGCGCAGCAGACCCTCCACACCTCTTCCAACATGCCCGAGTCCCCGGCTCCACCACGCACTTGCCCCGTTCCTCTGCGTGGCCCAACACGAGAAAAGAAGTCCTGGCCCACGTGCCAGGGCGCTGAGCTGCCCAGGAAGGCTGTGTTTGTTTTAAGCGAATGGCAAAAGGTGCCGTTTCTGCGGAGTGACGGCTCGCAGCTGAGCAAGAGCCTCCGGTGTCAGAGAGAGCAAACCACCATGGGCTTTAGGAGGCGTTTAAGATACCCTTGGAGCCCCCTTCGTCCCTCCCCTGGACGCCACAGGCCCCTCGTGCTGCGCTGATGTACTGTACCTGAGCCGGTTCTCCTGGGAGACCCCACGGCAGAGCCACCCACGGCACCAGGGACGCGGGAGCTGAGGGGGACCCGTGGAGCCACACCTGGGCAGGCGATGCTCTTGCAGCAGCAGAAGGGAGGCTCTTTGGGAGGCGCAGAGCCGCGGCCACCGCCCGCCCGCAGGCACAGGCACAGGCACGAGCACGGGCACGGGTACAGACACAGGCAGAGGCACGAGCACGAGCACGAGCACGAGCACGAGCACGGGCACGGGCACGGGCACGGGCACGGGCACAGCCGGTGCAGGCCCACGCGCGTGCCCAGGCTCTCCGCGCGCGCGCCGCCGCTACGTTCCCGCCCCCCTCAGCGCGTTCCTTCGCTCAATAACGCGCCGGGGGCGTGGCGGGCTGCGGCCATGTGAGGCCGTGGCCACGCGCCTGCGCAGCGTGGTTACGTGCCCGTGGCGGCGGCGAGCGGAGTCCCGCGGCGCCATGGCAGTGCCGGGCGGAGGTGGGTTGGGTCGGGTCGGGTCGGGTCGGGTCGGGTCGGGTCTGGTCCTCACGCTCCTCCGCCCCTCCGCCCCTGGTGGCGGGGTCCCCGGTTGCCCCCAGCTCGCCCCCCCCGGCGGAGAGCGGGGCCCGTGCCCTGCGCGGAGCCGTTTGCTGGCACCGCCTGAGGGCCCGAACCGCTGCAGGACGCTCTGGGGGCGGCTCCCGGCACAGGGCTCCTCAGCCCGCGTCCCTTCCTCAGGGGCATGACATGCGGGAGCACCGAGGGGGGTGAGGGGTCCCGGAGACGGGGTCCGAGGGGGTCTGAGGCCCTCGGGGGAGGGCGTGGGGCCTGAGGGTTCCCAAAGGCCTGGGGGGAGTGCCGGGCCCCGTGGGCTGTGTGACTAGGCGGGCGTCCTGTGTCCCTGGGGAGGCCCTGGGCAGCTGGCAGGGGGCTGTGGGGCAGCAGTCCCGGCACTGAGCCTCTCCAGGTGCCTGCAGGTGTGAAGGAGGACTCGTTCAACGTGCTGGACCTGGCGGAATACACCAAGAACAGGCCCTGGTGGCGCAAGGTCTTCGCCCCCAGCTCCGGGTCGAGCGCTGAGAAATACAATGTGGCCACGCAGCTGGTGATCGGAGGGGTCACGGGATGGTAAGATGCGCTGGGGTTGCTGTTGCTGCTTGTGGCAGGCAGGATGCCTGTGGTCACTAGCCGGGCTTTTGGGAATATGCTGACAGGTGCAGGGTGGTCATCTGGCAGCCTTTCAGAGAAGGCAAGTGTCCAGCTTGCTCAGCCCACTGTGCCCTGGCATGCTCTGCTGAACTGTGGGAGGTCTTAAAAGCTGCCTCTCACGTGGAGCTGAAGAACTGAGACTATCTCCTAGGGAAGAAAATGGTATCAGACTTTAATTTTTGAGGTGAGATAATTCTTTTTAACTTCTGGCATAAGGTGGTGGTGTTGAATTTAGGACAGGCAAATATGAGCCTCTTGGAACAATACCCTCTCCCCTGGAGGTAGATGTACTTCAGGCAGCTGCACAAAAACCTCGTGTGGAGGTTGCTTGTTGCGCCTGTGGGCATGGTTCCTGGGGTTTCGTGTTGGTTGTAGCAAGTGTTGGGGCTGGTGGCTTGTGGCTCTGTTTGCAACTTCATTCCCAGAGCAACATTGTTTGAGTTGAAAACTTGGTGTAATCACGGTGCTTTGCTTCTTGCTGTGCCTGTCTTCTTCATCTGGCACAGGGGTAATCATTTAAAAGTGTATGACAGATCTTAATTTTCTGATAAAAATATGAGCTGGCTGCCTCTCTCTTGTATCTTCACTAAGCGTGTGTATTCAGAAACGGGTAAGAGCGGGTTGCTGTGTTGTTAGGCAATGTTGATAAGGAAACCAGTCAAAGTAAAGTCTGTTCTGGGTGATACAATACACTAGCTCTTTGCTGAGTGACTGAGCAATGGGGTGGCGCTTGCTTGAGTTCTGGTGGCTGCAGTGCTGTCTTTCATGTTGAGAGCGTGTAACCTGGTTTGGAGACCACTATAGCTCTAGACCACTGCTGTCTGCTTGTTTCAGCATTTTTCTCTTCTGAGAAATGAAAAGAAAAAGTAAGCAGTTGCTTGGGCAACAAAGAAGCTTGCCTTGTGACCTTCTCCCCATGCTCTATCATGGAGCAGCAGCAGATGTGCTGCCTAGTTTCCCTTCAGAGATGATACCAGTTAAAAAAAATAAAAGCTAAAATCACTTGTTGATTTTGGTGAATTCACATGTTTCCGATTACTATTCTGGGAGAAGGTTGACGTTGAAGATATAAGAATCAAAACTGCAAAAGGCTGAAATGCGATAGAGAAGTAAAAAGCTATAAAGCATCACTTTTGGGTGGGCGCAAATTCTTTCTCTATGGTTGCATGTGGGTTTCTTCTGCTGTTTGTCAGGCTGTCTCCGAGTCTTGGGTAATTACTGCCAAAGGCAGCCTTGCGTGTGGGAAGCATGCTGAGGAGTGCGTGTTTGGTATCTCATTCTCCTGACTGTATCCTTGTTGATTTATAGGTGTACTGGATTCATCTTCCAGAAAGTTGGAAAGCTGGCAGCGACAGCGGTGGGAGGTGGCTTTTTCCTACTTCAGGTGTGTATGAACAGTGGGCCAAGCTTTCAGAGAACTGTGCTGGTGGGGATGAAGGGCTGTCTAGTGATCATTACCTGTTGGGACGTGTGAGGCCAGTTCCCCGCTCTGCTAGGAGCTCTGTGTGGCCATGAATGTCAAGGGCACGTGTTCCCCAGGGTACATAGATGCAGCAGCAAACCAGGATCAGTGTGTGTAAACCTAAGGACTGCCAAAAGGTGCTGTCTCCACTTAGGGTCTGCTAACAAAGGCCAGGCCAAAGGCACGTGAGGGCTGTTAGTGCATGGGCATATGAGTGAAGCAGGAGGCAGCCTTTGGCTGCAGCAAACTGCACAGCTGCTGCAGGGCTGTCTGGTCAGAACTGTACTTAGTCCTATGCCTGTGGAGATGGTGCCTGTGGAGGAACAGCCCTGGATGTCAAGAGGGATTTGTCCATGTCTGTGATTGCTACCTGGCTACCTGAGGAGTCAGGCCAGCACAGATGCGGCTCTCTGTAAAGCATTGGGGAAGAGGAGAGAAATGGAGATCTCTCTGTCCTCAACCATTTCTCCTGGTTTCCAAGAACTCTGGCACTGTTCGGATGTGGACATCTAGCTCATATATCCTGCAGGAGGCAGAACAGCTTTCAGGCCTCGCTCAGCAGTCTTATTTGTTTGCTTCTCAGGTGCTGTCTCGTGTGTGACTCGTTCTCCCTGCTCTTCTGGCTCTGCTTGTTCTGCTGAAAGCCAAAAGCTTGCTCTGAGCAGGGAGAGTTTCACTGCTGAATCATCCTGACCAGATAAAATATTTAGAGAGGAACAGGCTATTAATAGCTGTGTGCACCCACAGCAGCAGGAGAGCTGCAGAGAGTTCCAACAATATATGTGGCAGTTGTGAGGGGGAGGTGATGCCAGCTTTACATTAGAGAATAGAGGCTGAAACAGGCTAAGCTGCCCTGCTGTTAGGGGATTACTGTGGGAGACAGATGTTGCAGGACAGTTAATACATCTACAGGGGTGGTCCTTTGTCCAATTCTTAAGCTAGTGAGCTCATCCTCTCAGCCCACTGGACCAGTGTGTGGGAGGTGGCTGTGGTCAGAGAAGGTGGGTGGGCCAGGGGGCCTTTTTAGCCATGGTCACGCAGGACTTTACTCCAGGAACTTTCTTTCCGCCCCTCAAAACTCTAGATTGCAAACCACACGGGATACATCAAAGTGGACTGGAAGCTAGTAGAACAGGACGTGAACAAAGCCAAGCAGCAGCTGAAATTTCACAAAAGTGGTAACAAAATGTCTCCAGAAGTGAAAAGCAGAGTGGATGAGGTGAGAGAACTCTCCCAGGGTGTGTGCAGGTGCTTAGCTGGAAGGACAGAAGAAAACAGGATTGACTCCTGGGCTGTTATGGATCTTCCATTGTGCAAATAAAAGGAGGGAATGCGTGCATGACAGCAAAACTGGAGAGATGGCGAAGCTATCTATGCATATTTGAGACAGCCAGGGTGGCTTCTAGGCATGACACCAGCTCACCATGTGTTGCTGAAAATTCCTTGGTGTTGGGAGAAAACATGCTGGAGTTGTAGGGAGAAGTGTCTCTTCAGTCTGACAAGAAAAGCTAAGCAGATCTGGCAGCAGAATGGCCTGATTACCCTGGACTCTGCTGTACCCTGGCCTGGCGTGCACAGTCAGCAGCCCCTTCTGTCAGACTGACTGTGCTGGTTGTGAGAAAGCCCTGGGGTATGTAGGCTCGGACTGCGGCTCTTGGAGGATCCGGGCTACACTGGGACTGGATCAGTTCAGGAGCTGTACGTGCAGCGGGGAGATTAGGGAGAGGAGGTCATTAGGTAGGATACTTTCCCAGACCTGAGCAGTGACCCCTCTCCAAGCATCACTCACCTTGGAGAACTGCCTGAGGGATGTCTTCTTATGGGGAGGGTGGGTGGATGACCTGCTGTTGTTCAACACTGTTGGCTCTTCTCTCCCCTGCTTAGGTGATCATATTTCTGAAGAAGAATGTTATCCTGACTGGAGGGTTTGCTGGAGGATTCCTACTTGGAATGGCATCCTAGAAACTGTGCTCCACTCTCCCTTCATGCCCAGCCTCCGCTGCCCTCCTCTACTGCTGTTCTCTCTCACTTAGAAGTCAAAGGATGTTGCCGACAGGCTCAGTCCCTTCTGCTCCCAGGTTCCAGCCCTTATTTCTTACAACGCTGCTTCTGATTTCCAACTGTTTCCTCTGTCTGGGCTGTTAGGGTGCTGGGATCGGTCTGAAAGCTTATGACTCCTGGTGTATCATTGTGATTCCTTTCCCCACCAAATATGTCCAGTCCCAAATTTTCTGAGTTGCAGCCTCATAAAGGTGTAGTGGCAGAGAAATCTCTTAAATGCACTTCTTCCCGGGTGCTCAGGGCTGTTACATGTACATTTGTCTGCCAGTATATGTGTACAACAGCTGTCAGCTGTTCACTGCTATTTAGCTTGCACTTTTTCTGCCCCAGTACCTGGAAAGCCTGTGCTTCCCTCTGCACAGAGATGGTGTGTGCAATACAAAATGTGCTTGGCTGTCCTGGGGTGGATGCAGAAGTGTCAGGGGACAGCCTGGGCTGTGTCCAGTGCAGGTGGATAAGGAGCAAGTTCATGCTATATGTGGTGCTGGGGGTTCTCCTGCTGTCCCCCTGCCATTGCACTGCACGTAGATGGCTGTTTGGCTTCTCCTCTGCTATTATTTATACCCCTTACTGGAATTGCAGCACTGGCACTGCTGATGGAAACTGAGCACCGTGGGTGACTCTCCAGGCCCTTCCCTCATCATGTGCTCTGAAAGTCACCAAGCTTGCTGCACAGTAGAGTGCCTTGCTTGCTTGCTAGCTGACTGCTCAGCCTTTGAAATGTGCTGAGGCGCTCTCTTGTGGTGGGCAGGCTTCCAGCGTGCTTGACACAGGCTAGCTGGTGCAGGCAGCGTGCATTTCAGCTGTGCCACTTACTGTAAATCATCTTGGGCCTCAGACTGGTATTTCTAGGTCTACCATGACCTTCTCTGGCCACTTTGGCATTGGTGATGTTCTTAGAGCTGTAATCACGTGGGATGGAATTGTAGACAGGAAATACATCCCTGTTTAGGCTACATTGTACTGGTCTAGGGTCCCTGTTGCCAGCTCTACTGGAGTGGTGGTGGGGGTGAAATCTGGAGTGTAGTCCTTTATCTGCCTCTGCAGAGCACAGACTCCAGCTCCCCGGTCTCTGCAGGCAACTGAAATGACAAAACTGTTGCAAAAACTCTTGTGGGATTGGCTCATTTCCATACTTTTCTCCTTGGTTATGTTCCTTCCTTCTTTGTGTTTACCATTTCCATGAAAAAAGCTGCTTGCTTAATTCCATCAGCTGCAGCCCTTCTGCAGGTGATGAGGCAGCCCAGATGTGGAGCTCAGCTGTTTTTGGACAGTCTGTCCCAGTGCAGCTGTGGGCAGAGCAGAACTCTAACCTACAAGAGAAAATTATGAAAAAAAAAAAAATAAAAATCCCTTAGAGGTGTTCTGCATTGGCTGTGCTGGGCTGGCATTACTACTTTCCAGAGTGTGGGGACTTGCATGACAGTGGGATGGTGTCCACCAGCAGGTACATGTAGGAGATTTTGCCAAAAATGTTTCTGTTGGGTTTTTTTATGTGAAAGTCAGTACATCCTTCAATGGGAAACATGCTAGGGAATGATGACACGCATGGGTGATCGGGATGCAGCACCTCACTCAGTGGCTGCACCCCATCTCCAGAGCTGTGTAATGCCTTTCTGATCATCTGCTGCTGCTCTCAGTATGGCTGGAAGTGGGGATATTCCCCTGAGAGCTGCTGGAAGAGCTGGAATGGTTGGTTCTTCCACCAGATGTTTTTGGATGAGCACTTGCAGTTGTTAATGTTGTTTCTGCTCTGTTGATTGAAGTGTCAGTGTAGCAACACATTGATTTAGCTGAGGTTTTCTCACCTTCAGGATCTGAAAAGAGCCTGCAGGTAATCAGGAAACAGAAATTGGTATCTTTGCTCCTGTCCTGCCTTACATGGCCAAGGAGAATGAAGGAGCAGCTGGGCTCATGTCCTTTTAATGATGGTCCTTCTAAAAGCCATCCAGGACTGCAGGAGTGATGGGAGCAGTAAATAGGTCTTCAGTAAATTGGTGCTTGGGAGTGGAGTGACAGATGATGGTGGTGGGTTTTTTTGTGTGTTTTGGTAGGAACCCTGCAGGGCTGAACGTGCATGAATTAATAAATTTTTATTGCAGGGTATCTCTTGTTCCTGTAGGAAAGCAGTGTTGCTGCCCTTCTGCCTGGTGTGCTGCATAACACAACTTCTTCTGAGATGCACTAATCTCCACAAAGCTTGCTTCAAGGACAAAGCTCAAAGTAAATCATTAACAGACCTTAGGAATGTTTTTCAGGCTCAAATAAGTCACTATTTCTGCCCAGCCCCAGGGAAGTGTGTACTGGGTTCTGCTCTGCAGGGTCCCGACTTGCTGTTACGGAGAGAAATGGCCCAGAGAGGGAGCCGAAACGTCTCAATTGCTGTTGGAAGGGGAAACAAGTGACAAATTCATGTTGAGTTTGATGTGAATGCAGGCAGGGACTGGACAAGGACATCAGGATCTGGCAAATCCTTCTGCTGTGCCAGTCGCGGGCTCGTGGCTGGCACCGTTTGATGCTGTGGGCCCACACTGGAGGCTTTGATGCTGAATCAACCTCTGTGGGGATGTGTTTTCATTGTTGCAGGTGCCAAGATGAGGTGTTTCCCCCCTCCCCACCCCTGCTCCTTTTGGTCTTGTTTCAACAACTTCTGGCATCTGTTCCAGTATGAGACGGTTTAAAACACACTAGGGTTTTAAAGTGTTTTTATATATTGTATGTAAATGCATGTTGAAGTGATATTTTATTAAACATATTTGCTCTAATAGCTTCTCTGTGTGAGGTCTGTTGAATTCTTGGGAACCGGTGTGGTTTTGTCTTACTCTGCGTGTTGCGTTTGACTCATGGGAGCAGTTACAGCCAGTCTGGTAGCATGAGGCCACCAGCCTTCCCTCTTCTCTGCAGGTAACCATGGGCTGCCTTAATAAATCCCTCTCCTTGATGATCCTGGCACCAATCACCAATGTTCCCAAAAGGTGAGATGTTTCTGGGGCAGGAGGTGATTCTGCTGCCAGCCTGGCTTCAGAGCCTCACTGCTGAGCCAGTTTGCTCCACCTGAGTAGAAACGGGCATGGAAATGAGGCTTTTCTTTTTAATAGGTGCAACAAAAGCCTAAATTTTTTTTTATCATCTATTAGTGACTTACTTTCCACTGCTCCTGCTCAGACAGGGCAAAAGGGAAAAATGAGCTACTTGTCAAGTGTTTGAGCTGCTTTACAACATTGTCATCACTTTCCCCTACTTTTCAAGAATACTAAAACCCCTGCTTTGTCTCAAGGGTTTTTGTGGGAGGAGAGGGGCGGGAGCAGAAGGCTAGCCCTGAATTATTCTGATCTTGAGCCCCGGTTATAAAAATATCAAGCAGCTTCTATTTAAATATGGTGATATCACATGTAGTTCTGGACTGTGAATGGCAGCCAAGCTGCCCGGCTTGCAGCTATGTTGTATTCTCAATAAACAACCAAACTGAGACTACAATTTGTTCCAGTCATTTATTTTGTATCATGGTATTTCAGAGCAGCGAATACAGATGGTTTGCTCTTCTAGGCTTCAATATACTCAACTATTGTGCCTAGACTACAGTGGTCTGTTTATAGAAGCTGTATTTCATAAGTAAGTTGTATTTGATCACAGCACAAAAGTCCTTTACGGCTAGATCTAATGACAGAGTTAGGGGCCTAGTGGGTTCGAAGTCTGATATTTAGGTGCCTAGGCCCTGTAATGGACTTGGCACCCACTGAGGTGCCTGGACTCCTGCTACACGGGACGGAGAGACTTGGGCAGCTCTGAAGGGTGATGCAGGAACCTGTCTACTGAGCTCTTCCTACAGGTCACAGGAAATTCTGCTGCACAGGTGAGACCTTCTGAAAAGCCATCTCTCACTGGGGTCCAGACACAGCCAGCTTGTGAGTGAGTCTGGAATGCTGTGTTGAAAGCAAGTGCCTATAACTGCTTGTTCAGTAAGCAGCACCTAAATCAGTTCTTGGATCTAGCCCAGGGCTTTGTGACAGGCCTCTGGGTACCAGCAGGTTGAACTAGCTGGGTTCATAACATATTGCTTAAAGGTGTTCAATGATAACATAAATTTATAAATTTTATATCAACAGTCAGATCTTTCAAATGAATATTGCTTTTTAAAAAAATCCTATTCCTGTAGCAATCCCTGAAATAATGTTCCTGTAACATCTTTGTCATGCAAATAGCAGCGTGTAGGCAATTCAAATATAAAGTAACCAAAAGTCTGTCCAGTGGGAAAGTGAGGCACTTAGGCAAAGCGACTTGTAGTCACTCGTGATCTATGCAAGACCTAGGAACAATCCTGAACAAGACCTGATTCCCATTCTTGAGCTTGAACCACTGGACAGGCAAATGTTGTCTGGAACTACTGCATGATGGCAGCAATACCTTTGCCGTGTCAAGATGGGCTTGTTTCATGTGTCACGCTTAAACTCACTCACTCTTCTGAGGTTATTTCCTGTACCTCTCGCTCCAGAAGCCAGAATAACTTGGTTCCAGTTCTCCATTTTGAGAGCAAGGATGGATTAGAGTAAGGTAAGCATTCTAAAAACATCAAGTTGACTTTTCACAGACACAGGTGCGATGCAAAGACAATGTAGATGATGTTTTGGTACAGAAAATAAAGTCTGTTAACCAGGCCATCTGTTGGTACTGCGTTGTACTTTTTGGTGTGCCGGGTGGTGTGTTCTAGGAGCGATCTGGCTTTCCTGAAAGTCTAAAGAAGGCTTGAAAAAACACACATGAGCTCTGCAGGTGAGTCCGTGCTCCGGCACCTGCTGGAGCTGCATTGTGTTACTGAGGTGGTGGGGGAATTCCTTCTGAAGTCGCCTTGAACTTTTCTCTCTCCCTTTCTTCTTTCTCAAACCCTGAACAACAGATGGATCTGCCCTTGGGGTACCGGGCACAGCACTTCCGCATTTCCTGAAGCACGGTTTCACACTTAGACTCCATGTAGTTGTTCACTGGAAAATAAGAAGGAGACACTAAGTCTGCAGAGGGGAAGAGGTTTCATCCCTGGAGGGGACACATCTAGTCCATCCCTTCAGCTGCTGGGCAGCATGTTTCTCTGAAAAGCAAGAGCTGCTTAAAGGTATTTCATCACTATCTCTGCTCTACAAAAACCTCTCTTTAGTTTCAGCTATCTAAAGCCATGCAAAGGCAGCCTTGCTGTTGTGGATGGGAGCATCTTCAGTCCCCCAGTTTTGTAGCTATCACATCTCACTGCAGTAAGAATGAGGTTTCCCTTATTGCTGCCTTTCAATCCTCACTTTCTTCAGCCTGTGTGCTTTTAAGCTGGATCTTGTCATCCATGGTCTTCAACCTAGCTGCCATGTCACGATAAGGTTTACAGCTGAGTGTAAATATAAGAGCATCCAAAGAGGACTTGGTATAAACAGGGACATATGCACCCTTCAGCACTGTGGGGTTTATAAAAGGAAGGGGTGAGGAGTATCACTGCCAACCTCCTACCCGTAGCCTGTTGTGGGCAGGCTGTAGCTTTGCAGCATAACCAAAGCAGGCAGCACGCTAGCAAGAATGCTTAGCCAGACGCCAGCAGCTGAATCCCAACTGCACAGAGCCAGTGACACAACCACCTTCCAGACAAAGGTCCCACCTCTGGCTCAGGAGGTCCCTTAGCCACACAACTGTTACTTCACCTCCTATCACTTTGCTTCCAAGGCTTCTCCTCTTGGACACTGCCAGAGCTGGGACATGGGGCTAAATGAGCTCCGAGTCTGACCTGGGATGACTGGACTCACATCTTTGTGCACAGCACAGCTATGCCCACCTCTGTACTTTCAGAGTTCTTGCCTCTTTCAGGTATTGCCTTTGTTTCAGGCCCAGAGAGATTTCACTGCACCAGCAGGTTTATGCACTGCAGGACAGAGGTGACTTGTCCAGCATCCTTCCTGCCCTCGTGCTTTGCTGGCTGAGGTGACGAAGCCCACAGTGCTTTGCAGGGCTGGCCACCAGGGTCTCGGAGAGAAGCCCTGCAGGCATGTGAGCAGACTGAATCTGTGGCTTGAATTAATAACTACCTGCCTGTCTGCATATAAGCGCAGGGCGTGCAGAGCCACCCGCTCTGCCTTGGATAAGCTATGCAACCACTACACAGCTGTGCTCACCCCCTCCCCCCGCCACTGATTTTTAAAAGACTAAAAGAGGCAACAGCAACCCAATGTGAGACAAACACAGCGCCCACTGGAGAGCCCAGAAAGCAGCAGTGAACGGCTTCTGGTTAATGAGCAAGCCAGCCTGCTCTGATCGTTGGGCTACGAATTCCATAATAATTCATAATATGAATTCCATTGTGATCTGTAACACAAGCAGATAGGTCACCCCTGAGAAAAAGGTTATGGGACATTACTGCTTTGTGCAAACTGGCAGTCTAGGAGGCATGGCAGGCTCTTGGAGAGGAGAGTTAATCTCTCTCTGCTATAACCTGCTGACGATGAGTGCTCCAAGGCTCTCCTAACTGTTCCTCTGCCTGTGCAGGTTTGTTTCTAAAACCACAGCTACATACAGGCACACCCTGCTATCTGTCAGGGATGCATTCCTGAAAAGCACAACAGTTAGTCATATAATGGATAGCAAAACACAAGAGATTTACAGTGGGCATTCAGTCTCACAGAGGAAGCAGGCAAGATCTTTTGGAACAATGACCCACTCCAAAACCAGCTTTTGAAAAGCCAGCATCTCCCAACGGTCCTGCTTCTGCCCTCCATCCTCCGCACTCTGTACACTGTCTCTGCTTATATGTCAGCTAAGGCTCAGTATACATCCTCTATCGCATTAATTGTTACAGGGAAAAATTGCTTTGCTGTCTGTCAAGTCAGCTGCTTCATCTGTGCAACTCAGACAACTCCACAGCACGATAATATGTGAACAACAACAGCACTCCAAAACGATAGCTAGAGAAGTGGTGGACAGTGGAGTGTGTATGTAGCAGACTCAAAGAGCTTCTTTGCTAACACTTAACCATTCAAATCAGATCTGTACACAAACCTACACAGGTAAAACACTTGGAATAAACTCCATGAATGTTATAAAAAGAACGTTGTCACAGATGGGACCAAAACAGGGTCAAACATTAGCTTTTAAGTGCAGGGGGAGAAGGCAGCCCTTCATGTGAGAATGCTCCAAACCATGAAGAAAGTAAAACGTAATATCTAGACAAATGTTGGGGACATGTAGAGGGGGTTGTTTGAGCCCTTGCTTTGAGCTGAACACAGCTTCCAAAAAAAAATCCTGGGAAAGACAGACATCTACCAATAACTGACTGTTGCTTTTCCCTACTTTTTCCCAGATGCTTTTCCTCCTATGCTCCTCCCCAGCCACTGGAGTTGGTGCGTTACCTGCACAGATTGCAATCACTGTTTGCTGCAGTCTGCAAAGCCACCCCTCTACTTCCCCAGTGGAAACCCCCCTCCCTCCCTGCTATATTTTAGCTAACCTGCCTGTAGTCTGCAAATAAATTAAAGGCAGAAATGAGTTGCTGTGGAACTGGCCTGGCTAATTTTAGCTGTGGCATTGCCAGCCTCCTGCCTTCTCGTCCCTGGGCTAACACCATGAGTTATTCTCATGTGAAGCTCAGAGCATGCTGGTTAAGGGCTCCACCAGGTGAGTTAGGAAGAAGTCTTTCACATATGGCTGAGCTGCCTTAGCACAGAGGAATGTTTTCTCTCATTCATTCTATAAGGCAAATGCTTTTCCAAGAAGCCACCAAAATTTTTAAAAAATATGGTCCTCTGCAAGTACCAAGCCTGCTCTCCCCAACTCAGGCTCCCAAAACACATTATCACATAATCTCCCTCACCCCTACAAATATTTAGCTAAGTTAATACAAAACAGCTGTTAAAGGTCTCCAGAGGGAGACCAGCTCATACCTTGAGGCCAGATCACATATACCTAACCCCGACAGACATCTGTCTGACCTGCTCTTAAAATACCCCTGGAGCTAGAAGCTCTGCAGTCTTCTCGTACAATCCACTCACTACCCACTCTGTAAGAGAGCTTAGTATAATGTCTAGCTCTCCCCGCCTACAGCCGAGTCCCAAGACTACAGATGGGATCTCACTACTAGCATGGAGAACACTCTGAAATAAGCACAACATTACTGTTACAAATGCTCCGTTTTGTACTAATGGTGTCTCGTTATTTACAATCAAGCACAAGGGAATTCTATTAAAACCAGAAATGATAATTTTGGTTGCTTTGCAATCTGGTGATCCTAATGTGCTTGCTTTCTTCTTCTCAAGGTGAAAGAACAGGGTTAAGTTAAAAGAATTAAGTTCCACCAAAAATCAAGACACCAAAAAGACAAAATGACACTTGGTACCTTGCAAGCATTTCTGTATTTCACAGGCTTGTTTCTGGCAGGGATCCTTCTGGGACATGTTCAGAGAACTAAAATGATAGGAAAATGTTACTGTAGAAACAACGCGCTTTTCAGGGGATGGGGGGGCAAGACACGTCTTAAAGCCAAGACTTTAAAGAGCTCCCGATTTCCCTCCCTCAGACAGTTCAGAAAACACCTATTGCTGCTTGCAGACGCCTACCAACATACACAAGTGTTCTCTGTGTCTGGCTCAAGGATGATAATGTGGACAATGAATACGGAAAGTTCTATGTTGCTAGGCTTGAAGGCCTTTTTCTTTTCTCTCATCAAAATGTGTCCTTTTCCACTTGGATGCACAAAGATTCCAGCAAAGATTCAAATTAACATGGCTGACTAATTTTTACAAGTTCTGTGCCTCTAGACCTTATACTACAACATGTATTTATGTAACAGCCCTCTGTGAGCTCTACACAACCAAGGATTTGGTGTTAGTCATATAACTACAGCTGGAGGGGGCATTTAAAAAAACAACCAAACAAAACAACTTAGTTGTGTATGTATGTCCCATAAAGACAACAAGGAGGGCTTTTCTTTTTGTTGTTCTCTTGGAAATCCCCCCCGCCGTAAAACCAGACTGGAGGACAGCTCCATCTTGTTCAAATCCCTAGAAAGCAGGATTTCAGACACTTAATTTGACTTTCTGCAGCTGTGACACCTGTAACTGAGATCTTCTGTGAAAGATCAAAAGATGAGCAAAAACTGGTGGTACTAGTAGTTGGATGGGAGACCTCTACAGGAAAGCACTGCTGTTACCGAAAGCAGTGGTGGGACTTGAGCTCTCTCTGAGCCACAGTTCATCTCCTGCCCCTGCCCAGAGCTAGGGAGGTGCTCCCTTTCAAATTGCTGATAATTCACGAGCCCACGGCACTTTTCAGTATTGCTAGGGCATTATTTCCAGCATCCTGGCCAAACTCCACTTGGGACAATTACATTCTGCCTACCTAGAACTCCCCCTGATGTTTCACTTGGACACTACTCCTCTTCACTGCCTGTCCTAAACTCTTGTGTGATGTTGCTGTGTGTTGTTTAACTGCTTCCACCTCAGAGGTGGCTGCATTTCAGTGGAGAGAGAATAATTTATTGTACAAAATATACAGTGACATCTTCCTAGAACCACTGCTCCTGAAAGACAAAAATTCATATTAAAGAATGACTGGGAATAAACAGAGCATAGTACAAAGCAGGGGTAATGTCTACACATACCAGATTAATCACCAGGCACGAGTTTAAGCAGCAGTTCTTCAACACCACCAAGCTGTAAGCGACAAGGAAAAGTTCAATACGTCTACAGTTACTGTGGCTGAGCTAATGGACTTCAACAAAATAACAGTCCTTTGCCGTCCCTCAAGGATCTCAAATGACTTCACAAACAGGCATGACTATGGTCTATTGTTGCCACCATCCTTACCATGAGATGGTGCTCTATCTCCCAAACGCGAGAGTTACTATCCCTGTACTGCTCACCCTGGGACAGCTGCCACATATGAGGCAGCCGGGATGGGGGGAGCTGGCTGGGTCGCAGCGCCTCACCCAGGGGAACCTGAACTCTTTGGATCCGAGCCCTCAGCATACCTTCCTCCTGGGGGAAAGTAACAAAAAGAGCAGGCAGTTACTGGCAATGCAGTAGAGGCACCTGCAATAGCAAAGCTACAATCACTGGGAAGCTCAAAGGACACTTGCCTCTTCCGCAGCCACAAGCCACGTTTTGCGGTGCTCATCGCAGTAAACACCTATGCGTCGCACCCACAGTCGGACAGGAGGAGCGCCAGCGTGCCCTCCTTCTGCCATTCCCTCAGTCACTTCAGGATGCTCCCGTTAGGTGGACGGCATCACCCCGCAGGATGCACGCATGGTCTCTTTAGCTCTGAACACATTCACGGAGAAAGCTCTCAGACCTGAAAGGCACCTCTGGGTGGCATCTGACTTATTGTATGAGATGCTATGTGGTGTAATGTCCCTAAAAGTCAGCTTGGGAAACTAAGGTGGTGCCTAAGTGAACAGAAATTTCATGACAAGTTGTACACTGGGACATGCATGCTGTATGGTGTTTGTAAGGCATTCTGGGGCAAAAGGTGCTATTGGTGCAACGTTAAACCCTGTGAATATTGGCTTTGCTTATTCCACTAACAGTCCCATTAACAGTCTTTTGTGTAAAACAGGGGAAAAAAAGAAAAAGGTGATTTACACAGGAGTTCCGTGGCTAATGATGGTCTAAATCCCAAAAGCAAAACTTGTGACAAGAGGTGAAATTAGCTTAACAAGAACGAAGATCACTCTTGAGACAAAGCATGAAACTCCATATGCACGACTCTCATATTTGGAACTTGCAGAGCTGTCATTGTGAAGGGTCCTTCGTCTCATCTCTCAAGAGGATGGCAGCATTGTCCATTCATATACAAGCTTCTCGTGAACAGCTCTCGTGACTTTGCGTGACTTTGCGTAGTTCGGCTTTTGGATGGTTACAGAGAGCCACCAACACCAGCAGGGGCAAAGGAATTTTGGACATTGAGGTGGTTCTTCCTATCGGAATTTTTGTTTAACAGCAACTGTATACCAGTTAGATCAAGCTGATGCATTAGCAAATGAAGGTCAGGGGAAATGGTTCTCTCTTTGAACCCTAGAAGAGGTAATCAAAATGGTACAGACAGTCTTCATTCTTTATCTAGGTTTAAAGTAGAACAGAATTAAGCTGTAATACATATAACATCCTCCTGCTATGAAGCAGATGCAATATTCCTATCCCAGTGAAACACAGTGGTCTTCTGAAAACTTGTAAAGTTATAAGGCATATTTCAGACAGGAGCAAGAAAATCTGGGTACAAAATAAAGTAGGAAAAGTCAGGGAGAGAAAAAAATTGTTATACATTGGGGTACATATAAAACAGGAGATACATTTCCATGTTGCCTTCTATATCTTACATCAGTGCTTCTCTACCTTTTTGAATCAAAGGATAACTTAGCCTTTTTGAAAACAAAACACCAACCACGGATCAGCCTGAACGGCACTGTCACAGTATTTTAATTTCTAACAAAGAAAACTTTGAATGTTCTTTTATTATTTCTTTCTCTGCCATTCTGTTTGTTTCCTTGCTTGATGTGTGGGAATGTGTATGTGCATTATAAAAAGCACCACTGTTCTGAAGACCATCCTGTGATGTGGTACAGCCATTCCAAGCAATGCCCCAGCAGCTGGATCACTGGCATTTAGAGGAATGTGACAGCAGACTGATAAGACTCACAAAGCCTTCAAGAATAAGCTATGAGTGTTAAAGGGACATTTCTGTAAGTCCTTTTCATTCTGCTTTACCCTAAGTCACTTTACAAATTTAAGCCCATGTGTGGAAATCACTTTGCCCAACAGTGAAAGGCAGCAATTGCCGCTGCTCATTTTCAGTCAGCTGAATGTAATCACCCAGGTTGGAATTCGGCCAGGATACTCTCCTACTCTGCAGTAAATTGCCAAAAGCTCCACCATGACCAAAAATGCTCAAGAACTTGCTTTTATTCCATCCAAAGCTGGAATTTCTACAGCTCATCATCCCCAGGACCAGAAGACACAAGACTGACTTCAGTATTGGAACAATATTACTCAGTAAGTGAACGCTATTTCCTACAGCAAGTGAACTCTCCTGGAAGGTCTCCTATCCAAATACTACCCTGCTTCAGTCTTGCTGAACTATAGGTAGGAGGACTAAAGCACAACATGTATGTTTGTGTTTATTGTGTATGAACATGGTAGTAATGATAGGTACAGGACCGACAGAACAAGTCTCATGCAGAGGACACTGTGCAGAATGGGCAGCGGTTAACGTGTTTTCACCCTTTGCCCCACTAATTTGTCCCAAACTTCATAGCTCTGAGTTCAGTTGCCAAAGTTCAAAGGCCCAGTCTGGCCTGTCTTTTCAACAGTCTCTAAGACTGTTATGAAGGTGCCCAGTTAGTGCCACAAATAAAACCTTGAGGTCAGGCAAAACCGTCAATTGGGTTTGAAGTAAGACAGGTCTGTCTTTAGTACTCAAACATACAAGAGAAACAGGAGATTTGTAAAAGCATGCGCTTAGACATTTGCACCTGAAACTTTAAGAAGGGAAAAACATATACAATTCCTATTTTTACAGATTTTATCAGAAAGCAATAAAAAAGCCTGAAGGAAGACATGGGTGAAAGGAGAAGTAAGCTTACTTATATTTAAAGCAAGTTGTAAAACCTGTTTCTTATATTGCTTGCTTCATAAACTATTAAAAAAACCCACCACATCCAACAAAAAAACCCAATCAGCTTAAATTTGCAGGATTGCAGCATCATCCTTTGAAACAGATTTTAATGTTCCCATCAACACAATTGCAGAAGTCTGAGCTGTTTAAGGTATTGATTTGGGGAGATTTAAAGCCCAGTCCCCACAGACAGGAACAAGACTTGCAAATATTCTGTCCATCTCAGCATCAGGCCTTAGAAATTTAATGGTGTTCTGGGACCTGGGTGGATTTCTGAGCCATACAATACATGAATAAATGTGCAAATGGCCAGGAGGAGGACTGCATCTTGTGGTGAAAACAATTTATTTGCTTTTAAATTGGGTACATTAAAATATTTTATGAAAACAGTGAAAGAAATTGCTCCAGCTGCCACTTGGACCATCCCCAGAGCTGGAGCTCAGCATGCTGAACAAACTCCACCCTTTATTACCTTCTATTTTAAATGGGTCAGATTGTTAGAAGAGTTCAGCTGCCATTTAGGCACCAAGGGGACAAAAAGCTATGCTGAGGCTCAGTGAATTGGGCACGGTGTTGTGCTAACATGGCTACACAGCTTCTGGACCAAGGCTGGCCCGTTTGGCCTTCTGGTGGAGAGTGTGCAGCTGCCTGCATGCCTCTCTGCACGCAGCCTTCAGGGAGCTAAAAGGGAGCTGAGCTTTCCTGAAAAACCCAGCCTGTGTCTTGCAAAAAGTCAGGGATCAGATGAGCTGTCTGCTGATGTAAGAGCATGTTGACTCACTCTAAAGCTTCTTCTTGGGGGTTTGGACTCTACTCTGCCTGGAGCACTCGCCCCGAGCAAGCACCTCCGTGACTCCACTCTCCACTCTGCCCAACCTACTGCGGGGTAGCAGATGCTCACCGACCAGCCGGGGCTGTCCAGCAGTTTGGGGAGGGAAGGTCTAGCTTTGGTAGGATCTAAAGAAACAGGAAGACAAAATGAGATGGGCATAGTGTGGGGGGAGCCCCGGAGAAGGAAGGGGAGGACGAGGAAAGGGGTGCGGGAGCCGGGCCTGGTGAAGGGCCGCCCGAGGAGCGGGTGTGGGGGGCGGTGCGGACAAGGGGAGCAGGGAGGGCAGGATGGGGAGAGGGAGTGGCACCGGTGCGGACGGCGGGCGGACCGGCCGTGGCGGGGAGGGGGCAGGAAGGGCCGGGCAGGCCCGACTGCCGCGGCGGGAAGAGGGCGCAGCACGTCTCCATAGCAACCGCCTCCCACCCGGGCCGGGCCTGCGGGGCTCCGCGGCCGCCCCTCGGCATGAGACGGCACCAGGCGGAGCGGGAGGCGCCGGGCCGGGCCCCTCGGGCCGCCCGCCCGTGACCTACCTGCAGCCCCGCGCCAGGTGACAGCCAGCGCCGTGTGCACCGAGCAAAGCCTTCCCCTGCCCTCCCCTCTGACCCCGCAGCCTCCCCCCGGCTGCTCGCAGGCCCCAATGGCCGGCGCGCAGTGGAGCCCCGCCCCGAGCCGGGTCGGGCCGCCCCGCCCCGTCCCGGCCCCCTCCGCTCCGTCGCCCGCCCCGCCCCGCCCCGTCCCGTCCCGTCCCGCCCCGGGCAGCGGCTGCAGCGCGGAACCCCGGGGCCGTCGTTCGCGTGGGCGACACGGCGCTTCCGCCGCGCGGCACTCCTGGCCTCTCCGGAAGCCAGGCTGCACCTTGGCCGCGCCGATTGGTTGGAAGGGCCAGCGAGCCCCCCTGGGATTGGCCCCGCTGCCGAGTGCGGGCGGGGGAAGTGGAGCTTGTCCCCGCCTACTTCCGGGGTTGGTGGGGGAAGACGGGCGGGTGGCGGTAAGATGGCGGTGCAGGCTGTGCATTTAGAGGCCGACGCCTTCCTGGTGTGCCTCAACCACGCACTGAGCACCGAGAAGGAGGAGGTCATGGGGCTCTGCATCGGCGAGGTATAAGGGCTAGTCGGAGCTGCCCTGGGGAGAGGCGGGCGGGGCACTCGCTGGTGCGGGTTCGCGGTCTGTAGGCTCCTACCTTCCGAGCGGGGCTCGATCACCGTGGCAGGGAGTGTTGTACAGGCCTGGGTGGGGGCGATTCCCCGGCAGAGCCGTGCCGCTGCGCCTCAGGCGTCCCCTCTCCGCTGCTGGCTAGTGTCGACTCATAGTTTCAGCTGCTGTGAAAGTCAAAACTTAGAGTCAGGAAAGCGTCCTGTCTGCACGCCTGACTGTACTCTGATGCGCACCTTTTCCCTACTGAAGGTACAGGAACCGGCCTTCTCCTTGAGGCTGGTTATTTCTTTAGCAGAGGAATGATCGGTTTTTCATTCTGTGTCATTAGGTTGACACGAGCCGAATTGTTCATATCCATTCTGTGATCATCCTGCGCCGCTCTGATAAGAGAAAAGACCGTGTGGAAATTTCACCAGAGCAGCTTTCAGCTGCTTCTACTGAAGCAGAGATATCCTTTCATAGAGACAGAAGCAAATGTGCCAGTGAAGTGGTTTACCTCAGACCTCTTTTTACGGGCTGTGTTTTAGACTTGTTCTAGTTGGCTTGAAGTTGTCTGCTGCTTCCCTCCTGTAACTGTTCTGTTTGGAGGGCTATGCTGGCAGTTGCGATTCTCTGGAGTCTCTGTTGGTTCCAGCGTTTGAGATATAATTCTTTTATAACTGTTTTTTATAGTTTCTTTGTATTTAGTCACAAGTAAAACTGAAGTATGTTTTTGGGGGAGGGTAGTAGTTCATCAGGGAGACTTAGTCAAGATGAAAGCTTGACAAGTCTCTGTTTCTAAGTGTGGTGCACTGGAGAGCCTTTTCCCTACGTACACTTAAGGATGCTGTTTTGGGCAGCTTGCTGCCATGTCAGTTACTGCCACATGCAAACAAAATCCAAGTTGTTTCTGCAGCAGTGGCATCCTGCCAGTGCTGGGGAAGAGGCTTCCATCAGCTTCCTGCCGCATGTCTTGTCACCCCTCTAAGGGATCTGGAATTCCATTGACTGATGAGAAACTCTTTTGTAACTCTGCTGTTTTTCCTTGTACAAAAAGCTTCTTCCATTTGCTCTTGGCTTCAAAAGCACCTTGACTCACACACAGGTTGGCTGAAATGACAGGACGTCCCATGAGAGTTGTGGGCTGGTATCACTCTCATCCTCATATTACTGTCTGGCCATCGCATGTCGGTAAGAGCAGTCTTGGTCTAGGTTCTATATGAAAACTCACAGCTGGCTAATCTTAATACTTGATTTACTGGATTTTCAGAGCTGCACATCCCAGTTATCAAAGGTTGTTTTCTCAGGTGTCCTCTGGTAGGAGAATATTGTGTGGGTGGGCTTCAGGAACCTCTGCCAGTATAGCCCTGTTCCTCTCCATGTGCTCCAGGTGCTGAAACTGCATGTGACTCAGTTGCAGATCAGCTGCTACTAGCACTACTGTTCTTCAAGGCAGGAAAACTAGACCTAAGGTGTGGGGAATAGCAAAAAAACCTGTGGGAATCATAAGCCTGCTGTGACGATTTTTGACATCTGTGAGTGTCAATGCAAAAATGAAAATTTTTTTGAAAGAAGTGCATGAGTGTCTTATATGTGTTGGACATTATGGCTATATAGTGATCTGTGACACCAGGCCTGATACTAAGATGATTTCTTGTTTTGTTAACTCATCTTGTATTTTTGTTACCTCATCTTGTATTTTTGTTCTTTAATTACATTTTAAATTAGATTTTTTTTTTTTTATCTTAGTCACCTGGAGTAAGTAGTTTAATATAAAGCTTGTGACATTTCTTACCAAGTTCCAGGTCACCCTTCAAAAGGTGGCAAATTGTTTTCCACTCCTTCAGGTGACCAGTGCAGTTCTCATTCTCTTATTTGTTTGTCTGCAGATGTCCGCACACAAGCTATGTATCAGATGATGGACCAAGGTTTTGTAGGGCTTATCTTTTCCTGCTTCATTGAGGACAAAAACACAAAGGTAGGTAACTTAAAAATGGTGATAAACCCTCCAAGTGAGAAACATCAGCCCCGGGGGAAAGCTGAAATCCTTGGATGCAGCCTGCAAGAAGGGCTGAGCTCTGCTTGGAGCACAGTCAAAGCACGGCTAGAATGGTGATGTTTGGATTGTAATCCCAATGACAGAAGAATGAGTTATTAATTAATATCTGTGCTGATCCACAGGCTGGCTCTTCAGCCAGCAGAGCTAGGCTGATACTAGTATTCTGGGACTGCATCATATGGCTGCAGCATGTGTGTGCACTGAAACGTGTGAGTGCCCGTCAGATACAGCTTATTGCACCTCTGTGCCTCTAGCCTCTTTAGGAGACGCTGCTATAGTGTGAGATAAGCTGACAGTGGTGTGTCTTGTCTAGGTTTTCCAGGTAGTTATTTAAGATTTTTTTCATAGTTAATGGGTCTGTCAATAGCTGCTTGTAAACAGTTCCAGCATAACCTATCAAAGCAAAAAGCATTGCAACTTGTTAAAATGCTATTTGAAGGCATATTCTGCTTCCTAAAGGAATGTGTGGGTTTAGATGATTTTTTAGATGATTTTTTGCTCTTGGAATCTGACTTTCTGCTGTCTCTCCTAGACAGGCAGGATTCTGTACACCTGTTTCCAGTCCATTCAGGCCCAGAAGAGCTCAGAGTGAGTACAGCAGAAGAATATTATGTCCAGCATCAGGCTGTATTTAATCTTTTCTCTCCTTTCTGGGTTGTTTCAAATAAGTGCCTTCTAGGCTTATCATGAGGAGCCATTGTATCTATACAATACCATTGTATAGAGGTACCTGAATGAGGTCTCCTTACTTCTGCTAATGCAGGCTGCTTGAAGAGAATCTAAAGATTAGGACTGATTAATTTAGCCTAGATAACTTAGTAGCTTAAGATTTGAAGGACACTGTAGCCTGGGTATGCATTTATGCTGTAATCTGTTGTGTAGAAGGCCCACCCTTTTGCTTTCAGCTCTAGAGGTCGAGGCTTCAAGCTTGTATGGTGTAGAGTCCCCACCAACTGCACACATGCTGTGCATTATATTGTCAGTACTGGCCACCTAGTTGCTTTAGCATTTTATTATTAAAACTTAAGACAAGTGTGTGGCTATAGAAGGCTTCATTTGCCTGTCAACTTGGGCATGTGTTCCGAAAAGTAAACCTGCAGCAATGCCATGCGTTGGACAGACTGTTGCAGGTTTGTAGAAGTCCTCTTTTTCTCTCTGCTGTTTTGAAGTTAATTGTATCTGATACCCTTTTAGATATGAAAGGATTGAAATTCCTATTCATGTTGTCCCTCATGAAACCATTGGGAAAGTGTGTCTGGAATCAGCTGTAGAGCTGCCCAAGATCCTTTGCCAAGAAGAGCAAGATGCCTACAGGAGAATTCACAGGTAACAACACTGGGGCTGCACCCTTCTCCAAGACTCTTTGCTAACATGTTCTACTGTTGCTGTACTTAAAGTACCATAACCTTAGCAGGGATATAGAAAATAAGAAGCATTAGCAGCTCATGTGCCATTGTAGGAGAAGTGACTGAATACCTTCACATTAAGGATTTCATGTTCCCTCAGCCTTGCACACAAGAGCTAAGTGTAACTGCTCCTTTGCTGCAACAAAAAAAGATCTAGAGTGTGTGTGAGCTAATGGTGGCACTTCAGTGATGCATCTGCATATGACAGTAATTAGTGTTTAACTAGGGTAAGAGTGCTGAGAAGAAATCTGAAAAATGAGATTAAATATCAGCTTTTTTTTTTTCTGCCTCTGGTGCTCAACACTGGTGTTTCTGTGCCGTAAGCTCTTCGTTATCCTTGTGAATGTACAGGGCTTCAACAAGTGGAGAGGTTTAGATGTACCTGCAGTGTCAGTGACTTGTAGGTAGCTGGTTCTATAGCCTGGGTTTGCCTAATATGCAATTCACTGCTATCTTGTCACTAATCTGCATTCTGTTCATTCTCTTAGCCTCACCCATCTGGACTCTGTAACCAAGATTCATAATGGCTCAGGTAAGGATGCCTTTTTTGCATGCAAGAATCCAGGATGCTGCTCCCAGAGTCAAAACAGTAGAGTCTTGAGCAGGGGTTGGTTTGGCTCTAACTTCAGGGGACAGTAGACCACAGCTGTGTAACAGTCCTCCCTTTGCCATAAAAGACACTTGTAAATAACTATAAGAGCACAAACTTTTGTGGTTTTTTTTGCCATACAGTTAATTTCCAATCACAAACACTGTGTAACACAGAGTTCCCTGAGACTGTTATCTTGTTACATAAAGTCTAGTGGAGGAACAGAATTATAACTAAACACTTTAAAGGAAAACATCAAGGGCTGTAAAATAACCTAATCCTAGCGTTTATGAATGCTGCTGTATCCTTTGACCTTTGTGCAATTGGTTAAAATTACAATAGACTTTGGGTTTGTTTGGGGTTTTTGGGTTGGCTTTTCTTTTTTTTTTCCCCCTGCTAGAACAGCAAGGGGATTTTGGGTTTGGTGAGTCTTAAAGCAGTGTCTGGCTGGTCTATACACATGCTTGCATCTCCTGGCACTTCCTGTATGTTATGTGCATATGATATCTTTGCTTTTGCCAGTGAGATAGGGTGAATCCTAATCCCGCTTCTGTTCCAAGATAAATACCCCATTGTCCGTTCTCACCTGTTCAATAAATGAGGCATTCTTTGCTTCTGAATTTAGAAATTAGTTAGCATCAATGAGGACTTATATGCAGATTTCCAGATTTCTGTCATCCCATCCCTGGGTGTCTAAAGGTCAGATTGGAAGAGCTTGTTTCCCTGTTTACCAAGCTGCTGATTCTCACATTCCTGTGGGCATGTCTGATTGCCTTGACCAGGATGCTGGAGGGTTTCCTTGGCTGTATCTAATGCTTTTGGCTTTGGGGTGGTTGTAGCACACTGAGTCTTCTGTGTGTTTGCACTGGCATGATATGTTCTTGCTCTTTCCAGTGTTCACAAAGAACCTCTGCAGCCAGATGTCTGCCATCAGTGGGCCGCTCCTTCAGTGGCTGGAGGACAGACTAGAGCAGAACAAACAGCGGGTGCAGGAGCTGCAGCAGGAGAAAGAGCAGCTCCTGGAGGAACTAGCTGCTTTAGAGTGAAGGAGGAAATGCAGACCCTTCAGAAAAGAGACATGAAAAAAAATTCTACAAGACCTACTCCTGGCTGAAGGGTGGCCCTACATTGCCTTACAGTGAAAATACTAGCTGTGCCTCTTCTCTTGCCCCAGGCAGCAAAGAGCCCTTCTACAGGATAAGGGCTTTATCTGCCCCAGCTTCATGGAAAGCAGTGGTATCTTTCCAGGTGCTGCATGGTGCAGTGCAATTCTAGCTCAGTGGTGGGGTTGGGCAGCACCTGAAGAGACATCGGTTCTGGAGGGCACGCATCTAGGGAACATGTTGTTTCTCCCTCCCCTATATTTTGACAGAATTCTTATTGCTTTACATGTATTCCAGGAGCCTAGAACAGGAGGCTTAGAGGGGAAAAGTGTGTCCTTGCAGTCATATCTGATGCTGCCAACTTCTGCCGCCTTTTAGTAGCTTCAGTTGACCGTGATCTTATATCTTGTAATGTTCTGGATTACTGGTTGACTACCCAGGCAGGTAAGAGGTGGGAGGGAAGCTTGGGAAGAGACCTGGAAGAACTTTGATGTAGGATGTGTGTTCAGCATACTTCAAACCAAATAAAGAATTCCAAAGCCGGAGCTGTTCGGAGTAGAAATTAAATGGATGCTACAAAGTGCCAGTGCCTGTATTTTTTGACACAGCCCGTATTCTCTTACTTCGTGTAATGCTGTTGCATGCCCAGCACTGAGGTTTTCTGCAAAATGGACTGTCTGCTGGCTCAGTGGGAGGAGTGTGGTTCCTTCCCAGAGGGAAAAAGGTTAAGATGCTGAGAAGAGAACTGATAGATATGCAAGCCTGTCATTCTTACATGCTGAACGTAGTTGCAGAAATTTCGTTAGATTGAAACGGAACAAAATACCTGTTGTTGAACTAATCCTTTAAATGTTCTTCCTGTTGCATTTCAGAGTATCTCCCATCATGTACATCGTCATCTGCATTCTGTTATGTGAAGTCTGTCTCATGTGAGCGAAGGAACCAGCAGCACAGTTAAAACTTCTGGTTTAGCTCCTTGGTTCTAATCTAAACCCTTACACATGCAAGTACCTACCTGCACCTGCATTACTGCAATGGAGGTTGTGACATTCCTGACAACTCGTTATCTTGACTGTTGCTTTGGGAGAAAGAGGCACTCCCTTTCCAGTGAATAGCCAATATTGATTAGCAACTGTAAATTGCTGTCAGACCTGGAAGTCCCTTAGCCAGCTTGTTTTTGTCAGACTTCTCTTTTCAGTCTTTCTGCATTGATATTAGCAAAACCCCAAACAGTAGAACTTATTTGAAGTAAAATGCTCACTGCTTTTTTTTTTTTCCTTGAAAGTGCTGTGAATAGTATTTTTCTTTAATTAGTTTTTGAACAGTTAGTGTCTTTGTTCTGTTGATTTTGTTATTGTTTTCTAGATCAAGTGCTCCTTACCTTGATCTTTGGGCTGGGGGAGGAGCTCACTGCCCCCAGGCTTGATAACAGCTCCTTGGAGATCACCCAGCAGTCCTCGGCCCAACGGCCCTCCAGTGCAATCTCCCAGGGCATCCTGCCAAGCACATCATGGACAAAGCCAAAACTCTTCTCTGCAGTCCTGCTTTCAGTGCTATTGCAGCCCTCCTGGCACCCAAGACCAAAGGGTTAGTTGAGCCTCGCATGACTCGGAGCATGTGTCAGCACATACCTGAGGGGTGGCTTGCCCCACACAATGATGTCATCAATATACTGGAGGTGTTCAGGAGCTTTGCCTTGTCCCAGTGCAGTCTGTAGCAATCCATGGCAATTAGTGAGGCTGTGTTCCCACCCCTGGGGCAGTGAATTCCAGGTGTACTGGATACCCGTCCACGTGAAAGCAAACTGTGGCCTGAGCTCTGCTGCCAAAAGGATCAAGAAAAATGCCTTAGTGATGTCAATTGTTGCATACCTTTTGGCTGACTTTGACTCCAGTTCATACTGGAGTTCTAGCATGTCCAGTCTTGCAGCACTCAGCAGTGGCATGGCTTTGTTCAGGCCATGATAGTCCAATGTTAGCCTCCGCTCTCCATTAAATTTTTGCACTGGCCATATGGGACTGTTAAAGGGTGAGCGAGTCTTGCTGATCACTTCTTGACTCTCCAGTTGCCGAATCAGCTTATGGATGGGAACTAGGGAGTGTGATATTGTCACCAGTGCACTGTCACAGTAGCAATTGGCACCTGCTCTTCTTTAACCCACAGCAACGCCACCACAGGCGGATCGTCTGAGAGACCAGGCAAGCTAGACAGCTGCTTAATCTTCTCCATATTCAAGGCAGCTATACCGACAGTCCAATGGTACCCTCTTGGATCCTTGAAGTACCCTCTCCTGAGGTAGTCTATGCCAAGGATAATCAAGCCTCCGGACCAGTCACAATAGGCTGCTTTTGCCACTCACCCCCAGTTAGGCTTACCTCAGCCTCCAACACAGGCAGCTGTTGGGATCCTCCTGTCAGTCCAGAACTGCGGATGGATTCTGCCCCTTTGTAATCTGATGGTGTTAGAGTATCCTGTGTGCTGGTGTCCACTAGAGCTTCATGCTGCTGTGGAGCTGATGTGCCAGGTCATCAAATCCACACGGTCCAGTAAACCTGGTTATTCCTTTCCTCTGCCTGGCCAAAGGCATGGCCCCTCTAGTCCTGGTCAGAGTATTCATTACTTGATTTTTGTAACTGCAAACCAGAAGCCAAAAGTAAGATCAGCCCTTCTACTCTGTCCAGGAGGCACTGGAGCAGTGATTTTCCTGGATGGATGCCTTTTGGCTGTTGTTTGTTCTTGCAGTTCCTGTACCCAAGCTTTTAGTCTCCAGGTAGGCTCACTATCGCACTTCCTTATGTTCTTCCCCTGGTCATGCAGGGGTGGCATGTGGTGTGTATCACTGGTACAGTCTCCCTTGAACAGAAAAAGGCTGACTTAATAGCTGAGATGTTGGTCAGCGTTGGTGAGGAAGACCTATCCTTTAATTGCTGGGACAATTGTTGAGACAGCTTCTCCACAGCTGAGACACAGGTCTGTAGAGAGGAAGCAAGATTCTCTTTGAATTCTCAGAGTAGTCTGGCCAATCCATCCACAGTTGGTGCCTTTGTGTCTGTCCAGCTCATTATAGCCAAGGTGTTGGTGTATGATGTTGGTGCGCTTTGTACAAACTTTCGCTACATGGACCATGTGCACTGAATTTCATCCGGGTCTTTGGATACCTGGTTGTCATCCACGTTGGCATCCAGACAGCCTCTTCTGATTCTGTCTTCTGCTCCCTCTTAGGAGAAGCTTCTTCATCCCTTCCTCAATGAGTTGACTTCCGTTTCCATTGTTTCTTCTTAATTATATGGGTCACTGATATAGTTGAAGGATGGGTCTCTGGTTTAGCAACAGTGTCTGATAGTATGTCTTCAGATCAAGAGACTCTCTCTTCTCCTTGAGGGTGCTGAGCAGTGTTTGGTAGGTGCAGGCCGGGCCACGGCACAGTGCGATAAGTTGTGCCTCTCTGGAATAGCCAGGGCATCTTTTATTCAAACATTCTCTCACTTCATCAGGATCCTCCACTTGTTCAGGAGTGAAGTCCCAGATCATTGGAGGTGACAAGCTTTCTACATACCTGCCCATATTCTCCCACGTGCCTTGACACCTATAACCACACTGCCACAGGGCATGGGTGGTATGCAGAAACCTCCAGCAGTAACATGCAAGTAAAATTAAGCAAAACCTGCTGCAGAAAGTGAACTTGCAGAATCCGGATGCACAATCTGAATAGGCACCATCCCCCTGTGTTCTGGTTTTGGCTGGGATAGTTAATTTTCTTCCTAGTAGCTGGTATAGTGCTGTGTTTTGGATTTAGTATGAGAATAAGGTTGATAACACCCTGATGTTTTAGTTGTTGCTAAGTAGTGCTTACACTGGTCAAGGACTTTTTCAGCTTCCCATGCTCTGCTGGGTGTACAGGAAGCTGGGAGGGGGCACAGCCAAGACAGCTCATCCAAACTGGCCAAAGGGATATTCCATACCGTATGACGTCATGCCCAGTGTATATAAGCTGGGGGGAGTTGGCCAGGGGCAGTGATAACTGCTTGGGCTGGGAGTTATAAAGAGTAGCTAAGGCCAATTTTGGGTCTGATAGAAGCATGTCCACTTTAGGAGGACTGTGATGCTTGTCTCAGTGGTAAATCTGGCCCAGTGTTGCCAACCTAAATATTTTCAAATGTAGAGAGTTCTCAGCCTCAGGTCCATTTTCTGGCTCCGAGCAGGTTACTTGCTTTTTTGTAAGTGACACTACGCTGGGATTTCTCCAGACGCAACTGACTGAGAACACAATTTGTTACGCCTTGTTCTTAATTCATAGTAGGAAGATCCTACAAATGGCTCAGCACCAGAGATACGAACATGAAATGTGCCAGCAGCACAAATAGTCTTGTTCACACTCAGAAGCAGTTGTAGAGTAAGTTCACCTGCTCCCTCCCCCCACACAGCATTTCTTCTCCCCTGTCTTCCTGAGTGCCAACAAATGTCCATTTCTGTTTATAACTTTGCTTTGAATGTCTTTTTCCTTAGGATGTAGAAGACCCCCATTGCTGGCAGCCTGTGTGATCTGAGGAACAAACATGGTGTGGGTGACACAAAGACACAAGCAGCAGCTTCAGTCCTGCAGTGGGGGCACTTCGGCCCCTGTTCCCAGGTCTGGAGCAGTAAGTCACATCTGTCCATCTGGGGTTTGTTCTCCCAAGTAAAGGGATGAAGTAAAGGGAGGGAGTATATCAAGTAAAGGGCGGGAATGGGGTCCTGGATATTTGAATGGGAGCCCAGTTCTGGTGTAGAAGTTTGTAGGAGGATCTGGAACATCTCGAGAGAGTTCAACAGAACTTGAAAAAAGGAACTTAAAGTCTTTAAGGTTAAATTTGAGAAACTGCCTCTTTTTAGTTTATTTTAAAAAATAGCAGAGAGGTATTTTGACTATTGATTTACTTATAAAACAGGACATCTGGAAAGAAGGCCTTTCTATGTGTGTTTATAAAAGGCCTAGCAAGATTTAACAGCTAGGAGCAGAAATTTGCTACCTTCAGCGAAGGTGCCATTTCTTGCCAATAAGGGGATTGTACACTGAAAGGTCTTGCTTGGGTGTGCTCATAGAGCGTCATTGTTTGGAATACATCTCCAAGATATACTTTATTCAGCCTCTGGGAAAAATTTTGTAACCTGTATATGCAGGAGGTCAGACTAGATGACCCTAATGCTGCCCATCATAGCCCTCAGAACTCAAACTGCTATGAAAGTTGGAAAAGTGCTAGAAAATCAGCTGCATGTATTTGTACAAAATTGCACGTGATTTCTCTTGACAAGTTTCACATATGAATTGCCTGTCCCTCACCAAAGGAACCCCAATTTCCTCTACATTTTTGGTTGCTACCTGTAATGTGGTTCATCTAAAGAAATTACTCCAGCCCACACCTGAGGAAGTCAGCATAAGGGTTTCTGTTATCAGAGATCCCCTATTCCTGATGCTGAATGTCTGCAGCAGCATTTAGGGTGATAATTGCTAATGTCAGCACAATGACCTCATGTTTAGCCTCGTTTCTTATTTATTCTCCAGTGCATTCATTTCTTTCTCTTTTCAGGGGAATTAAGAGGGCATTTCAGTTTACAGGAGGCAGCACAGCTGATCCGTGTGGCTGCGTTTGCCAAAGCCCCGGACTTTCCAGAACACAAAACGCCTGAAGTTACCCTTCTCACTTCGCTCTCCAAAAGGCGCTAGGTGTCCAATGCCTGCCGCTAATCCTGCCTTTATTTCTCCCAGCTGAGAGCCGGATCCGGTCTGTGGCTGCCGCGGGACTTTAACAGCGAGGGGCTCCTGGCGGCAGCGGGGAGGGGGAGACGCTTTTGCCCGGGGCCGGGCTCCCGGCGCGCACCCGGGGAGCGGCTCGCTCCTGTGCGCAGGCAGGGAGCGCCGCCTGCCGCAGGAGCCGCACGGAGCAAGAGGAGCCTGCGGCAGGTACGAGCTACCGGTAATACTTTAATTTAAGCTCACCTCCAGATTTTTGTCAGCTGCTTAACTCGAGGCTAGAGCTCAGATAATGCCCTCCCTAGCTGTCACTGATGCTCCAGGGTGCTATAGGAGAAGCGCTGATGGAGTTACTACAGCTTGTCTAGGAAAAGGAATTTGTTGCATGGGTCTTCTTCTGTTTTGATTTTTCAAACATATAGAAAGTTTTATCTTTGAGAAGCAGAACACTTTCAGATGTTTATAATACTGACATCATTCAAAATGAGTACCAAAGATGCAGTTCTGATATTTTGTAACCTAAGCCTTTAGTGGATCATTTCAGCAGGTAGCGAGCAGCTAATCACCACTATAAATCAGAAGAAAATCTTAATTTACACCAATTGAGGGTATTGAAAGGGTTAAAAACCACAAGAGCAAGAAAAATGTCGTAAATACCTTAGTCACTTAATTGGATCAGAAGACACCCTGGTGTGATTTAAGGATGTTGTGAATGCTTTACAGTTTGATGTGATTTAGGGAGTAGCTAGAAGAACAATTATAAGATAAGGGGAGCTCCGGGATAATCTCGTTACAGACAACTCGGCCTTGGGAGAACAGATGCACGGAACCATGAAGATAGGAAGAAACAAGAAGAATGGCAACAATAGTCTTGAAGGACAACATCTACGTGATCCTAGGACTGAGTTTGCGCAGAAACAAGGGTCAATGAGCGAGCACAGTGAAGAAGACTATGAGCCTTCATCTGAAGACCCCCAAAGACCACCACGAGAGATGACTGTGTGTGCGAATTGGATATTTGCATATGCTAATAAGTTCCTAGAAATCTCATGTTTATGTAAACGAATTCCTGGAACTCCTATGAATATGTATGATTGTATAGTATATATTCCCTAAAAGTTCATTAACTCGTTGGAGCACTTATGGTGGAGAATCCCCAGTGCTACCCAGCGCTGCAATAAAGGATACCTGCTTAATAGTAACCTCACTGCTATTGAGTTTCATTTCAGGGACTCTCTGAATACTCTGTTTCTCCCTTGGGGAGATGCGGACTGTGAGGAGAAGCATCTGTGAATTTTTGTATCAGTATGCATTTTCTGTTTTAAATGCTGAATGGCAAAAAAATGATCTGTTAAAAACAATTTGTCTGTGAGTGAGGATCCTCTCTGCAGCATATGGTCTTGCAGACCAATTTGATCAATGACTGTCAGAGCCCTGAGGGCACTAATAGGCCTTAATGGCCCTGAGCAGCCTCACCTGGGGCCTCCCCTCCACACCCTGCCCATGGGCTCAGGAGCTGCTTTAATCTGAGCTCTGGACTTTCAGTATCTGCTTGAGCTGCTCTGCATGAAAACTGGTTTCTGGCTCAGCCACAGCCATGCCTTGGCTGTCCTTGGACCCTGATTTGTGGACTTGTGTCCTGGACTGATATGGGATCTGTCTCATCACCATGGCCCTGCCTGGCCATCCCAGGGCTGTATCTGATGCTGGATATTTTTGCTGGACTTGACTGTGAGCTGTGGATTGACTTCCTAAACTTGCCTTGCCACCATGGACTTGTCTCATGATCTCGGTTGAACCTGGCTGCCCCCCTGGCCTGCCCTGCTCCCTCACTGGGGGTGGCGGGATGGGTCCTGGCTGGTGAGGTCCTGCCCTGATGGCTGGGTTATCCCCTCGGGTCCTGGCTCCCCATCCCTTGGAGAGCAGCTGGCCTTTGCTGCAGCTTGAAAATGATCGGACAGATGAGCTAAAAGATACTAGCTTATAGCTGCTATGTGCTACCAAATCTTAGTAGAGACCAGGTTGACATGATGCAGTTTTAATATAAATGCTGATACCTCTCCATTCTTTTGTAGAACTCATCTCAGACAATTGTGAAGAAGGAGAAGAAACTGTATTTCTGAGGTGTAATTTAACTACTGCTGTGGTAAGAAGCCAGCAGTTGTGCTGCCAGTCCTGGGTTGTCTTCCCTGCCCAGCAAAGCCTGCAGGTTAGGATGTATTTCAGAAATAACATGGCTGTGTGAGGAGAAAAAGAGACTTGCTGGGGCAATCACATTGTTGCAGAGCAAAAGTGATGTGGAAAGAAAATGACGAATTACAGAGCTCAGTCCAAGCAAGGAGGTCACAAGGACACCTCTAAGTACTCAGACACTGAAGATTTTTAACATCTTGTCTGTGGACAAGAGCATGTGAAAAGGGGGATGAGCTGGGTGTCAGTTGACGGGTTGTGAGCGGTTGCATCACTTGTTTCTCCTGAGTTTTGTTTCTCTTTTATTTTTGGTGTTTTCACTACAACTTCTAATTAGTTATTTTATTTCAATTATTAAACTGTTCTTATCTCAATCCATGAGTTTTCTTACTTTTGCCCTTCCAATTCTCTCCTCCATCCCACTGGGGCTAGGGGCAGGGGGGTGAGCAAGCAGCTCTGTGGTGCTTAGTTGCCAGCTGGGGTTAAACCATGACACCCTGCAAATGCCTCCTCCACTAACTGGATGTGCACAAACCTGACGCATAAACCTGCTTCACAGTCTGAAAACTCAAAAACCTGCTGCACAGACATGCTTGTGATGGATGTACTTGACTCCTTAACCAAATGGCCTAAGCCGTAACCGGGCCAAGAACTTCCCTAGTTCCAATCTGTTCTCTGAAAACCCGCAAAGGAGCAGAGTGGCGCAGTGAGCATCGATGCATAGGAGCTTGGAACACCAATCATGCGATTAACATATCAATCGTGGGTGGCTTTTCCAAGACTCATTTATCAAGGATCGAAGAAAGTTGTGGGTACAAAGAGTCTCATGCATACCTTTTCCATTTCATGTAACTTAACTACAAGCCAACCGCTTTATTCCGTATGACAGCCTAAGTGAGCCTTCTTGGAGCTCTCACTGCTAAGCAGCCTGGCTGTATGGCGGTGATCTTCCCTTGAGCTGGGACACCTCTCAAGGTTGCTCCTTGAGGCAGAGAGACCTTCACCAACATCAGATCTTCGGTAAGCGTAACCTTGTGTATTGGTAACTATGGTTTTTGTCTTGGTAGTTTTGAATCATTATTATATCCTTTGTGCAGTACAGTAATAGAGTGAACCTTGCTATCGAACTTTGTTAAGTTTCACTTGTACAACATCATATTTGAATAAAACCAGTTTTACTTATACCTATGACAGTGGTTCTATACGTGATCTAAATTGCCCATTCATGACGGCACCTCAGTGGCCCTAATACTCACCTCCCACTTCACAGCCAAATAATCCTATGTCAATCCATGCCATGTCCTGTATCTCAGCAACTCTGGCCATGTTGTTCTTTGGTGGTTTGGGTTGCTTTGTATCTGGCACGCTTCCATGTTCTTTGACTTCATTTTCATCTGTGGTGCTGAAATGGAAGCAGTGGTTGCCTTAAGCAGCTTTCTGAAAAGACTAGAATGGATGAAGAGTTTTTAAGCTAGAGCATGTACATTCTCTTGCCTCAGGTGGGGTGAAACCACACACAACAGCACTAAGCAAAAGAAACGTCAAGCCTGAGCAGGCAGCCATGCTCCCCTGCACTCCCAAAGCCTGCATGCACAAATGATGCCCATCAGGACTGATGACCCACAGGACTCACATCAGTCTCGTGGTACAGTGACGTCACTGGTGCATGAAAATAGCTTTGAGGAGCTCATGAATGCCTCATCATGGGCACCTGGATGTGGGCGTGACCTGCTAGCTCACTCTAGCTCACACTTAACAGAGCTTCTCTGGATGTTACCACTAGGTGTTCTGCTACTGTGCTTTGCCATGTTTCATGGCGAGATCATCTTTCAGAGACTGTGCTGATGGGCTTATGAAGAGAAATAAGAAAGCCAGGGAGGCTGCACAGAATGAGGCTAGGAGGGTATTTGGTTCCACACATTTAATCACAGCAAAACTGTCAGTGTACCACCATGTGAGGGAGTGTTTATATTGGTGCATCTGCTTTATTATAGATTATATCTTATTTTATATTATATAAATATATATATAATTGTTATACATATATATTCTTTATTACATATGTCTCTGTGCTAGCCAAACCCATTATTTTCACCTAAGAAATAGAGGCAGTTGTCACCCTCCCTTACTTCTGGAGCTTCCAGGTAGGGCCATTCTCCCCAGCTGTGGCACAGAGCACATTTTCATAGAATCATAGAATCGTCAAGGTTGGAAAAGACCCTTAAGATCATCCAGTCCAACTGTTAACCTATCACTGCCAAGTCCATCTATACCATGTCCTCGAGCACCACATCTATCTGTTCTTTAAATACCTCCAGGGATGGAGACTCAACCACTTCCCTGGGTAGCCTGTTCCAATGCTTGACCACCCTTTCGGTGAAGAAGTTTTTCCTAATATCTAACCTAAACCTCCCCTGGTGCAGCTTTAGGCCATTTTTTACATCTTGTCCTGCCTGGACTGGCCCAAGGGCTACTGCATGAACTATCTCCTGTTTAATTTGTTCAAAGGCTTGTAGTTGCTCAGGGCCTCATTTGAAATCGTTCTTCTTCCAGGTCACTTGATAGAGAGGGCTTACGATCAGACTGTAATTTGGAATATGCATTCTCCAAAAACCCACAACGCCCAAGAAAGCTTGTGTTTCCTTTTTGCTGGTTGGTGGAGGCATGGCTGTTATTTTGTTGATTACATCCATTGGGATCTGATGACTTCCATCTTGCAATATGATACCTAAAAAGTGGATCTCCTGTGCAGGTCCCTTGACCTTACTTTGCTTTATGGCAAAGCCAGCTTCCAGAAGGATTTGGACTATTTTCTTCCCTTTCTCAAAAACCTCTTCTACTGTATTGCCCCATACGATGATGTCATCAATGTATTGCAGGTGTTCTGGAGCCCCACCCTGTTCCAATGCAGTCTGGATCGGTCCATGGCAAATGGTGGAGCTGCGTTCCCACCCCTGGGGCAGTGAATTCCAGGTGTACTGGATACCCGTCCACGTGAAAGCAAACTGTGGCCTGAGCTCTGCTGCCAAAAGGATCAAGAAAAATGCCTTAGTGATGTCAATTGTTGCACACCTTTTGGCTGACTTTGACTCCAGTTCATACTGGAGTTCTAGCATGTCCAGTCTTGCAGCACTCAGCAGTGGCATGGCTTTGTTCAGGCCATGATAGTCCAATGTTAGCCTCCACTCTCCATTAAATTTTTGCACTGGCCATATGGGACTGTTAAAGGGTGAATGAGTATCGCTGATCACTCCTTGGCTCTACAATCAACGAATCAGCTTATGGATGGGAATCAGGTAGTCTCTGTTGGTGCGATATTGCTGCTGGTGCACTGTTGTGGTAGCGATTGGCACCTGTTGTTCTTTAACCCTCAGCAACCCCACAATAGAAGGGTCCTTCAAGAGACCAGGCATGGTAGACAGCTGTTTAATTTCCTCCGTCTCCAAGGCAGCTATACCAAAAGACCACCAGAATCCTTTTGGGTCCTTGAAATAGACTCTCCTGAGGTACTCTGTGCCAAGGATGCACAAAGCCTCTGGGACAGTCACAATGGGGTGCTTCTGCCAGTCATTCCCTGTAAAGCTCGCTTCAGCCTCCAATACAGTTAGCTGTTGGGATCCCCTTGTCACTATTGTTTGAGGACTATATTATGCTAGGCAAGTGCAGAGTCCGTGGAATTTCTCCCTATGATTTCTGAAAGCTGTTCACAGCCCCACAAACATGACGGGTCTGCGATTGCCTAGCATACTAAAGATCCCCAAATTCTCATTCCCACTAACCCTCATTATAACCAGAGTCCAGCTCTGAACTTGAAAACATCCAGCGATTTATCCAACATCAAAGGTGCCAGAATGAAAAGCTGCTGCTGATCCTAAAGTATCCAGGGAACCCCATTCACAGACCCACAAACACTAGTGCTCTCTGTTAGCGTAGCCTCCCAAAGATCCCTAAAGTCTCTCCACCTGGACTGCTGATACTTGGAAAGGCATAGAAGGCTAAACATACAGTGTATGTGGGTCTGAGAATGGGGTTGCCCGGCTACTTTAGGATCAGCAAAATCTTTTGGTCCTGGCACCTTTGGTGTGGGAGGAATTCCTGGATGTTCGCAATTGCTGACGTGGGCTCCGGCTGTACTCAGCGGCACAGGCAGAGAGATTGTATTGGAGTTTGGGAGGCTGCAGAAAGAGACAGCCCCAGAGTTTGTGGGTCTGTGAGTGGGGTTGCCTGGCTACTTTAGGATCAGCAAAATCTTTTGGTCCTGGCACCTTTGGTGTGGGAGGAATCCCTGGACAATCACAGTTTCTGAGCTGGGCTCCGGCTGTACTCAGCAGCCCAGGCTGAGAGATTGTATTGGAGTTTGGGAGGCTGCAGAAAGAGACAGCCCCAGCGTTTGTGGGTCTGTGAGTGGGGTTGCCTGGCTACTTGAAGAGCAGCAAGAGCTTTTGGTCCTGGCACCTTTGGTGTGGGAGGAATCCCTGGACGATCACAGTTTCTGAGCTGGGCTCCGGCTGTACTCGGCAGCCCAGGCAGAGAGATTGTATTGGAGTTTGGGAGGCTGCAGAAAGAGACAGCCCCAGCGTTTGTGGGTCTGTGAGTGGGGTTGCCTGGCTACTTGAAGAGCCGTTGCCTCCTCCCTTGCCTGCGGCCATGCTCCAGGCAGCAGATGATGGTGCCGATGCTGTGGGCACTGCTCAGGGCATCCTGGGCCTCCAGGACTTGGCAGCGGGGGCTGAGGGCCAGGGGCCTGCCCCTGTTGGCCCCGTAGCCAGTGACACTGCTCTGCAGGACCTGGAGGAAGAGTGGGAAGAGGTCCCTGACAGAGACGCTGCAGCAGAGGCAGCAAGCGCCATAAAGAGCGTGTCTCTTGCCCCATTAACAGATGAAGGTGCAGAGCCAGCAGCGTCTTGCCTGGCTGGAGGTGCCAGGGACCAGGGACGCAGCAAGCCTCTCCCCGCATCAGTGCCTGAGGACACCAGCTTCTCAACTTGTCCCTCGCCTGGAGCTCCCCGTGAAGAGGGGCACAGCGTCGCTGTCCCTGCCTCAGCGCCTCCAGGCGCTCAGTCATTGGCTCCTCCCTTGCCTGCAGCCATGCCCCAGCTGGCAGATGATGGTGCCGAAACTGTCGGCGCTGCTCGGGGCATCCTGAGCGACCCGGGCTTGGCAGCGAGGGTAGAGAGCCAAGGGCCTGCCCCTGTTGGCCCCGTAACCAGTGACGCTGCTCTGCGGGACCTGGAGGAAGAGTGGGAAGAGGTCCCTGACAGAGACGCTGCCGCAGAGGGAGACGGCGACACACAGAGCGCGTCCCTTGCCCCATCAGGCGACGCAGACGCAGAGGCAGCAGCTTCTCCCCAGGCCGCAGGTCCCGCGCACGAGGGCCACAGAGCACCCATCCCCGCCCAGCCCCTCGCCTACAGCTCTCCTTCCCCCACAGGCTTCGTCGCGCGCCCACACGCCCAGGCTCGCTGGCGATGTCCCTCCGTCCTCAGGACAGCTTGGCGGGCTGTGCGCAGGGCTTTCCGCTGCAGCTGCCTCACGGGACAGTGAGGAGTCCCTGCCAGGTAAAAGCAAATCTCTCCCTGTCTGCCTCTGATACTGGGATCCTGAAAACCATATCCTTCACATCCACTGTTGCCATCCCTGGAAAGGCCTGTTTGTTACAGAAATGGACTGTATCCCTTAGACTGGGAACAGCCGCAGGGAGCTGGTCAGCGGCAGCATTCAAGGCTCTGTAATCTACTGTTAGTCGCCACCTGCCATTAGGTTTCTTTCCTGGCCGTACAGGAGAATTGTAGGGGGAATGAGACTTGACAACGATTCCCCGTTCTGCCAGCTCCCTTATCAATTCGGTAACGGAACGAATAGCACCGGCAGGCCATTTGTGTTGCGGAATATTAACTAGCTTGCTATGGGGCAAAGGAGCAGCTGCTTGCAACAGCTTAACAGTCAGGGATGCATTTGGAGGAGGCAAACCGTGGGGCAAAGAGGGTGGTGTCCCTAATTTTCCGTTTTGCCCACGAGTCTACCCATGACTGACCCTGCAATCCATCCCTACGCACTGTATTACAGGAACCCCAAAGTAAGGTCGGGCGGCCTGTCTGTCCATTAGACAGTATTAGTTTAGGGAGAGAGCCCCTTATCTAAACACGTTTTCCATCTCTCTTACCATCAGTAGTCACCGAGGGCGTTGCCCAATTTCCCCTTTTTGCTTTTGTCTCTTGCATGGAGACAGGCTGTCTCGTTTCCATTACATTTACTTTAGCTGAGGTTCTCCCCTGGCTTTTATCCTGTGGGGCACAGAGTGGTAAATCTGCTAGCATACGCTGAAGGACCTCTTGGAAAGTAACACTGTTGAAGCGTGTCTTAATGGCCAAACCTAAAGATTTCAACACTGCCTCAGCTCCCTTTATTGTAGGTCAGAAGTGTACAGGCTCACAAATCACCTCCCAGGGAGTCGGTTCTGCAGGAGGGGCTCGTCGGGCACCCAGGGCAACGGGTGCTGGTCCTTCTAATTCAGCTAAAATGGCAGTTTGCAGCAGGGCTGTTTGCAGGCTGTCTGCCGAGTTCCAGGGCCGTGCACTTTTCCCCCATGGTCAGTGGGATGCATAGGACGTCCCCAGCGCAAAGCGCAAGTCCGTAAGGGACTGGTAATATTTGGCCCCGTGCTATCTAACAATATTCCCAGACCTAATGCCAACAATCGAGCTTCAGCTGGGGTAAGACGGAGCTGGTCGGCTCCAACTGTCCAGATCCGTCCACCGCTGTTTCCCCTGGCTCAGCTCCGTATCTCTCCTCCAGATCTCTTAACTCGAGGAGCTGTTGTGGAGGGAGGCGGGGTTTGTGCCCTCCCAACACCACCACCTCCCAACAACACCACCACCCCTACACCCCCCCACCCCCCCCCACCCCCCCGCGGGCGTGCTCTGTGCTCTGTTGTTGCGTCCTGATTACTGGTGCCAAGAGAGCAGGGAATCCTGGCCATTATCACCTTGCCCTGAGGGGAGGGTATGCAGGTTGTGTCCAGATATGCCCCTCCCAATCATCATCATACATGGCACAATAGACTTGAGCCAGGGTGCTGCCTGGCCACCTCGCCTGCTTCTGAGCAGCGAGGTGCACTTCAGAGGAGGTAATAGCAGCTGGCTTTGTGTCTGGCGGACAAAAGGGGAGGAGGAAACATGCTGCTCCGGGTTTTTCTGCACACGTGTACCCTTCTCCCCCCTACCACCTCTCCATCTCCTCCTTGGTGGCTGGAGGGACCCGAGGCATCTCCCAGCACAGAGACCAGCTGGAGAACACAGCTGTCCTGAGCAGCTCTGGGTCCAGGGGCTCCTGAGTCCCCAGCAAACCTCGGGGAAGAGTCACTGCCCACTCCGAGGACAGGCACAGCCAACAAATGCCCAGCTGGTTGCTCCCGTCCTGCCGCACAAGGGGATGCACCGGGATTGTCTCCCCAGCTGCCTCCCTCTGCTGCACTCGCAGCCCTCTGCCCTAGGGAAAAACAAAGCTGGTGACTATTTCCCTGCTTCTCAGGCCGTGCCACAGCTACTGCTGCGATGGAGAATTTACGGAAGTGGCCACGTCTTAACAATCTCTCGTCCAACTACCTCTTCTTACGCTCAGGGAGCAGGAGGCCAAATGTGCTGTTCTGGAGTCCCGGAGAGAGCTGCGGAGTTTCAAGATGATCATAAAACGCATCTTTCACCGATTTCTGCCCTCTTATTTTGTTCACAAAGCCATTCTAATAACCAGTTAGCAAAAAAATTGCATCCCCAAAGCAAAAAGGAAGAGGTTAGTTTTTACCCTCTTCCTCTAGCATCCAACCATTTGCAGTAGCTGGGGCTGGATCAGTCCCTGCCACGCGCAGGAAATCTTGCACTGTGTGTGCAGGGCTGACCCGAAAGCAGCAGTTTTGTCCCAAGAGCCGATTCTTTGCCCGGTGTGCAATGGGCCGATAATCACACGCTCAGGAGAGATGATTTATTTCAGGTTGGCGCAAGCCTGGGCGCGCGGTGGTTTCCCACAAATCAAGCACACGAGATTTCTACCAACGGCCCTTTTTATACAGTACAAACATAACAGACGTAATCCATTACGTAGCCTTTTTGCTGCCTGATTGGTATATCTTACTATACATTCCTAACTTGGCAAGAAGATAAGTACGTCTTTACAGAGCATGCTCAGAGAGCAGGGGTCCCCTTAATCAGAGGAGGGTCCCACAGTGGCGGGGGCGGGGAGGGGGTGATTTTTAGCATTATAGTGAGGACAGTTCATAGAAAGGACGGGTGTGTTGTCCACTGTTTCCCTGGTGTCCTTGGTTAGTTTACATCAAAGAATGCAAAATCAATTACTACTGACATTTCAAACGACATCCCGTTCATATTTAAACTTTTAATATACGAGCAACATCGATCGAGCTACACTCCTACGATCCACCTGCCTCTCTATTAAGCAGAAGAGGGGAGGCTGAGTGTCTGAGCCCAGCTGCTGGAGGGCTACACCTTGCCCACACGTGTACGTTCAGCCTCACTAGCGGCCTTCCTGGGGATAAAGCCCCTCACGGTGACACTGAGAGCTGCTAAACGAACAGAGGACTGTGGTCTGGAGGGGCCGCTCGGATTGGGTGTACATGGTGAGGTGCTGGCAGCCGGGGGCTGGGGGCTGCAGGGGTGGCCTCTGTGCAAGGAGCCCAGGGGCTGCCCCGTGCCAGACAAGGCCGGTGCCGGCTGGTGCCAGCTGGCTCCCCAAGGGCCCCAGCACAGCCACAGCTCAGCCTGTCAGCGAGGCCGGGGGTGCCTCTGGGAAAATGTGCAGCGGAGGCCACAGGGGTGACAGAGCGGGGCTGGACTAGAGGACGCCAGAGGTGCCTCCCGACCCACACCCTGCTGTGGGCCTGTGAGTCCATGTGCCCAGGGGGCTGCCGTCAAACGGGGCGTGGGCGTCTCCACGGTGACCGCCAGGCCTCTGTGACCAGGGGCGGCATCGTGCCCAGAGGCCATTGTGATGGGGGGTCCGCACGGCAGCCGTGGAGGCTCTTATGGGGCCAGGGCCCTAGGGTGCCCACTCCCAGGAGAGCGGCCCCGTCAGGAGGCAGCATCTCCGCTGGGTGCCCGTGGCAGGTGTCCAGCAGAGGCCCCCACAGATGCCCGAGAAGCACAAGGCGAACGCTCGCTCCCAGCCCGACAAGGGGCTGTGGCGCCTGCAGGAGCACCGCCAAGTGAGGGATGGGGCTGGAGGGAGAGGAGGGGGCGGTGGGACACGGGGACAGCCGGGAGCGAGACGGCCAGCCCTGAGCGTCGCTGGCCCCGGCACAGCCATGCCGTGCCCCAGGGGTTTCTCTGGGGCAGGGCAGGCTCCGAGACAGCCGCGGCCCACGCGGCCTCGCAGCAATGCCCCAGAGGCAGAGAGCAGTGCGGAGCCGAGTTCAGCCTGGCTGTAGTGGCCAGGAGCTGCCTTGAAGCCGAGGCCGGGCTTGCCGGTGCTGCGGGGGCCGCTGTGCTGACACAGCCGCCTCCATCCCGCCCGGCTCCTCCTTCTCCCCACAGGTGCACCGCAGGCAGCCACAGGCAGCGCCGCAGCGCAGCCGGACCACAGCCTCGTCTCTCCATGAGGACCGGCTGCCACCACTCCCCTGCCCAGCGAGCTCACAGAGCACTTGCAGCCATTGCACGCAGGTAGGGAGCTTGAGGGAGACAGGGCCGAACGCCTCCCCGGCCCTAGCAGGTGCCGATGCAAAAGCGGGAGGTGCCGGAGGGGACAGGGGCGACCAGTCCCCCAGCAAGCTGAGACCCCCCGTGCCGAGCCCGGCAGGCTGCCCGGGCATGCTGGGGGTGCTCCCGAGACCCGGTGAGGGGGGCCCACGCAGGGACCAGCCCTCTCCCCAGCTGGCTCTGGCAGCAGGGCGGCAGCCGCCCTTCTCACGTCTTCTCTTGCAGACGGACAGGCTGGAGGGCTGGGAGGCACTGCCCCGCAGCAGGGTCACACGGGGAGAAAGAGTGACCACGCCAGCCTTGCCGCCTCTCCCAGGGCTTGAAGCGAAGCAGGCAGCCGCGCCCCGGTACGCACTTGCAGCTCCAGCGGCAGGATCTGCAACTGTCACCAAGCTGCCCGCTCTGCCAGCAGCAGCAACCTCCGGATCTGCTCTGAGAGGCAGAGCACATGCCGTGGGCCCTGCGGCCAGCGGCCGTCGAGAGCTCGTCCCACCTGCTCGGGCCGTCCTCGGTCACCAGGGCATGGCAGCGAGGGCTGAGAGATGGGGGCCTGCCCCACACGGCTGCACAACCCGTGACGCGGCTCTGGAGTCCACAGTCCAGCCATTGGTGTCAGAGGTCCTGAGTCGCGTGGTAGCCGCAAGCTGGGGAGCCGGCCAGCAGCCGGCGGCACAGGGCCACCTTGCGCACACCGCTGGTCTGGCGACACCTGCAAGAACAGCCCGGGTGCAGGCTGCCAGGGGTGGCAAGGCCCCTGCGGCTCAGCCAAGACCTCATGCCCATGCTCCAGGGGGCACCAGGGCTGCTGGCGAGGCCCGGGCACCACTTTCCCCAGGGAGCTGCACCGGCAAAGGGCCCTGGGCAGAGCCGGTGGCAAGGCAGGGCCATCGTCTGCCACCCTTGCGACTTGTCCACGGCAAGCCGCTGCGCACACGGCCTGCGGATGCCCTGAAGCATCTTGTGGTCGTGCAAATCAAGATGGAGCATGTGGAGGAGCTGGAGGAAGAGGACAACAACAAAACCTCTGACGACCTGTCAGGACAGAGGCAGCTGGAGGAAGATGTCTCCATCCATACCCTCTGGGGCAGCCCCAGTCTGCGGAGACTCAGCCAGAAGCCACACGCAGGCCCCCAGAAGGTGCCCGGCTCAGCCGGCAGCATGGGCAGAGATGCCGCAGGAGAGGCAGAGGACCACCCTCAGCGCGCGTCTCCTGCCCCGTCAGCAGACTCAGACGTAGAGCCAGCAGCTTGTTGCCTGGCCAGAGGTGCTGGGGAGCAGGGGCACAGCGAGCCTCCCCGCACATCAGCGCCTGACGACGTACAGCCGTTGGCTCCTCCCTTGCCTGCGGCCATGCTCCAGGCAGCAGATGATGGTGCCGATGCTGTGGGCACTGCTCAGGGCATCCTGGGCCTCCAGGACTTGGCAGCGGGGGCTGAGGGCCAGGGGCCTGCCCCTGTTGGCCCCGTAGCCAGTGACACTGCTCTGCAGGACCTGGAGGAAGAGTGGGAAGAGGTCCCTGACAGAGACGCTGCAGCAGAGGCAGCAAGCGCCATAAAGAGCGTGTCTCTTGCCCCATTAACAGATGAAGGTGCAGAGCCAGCAGCGTCTTGCCTGGCCGGAGGTGCCAGGGACCAGGGACGCAGCAAGCCTCTCCCCGCATCAGTGCCTGAGGACACCAGCTTCTCAACTTGTCCCTCGCCTGGAGCTCCCCGTGAAGAGGGGCACAGCGTCGCTGTCCCTGCCTCAGCGCCTCCAGGCGCTCAGTCATTGGCTCCTCCCTTGCCTGCAGCCATGCCCCAGCTGGCAGATGATGGTGCCGAAACTGTCGGCGCTGCTCGGGGCATCCTGAGCGACCCGGGCTTGGCAGCGAGGGTAGAGAGCCAAGGGCCTGCCCCTGTTGGCCCCGTAACCAGTGACGCTGCTCTGCGGGACCTGGAGGAAGAGTGGGAAGAGGTCCCTGACAGAGACGCTGCCGCAGAGGGAGACGGCGACACACAGAGCGCGTCCCTTGCCCCATCAGGCGACGCAGACGCAGAGGCAGCAGCTTCTCCCCAGGCCGCAGGTCCCGCGCACGAGGGCCACAGAGCACCCATCCCCACCCAGCCCCTCGCCTACAGCTCTCCTTCCCCCACAGGCTTCGTCGCGCGCCCACACGCCCAGGCTCGCTGGCGATGTCCCTCCGTCCTCAGGACAGCTTGGCGGGCTGTGCGCAGGGCTTTCCGCTGCAGCTGCCTCACGGGACAGTGAGGAGTCCCTGCCAGGTAAAAGCAAATCTCTCCCTGTCTGCCTCTGATACTGGGATCCTGAAAACCATATCCTTCACATCCACTGTTGCCATCCCTGGAAAGGCCTGTTTGTTACAGAAATGGACTGTATCCCTTAGACTGGGAACAGCCGCAGGGAGCTGGTCAGCGGCAGCATTCAAGGCTCTGTAATCTACTGTTAGTCGCCACCTGCCATTAGGTTTCTTTCCTGGCCGTACAGGAGAATTGTAGGGGGAATGAGACTTGACAACGATTCCCCGTTCTGCCAGCTCCCTTATCAATTCGGTAACGGAACGAATAGCACCGGCAGGCCATTTGTGTTGCGGAATATTAACTAGCTTGCTATGGGGCAAAGGAGCAGCTGCTTGCAACAGCTTAACAGTCAGGGATGCATTTGGAGGAGGCAAACCGTGGGGCAAAGAGGGTGGTGTCCCTAATTTTCCGTTTTGCCCACGAGTCTACCCATGACTGACCCTGCAATCCATCCCTACGCACTGTATTACAGGAACCCCAAAGTAAGGTCGGGCGGCCTGTCTGTCCATTAGACAGTATTAGTTTAGGGAGAGAGCCCCTTATCTAAACACGTTTTCCATCTCTCTTACCATCAGTAGTCACCGAGGGCGTTGCCCAATTTCCCCTTTTTGCTTTTGTCTCTTGCATGGAGACAGGCTGTCTCGTTTCCATTACATTTACTTTAGCTGAGGTTCTCCCCTGGCTTTTATCCTGTGGGGCACAGAGTGGTAAATCTGCTAGCATACGCTGAAGGACCTCTTGGAAAGTAACACTGTTGAAGCGTGTCTTAATGGCCAAACCTAAAGATTTCAACACTGCCTCAGCTCCCTTTATTGTAGGTCAGAAGTGTACAGGCTCACAAATCACCTCCCAGGGAGTCGGTTCTGCAGGAGGGGCTCGTCGGGCACCCAGGGCAACGGGTGCTGGTCCTTCTAATTCAGCTAAAATGGCAGTTTGCAGCAGGGCTGTTTGCAGGCTGTCTGCCGAGTTCCAGGGCCGTGCACTTTTCCCCCATGGTCAGTGGGATGCATAGGACGTCCCCAGCGCAAAGCGCAAGTCCGTAAGGGACTGGTAATATTTGGCCCCGTGCTATCTAACAATATTCCCAGACCTAATGCCAACAATCGAGCTTCAGCTGGGGTAAGACGGAGCTGGTCGGCTCCAACTGTCCAGATCCGTCCACCGCTGTTTCCCCTGGCTCAGCTCCGTATCTCTCCTCCAGATCTCTTAACTCGAGGAGCTGTTGTGGAGGGAGGCGGGGTTTGTGCCCTCCCAACACCACCACCTCCCAACAACACCACCACCCCTACCCCCCCCCACCCCCCCCCACCCCCCCGCGGGCGTGCTCTGTGCTCTGTTGTTGCGTCCTGATTACTGGTGCCAAGAGAGCAGGGAATCCTGGCCATTATCACCTTGCCCTGAGGGGAGGGTATGCAGGTTGTGTCCAGATATGCCCCTCCCAATCATCATCATACATGGCACAATAGACTTGAGCCAGGGTGCTGCCTGGCCACCTCGCCTGCTTCTGAGCAGCGAGGTGCACTTCAGAGGAGGTAATAGCAGCTGGCTTTGTGTCTGGCGGACAAAAGGGGAGGAGGAAACATGCTGCTCCGGGTTTTTCTGCACACGTGTACCCTTCTCCCCCCTACCACCTCTCCATCTCCTCCTTGGTGGCTGGAGGGACCCGAGGCATCTCCCAGCACAGAGACCAGCTGGAGAACACAGCTGTCCTGAGCAGCTCTGGGTCCAGGGGCTCCTGAGTCCCCAGCAAACCTCGGGGAAGAGTCACTGCCCACTCCGAGGACAGGCACAGCCAACAAATGCCCAGCTGGTTGCTCCCGTCCTGCCGCACAAGGGGATGCACCGGGATTGTCTCCCCAGCTGCCTCCCTCTGCTGCACTCGCAGCCCTCTGCCCTAGGGAAAAACAAAGCTGGTGACTATTTCCCTGCTTCTCAGGCCGTGCCACAGCTACTGCTGCGATGGAGAATTTACGGAAGTGGCCACGTCTTAACAATCTCTCGTCCAACTACCTCTTCTTACGCTCAGGGAGCAGGAGGCCAAATGTGCTGTTCTGGAGTCCCGGAGAGAGCTGCGGAGTTTCAAGATGATCATAAAACGCATCTTTCACCGATTTCTGCCCTCTTATTTTGTTCACAAAGCCATTCTAATAACCAGTTAGCAAAAAAATTGCATCCCCAAAGCAAAAAGGAAGAGGTTAGTTTTTACCCTCTTCCTCTAGCATCCAACCATTTGCAGTAGCTGGGGCTGGATCAGTCCCTGCCACGCGCAGGAAATCTTGCACTGTGTGTGCAGGGCTGACCCGAAAGCAGCAGTTTTGTCCCAAGAGCCGATTCTTTGCCCGGTGTGCAATGGGCCGATAATCACACGCTCAGGAGAGATGATTTATTTCAGGTTGGCGCAAGCCTGGGCGCGCGGTGGTTTCCCACAAATCAAGCACACGAGATTTCTACCAACGGCCCTTTTTATACAGTACAAACATAACAGACGTAATCCATTACGTAGCCTTTTTGCTGCCTGATTGGTATATCTTACTATACATTCCTAACTTGGCAAGAAGATAAGTACGTCTTTACAGAGCATGCTCAGAGAGCAGGGGTCCCCTTAATCAGAGGAGGGTCCCACAGTGGCGGGGGCGGGGAGGGGGTGATTTTTAGCATTATAGTGAGGACAGTTCATAGAAAGGACGGGTGTGTTGTCCACTGTTTCCCTGGTGTCCTTGGTTAGTTTACATCAAAGAATGCAAAATCAATTACTACTGACATTTCAAACGACATCCCGTTCATATTTAAACTTTTAATATACGAGCAACATCGATCGAGCTACACTCCTACGATCCACCTGCCTCTCTATTAAGCAGAAGAGGGGAGGCTGAGTGTCTGAGCCCAGCTGCTGGAGGGCTACACCTTGCCCACACGTGTACGTTCAGCCTCACTAGCGGCCTTCCTGGGGATAAAGCCCCTCACGGTGACACTGAGAGCTGCTAAACGAACAGAGGACTGTGGTCTGGAGGGGCCGCTCGGATTGGGTGTACATGGTGAGGTGCTGGCAGCCGGGGGCTGGGGGCTGCAGGGGTGGCCTCTGTGCGAGGAGCCCAGGGGCTGCCCCGTGCCAGACAAGGCCGGTGCCGGCTGGTGCCAGCTGGCTCCCCAAGGGCCCCAGCACAGCCACAGCTCAGCCTGTCAGCGAGGCCGGGGGTGCCTCTGGGAAAATGTGCAGCGGAGGCCACAGGGGTGACAGAGCGGGGCTGGACTAGAGGACGCCAGAGGTGCCTCCCGACCCACACCCTGCTGTGGGCCTGTGAGTCCATGTGCCCAGGGGGCTGCCGTCAAACGGGGCGTGGGCGTCTCCACGGTGACCGCCAGGCCTCTGTGACCAGGGGCGGCATCGTGCCCAGAGGCCATTGGGATGGGGGGTCCGCACGGCAGCCGTGGAGGCTCTTATGGGGCCAGGGCCCTAGGGTGCCCACTCCCAGGAGAGCGGCCCCGTCAGGAGGCAGCATCTCCGCTGGGTGCCCGTGGCAGGTGTCCAGCAGAGGCCCCCACAGATGCCCAAGAAGCACGAGGCGAACGCTCGCTCCCAGCCCGACAAGGGGCTGTGGCGCCTGCAGGAGCACCGCCAAGTGAGGGATGGGGCTGGAGGGAGAGGAGGGGGGCGGTGGGACACGGGGACAGCCGGGAGCGAGACGGCCAGCCCTGAGCGTCGCTGGCCCCGGCACAGCCATGCCGTGCCCCAGGGGTTTCTCTGGGGCAGGGCAGGCTCCGAGACAGCCGCGGCCCACGCGGCCTCGCAGCAATGCCCCAGAGGCAGAGAGCAGTGCGGAGCCGAGTTCAGCCTGGCTGTAGTGGCCAGGAGCTGCCTTGAAGCCGAGGCCGGGCTTGCCGGTGCTGCGGGGGCCGCTGTGCTGACACAGCCGCCTCCATCCCGCCCGGCTCCTCCTTCTCCCCACAGGTGCACCGCAGGCAGCCACAGGCAGCGCCGCAGCGCAGCCGGACCACAGCCTCGTCTCTCCATGAGGACCGGCTGCCACCACTCCCCTGCCCAGCGAGCTCACAGAGCACTTGCAGCCATTGCACGCAGGCAGGGAGCTTGAGGGAGACAGGGCCGAACGCCTCCCCGGCCCTAGCAGGTGCCGATGCAAAAGCGGGAGGTGCCGGAGGGGACAGGGGCGACCAGTCCCCCAGCAAGCTGAGACCCCCCCGTGCCGAGCCCGGCAGGCTGCCCGGGCATGCTGGGGGTGCTCCCGAGACCCGGTGAGGGGGGCCCACGCAGGGACCAGCCCTCTCCCCAGCTGGCTCTGGCAGCAGGGCGGCAGCCGCCCTTCTCACGTCTTCTCTTGCAGACGGACAGGCTGGAGGGCTGGGAGGCACTGCCCCGCAGCAGGGTCACACGGGGAGAAAGAGTGACCACGCCAGCCTTGCCGCCTCTCCCAGGGCTTGAAGCGAAGCAGGCAGCCGCGCCCCGGTACGCACTTGCAGCTCCAGCGGCAGGATCTGCAACTGTCACCAAGCTGCCCGCTCTGCCAGCAGCAGCAACCTCCGGATCTGCTCTGAGAGGCAGAGCACATGCCGTGGGCCCTGCGGCCAGCGGCCGTCGAGAGCTCGTCCCACCTGCTCGGGCCGTCCTCGGTCACCAGGGCATGGCAGCGAGGGCTGAGAGATGGGGGCCTGCCCCACACGGCTGCACAACCCGTGACGCGGCTCTGGAGTCCACAGTCCAGCCATTGGTGTCAGAGGTCCTGAGTCGCGTGGTAGCCGCAAGCTGGGGAGCCGGCCAGCAGCCGGCGGCACAGGGCCACCTTGCGCACACCGCTGGTCTGGCGACACCTGCAAGAACAGCCCAGGTGCAGGCTGCCAGGGGTGGCAAGGCCCCTGCGGCTCAGCCAAGACCTCATGCCCATGCTCCAGGGGGCACCAGGGCTGCTGGCGAGGCCCGGGCACCACTTTCCCCAGGGAGCTGCACCGGCAAAGGGCCCTGGGCAGAGCCGGTGGCAAGGCAGGGCCATCGTCTGCCACCCTTGCGACTTGTCCACGGCAAGCCGCTGCGCACACGGCCTGCGGATGCCCTGAAGCATCTTGTGGTCGTGCAAATCAAGATGGAGCATGTGGAGGAGCTGGAGGAAGAGGACAACAACAAAACCTCTGACGACCTGTCAGGACAGAGGCAGCTGGAGGAAGATGTCTCCATCCATACCCTCTGGGGCAGCCCCAGTCTGCGGAGACTCAGCCAGAAGCCACACGCAGGCCCCCAGAAGGTGCCCGGCTCAGCCGGCAGCATGGGCAGAGATGCCGCAGGAGAGGCAGAGGACCACCCTCAGCGCGCGTCTCCTGCCCCGTCAGCAGACTCAGACGTAGAGCCAGCAGCTTGTTGCCTGGCCAGAGGTGCTGGGGAGCAGGGCCTGACGACGTACAGCCGTTGGCTCCTCCCTTGCCTGCAGCCATGCTCCAGGCAGCAGATGATGGTGCCGATGCTGTGGGCACTGCTCAGGGCATCCTGGGCCTCCAGGACTTGGCAGCGGGGGCTGAGGGCCAGGGGCCTGCCCCTGTTGGCCCCGTAGCCAGTGACACTGCTCTGCAGGACCTGGAGGAAGAGTGGGAAGAGGTCCCTGACAGAGACGCTGCAGCAGAGGCAGCAAGCGCCATAAAGAGCGTGTCTCTTGCCCCATTAACAGATGAAGGTGCAGAGCCAGCAGCGTCTTGCCTGGCCGGAGGTGCCAGGGACCAGGGACGCAGCAAGCCTCTCCCCGCATCAGTGCCTGAGGACACCAGCTTCTCAACTTGTCCCTCGCCTGGAGCTCCCTGTGAAGAGGGGCACAGCGTCGCTGTCCCTGCCTCAGCGCCTCCAGGCGCTCAGTCATTGGCTCCTCCCTTGCCTGCAGCCATGCCCCAGCTGGCAGATGATGGTGCCGAAACTGTCGGCGCTGCTCGGGGCATCCTGAGCGACCCGGGCTTGGCAGCGAGGGTAGAGAGCCAAGGGCCTGCCCCTGTTGGCCCCGTAACCAGTGACGCTGCTCTGCGGGACCTGGAGGAAGAGTGGGAAGAGGTCCCTGACAGAGACGCTGCCGCAGAGGGAGACGGCGACACACAGAGCGCGTCCCTTGCCCCATCAGGCGACGCAGACGCAGAGGCAGCAGCTTCTCCCCAGGCCGCAGGTCCCGCGCACGAGGGCCACAGAGCACCCATCCCCGCCCAGCCCCTCGCCTACAGCTCTCCTTCCCCCACAGGCTTCGTCGCGCGCCCACACGCCCAGGCTCGCTGGCGATGTCCCTCCGTCCTCAGGACAGCTTGGCGGGCTGTGCGCAGGGCTTTCCGCTGCAGCTGCCTCACGGGACAGTGAGGAGTCCCTGCCAGGTAAAAGCAAATCTCTCCCTGTCTGCCTCTGATACTGGGATCCTGAAAACCATATCCTTCACATCCACTGTTGCCATCCCTGGAAAGGCCTGTTTGTTACAGAAATGGACTGTATCCCTTAGACTGGGAACAGCCGCAGGGAGCTGGTCAGCGGCAGCATTCAAGGCTCTGTAATCTACTGTTAGTCGCCACCTGCCATTAGGTTTCTTTCCTGGCCGTACAGGAGAATTGTAGGGGGAATGAGACTTGACAACGATTCCCCGTTCTGCCAGCTCCCTTATCAATTCGGTAACGGAACGAATAGCACCGGCAGGCCATTTGTGTTGCGGAATATTAACTAGCTTGCTATGGGGCAAAGGAGCAGCTGCTTGCAACAGCTTAACAGTCAGGGATGCATTTGGAGGAGGCAAACCGTGGGGCAAAGAGGGTGGTGTCCCTAATTTTCCGTTTTGCCCACGAGTCTACCCATGACTGACCCTGCAATCCATCCCTACGCACTGTATTACAGGAACCCCAAAGTAAGGTCGGGCGGCCTGTCTGTCCATTAGACAGTATTAGTTTAGGGAGAGAGCCCCTTATCTAAACACGTTTTCCATCTCTCTTACCATCAGTAGTCACCGAGGGCGTTGCCCAATTTCCCCTTTTTGCTTTTGTCTCTTGCATGGAGACAGGCTGTCTCGTTTCCATTACATTTACTTTAGCTGAGGTTCTCCCCTGGCTTTTATCCTGTGGGGCACAGAGTGGTAAATCTGCTAGCATACGCTGAAGGACCTCTTGGAAAGTAACACTGTTGAAGCGTGTCTTAATGGCCAAACCTAAAGATTTCAACACTGCCTCAGCTCCCTTTATTGTAGGTCAGAAGTGTACAGGCTCACAAATCACCTCCCAGGGAGTCGGTTCTGCAGGAGGGGCTCGTCGGGCACCCAGGGCAACGGGTGCTGGTCCTTCTAATTCAGCTAAAATGGCAGTTTGCAGCAGGGCTGTTTGCAGGCTGTCTGCCGAGTTCCAGGGCCGTGCACTTTTCCCCCATGGTCAGTGGGATGCATAGGACGTCCCCAGCGCAAAGCGCAAGTCCGTAAGGGACTGGTAATATTTGGCCCCGTGCTATCTAACAATATTCCCAGACCTAATGCCAACAATCGAGCTTCAGCTGGGGTAAGACGGAGCTGGTCGGCTCCAACTGTCCAGATCCGTCCACCGCTGTTTCCCCTGGCTCAGCTCCGTATCTCTCCTCCAGATCTCTTAACTCGAGGAGCTGTTGTGGAGGGAGGCGGGGTTTGTGCCCTCCCAACACCACCACCTCCCAACAACACCACCACCCCTACACCCCACCCCCACCCCCCCCACCCCCCCGCGGGCGTGCTCTGTGCTCTGTTGTTGCGTCCTGATTACTGGTGCCAAGAGAGCAGGGAATCCTGGCCATTATCACCTTGCCCTGAGGGGAGGGTATGCAGGTTGTGTCCAGATATGCCCCTCCCAATCATCATCATACATGGCACAATAGACTTGAGCCAGGGTGCTGCCTGGCCACCTCGCCTGCTTCTGAGCAGCGAGGTGCACTTCAGAGGAGGTAATAGCAGCTGGCTTTGTGTCTGGCGGACAAAAGGGGAGGAGGAAACATGCTGCTCCGGGTTTTTCTGCACACGTGTACCCTTCTCCCCCTACCACCTCTCCATCTCCTCCTTGGTGGCTGGAGGGACCCGAGGCATCTCCCAGCACAGAGACCAGCTGGAGAACACAGCTGTCCTGAGCAGCTCTGGGTCCAGGGGCTCCTGAGTCCCCAGCAAACCTCGGGGAAGAGTCACTGCCCACTCCGAGGACAGGCACAGCCAACAAATGCCCAGCTGGTTGCTCCCGTCCTGCCGCACAAGGGGATGCACCGGGATTGTCTCCCCAGCTGCCTCCCTCTGCTGCACTCGCAGCCCTCTGCCCTAGGGAAAAACAAAGCTGGTGACTATTTCCCTGCTTCTCAGGCCGTGCCACAGCTACTGCTGCGATGGAGAATTTACGGAAGTGGCCACGTCTTAACAATCTCTCGTCCAACTACCTCTTCTTACGCTCAGGGAGCAGGAGGCCAAATGTGCTGTTCTGGAGTCCCGGAGAGAGCTGCGGAGTTTCAAGATGATCATAAAACGCATCTTTCACCGATTTCTGCCCTCTTATTTTGTTCACAAAGCCATTCTAATAACCAGTTAGCAAAAAAATTGCATCCCCAAAGCAAAAAGGAAGAGGTTAGTTTTTACCCTCTTCCTCTAGCATCCAACCATTTGCAGTAGCTGGGGCTGGATCAGTCCCTGCCACGCGCAGGAAATCTTGCACTGTGTGTGCAGGGCTGACCCGAAAGCAGCAGTTTTGTCCCAAGAGCCGATTCTTTGCCCGGTGTGCAATGGGCCGATAATCACACGCTCAGGAGAGATGATTTATTTCAGGTTGGCGCAAGCCTGGGCGCGCGGTGGTTTCCCACAAATCAAGCACACGAGATTTCTACCAACGGCCCTTTTTATACAGTACAAACATAACAGACGTAATCCATTACGTAGCCTTTTTGCTGCCTGATTGGTATATCTTACTATACATTCCTAACTTGGCAAGAAGATAAGTACGTCTTTACAGAGCATGCTCAGAGAGCAGGGGTCCCCTTAATCAGAGGAGGGTCCCACAGTGGCGGGGGCGGGGAGGGGGTGATTTTTAGCATTATAGTGAGGACAGTTCATAGAAAGGACGGGTGTGTTGTCCACTGTTTCCCTGGTGTCCTTGGTTAGTTTACATCAAAGAATGCAAAATCAATTACTACTGACATTTCAAACGACATCCCGTTCATATTTAAACTTTTAATATACGAGCAACATCGATCGAGCTACACTCCTACGATCCACCTGCCTCTCTATTAAGCAGAAGAGGGGAGGCTGAGTGTCTGAGCCCAGCTGCTGGAGGGCTACACCTTGCCCACACGTGTACGTTCAGCCTCACTAGCGGCCTTCCTGGGGATAAAGCCCCTCACGGTGACACTGAGAGCTGCTAAACGAACAGAGGACTGTGGTCTGGAGGGGCCGCTCGGATTGGGTGTACATGGTGAGGTGCTGGCAGCCGGGGGCTGGGGGCTGCAGGGGTGGCCTCTGTGCAAGGAGCCCAGGGGCTGCCCCGTGCCAGACAAGGCCGGTGCCGGCTGGTGCCAGCTGGCTCCCCAAGGGCCCCAGCACAGCCACAGCTCAGCCTGTCAGCGAGGCCGGGGGTGCCTCTGGGAAAATGTGCAGCGGAGGCCACAGGGGTGACAGAGCGGGGCTGGACTAGAGGACGCCAGAGGTGCCTCCCGACCCACACCCTGCTGTGGGCCTGTGAGTCCATGTGCCCAGGGGGCTGCCGTCAAATGGGGCGTGGGCGTCTCCACGGTGACCGCCAGGCCTTTGTGACCAGGGGCGGCATCGTGCCCAGAGGCCATTGTGATGGGGGGTCCGCACGGCAGCCGTGGAGGCTCTTATGGGGCCAGGGCCCTAGGGTGCCCACTCCCAGGAGAGCGGCCCCGTCAGGAGGCAGCATCTCCGCTGGGTGCCCGTGGCAGGTGTCCAGCAGAGGCCCCCACAGATGCCCGAGAAGCACAAGGCGAACGCTCGCTCCCAGCCCGACAAGGGGCTGTGGCGCCTGCAGGAGCACCGCCAAGTGAGGGATGGGGCTGGAGGGAGAGGAGGGGGCGGTGGGACACGGGGACAGCCGGGAGCGAGACGGCCAGCCCTGAGCGTCGCTGGCCCCGGCACAGCCATGCCGTGCCCCAGGGGTTTCTCTGGGGCAGGGCAGGCTCCGAGACAGCCGCGGCCCACGCGGCCTCGCAGCAATGCCCCAGAGGCAGAGAGCAGTGCGGAGCCGAGTTCAGCCTGGCTGTAGTGGCCAGGAGCTGCCTTGAAGCCGAGGCCGGGCTTGCCGGTGCTGCGGGGGCCGCTGTGCTGACACAGCCGCCTCCATCCCGCCCGGCTCCTCCTTCTCCCCACAGGTGCACCGCAGGCAGCCACAGGCAGCGCCGCAGCGCAGCCGGACCACAGCCTCGTCTCTCCATGAGGACCGGCTGCCACCACTCCCCTGCCCAGCGAGCTCACAGAGCACTTGCAGCCATTGCACGCAGGTAGGGAGCTTGAGGGAGACAGGGCCGAACGCCTCCCCGGCCCTAGCAGGTGCCGATGCAAAAGCGGGAGGTGCCGGAGGGGACAGGGGCGACCAGTCCCCCAGCAAGCTGAGACCCCCCGTGCCGAGCCCGGCAGGCTGCCCGGGCATGCTGGGGGTGCTCCCGAGACCCGGTGAGGGGGGCCCACGCAGGGACCAGCCCTCTCCCCAGCTGGCTCTGGCAGCAGGGCGGCAGCCGCCCTTCTCACGTCTTCTCTTGCAGACGGACAGGCTGGAGGGCTGGGAGGCACTGCCCCGCAGCAGGGTCACACGGGGAGAAAGAGTGACCACGCCAGCCTTGCCGCCTCTCCCAAGGCTTGAAGCGAAGCAGGCAGCCGCGCCCCGGTACGCACTTGCAGCTCCAGCGGCAGGATCTGCAACTGTCACCAAGCTGCCCGCTCTGCCAGCAGCAGCAACCTCCGGATCTGCTCTGAGAGGCAGAGCACATGCCGTGGGCCCTGCGGCCAGCGGCCGTCGAGAGCTCGTCCCACCTGCTCGGGCCGTCCTCGGTCACCAGGGCATGGCAGCGAGGGCTGAGAGATGGGGGCCTGCCCCACACGGCTGCACAACCCGTGACGCGGCTCTGGAGTCCACAGTCCAGCCATTGGTGTCAGAGGTCCTGAGTCGCGTGGTAGCCGCAAGCTGGGGAGCCGGCCAGCAGCCGGCGGCACAGGGCCACCTTGCGCACACCGCTGGTCTGGCGACACCTGCAAGAACAGCCCGGGTGCAGGCTGCCAGGGGTGGCAAGGCCCCTGCGGCTCAGCCAAGACCTCATGCCCATGCTCCAGGGGGCACCAGGGCTGCTGGCGAGGCCCGGGCACCACTTTCCCCAGGGAGCTGCACCGGCAAAGGGCCCTGGGCAGAGCCGGTGGCAAGGCAGGGCCATCGTCTGCCACCCTTGCGACTTGTCCACGGCAAGCCGCTGCGCACACGGCCTGCGGATGCCCTGAAGCATCTTGTGGTCGTGCAAATCAAGATGGAGCATGTGGAGGAGCTGGAGGAAGAGGACAACAACAAAACCTCTGACGACCTGTCAGGACAGAGGCAGCTGGAGGAAGATGTCTCCATCCATACCCTCTGGGGCAGCCCCAGTCTGCGGAGACTCAGCCAGAAGCCACACGCAGGCCCCCAGAAGGTGCCCGGCTCAGCCGGCAGCATGGGCAGAGATGCCGCAGGAGAGGCAGAGGACCACCCTCAGCGCGCGTCTCCTGCCCCGTCAGCAGACTCAGACGTAGAGCCAGCAGCTTGTTGCCTGGCCAGAGGTGCTGGGGAGCAGGGGCACAGCGAGCCTCCCCGCACATCAGCGCCTGACGACGTACAGCCGTTGGCTCCTCCCTTGCCTGCGGCCATGCTCCAGGCAGCAGATGATGGTGCCGATGCTGTGGGCACTGCTCAGGGCATCCTGGGCCTCCAGGACTTGGCAGCGGGGGCTGAGGGCCAGGGGCCTGCCCCTGTTGGCCCCGTAGCCAGTGACACTGCTCTGCAGGACCTGGAGGAAGAGTGGGAAGAGGTCCCTGACAGAGACGCTGCAGCAGAGGCAGCAAGCGCCATAAAGAGCGTGTCTCTTGCCCCATTAACAGATGAAGGTGCAGAGCCAGCAGCGTCTTGCCTGGCCGGAGGTGCCAGGGACCAGGGACGCAGCAAGCCTCTCCCCGCATCAGTGCCTGAGGACACCAGCTTCTCAACTTGTCCCTCGCCTGGAGCTCCCCGTGAAGAGGGGCACAGCGTCGCTGTCCCTGCCTCAGCGCCTCCAGGCGCTCAGTCATTGGCTCCTCCCTTGCCTGCAGCCATGCCCCAGCTGGCAGATGATGGTGCCGAAACTGTCGGCGCTGCTCGGGGCATCCTGAGCGACCCGGGCTTGGCAGCGAGGGTAGAGAGCCAAGGGCCTGCCCCTGTTGGCCCCGTAACCAGTGACGCTGCTCTGCGGGACCTGGAGGAAGAGTGGGAAGAGGTCCCTGACAGAGACGCTGCCGCAGAGGGAGACGGCGACACACAGAGCGCGTCCCTTGCCCCATCAGGCGACGCAGACGCAGAGGCAGCAGCTTCTCCCCAGGCCGCAGGTCCCGCGCACGAGGGCCACAGAGCACCCATCCCCGCCCAGCCCCTCGCCTACAGCTCTCCTTCCCCCACAGGCTTCGTCGCGCGCCCACACGCCCAGGCTCGCTGGCGATGTCCCTCCGTCCTCAGGACAGCTTGGCGGGCTGTGCGCAGGGCTTTCCGCTGCAGCTGCCTCACGGGACAGTGAGGAGTCCCTGCCAGGTAAAAGCAAATCTCTCCCTGTCTGCCTCTGATACTGGGATCCTGAAAACCATATCCTTCACATCCACTGTTGCCATCCCTGGAAAGGCCTGTTTGTTACAGAAATGGACTGTATCCCTTAGACTGGGAACAGCCGCAGGGAGCTGGTCAGCGGCAGCATTCAAGGCTCTGTAATCTACTGTTAGTCGCCACCTGCCATTAGGTTTCTTTCCTGGCCGTACAGGAGAATTGTAGGGGGAATGAGACTTGACAACGATTCCCCGTTCTGCCAGCTCCCTTATCAATTCGGTAACGGAACGAATAGCACCGGCAGGCCATTTGTGTTGCGGAATATTAACTAGCTTGCTATGGGGCAAAGGAGCAGCTGCTTGCAACAGCTTAACAGTCAGGGATGCATTTGGAGGAGGCAAACCGTGGGGCAAAGAGGGTGGTGTCCCTAATTTTCCGTTTTGCCCACGAGTCTACCCATGACTGACCCTGCAATCCATCCCTACGCACTGTATTACAGGAACCCCAAAGTAAGGTCGGGCGGCCTGTCTGTCCATTAGACAGTATTAGTTTAGGGAGAGAGCCCCTTACCTAAACACGTTTTCCATCTCTCTTACCATCAGTAGTCACCGAGGGCGTTGCCCAATTTCCCCTTTTTGCTTTTGTCTCTTGCATGGAGACAGGCTGTCTCGTTTCCATTACATTTACTTTAGCTGAGGTTCTCCCCTGGCTTTTATCCTGTGGGGCACAGAGTGGTAAATCTGCTAGCATACGCTGAAGGACCTCTTGGAAAGTAACACTGTTGAAGCGTGTCTTAATGGCCAAACCTAAAGATTTCAACACTGCCTCAGCTCCCTTTATTGTAGGTCAGAAGTGTACAGGCTCACAAATCACCTCCCAGGGAGTCGGTTCTGCAGGAGGGGCTCGTCGGGCACCCAGGGCAACGGGTGCTGGTCCTTCTAATTCAGCTAAAATGGCAGTTTGCAGCAGGGCTGTTTGCAGGCTGTCTGCCGAGTTCCAGGGCCGTGCACTTTTCCCCCATGGTCAGTGGGATGCATAGGACGTCCCCAGCGCAAAGCGCAAGTCCGTAAGGGACTGGTAATATTTGGCCCCGTGCTATCTAACAATATTCCCAGACCTAATGCCAACAATCGAGCTTCAGCTGGGGTAAGACGGAGCTGGTCGGCTCCAACTGTCCAGATCCGTCCACCGCTGTTTCCCCTGGCTCAGCTCCGTATCTCTCCTCCAGATCTCTTAACTCGAGGAGCTGTTGTGGAGGGAGGCGGGGTTTGTGCCCTCCCAACACCACCACCTCCCAACAACACCACCACCCCTACCCCCCCCCCCCCCCCCCCCCCCCCCCGCGGGCGTGCTCTGTGCTCTGTTGTTGCGTCCTGATTACTGGTGCCAAGAGAGCAGGGAATCCTGGCCATTATCACCTTGCCCTGAGGGGAGGGTATGCAGGTTGTGTCCAGATATGCCCCTCCCAATCATCATCATACATGGCACAATAGACTTGAGCCAGGGTGCTGCCTGGCCACCTCGCCTGCTTCTGAGCAGCGAGGTGCACTTCAGAGGAGGTAATAGCAGCTGGCTTTGTGTCTGGCGGACAAAAGGGGAGGAGGAAACATGCTGCTCCGGGTTTTTCTGCACACGTGTACCCTTCTCCCCCTACCACCTCTCCATCTCCTCCTTGGTGGCTGGAGGGACCCGAGGCATCTCCCAGCGCAGAGACCAGCTGGAGAACACAGCTGTCCTGAGCAGCTCTGGGTCCAGGGGCTCCTGAGTCCCCAGCAAACCTCGGGGAAGAGTCACTGCCCACTCCGAGGACAGGCACAGCCAACAAATGCCCAGCTGGTTGCTCCCGTCCTGCCGCACAAGGGGATGCACCGGGATTGTCTCCCCAGCTGCCTCCCTCTGCTGCACTCGCAGCCCTCTGCCCTAGGGAAAAACAAAGCTGGTGACTATTTCCCTGCTTCTCAGGCCGTGCCACAGCTACTGCTGCGATGGAGAATTTACGGAAGTGGCCACGTCTTAACAATCTCTCGTCCAACTACCTCTTCTTACGCTCAGGGAGCAGGAGGCCAAATGTGCTGTTCTGGAGTCCCGGAGAGAGCTGCGGAGTTTCAAGATGATCATAAAACGCATCTTTCACCGATTTCTGCCCTCTTATTTTGTTCACAAAGCCATTCTAATAACCAGTTAGCAAAAAAATTGCATCCCCAAAGCAAAAAGGAAGAGGTTAGTTTTTACCCTCTTCCTCTAGCATCCAACCATTTGCAGTAGCTGGGGCTGGATCAGTCCCTGCCACGCGCAGGAAATCTTGCACTGTGTGTGCAGGGCTGACCCGAAAGCAGCAGTTTTGTCCCAAGAGCCGATTCTTTGCCCGGTGTGCAATGGGCCGATAATCACACGCTCAGGAGAGATGATTTATTTCAGGTTGGCGCAAGCCTGGGCGCGCGGTGGTTTCCCACAAATCAAGCACACGAGATTTCTACCAACGGCCCTTTTTATACAGTACAAACATAACAGACGTAATCCATTACGTAGCCTTTTTGCTGCCTGATTGGTATATCTTACTATACATTCCTAACTTGGCAAGAAGATAAGTACGTCTTTACAGAGCATGCTCAGAGAGCAGGGGTCCCCTTAATCAGAGGAGGGTCCCACAGTGGCGGGGGCGGGGAGGGGGTGATTTTTAGCATTATAGTGAGGACAGTTCATAGAAAGGACGGGTGTGTTGTCCACTGTTTCCCTGGTGTCCTTGGTTAGTTTACATCAAAGAATGCAAAATCAATTACTACTGACATTTCAAACGACATCCCGTTCATATTTAAACTTTTAATATACGAGCAACATCGATCGAGCTACACTCCTACGATCCACCTGCCTCTCTATTAAGCAGAAGAGGGGAGGCTGAGTGTCTGAGCCCAGCTGCTGGAGGGCTACACCTTGCCCACACGTGTACGTTCAGCCTCACTAGCGGCCTTCCTGGGGATAAAGCCCCTCACGGTGACACTGAGAGCTGCTAAACGAACAGAGGACTGTGGTCTGGAGGGGCCGCTCGGATTGGGTGTACATGGTGAGGTGCTGGCAGCCGGGGGCTGGGGGCTGCAGGGGTGGCCTCTGTGCAAGGAGCCCAGGGGCTGCCCCGTGCCAGACAAGGCCGGTGCCGGCTGGTGCCAGCTGGCTCCCCAAGGGCCCCAGCACAGCCACAGCTCAGCCTGTCAGCGAGGCCGGGGGTGCCTCTGGGAAAATGTGCAGCGGAGGCCACAGGGGTGACAGAGCGGGGCTGGACTAGAGGACGCCAGAGGTGCCTCCCGACCCACACCCTGCTGTGGGCCTGTGAGTCCATGTGCCCAGGGGGCTGCCGTCAAACGGGGCGTGGGCGTCTCCACGGTGACCGCCAGGCCTTTGTGACCAGGGGCGGCATCGTGCCCAGAGGCCATTGTGATGGGGGGTCCGCACGGCAGCCGTGGAGGCTCTTATGGGGCCAGGGCCCTAGGGTGCCCACTCCCAGGAGAGCGGCCCCGTCAGGAGGCAGCATCTCCGCTGGGTGCCCGTGGCAGGTGTCCAGCAGAGGCCCCCACAGATGCCCGAGAAGCACAAGGCGAACGCTCGCTCCCAGCCCGACAAGGGGCTGTGGCGCCTGCAGGAGCACCGCCAAGTGAGGGATGGGGCTGGAGGGAGAGGAGGGGGGCGGTGGGACACGGGGACAGCCGGGAGCGAGACGGCCAGCCCTGAGCGTCGCTGGCCCCGGCACAGCCATGCCGTGCCCCAGGGGTTTCTCTGGGGCAGGGCAGGCTCCGAGACAGCCGCGGCCCACGCGGCCTCGCAGCAATGCCCCAGAGGCAGAGAGCAGTGCGGAGCCGAGTTCAGCCTGGCTGTAGTGGCCAGGAGCTGCCTTGAAGCCGAGGCCGGGCTTGCCGGTGCTGCGGGGGCCGCTGTGCTGACACAGCCGCCTCCATCCCGCCCGGCTCCTCCTTCTCCCCACAGGTGCACCGCAGGCAGCCACAGGCAGCGCCGCAGCGCAGCCGGACCACAGCCTCGTCTCTCCATGAGGACCGGCTGCCACCACTCCCCTGCCCAGCGAGCTCACAGAGCACTTGCAGCCATTGCACGCAGGTAGGGAGCTTGAGGGAGACAGGGCCGAACGCCTCCCCGGCCCTAGCAGGTGCCGATGCAAAAGCGGGAGGTGCCGGAGGGGACAGGGGCGACCAGTCCCCCAGCAAGCTGAGACCCCCCGTGCCGAGCCCGGCAGGCTGCCCGGGCATGCTGGGGGTGCTCCCGAGACCCGGTGAGGGGGGCCCACGCAGGGACCAGCCCTCTCCCCAGCTGGCTCTGGCAGCAGGGCGGCAGCCGCCCTTCTCACGTCTTCTCTTGCAGACGGACAGGCTGGAGGGCTGGGAGGCACTGCCCCGCAGCAGGGTCACACGGGGAGAAAGAGTGACCACGCCAGCCTTGCCGCCTCTCCCAAGGCTTGAAGCGAAGCAGGCAGCCGCGCCCCGGTACGCACTTGCAGCTCCAGCGGCAGGATCTGCAACTGTCACCAAGCTGCCCGCTCTGCCAGCAGCAGCAACCTCCGGATCTGCTCTGAGAGGCAGAGCACATGCCGTGGGCCCTGCGGCCAGCGGCCGTCGAGAGCTCGTCCCACCTGCTCGGGCCGTCCTCGGTCACCAGGGCATGGCAGCGAGGGCTGAGAGATGGGGGCCTGCCCCACACGGCTGCACAACCCGTGACGCGGCTCTGGAGTCCACAGTCCAGCCATTGGTGTCAGAGGTCCTGAGTCGCGTGGTAGCCGCAAGCTGGGGAGCCGGCCAGCAGCCGGCGGCACAGGGCCACCTTGCGCACACCGCTGGTCTGGCGACACCTGCAAGAACAGCCCGGGTGCAGGCTGCCAGGGGTGGCAAGGCCCCTGCGGCTCAGCCAAGACCTCATGCCCATGCTCCAGGGGGCACCAGGGCTGCTGGCGAGGCCCGGGCACCACTTTCCCCAGGGAGCTGCACCGGCAAAGGGCCCTGGGCAGAGCCGGTGGCAAGGCAGGGCCATCGTCTGCCACCCTTGCGACTTGTCCACGGCAAGCCGCTGCGCACACGGCCTGCGGATGCCCTGAAGCATCTTGTGGTCGTGCAAATCAAGATGGAGCATGTGGAGGAGCTGGAGGAAGAGGACAACAACAAAACCTCTGACGACCTGTCAGGACAGAGGCAGCTGGAGGAAGATGTCTCCATCCATACCCTCTGGGGCAGCCCCAGTCTGCGGAGACTCAGCCAGAAGCCACACGCAGGCCCCCAGAAGGTGCCCGGCTCAGCCGGCAGCATGGGCAGAGATGCCGCAGGAGAGGCAGAGGACCACCCTCAGCGCGCGTCTCCTGCCCCGTCAGCAGACTCAGACGTAGAGCCAGCAGCTTGTTGCCTGGCCAGAGGTGCTGGGGAGCAGGGGCACAGCGAGCCTCCCCGCACATCAGCGCCTGACGACGTACAGCCGTTGGCTCCTCCCTTGCCTGCGGCCATGCTCCAGGCAGCAGATGATGGTGCCGATGCTGTGGGCACTGCTCAGGGCATCCTGGGCCTCCAGGACTTGGCAGCGGGGGCTGAGGGCCAGGGGCCTGCCCCTGTTGGCCCCGTAGCCAGTGACACTGCTCTGCAGGACCTGGAGGAAGAGTGGGAAGAGGTCCCTGACAGAGACGCTGCAGCAGAGGCAGCAAGCGCCATAAAGAGCGTGTCTCTTGCCCCATTAACAGATGAAGGTGCAGAGCCAGCAGCGTCTTGCCTGGCCGGAGGTGCCAGGGACCAGGGACGCAGCAAGCCTCTCCCCGCATCAGTGCCTGAGGACACCAGCTTCTCAACTTGTCCCTCGCCTGGAGCTCCCCGTGAAGAGGGGCACAGCGTCGCTGTCCCTGCCTCAGCGCCTCCAGGCGCTCAGTCATTGGCTCCTCCCTTGCCTGCAGCCATGCCCCAGCTGGCAGATGATGGTGCCGAAACTGTCGGCGCTGCTCGGGGCATCCTGAGCGACCCGGGCTTGGCAGCGAGGGTAGAGAGCCAAGGGCCTGCCCCTGTTGGCCCCGTAACCAGTGACGCTGCTCTGCGGGACCTGGAGGAAGAGTGGGAAGAGGTCCCTGACAGAGACGCTGCCGCAGAGGGAGACGGCGACACACAGAGCGCGTCCCTTGCCCCATCAGGCGACGCAGACGCAGAGGCAGCAGCTTCTCCCCAGGCCGCAGGTCCCGCGCACGAGGGCCACAGAGCACCCATCCCCGCCCAGCCCCTCGCCTACAGCTCTCCTTCCCCCACAGGCTTCGTCGCGCGCCCACACGCCCAGGCTCGCTGGCGATGTCCCTCCGTCCTCAGGACAGCTTGGCGGGCTGTGCGCAGGGCTTTCCGCTGCAGCTGCCTCACGGGACAGTGAGGAGTCCCTGCCAGGTAAAAGCAAATCTCTCCCTGTCTGCCTCTGATACTGGGATCCTGAAAACCATATCCTTCACATCCACTGTTGCCATCCCTGGAAAGGCCTGTTTGTTACAGAAATGGACTGTATCCCTTAGACTGGGAACAGCCGCAGGGAGCTGGTCAGCGGCAGCATTCAAGGCTCTGTAATCTACTGTTAGTCGCCACCTGCCATTAGGTTTCTTTCCTGGCCGTACAGGAGAATTGTAGGGGGAATGAGACTTGACAACGATTCCCCGTTCTGCCAGCTCCCTTATCAATTCGGTAACGGAACGAATAGCACCGGCAGGCCATTTGTGTTGCGGAATATTAACTAGCTTGCTATGGGGCAAAGGAGCAGCTGCTTGCAACAGCTTAACAGTCAGGGATGCATTTGGAGGAGGCAAACCGTGGGGCAAAGAGGGTGGTGTCCCTAATTTTCCGTTTTGCCCACGAGTCTACCCATGACTGACCCTGCAATCCATCCCTACGCACTGTATTACAGGAACCCCAAAGTAAGGTCGGGCGGCCTGTCTGTCCATTAGACAGTATTAGTTTAGGGAGAGAGCCCCTTATCTAAACACGTTTTCCATCTCTCTTACCATCAGTAGTCACCGAGGGCGTTGCCCAATTTCCCCTTTTTGCTTTTGTCTCTTGCATGGAGACAGGCTGTCTCGTTTCCATTACATTTACTTTAGCTGAGGTTCTCCCCTGGCTTTTATCCTGTGGGGCACAGAGTGGTAAATCTGCTAGCATACGCTGAAGGACCTCTTGGAAAGTAACACTGTTGAAGCGTGTCTTAATGGCCAAACCTAAAGATTTCAACACTGCCTCAGCTCCCTTTATTGTAGGTCAGAAGTGTACAGGCTCACAAATCACCTCCCAGGGAGTCGGTTCTGCAGGAGGGGCTCGTCGGGCACCCAGGGCAACGGGTGCTGGTCCTTCTAATTCAGCTAAAATGGCAGTTTGCAGCAGGGCTGTTTGCAGGCTGTCTGCCGAGTTCCAGGGCCGTGCACTTTTCCCCCATGGTCAGTGGGATGCATAGGACGTCCCCAGCGCAAAGCGCAAGTCCGTAAGGGACTGGTAATATTTGGCCCCGTGCTATCTAACAATATTCCCAGACCTAATGCCAACAATCGAGCTTCAGCTGGGGTAAGACGGAGCTGGTCGGCTCCAACTGTCCAGATCCGTCCACCGCTGTTTCCCCTGGCTCAGCTCCGTATCTCTCCTCCAGATCTCTTAACTCGAGGAGCTGTTGTGGAGGGAGGCGGGGTTTGTGCCCTCCCAACACCACCACCTCCCAACAACACCACCACCCCTACACCCCCCCCCACCCCCCCCACCCCCCCCGCGGGCGTGCTCTGTGCTCTGTTGTTGCGTCCTGATTACTGGTGCCAAGAGAGCAGGGAATCCTGGCCATTATCACCTTGCCCTGAGGGGAGGGTATGCAGGTTGTGTCCAGATATGCCCCTCCCAATCATCATCATACATGGCACAATAGACTTGAGCCAGGGTGCTGCCTGGCCACCTCGCCTGCTTCTGAGCAGCGAGGTGCACTTCAGAGGAGGTAATAGCAGCTGGCTTTGTGTCTGGCGGACAAAAGGGGAGGAGGAAACATGCTGCTCCGGGTTTTTCTGCACACGTGTACCCTTCTCCCCCTACCACCTCTCCATCTCCTCCTTGGTGGCTGGAGGGACCCGAGGCATCTCCCAGCGCAGAGACCAGCTGGAGAACACAGCTGTCCTGAGCAGCTCTGGGTCCAGGGGCTCCTGAGTCCCCAGCAAACCTCGGGGAAGAGTCACTGCCCACTCCGAGGACAGGCACAGCCAACAAATGCCCAGCTGGTTGCTCCCGTCCTGCCGCACAAGGGGATGCACCGGGATTGTCTCCCCAGCTGCCTCCCTCTGCTGCACTCGCAGCCCTCTGCCCTAGGGAAAAACAAAGCTGGTGACTATTTCCCTGCTTCTCAGGCCGTGCCACAGCTACTGCTGCGATGGAGAATTTACGGAAGTGGCCACGTCTTAACAATCTCTCGTCCAACTACCTCTTCTTACGCTCAGGGAGCAGGAGGCCAAATGTGCTGTTCTGGAGTCCCGGAGAGAGCTGCGGAGTTTCAAGATGATCATAAAACGCATCTTTCACCGATTTCTGCCCTCTTATTTTGTTCACAAAGCCATTCTAATAACCAGTTAGCAAAAAAATTGCATCCCCAAAGCAAAAAGGAAGAGGTTAGTTTTTACCCTCTTCCTCTAGCATCCAACCATTTGCAGTAGCTGGGGCTGGATCAGTCCCTGCCACGCGCAGGAAATCTTGCACTGTGTGTGCAGGGCTGACCCGAAAGCAGCAGTTTTGTCCCAAGAGCCGATTCTTTGCCCGGTGTGCAATGGGCCGATAATCACACGCTCAGGAGAGATGATTTATTTCAGGTTGGCGCAAGCCTGGGCGCGCGGTGGTTTCCCACAAATCAAGCACACGAGATTTCTACCAACGGCCCTTTTTATACAGTACAAACATAACAGACGTAATCCATTACGTAGCCTTTTTGCTGCCTGATTGGTATATCTTACTATACATTCCTAACTTGGCAAGAAGATAAGTACGTCTTTACAGAGCATGCTCAGAGAGCAGGGGTCCCCTTAATCAGAGGAGGGTCCCACAGTGGCGGGGGCGGGGAGGGGGTGATTTTTAGCATTATAGTGAGGACAGTTCATAGAAAGGACGGGTGTGTTGTCCACTGTTTCCCTGGTGTCCTTGGTTAGTTTACATCAAAGAATGCAAAATCAATTACTACTGACATTTCAAACGACATCCCGTTCATATTTAAACTTTTAATATACGAGCAACATCGATCGAGCTACACTCCTACGATCCACCTGCCTCTCTATTAAGCAGAAGAGGGGAGGCTGAGTGTCTGAGCCCAGCTGCTGGAGGGCTACACCTTGCCCACACGTGTACGTTCAGCCTCACTAGCGGCCTTCCTGGGGATAAAGCCCCTCACGGTGACACTGAGAGCTGCTAAACGAACAGAGGACTGTGGTCTGGAGGGGCCGCTCGGATTGGGTGTACATGGTGAGGTGCTGGCAGCCGGGGGCTGGGGGCTGCAGGGGTGGCCTCTGTGCAAGGAGCCCAGGGGCTGCCCCGTGCCAGACAAGGCCGGTGCCGGCTGGTGCCAGCTGGCTCCCCAAGGGCCCCAGCACAGCCACAGCTCAGCCTGTCAGCGAGGCCGGGGGTGCCTCTGGGAAAATGTGCAGCGGAGGCCACAGGGGTGACAGAGCGGGGCTGGACTAGAGGACGCCAGAGGTGCCTCCCGACCCACACCCTGCTGTGGGCCTGTGAGTCCATGTGCCCAGGGGGCTGCCGTCAAACGGGGCGTGGGCGTCTCCACGGTGACCGCCAGGCCTCTGTGACCAGGGGCGGCATCGTGCCCAGAGGCCATTGTGATGGGGGGTCCGCACGGCAGCCGTGGAGGCTCTTATGGGGCCAGGGCCCTAGGGTGCCCACTCCCAGGAGAGCGGCCCCGTCAGGAGGCAGCATCTCCGCTGGGTGCCCGTGGCAGGTGTCCAGCAGAGGCCCCCACAGATGCCCGAGAAGCACAAGGCGAACGCTCGCTCCCAGCCCGACAAGGGGCTGTGGCGCCTGCAGGAGCACCGCCAAGTGAGGGATGGGGCTGGAGGGAGAGGAGGGGGGCGGTGGGACACGGGGACAGCCGGGAGCGAGACGGCCAGCCCTGAGCGTCGCTGGCCCCGGCACAGCCATGCCGTGCCCCAGGGGTTTCTCTGGGGCAGGGCAGGCTCCGAGACAGCCGCGGCCCACGCGGCCTCGCAGCAATGCCCCAGAGGCAGAGAGCAGTGCGGAGCCGAGTTCAGCCTGGCTGTAGTGGCCAGGAGCTGCCTTGAAGCCGAGGCCGGGCTTGCCGGTGCTGCGGGGGCCGCTGTGCTGACACAGCCGCCTCCATCCCGCCCGGCTCCTCCTTCTCCCCACAGGTGCACCGCAGGCAGCCACAGGCAGCGCCGCAGCGCAGCCGGACCACAGCCTCGTCTCTCCATGAGGACCGGCTGCCACCACTCCCCTGCCCAGCGAGCTCACAGAGCACTTGCAGCCATTGCACGCAGGTAGGGAGCTTGAGGGAGACAGGGCCGAACGCCTCCCCGGCCCTAGCAGGTGCCGATGCAAAAGCGGGAGGTGCCGGAGGGGACAGGGGCGACCAGTCCCCCAGCAAGCTGAGACCCCCCCGTGCCGAGCCCGGCAGGCTGCCCGGGCATGCTGGGGGTGCTCCCGAGACCCGGTGAGGGGGGCCCACGCAGGGACCAGCCCTCTCCCCAGCTGGCTCTGGCAGCAGGGCGGCAGCCGCCCTTCTCACGTCTTCTCTTGCAGACGGACAGGCTGGAGGGCTGGGAGGCACTGCCCCGCAGCAGGGTCACACGGGGAGAAAGAGTGACCACGCCAGCCTTGCCGCCTCTCCCAGGGCTTGAAGCGAAGCAGGCAGCCGCGCCCCGGTACGCACTTGCAGCTCCAGCGGCAGGATCTGCAACTGTCACCAAGCTGCCCGCTCTGCCAGCAGCAGCAACCTCCGGATCTGCTCTGAGAGGCAGAGCACATGCCGTGGGCCCTGCGGCCAGCGGCCGTCGAGAGCTCGTCCCACCTGCTCGGGCCGTCCTCGGTCACCAGGGCATGGCAGCGAGGGCTGAGAGATGGGGGCCTGCCCCACACGGCTGCACAACCCGTGACGCGGCTCTGGAGTCCACAGTCCAGCCATTGGTGTCAGAGGTCCTGAGTCGCGTGGTAGCCGCAAGCTGGGGAGCCGGCCAGCAGCCGGCGGCACAGGGCCACCTTGCGCACACCGCTGGTCTGGCGACACCTGCAAGAACAGCCCGGGTGCAGGCTGCCAGGGGTGGCAAGGCCCCTGCGGCTCAGCCAAGACCTCATGCCCATGCTCCAGGGGGCACCAGGGCTGCTGGCGAGGCCCGGGCACCACTTTCCCCAGGGAGCTGCACCGGCAAAGGGCCCTGGGCAGAGCCGGTGGCAAGGCAGGGCCATCGTCTGCCACCCTTGCGACTTGTCCACGGCAAGCCGCTGCGCACACGGCCTGCGGATGCCCTGAAGCATCTTGTGGTCGTGCAAATCAAGATGGAGCATGTGGAGGAGCTGGAGGAAGAGGACAACAACAAAACCTCTGACGACCTGTCAGGACAGAGGCAGCTGGAGGAAGATGTCTCCATCCATACCCTCTGGGGCAGCCCCAGTCTGCGGAGACTCAGCCAGAAGCCACACGCAGGCCCCCAGAAGGTGCCCGGCTCAGCCGGCAGCATGGGCAGAGATGCCGCAGGAGAGGCAGAGGACCACCCTCAGCGCGCGTCTCCTGCCCCGTCAGCAGACTCAGACGTAGAGCCAGCAGCTTGTTGCCTGGCCAGAGGTGCTGGGGAGCAGGGGCACAGCGAGCCTCCCCGCACATCAGCGCCTGACGACGTACAGCCGTTGGCTCCTCCCTTGCCTGCGGCCATGCTCCAGGCAGCAGATGATGGTGCCGATGCTGTGGGCACTGCTCAGGGCATCCTGGGCCTCCAGGACTTGGCAGCGGGGGCTGAGGGCCAGGGGCCTGCCCCTGTTGGCCCCGTAGCCAGTGACACTGCTCTGCAGGACCTGGAGGAAGAGTGGGAAGAGGTCCCTGACAGAGACGCTGCAGCAGAGGCAGCAAGCGCCATAAAGAGCGTGTCTCTTGCCCCATTAACAGATGAAGGTGCAGAGCCAGCAGCGTCTTGCCTGGCCGGAGGTGCCAGGGACCAGGGACGCAGCAAGCCTCTCCCCGCATCAGTGCCTGAGGACACCAGCTTCTCAACTTGTCCCTCGCCTGGAGCTCCCCGTGAAGAGGGGCACAGCGTCGCTGTCCCTGCCTCAGCGCCTCCAGGCGCTCAGTCATTGGCTCCTCCCTTGCCTGCAGCCATGCCCCAGCTGGCAGATGATGGTGCCGAAACTGTCGGCGCTGCTCGGGGCATCCTGAGCGACCCGGGCTTGGCAGCGAGGGTAGAGAGCCAAGGGCCTGCCCCTGTTGGCCCCGTAACCAGTGACGCTGCTCTGCGGGACCTGGAGGAAGAGTGGGAAGAGGTCCCTGACAGAGACGCTGCCGCAGAGGGAGACGGCGACACACAGAGCGCGTCCCTTGCCCCATCAGGCGACGCAGACGCAGAGGCAGCAGCTTCTCCCCAGGCCGCAGGTCCCGCGCACGAGGGCCACAGAGCACCCATCCCCGCCCAGCCCCTCGCCTACAGCTCTCCTTCCCCCACAGGCTTCGTCGCGCGCCCACACGCCCAGGCTCGCTGGCGATGTCCCTCCGTCCTCAGGACAGCTTGGCGGGCTGTGCGCAGGGCTTTCCGCTGCAGCTGCCTCACGGGACAGTGAGGAGTCCCTGCCAGGTAAAAGCAAATCTCTCCCTGTCTGCCTCTGATACTGGGATCCTGAAAACCATATCCTTCACATCCACTGTTGCCATCCCTGGAAAGGCCTGTTTGTTACAGAAATGGACTGTATCCCTTAGACTGGGAACAGCCGCAGGGAGCTGGTCAGCGGCAGCATTCAAGGCTCTGTAATCTACTGTTAGTCGCCACCTGCCATTAGGTTTCTTTCCTGGCCGTACAGGAGAATTGTAGGGGGAATGAGACTTGACAACGATTCCCCGTTCTGCCAGCTCCCTTATCAATTCGGTAACGGAACGAATAGCACCGGCAGGCCATTTGTGTTGCGGAATATTAACTAGCTTGCTATGGGGCAAAGGAGCAGCTGCTTGCAACAGCTTAACAGTCAGGGATGCATTTGGAGGAGGCAAACCGTGGGGCAAAGAGGGTGGTGTCCCTAATTTTCCGTTTTGCCCACGAGTCTACCCATGACTGACCCTGCAATCCATCCCTACGCACTGTATTACAGGAACCCCAAAGTAAGGTCGGGCGGCCTGTCTGTCCATTAGACAGTATTAGTTTAGGGAGAGAGCCCCTTATCTAAACACGTTTTCCATCTCTCTTACCATCAGTAGTCACCGAGGGCGTTGCCCAATTTCCCCTTTTTGCTTTTGTCTCTTGCATGGAGACAGGCTGTCTCGTTTCCATTACATTTACTTTAGCTGAGGTTCTCCCCTGGCTTTTATCCTGTGGGGCACAGAGTGGTAAATCTGCTAGCATACGCTGAAGGACCTCTTGGAAAGTAACACTGTTGAAGCGTGTCTTAATGGCCAAACCTAAAGATTTCAACACTGCCTCAGCTCCCTTTATTGTAGGTCAGAAGTGTACAGGCTCACAAATCACCTCCCAGGGAGTCGGTTCTGCAGGAGGGGCTCGTCGGGCACCCAGGGCAACGGGTGCTGGTCCTTCTAATTCAGCTAAAATGGCAGTTTGCAGCAGGGCTGTTTGCAGGCTGTCTGCCGAGTTCCAGGGCCGTGCACTTTTCCCCCATGGTCAGTGGGATGCATAGGACGTCCCCAGCGCAAAGCGCAAGTCCGTAAGGGACTGGTAATATTTGGCCCCGTGCTATCTAACAATATTCCCAGACCTAATGCCAACAATCGAGCTTCAGCTGGGGTAAGACGGAGCTGGTCGGCTCCAACTGTCCAGATCCGTCCACCGCTGTTTCCCCTGGCTCAGCTCCGTATCTCTCCTCCAGATCTCTTAACTCGAGGAGCTGTTGTGGAGGGAGGCGGGGTTTGTGCCCTCCCAACACCACCACCTCCCAACAACACCACCACCCCTACACCCCACCCCCACCCCCCCCACCCCCCCGCGGGCGTGCTCTGTGCTCTGTTGTTGCGTCCTGATTACTGGTGCCAAGAGAGCAGGGAATCCTGGCCATTATCACCTTGCCCTGAGGGGAGGGTATGCAGGTTGTGTCCAGATATGCCCCTCCCAATCATCATCATACATGGCACAATAGACTTGAGCCAGGGTGCTGCCTGGCCACCTCGCCTGCTTCTGAGCAGCGAGGTGCACTTCAGAGGAGGTAATAGCAGCTGGCTTTGTGTCTGGCGGACAAAAGGGGAGGAGGAAACATGCTGCTCCGGGTTTTTCTGCACACGTGTACCCTTCTCCCCCCTACCACCTCTCCATCTCCTCCTTGGTGGCTGGAGGGACCCGAGGCATCTCCCAGCGCAGAGACCAGCTGGAGAACACAGCTGTCCTGAGCAGCTCTGGGTCCAGGGGCTCCTGAGTCCCCAGCAAACCTCGGGGAAGAGTCACTGCCCACTCCGAGGACAGGCACAGCCAACAAATGCCCAGCTGGTTGCTCCCGTCCTGCCGCACAAGGGGATGCACCGGGATTGTCTCCCCAGCTGCCTCCCTCTGCTGCACTCGCAGCCCTCTGCCCTAGGGAAAAACAAAGCTGGTGACTATTTCCCTGCTTCTCAGGCCGTGCCACAGCTACTGCTGCGATGGAGAATTTACGGAAGTGGCCACGTCTTAACAATCTCTCGTCCAACTACCTCTTCTTACGCTCAGGGAGCAGGAGGCCAAATGTGCTGTTCTGGAGTCCCGGAGAGAGCTGCGGAGTTTCAAGATGATCATAAAACGCATCTTTCACCGATTTCTGCCCTCTTATTTTGTTCACAAAGCCATTCTAATAACCAGTTAGCAAAAAAATTGCATCCCCAAAGCAAAAAGGAAGAGGTTAGTTTTTACCCTCTTCCTCTAGCATCCAACCATTTGCAGTAGCTGGGGCTGGATCAGTCCCTGCCACGCGCAGGAAATCTTGCACTGTGTGTGCAGGGCTGACCCGAAAGCAGCAGTTTTGTCCCAAGAGCCGATTCTTTGCCCGGTGTGCAATGGGCCGATAATCACACGCTCAGGAGAGATGATTTATTTCAGGTTGGCGCAAGCCTGGGCGCGCGGTGGTTTCCCACAAATCAAGCACACGAGATTTCTACCAACGGCCCTTTTTATACAGTACAAACATAACAGACGTAATCCATTACGTAGCCTTTTTGCTGCCTGATTGGTATATCTTACTATACATTCCTAACTTGGCAAGAAGATAAGTACGTCTTTACAGAGCATGCTCAGAGAGCAGGGGTCCCCTTAATCAGAGGAGGGTCCCACAGTGGCGGGGGCGGGGAGGGGGTGATTTTTAGCATTATAGTGAGGACAGTTCATAGAAAGGACGGGTGTGTTGTCCACTGTTTCCCTGGTGTCCTTGGTTAGTTTACATCAAAGAATGCAAAATCAATTACTACTGACATTTCAAACGACATCCCGTTCATATTTAAACTTTTAATATACGAGCAACATCGATCGAGCTACACTCCTACGATCCACCTGCCTCTCTATTAAGCAGAAGAGGGGAGGCTGAGTGTCTGAGCCCAGCTGCTGGAGGGCTACACCTTGCCCACACGTGTACGTTCAGCCTCACTAGCGGCCTTCCTGGGGATAAAGCCCCTCACGGTGACACTGAGAGCTGCTAAACGAACAGAGGACTGTGGTCTGGAGGGGCCGCTCGGATTGGGTGTACATGGTGAGGTGCTGGCAGCCGGGGGCTGGGGGCTGCAGGGGTGGCCTCTGTGCGAGGAGCCCAGGGGCTGCCCCGTGCCAGACAAGGCCGGTGCCGGCTGGTGCCAGCTGGCTCCCCAAGGGCCCCAGCACAGCCACAGCTCAGCCTGTCAGCGAGGCCGGGGGTGCCTCTGGGAAAATGTGCAGCGGAGGCCACAGGGGTGACAGAGCGGGGCTGGACTAGAGGACGCCAGAGGTGCCTCCCGACCCACACCCTGCTGTGGGCCTGTGAGTCCATGTGCCCAGGGGGCTGCCGTCAAACGGGGCGTGGGCGTCTCCACGGTGACCGCCAGGCCTCTGTGACCAGGGGCGGCATCGTGCCCAGAGGCCATTGTGATGGGGGGTCCGCACGGCAGCCGTGGAGGCTCTTATGGGGCCAGGGCCCTAGGGTGCCCACTCCCAGGAGAGCGGCCCCGTCAGGAGGCAGCATCTCCGCTGGGTGCCCGTGGCAGGTGTCCAGCAGAGGCCCCCACAGATGCCCAAGAAGCACGAGGCGAACGCTCGCTCCCAGCCCGACAAGGGGCTGTGGCGCCTGCAGGAGCACCGCCAAGTGAGGGATGGGGCTGGAGGGAGAGGAGGGGGGCGGTGGGACACGGGGACAGCCGGGAGCGAGACGGCCAGCCCTGAGCGTCGCTGGCCCCGGCACAGCCATGCCGTGCCCCAGGGGTTTCTCTGGGGCAGGGCAGGCTCCGAGACAGCCGCGGCCCACGCGGCCTCGCAGCAATGCCCCAGAGGCAGAGAGCAGTGCGGAGCCGAGTTCAGCCTGGCTGTAGTGGCCAGGAGCTGCCTTGAAGCCGAGGCCGGGCTTGCCGGTGCTGCGGGGGCCGCTGTGCTGACACAGCCGCCTCCATCCCGCCCGGCTCCTCCTTCTCCCCACAGGTGCACCGCAGGCAGCCACAGGCAGCGCCGCAGCGCAGCCGGACCACAGCCTCGTCTCTCCATGAGGACCGGCTGCCACCACTCCCCTGCCCAGCGAGCTCACAGAGCACTTGCAGCCATTGCACGCAGGTAGGGAGCTTGAGGGAGACAGGGCCGAACGCCTCCCCGGCCCTAGCAGGTGCCGATGCAAAAGCGGGAGGTGCCGGAGGGGACAGGGGCGACCAGTCCCCCAGCAAGCTGAGACCCCCCCGTGCCGAGCCCGGCAGGCTGCCCGGGCATGCTGGGGGTGCTCCCGAGACCCGGTGAGGGGGGCCCACGCAGGGACCAGCCCTCTCCCCAGCTGGCTCTGGCAGCAGGGCGGCAGCCGCCCTTCTCACGTCTTCTCTTGCAGACGGACAGGCTGGAGGGCTGGGAGGCACTGCCCCGCAGCAGGGTCACACGGGGAGAAAGAGTGACCACGCCAGCCTTGCCGCCTCTCCCAAGGCTTGAAGCGAAGCAGGCAGCCGCGCCCCGGTACGCACTTGCAGCTCCAGCGGCAGGATCTGCAACTGTCACCAAGCTGCCCGCTCTGCCAGCAGCAGCAACCTCCGGATCTGCTCTGAGAGGCAGAGCACATGCCGTGGGCCCTGCGGCCAGCGGCCGTCGAGAGCTCGTCCCACCTGCTCGGGCCGTCCTCGGTCACCAGGGCATGGCAGCGAGGGCTGAGAGATGGGGGCCTGCCCCACACGGCTGCACAACCCGTGACGCGGCTCTGGAGTCCACAGTCCAGCCATTGGTGTCAGAGGTCCTGAGTCGCGTGGTAGCCGCAAGCTGGGGAGCCGGCCAGCAGCCGGCGGCACAGGGCCACCTTGCGCACACCGCTGGTCTGGCGACACCTGCAAGAACAGCCCGGGTGCAGGCTGCCAGGGGTGGCAAGGCCCCTGCGGCTCAGCCAAGACCTCATGCCCATGCTCCAGGGGGCACCAGGGCTGCTGGCGAGGCCCGGGCACCACTTTCCCCAGGGAGCTGCACCGGCAAAGGGCCCTGGGCAGAGCCGGTGGCAAGGCAGGGCCATCGTCTGCCACCCTTGCGACTTGTCCACGGCAAGCCGCTGCGCACACGGCCTGCGGATGCCCTGAAGCATCTTGTGGTCGTGCAAATCAAGATGGAGCATGTGGAGGAGCTGGAGGAAGAGGACAACAACAAAACCTCTGACGACCTGTCAGGACAGAGGCAGCTGGAGGAAGATGTCTCCATCCATACCCTCTGGGGCAGCCCCAGTCTGCGGAGACTCAGCCAGAAGCCACACGCAGGCCCCCAGAAGGTGCCCGGCTCAGCCGGCAGCATGGCCAGAGATGCCGCAGGAGAGGCAGAGGACCACCCTCAGCGCGCGTCTCCTGCCCCGTCAGCAGACTCAGACGTAGAGCCAGCAGCTTGTTGCCTGGCCAGAGGTGCTGGGGAGCAGGGGCACAGCGAGCCTCCCCGCACATCAGCGCCTGACGACGTACAGCCGTTGGCTCCTCCCTTGCCTGCGGCCATGCTCCAGGCAGCAGATGATGGTGCCGATGCTGTGGGCACTGCTCAGGGCATCCTGGGCCTCCAGGACTTGGCAGCGGGGGCTGAGGGCCAGGGGCCTGCCCCTGTTGGCCCCGTAGCCAGTGACACTGCTCTGCAGGACCTGGAGGAAGAGTGGGAAGAGGTCCCTGACAGAGACGCTGCAGCAGAGGCAGCAAGCGCCATAAAGAGCGTGTCTCTTGCCCCATTAACAGATGAAGGTGCAGAGCCAGCAGCGTCTTGCCTGGCCGGAGGTGCCAGGGACCAGGGACGCAGCAAGCCTCTCCCCGCATCAGTGCCTGAGGACACCAGCTTCTCAACTTGTCCCTCGCCTGGAGCTCCCCGTGAAGAGGGGCACAGCGTCGCTGTCCCTGCCTCAGCGCCTCCAGGCGCTCAGTCATTGGCTCCTCCCTTGCCTGCAGCCATGCCCCAGCTGGCAGATGATGGTGCCGAAACTGTCGGCGCTGCTCGGGGCATCCTGAGCGACCCGGGCTTGGCAGCGAGGGTAGAGAGCCAAGGGCCTGCCCCTGTTGGCCCCGTAACCAGTGACGCTGCTCTGCGGGACCTGGAGGAAGAGTGGGAAGAGGTCCCTGACAGAGACGCTGCCGCAGAGGGAGACGGCGACACACAGAGCGCGTCCCTTGCCCCATCAGGCGACGCAGACGCAGAGGCAGCAGCTTCTCCCCAGGCCGCAGGTCCCGCGCACGAGGGCCACAGAGCACCCATCCCCGCCCAGCCCCTCGCCTACAGCTCTCCTTCCCCCACAGGCTTCGTCGCGCGCCCACACGCCCAGGCTCGCTGGCGATGTCCCTCCGTCCTCAGGACAGCTGGGCGGGCTGTGCGCAGGGCTTTCCGCTGCAGCTGCCTCACGGGACAGTGAGGAGTCCCTGCCAGGTAAAAGCAAATCTCTCCCTGTCTGCCTCTGATACTGGGATCCTGAAAACCATATCCTTCACATCCACTGTTGCCATCCCTGGAAAGGCCTGTTTGTTACAGAAATGGACTGTATCCCTTAGACTGGGAACAGCCGCAGGGAGCTGGTCAGCGGCAGCATTCAAGGCTCTGTAATCTACTGTTAGTCGCCACCTGCCATTAGGTTTCTTTCCTGGCCGTACAGGAGAATTGTAGGGGGAATGAGACTTGACAACGATTCCCCGTTCTGCCAGCTCCCTTATCAATTCGGTAACGGAACGAATAGCACCGGCAGGCCATTTGTGTTGCGGAATATTAACTAGCTTGCTATGGGGCAAAGGAGCAGCTGCTTGCAACAGCTTAACAGTCAGGGATGCATTTGGAGGAGGCAAACCGTGGGGCAAAGAGGGTGGTGTCCCTAATTTTCCGTTTTGCCCACGAGTCTACCCATGACTGACCCTGCAATCCATCCCTACGCACTGTATTACAGGAACCCCAAAGTAAGGTCGGGCGGCCTGTCTGTCCATTAGACAGTATTAGTTTAGGGAGAGAGCCCCTTATCTAAACACGTTTTCCATCTCTCTTACCATCAGTAGTCACCGAGGGCGTTGCCCAATTTCCCCTTTTTGCTTTTGTCTCTTGCATGGAGACAGGCTGTCTCGTTTCCATTACATTTACTTTAGCTGAGGTTCTCCCCTGGCTTTTATCCTGTGGGGCACAGAGTGGTAAATCTGCTAGCATACGCTGAAGGACCTCTTGGAAAGTAACACTGTTGAAGCGTGTCTTAATGGCCAAACCTAAAGATTTCAACACTGCCTCAGCTCCCTTTATTGTAGGTCAGAAGTGTACAGGCTCACAAATCACCTCCCAGGGAGTCGGTTCTGCAGGAGGGGCTCGTCGGGCACCCAGGGCAACGGGTGCTGGTCCTTCTAATTCAGCTAAAATGGCAGTTTGCAGCAGGGCTGTTTGCAGGCTGTCTGCCGAGTTCCAGGGCCGTGCACTTTTCCCCCATGGTCAGTGGGATGCATAGGACGTCCCCAGCGCAAAGCGCAAGTCCGTAAGGGACTGGTAATATTTGGCCCCGTGCTATCTAACAATATTCCCAGACCTAATGCCAACAATCGAGCTTCAGCTGGGGTAAGACGGAGCTGGTCGGCTCCAACTGTCCAGATCCGTCCACCGCTGTTTCCCCTGGCTCAGCTCCGTATCTCTCCTCCAGATCTCTTAACTCGAGGAGCTGTTGTGGAGGGAGGCGGGGTTTGTGCCCTCCCAACACCACCACCTCCCAACAACACCACCACCCCTACCCCCCCCCACCCCCCCCCACCCCCCGCGGGCGTGCTCTGTGCTCTGTTGTTGCGTCCTGATTACTGGTGCCAAGAGAGCAGGGAATCCTGGCCATTATCACCTTGCCCTGAGGGGAGGGTATGCAGGTTGTGTCCAGATATGCCCCTCCCAATCATCATCATACATGGCACAATAGACTTGAGCCAGGGTGCTGCCTGGCCACCTCGCCTGCTTCTGAGCAGCGAGGTGCACTTCAGAGGAGGTAATAGCAGCTGGCTTTGTGTCTGGCGGACAAAAGGGGAGGAGGAAACATGCTGCTCCGGGTTTTTCTGCACACGTGTACCCTTCTCCCCCTACCACCTCTCCATCTCCTCCTTGGTGGCTGGAGGGACCCGAGGCATCTCCCAGCGCAGAGACCAGCTGGAGAACACAGCTGTCCTGAGCAGCTCTGGGTCCAGGGGCTCCTGAGTCCCCAGCAAACCTCGGGGAAGAGTCACTGCCCACTCCGAGGACAGGCACAGCCAACAAATGCCCAGCTGGTTGCTCCCGTCCTGCCGCACAAGGGGATGCACCGGGATTGTCTCCCCAGCTGCCTCCCTCTGCTGCACTCGCAGCCCTCTGCCCTAGGGAAAAACAAAGCTGGTGACTATTTCCCTGCTTCTCAGGCCGTGCCACAGCTACTGCTGCGATGGAGAATTTACGGAAGTGGCCACGTCTTAACAATCTCTCGTCCAACTACCTCTTCTTACGCTCAGGGAGCAGGAGGCCAAATGTGCTGTTCTGGAGTCCCGGAGAGAGCTGCGGAGTTTCAAGATGATCATAAAACGCATCTTTCACCGATTTCTGCCCTCTTATTTTGTTCACAAAGCCATTCTAATAACCAGTTAGCAAAAAAATTGCATCCCCAAAGCAAAAAGGAAGAGGTTAGTTTTTACCCTCTTCCTCTAGCATCCAACCATTTGCAGTAGCTGGGGCTGGATCAGTCCCTGCCACGCGCAGGAAATCTTGCACTGTGTGTGCAGGGCTGACCCGAAAGCAGCAGTTTTGTCCCAAGAGCCGATTCTTTGCCCGGTGTGCAATGGGCCGATAATCACACGCTCAGGAGAGATGATTTATTTCAGGTTGGCGCAAGCCTGGGCGCGCGGTGGTTTCCCACAAATCAAGCACACGAGATTTCTACCAACGGCCCTTTTTATACAGTACAAACATAACAGACGTAATCCATTACGTAGCCTTTTTGCTGCCTGATTGGTATATCTTACTATACATTCCTAACTTGGCAAGAAGATAAGTACGTCTTTACAGAGCATGCTCAGAGAGCAGGGGTCCCCTTAATCAGAGGAGGGTCCCACAGTGGCGGGGGCGGGGAGGGGGTGATTTTTAGCATTATAGTGAGGACAGTTCATAGAAAGGACGGGTGTGTTGTCCACTGTTTCCCTGGTGTCCTTGGTTAGTTTACATCAAAGAATGCAAAATCAATTACTACTGACATTTCAAACGACATCCCGTTCATATTTAAACTTTTAATATACGAGCAACATCGATCGAGCTACACTCCTACGATCCACCTGCCTCTCTATTAAGCAGAAGAGGGGAGGCTGAGTGTCTGAGCCCAGCTGCTGGAGGGCTACACCTTGCCCACACGTGTACGTTCAGCCTCACTAGCGGCCTTCCTGGGGATAAAGCCCCTCACGGTGACACTGAGAGCTGCTAAACGAACAGAGGACTGTGGTCTGGAGGGGCCGCTCGGATTGGGTGTACATGGTGAGGTGCTGGCAGCCGGGGGCTGGGGGCTGCAGGGGTGGCCTCTGTGCGAGGAGCCCAGGGGCTGCCCCGTGCCAGACAAGGCCGGTGCCGGCTGGTGCCAGCTGGCTCCCCAAGGGCCCCAGCACAGCCACAGCTCAGCCTGTCAGCGAGGCCGGGGGTGCCTCTGGGAAAATGTGCAGCGGAGGCCACAGGGGTGACAGAGCGGGGCTGGACTAGAGGACGCCAGAGGTGCCTCCCGACCCACACCCTGCTGTGGGCCTGTGAGTCCATGTGCCCAGGGGGCTGCCGTCAAACGGGGCGTGGGCGTCTCCACGGTGACCGCCAGGCCTCTGTGACCAGGGGCGGCATCGTGCCCAGAGGCCATTGGGATGGGGGGTCCGCACGGCAGCCGTGGAGGCTCTTATGGGGCCAGGGCCCTAGGGTGCCCACTCCCAGGAGAGCGGCCCCGTCAGGAGGCAGCATCTCCGCTGGGTGCCCGTGGCAGGTGTCCAGCAGAGGCCCCCACAGATGCCCGAGAAGCACGAGGCGAACGCTCGCTCCCAGCCCGACAAGGGGCTGTGGCGCCTGCAGGAGCACCGCCAAGTGAGGGATGGGGCTGGAGGGAGAGGAGGGGGGCGGTGGGACACGGGGACAGCCGGGAGCGAGACGGCCAGCCCTGAGCGTCGCTGGCCCCGGCACAGCCATGCCGTGCCCCAGGGGTTTCTCTGGGGCAGGGCAGGCTCCGAGACAGCCGCGGCCCACGCGGCCTCGCAGCAATGCCCCAGAGGCAGAGAGCAGTGCGGAGCCGAGTTCAGCCTGGCTGTAGTGGCCAGGAGCTGCCTTGAAGCCGAGGCCGGGCTTGCCGGTGCTGCGGGGGCCGCTGTGCTGACACAGCCGCCTCCATCCCGCCCGGCTCCTCCTTCTCCCCACAGGTGCACCGCAGGCAGCCACAGGCAGCGCCGCAGCGCAGCCGGACCACAGCCTCGTCTCTCCATGAGGACCGGCTGCCACCACTCCCCTGCCCAGCGAGCTCACAGAGCACTTGCAGCCATTGCACGCAGGTAGGGAGCTTGAGGGAGACAGGGCCGAACGCCTCCCCGGCCCTAGCAGGTGCCGATGCAAAAGCGGGAGGTGCCGGAGGGGACAGGGGCGACCAGTCCCCCAGCAAGCTGAGACCCCCCCGTGCCGAGCCCGGCAGGCTGCCCGGGCATGCTGGGGGTGCTCCCGAGACCCGGTGAGGGGGGCCCACGCAGGGACCAGCCCTCTCCCCAGCTGGCTCTGGCAGCAGGGCGGCAGCCGCCCTTCTCACGTCTTCTCTTGCAGACGGACAGGCTGGAGGGCTGGGAGGCACTGCCCCGCAGCAGGGTCACACGGGGAGAAAGAGTGACCACGCCAGCCTTGCCGCCTCTCCCAAGGCTTGAAGCGAAGCAGGCAGCCGCGCCCCGGTACGCACTTGCAGCTCCAGCGGCAGGATCTGCAACTGTCACCAAGCTGCCCGCTCTGCCAGCAGCAGCAACCTCCGGATCTGCTCTGAGAGGCAGAGCACATGCCGTGGGCCCTGCGGCCAGCGGCCGTCGAGAGCTCGTCCCACCTGCTCGGGCCGTCCTCGGTCACCAGGGCATGGCAGCGAGGGCTGAGAGATGGGGGCCTGCCCCACACGGCTGCACAACCCGTGACGCGGCTCTGGAGTCCACAGTCCAGCCATTGGTGTCAGAGGTCCTGAGTCGCGTGGTAGCCGCAAGCTGGGGAGCCGGCCAGCAGCCGGCGGCACAGGGCCACCTTGCGCACACCGCTGGTCTGGCGACACCTGCAAGAACAGCCCGGGTGCAGGCTGCCAGGGGTGGCAAGGCCCCTGCGGCTCAGCCAAGACCTCATGCCCATGCTCCAGGGGGCACCAGGGCTGCTGGCGAGGCCCGGGCACCACTTTCCCCAGGGAGCTGCACCGGCAAAGGGCCCTGGGCAGAGCCGGTGGCAAGGCAGGGCCATCGTCTGCCACCCTTGCGACTTGTCCACGGCAAGCCGCTGCGCACACGGCCTGCGGATGCCCTGAAGCATCTTGTGGTCGTGCAAATCAAGATGGAGCATGTGGAGGAGCTGGAGGAAGAGGACAACAACAAAACCTCTGACGACCTGTCAGGACAGAGGCAGCTGGAGGAAGATGTCTCCATCCATACCCTCTGGGGCAGCCCCAGTCTGCGGAGACTCAGCCAGAAGCCACACGCAGGCCCCCAGAAGGTGCCCGGCTCAGCCGGCAGCATGGGCAGAGATGCCGCAGGAGAGGCAGAGGACCACCCTCAGCGCGCGTCTCCTGCCCCGTCAGCAGACTCAGACGTAGAGCCAGCAGCTTGTTGCCTGGCCAGAGGTGCTGGGGAGCAGGGGCACAGCGAGCCTCCCCGCACATCAGCGCCTGACGACGTACAGCCGTTGGCTCCTCCCTTGCCTGCGGCCATGCTCCAGGCAGCAGATGATGGTGCCGATGCTGTGGGCACTGCTCAGGGCATCCTGGGCCTCCAGGACTTGGCAGCGGGGGCTGAGGGCCAGGGGCCTGCCCCTGTTGGCCCCGTAGCCAGTGACACTGCTCTGCAGGACCTGGAGGAAGAGTGGGAAGAGGTCCCTGACAGAGACGCTGCAGCAGAGGCAGCAAGCGCCATAAAGAGCGTGTCTCTTGCCCCATTAACAGATGAAGGTGCAGAGCCAGCAGCGTCTTGCCTGGCCGGAGGTGCCAGGGACCAGGGACGCAGCAAGCCTCTCCCCGCATCAGTGCCTGAGGACACCAGCTTCTCAACTTGTCCCTCGCCTGGAGCTCCCCGTGAAGAGGGGCACAGCGTCGCTGTCCCTGCCTCAGCGCCTCCAGGCGCTCAGTCATTGGCTCCTCCCTTGCCTGCAGCCATGCCCCAGCTGGCAGATGATGGTGCCGAAACTGTCGGCGCTGCTCGGGGCATCCTGAGCGACCCGGGCTTGGCAGCGAGGGTAGAGAGCCAAGGGCCTGCCCCTGTTGGCCCCGTAACCAGTGACGCTGCTCTGCGGGACCTGGAGGAAGAGTGGGAAGAGGTCCCTGACAGAGACGCTGCCGCAGAGGGAGACGGCGACACACAGAGCGCGTCCCTTGCCCCATCAGGCGACGCAGACGCAGAGGCAGCAGCTTCTCCCCAGGCCGCAGGTCCCGCGCACGAGGGCCACAGAGCACCCATCCCCGCCCAGCCCCTCGCCTACAGCTCTCCTTCCCCCACAGGCTTCGTCGCGCGCCCACACGCCCAGGCTCGCTGGCGATGTCCCTCCGTCCTCAGGACAGCTGGGCGGGCTGTGCGCAGGGCTTTCCGCTGCAGCTGCCTCACGGGACAGTGAGGAGTCCCTGCCAGGTAAAAGCAAATCTCTCCCTGTCTGCCTCTGATACTGGGATCCTGAAAACCATATCCTTCACATCCACTGTTGCCATCCCTGGAAAGGCCTGTTTGTTACAGAAATGGACTGTATCCCTTAGACTGGGAACAGCCGCAGGGAGCTGGTCAGCGGCAGCATTCAAGGCTCTGTAATCTACTGTTAGTCGCCACCTGCCATTAGGTTTCTTTCCTGGCCGTACAGGAGAATTGTAGGGGGAATGAGACTTGACAACGATTCCCCGTTCTGCCAGCTCCCTTATCAATTCGGTAACGGAACGAATAGCACCGGCAGGCCATTTGTGTTGCGGAATATTAACTAGCTTGCTATGGGGCAAAGGAGCAGCTGCTTGCAACAGCTTAACAGTCAGGGATGCATTTGGAGGAGGCAAACCGTGGGGCAAAGAGGGTGGTGTCCCTAATTTTCCGTTTTGCCCACGAGTCTACCCATGACTGACCCTGCAATCCATCCCTACGCACTGTATTACAGGAACCCCAAAGTAAGGTCGGGCGGCCTGTCTGTCCATTAGACAGTATTAGTTTAGGGAGAGAGCCCCTTATCTAAACACGTTTTCCATCTCTCTTACCATCAGTAGTCACCGAGGGCGTTGCCCAATTTCCCCTTTTTGCTTTTGTCTCTTGCATGGAGACAGGCTGTCTCGTTTCCATTACATTTACTTTAGCTGAGGTTCTCCCCTGGCTTTTATCCTGTGGGGCACAGAGTGGTAAATCTGCTAGCATACGCTGAAGGACCTCTTGGAAAGTAACACTGTTGAAGCGTGTCTTAATGGCCAAACCTAAAGATTTCAACACTGCCTCAGCTCCCTTTATTGTAGGTCAGAAGTGTACAGGCTCACAAATCACCTCCCAGGGAGTCGGTTCTGCAGGAGGGGCTCGTCGGGCACCCAGGGCAACGGGTGCTGGTCCTTCTAATTCAGCTAAAATGGCAGTTTGCAGCAGGGCTGTTTGCAGGCTGTCTGCCGAGTTCCAGGGCCGTGCACTTTTCCCCCATGGTCAGTGGGATGCATAGGACGTCCCCAGCGCAAAGCGCAAGTCCGTAAGGGACTGGTAATATTTGGCCCCGTGCTATCTAACAATATTCCCAGACCTAATGCCAACAATCGAGCTTCAGCTGGGGTAAGACGGAGCTGGTCGGCTCCAACTGTCCAGATCCGTCCACCGCTGTTTCCCCTGGCTCAGCTCCGTATCTCTCCTCCAGATCTCTTAACTCGAGGAGCTGTTGTGGAGGGAGGCGGGGTTTGTGCCCTCCCAACACCACCACCTCCCAACAACACCACCACCCCTACACCCCCCCCCCACCCACCCCACCCCCCCGCGGGCGTGCTCTGTGCTCTGTTGTTGCGTCCTGATTACTGGTGCCAAGAGAGCAGGGAATCCTGGCCATTATCACCTTGCCCTGAGGGGAGGGTATGCAGGTTGTGTCCAGATATGCCCCTCCCAATCATCATCATACATGGCACAATAGACTTGAGCCAGGGTGCTGCCTGGCCACCTCGCCTGCTTCTGAGCAGCGAGGTGCACTTCAGAGGAGGTAATAGCAGCTGGCTTTGTGTCTGGCGGACAAAAGGGGAGGAGGAAACATGCTGCTCCGGGTTTTTCTGCACACGTGTACCCTTCTCCCCCCTACCACCTCTCCATCTCCTCCTTGGTGGCTGGAGGGACCCGAGGCATCTCCCAGCGCAGAGACCAGCTGGAGAACACAGCTGTCCTGAGCAGCTCTGGGTCCAGGGGCTCCTGAGTCCCCAGCAAACCTCGGGGAAGAGTCACTGCCCACTCCGAGGACAGGCACAGCCAACAAATGCCCAGCTGGTTGCTCCCGTCCTGCCGCACAAGGGGATGCACCGGGATTGTCTCCCCAGCTGCCTCCCTCTGCTGCACTCGCAGCCCTCTGCCCTAGGGAAAAACAAAGCTGGTGACTATTTCCCTGCTTCTCAGGCCGTGCCACAGCTACTGCTGCGATGGAGAATTTACGGAAGTGGCCACATCTTAACAATCTCTCGTCCAACTACCTCTTCTTACGCTCAGGGAGCAGGAGGCCAAATGTGCTGTTCTGGAGTCCCGGAGAGAGCTGCGGAGTTTCAAGATGAACATAAAACGCATCTTTCACCTATTTCTGCCCTCTTATTTTGTTCACAAAGCCATTCTAATAACCAGTTAGCAAAAAAATTGCATCCCCAAAGCAAAAAGGAAGAGGTTAGTTTTTACCCTCTTCCTCTAGCATCCAACCATTTGCAGTAGCTGGGGCTGGATCAGTCCCTGCCACGCGCAGGAAATCTTGCACTGTGTGTGCAGGGCTGACCCGAAAGCAGCAGTTTTGTCCCAAGAGCCGATTCTTTGCCCGGTGTGCAATGGGCCGATAATCACACGCTCAGGAGAGATGATTTATTTCAGGTTGGCGCAAGCCTGGGCGCGCGGTGGTTTCCCACAAATCAAGCACACGAGATTTCTACCAACGGCCCTTTTTATACAGTACAAACATAACAGACGTAATCCATTACGTAGCCTTTTTGCTGCCTGATTGGTATATCTTACTATACATTCCTAACTTGGCAAGAAGATAAGTACGTCTTTACAGAGCATGCTCAGAGAGCAGGGGTCCCCTTAATCAGAGGAGGGTCCCACAGTGGCGGGGGCGGGGAGGGGGTGATTTTTAGCATTATAGTGAGGACAGTTCATAGAAAGGACGGGTGTGTTGTCCACTGTTTCCCTGGTGTCCTTGGTTAGTTTACATCAAAGAATGCAAAATCAATTACTACTGACATTTCAAACGACATCCCGTTCATATTTAAACTTTTAATATACGAGCAACATCGATCGAGCTACACTCCTACGATCCACCTGCCTCTCTATTAAGCAGAAGAGGGGAGGCTGAGTGTCTGAGCCCAGCTGCTGGAGGGCTACACCTTGCCCACACGTGTACGTTCAGCCTCACTAGCGGCCTTCCTGGGGATAAAGCCCCTCACGGTGACACTGAGAGCTGCTAAACGAACAGAGGACTGTGGTCTGGAGGGGCCGCTCGGATTGGGTGTACATGGTGAGGTGCTGGCAGCCGGGGGCTGGGGGCTGCAGGGGTGGCCTCTGTGCGAGGAGCCCAGGGGCTGCCCCGTGCCAGACAAGGCCGGTGCCGGCTGGTGCCAGCTGGCTCCCCAAGGGCCCCAGCACAGCCACAGCTCAGCCTGTCAGCGAGGCCGGGGGTGCCTCTGGGAAAATGTGCAGCGGAGGCCACAGGGGTGACAGAGCGGGGCTGGACTAGAGGACGCCAGAGGTGCCTCCCGACCCACACCCTGCTGTGGGCCTGTGAGTCCATGTGCCCAGGGGGCTGCCGTCAAACGGGGCGTGGGCGTCTCCACGGTGACCGCCAGGCCTCTGTGACCAGGGGCGACATCGTGCCCAGAGGCCATTGGGATGGGGGGTCCGCACGGCAGCCGTGGAGGCTCTTATGGGGCCAGGGCCCTAGGGTGCCCACTCCCAGGAGAGCGGCCCCGTCAGGAGGCAGCATCTCCGCTGGGTGCCCGTGGCAGGTGTCCAGCAGAGGCCCCCACAGATGCCCGAGAAGCACGAGGCGAACTCTCGCTCCCAGCCCGACAAGGGGCTGTGGCGCCTTGCAGGAGCACCGCCAAGTGAGGGATGGGGCTGGAGGCAGAGGAGGGGGGCGGTGGGACACGGGGACAGCCGGGAGCGAGACGGCCAGCCCTGAGCGTCGCCGGCCCCAGCAGAGCCATGCCGTGCCCCAGGGGTTTCTCTGGGGCAGGGCAGGCTCCGAGACGGCCGCGGCCCACGCGGCCTCGCAGCAATGCCCCAGAGGCAGAGAGCAGCGCGGAGCCGAGTTCAGCCTGGCTGTAGTGGCCAGGAGCTGCCTTGAAGCCGAGGCCGGGCTTGCCGGTGCTGCGGGGGCCGCTGTGCTGACACAGCCGCCTCCATCCCGCCCGGCTCCTCCTTCTCCCCACAGGTGCACCGCAGGCAGCCACAGGCAGCGCCGCAGCGCAGCCGGACCACAGCCTCGTCTCTCCATGAGGACCGGCTGCCACCACTCCCCTGCCCAGCGAGCTCACAGAGCACTTGCAGCCATTGCACGCAGGCAGGGAGCTTGAGGGAGACAGGGCCGAACGCCTCCCCGGCCCTAGCAGGTGCCGATGCAAAAGCGGGAGGTGCCGGAGGGGACAGGGGCGACCAGTCCCCCAGCAAGCTGAGACCCCCCGTGCCGAGCCCGGCAGGCTGCCCGGGCATGCTGGGGGTGCTCCCGAGACCCGGTGAGGGGGGCCCACGCAGGGACCAGCCCTCTCCCCAGCTGGCTCTGGCAGCAGGGCGGCAGCCGCCCTTCTCACGTCTTCTCTTGCAGACGGACAGGCTGGAGGGCTGGGAGGCACTGCCCCGCAGCAGGGTCACACGGGGAGAAAGAGTGACCACGCCAGCCTTGCCGCCTCTCCCAAGGCTTGAAGCGAAGCAGGCAGCCGCGCCCCGGTACGCACTTGCAGCTCCAGCGGCAGGATCTGCAACTGTCACCAAGCTGCCCGCTCTGCCAGCAGCAGCAACCTCCGGATCTGCTCTGAGAGGCAGAGCACAGGCCGTGGGCCCTGCGGCCAGCGGCCGTCGAGAGCTCGTCCCACCTGCTCGGGCCGTCCTCGGTCACCAGGGCATGGCAGCGAGGGCTGAGAGATGGGGGCCTGCCCCACACGGCTGCACAACCCGTGACGCGGCTCTGGAGTCCACAGTCCAGCCATTGGTGTCAGAGGTCCTGAGTCGCGTGGTAGCCGCAAGCTGGGGAGCCGGCCAGCAGCCGGCGGCACAGGGCCACCTTGCGCACACCGCTGGTCTGGCGACACCTGCAAGAACAGCCCAGGTGCAGGCTGCCAGGGGTGGCAAGGCCCCTGCGGCTCAGCCAAGACCTCATGCCCATGCTCCAGGGGGCACCAGGGCTGCTGGCGAGGCCCGGGCACCACTTTCCCCAGGGAGCTGCACCGGCAAAGGGCCCTGGGCAGAGCCAGTGGCAAGGCAGGGCCATCGTCTGCCACCCTTGCGACTTGTCCACGGCAAGCCGCTGCGCACACGGCCTGCAGATGCCCTGAAGCATCTTGTGGTCGTGCAAATCAAGATGGAGCATGTGGAGGAGCTGGAGGAAGAGGACAACAACAAAACCTCTGACGACCTGTCAGGACAGAGGCAGCTGGAGGAAGATGTCTCCATCCATACCCTCTGGGGCAGCCCCAGTCTGCGGAGACTCAGCCAGGAGCCACACGCAGGCCCCCAGAAGGTGCCCGGCTCAGCCGGCAGCATGGCCAGAGATGCCGCAGGAGAGGCAGAGGACCACCCTCAGCGCGCGTCTCCTGCCCCGTCAGCAGACTCAGACGTAGAGCCAGCAGCTTGTTGCCTGGCCAGAGGTGCTGGGGAGCAGGGGCACAGCGAGCCTCCCCGCACATCAGCGCCTGACGACGTACAGCCGTTGGCTCCTCCCTTGCCTGCGGCCATGCTCCAGGCAGCAGATGATGGTGCCGATGCTGTGGGCACTGCTCAGGGCATCCTGGGCCTCCAGGACTTGGCAGCGGGGGCTGAGGGCCAGGGGCCTGCCCCTGTTGGCCCCGTAGCCAGTGACACTGCTCTGCAGGACCTGGAGGAAGAGTGGGAAGAGGTCCCTGACAGAGACGCTGCAGCAGAGGCAGCAAGCGCCATAAAGAGCGTGTCTCTTGCCCCATTAACAGATGAAGGTGCAGAGCCAGCAGCGTCTTGCCTGGCCGGAGGTGCCAGGGACCAGGGACGCAGCAAGCCTCTCCCCGCATCAGTGCCTGAGGACACCAGCTTCTCAACTTGTCCCTCGCCTGGAGCTCCCCGTGAAGAGGGGCACAGCGTCGCTGTCCCTGCCTCAGCGCCTCCAGGCGCTCAGTCATTGGCTCCTCCCTTGCCTGCAGCCATGCCCCAGCTGGCAGATGATGGTGCCGAAACTGTCGGCGCTGCTCGGGGCATCCTGAGCGACCCGGGCTTGGCAGCGAGGGTAGAGAGCCAAGGGCCTGCCCCTGTTGGCCCCGTAACCAGTGACGCTGCTCTGCGGGACCTGGAGGAAGAGTGGGAAGAGGTCCCTGACAGAGACGCTGCCGCAGAGGGAGACGGCGACACACAGAGCGCGTCCCTTGCCCCATCAGGCGACGCAGACGCAGAGGCAGCAGCTTCTCCCCAGGCCGCAGGTCCCGCGCACGAGGGCCACAGAGCACCCATCCCCGCCCAGCCCCTCGCCTACAGCTCTCCTTCCCCCACAGGCTTCGTCGCGCGCCCACACGCCCAGGCTCGCTGGCGATGTCCCTCCGTCCTCAGGACAGCTGGGCGGGCTGTGCGCAGGGCTTTCCGCTGCAGCTGCCTCACGGGACAGTGAGGAGTCCCTGCCAGGTAAAAGCAAATCTCTCCCTGTCTGCCTCTGATACTGGGATCCTGAAAACCATATCCTTCACATCCACTGTTGCCATCCCTGGAAAGGCCTGTTTGTTACAGAAATGGACTGTATCCCTTAGACTGGGAACAGCCGCAGGGAGCTGGTCAGCGGCAGCATTCAAGGCTCTGTAATCTACTGTTAGTCGCCACCTGCCATTAGGTTTCTTTCCTGGCCGTACAGGAGAATTGTAGGGGGAATGAGACTTGACAACGATTCCCCGTTCTGCCAGCTCCCTTATCAATTCGGTAACGGAACGAATAGCACCGGCAGGCCATTTGTGTTGCGGAATATTAACTAGCTTGCTATGGGGCAAAGGAGCAGCTGCTTGCAACAGCTTAACAGTCAGGGATGCATTTGGAGGAGGCAAACCGTGGGGCAAAGAGGGTGGTGTCCCTAATTTTCCGTTTTGCCCACGAGTCTACCCATGACTGACCCTGCAATCCATCCCTACGCACTGTATTACAGGAACCCCAAAGTAAGGTCGGGCGGCCTGTCTGTCCATTAGACAGTATTAGTTTAGGGAGAGAGCCCCTTATCTAAACACGTTTTCCATCTCTCTTACCATCAGTAGTCACCGAGGGCGTTGCCCAATTTCCCCTTTTTGCTTTTGTCTCTTGCATGGAGACAGGCTGTCTCGTTTCCATTACATTTACTTTAGCTGAGGTTCTCCCCTGGCTTTTATCCTGTGGGGCACAGAGTGGTAAATCTGCTAGCATACGCTGAAGGACCTCTTGGAAAGTAACACTGTTGAAGCGTGTCTTAATGGCCAAACCTAAAGATTTCAACACTGCCTCAGCTCCCTTTATTGTAGGTCAGAAGTGTACAGGCTCACAAATCACCTCCCAGGGAGTCGGTTCTGCAGGAGGGGCTCGTCGGGCACCCAGGGCAACGGGTGCTGGTCCTTCTAATTCAGCTAAAATGGCAGTTTGCAGCAGGGCTGTTTGCAGGCTGTCTGCCGAGTTCCAGGGCCGTGCACTTTTCCCCCATGGTCAGTGGGATGCATAGGACGTCCCCAGCGCAAAGCGCAAGTCCGTAAGGGACTGGTAATATTTGGCCCCGTGCTATCTAACAATATTCCCAGACCTAATGCCAACAATCGAGCTTCAGCTGGGGTAAGACGGAGCTGGTCGGCTCCAACTGTCCAGATCCGTCCACCGCTGTTTCCCCTGGCTCAGCTCCGTATCTCTCCTCCAGATCTCTTAACTCGAGGAGCTGTTGTGGAGGGAGGCGGGGTTTGTGCCCTCCCAACACCACCACCTCCCAACAACACCACCACCCCTACACCCCCCCCCACCCCCCCACCCCCCCGCGGGCGTGCTCTGTGCTCTGTTGTTGCGTCCTGATTACTGGTGCCAAGAGAGCAGGGAATCCTGGCCATTATCACCTTGCCCTGAGGGGAGGGTATGCAGGTTGTGTCCAGATATGCCCCTCCCAATCATCATCATACATGGCACAATAGACTTGAGCCAGGGTGCTGCCTGGCCACCTCGCCTGCTTCTGAGCAGCGAGGTGCACTTCAGAGGAGGTAATAGCAGCTGGCTTTGTGTCTGGCGGACAAAAGGGGAGGAGGAAACATGCTGCTCCGGGTTTTTCTGCACACGTGTACCCTTCTCCCCCTACCACCTCTCCATCTCCTCCTTGGTGGCTGGAGGGACCCGAGGCATCTCCCAGCGCAGAGACCAGCTGGAGAACACAGCTGTCCTGAGCAGCTCTGGGTCCAGGGGCTCCTGAGTCCCCAGCAAACCTCGGGGAAGAGTCACTGCCCACTCCGAGGACAGGCACAGCCAACAAATGCCCAGCTGGTTGCTCCCGTCCTGCCGCACAAGGGGATGCACCGGGATTGTCTCCCCAGCTGCCTCCCTCTGCTGCACTCGCAGCCCTCTGCCCTAGGGAAAAACAAAGCTGGTGACTATTTCCCTGCTTCTCAGGCCGTGCCACAGCTACTGCTGCGATGGAGAATTTACGGAAGTGGCCACGTCTTAACAATCTCTCGTCCAACTACCTCTTCTTACGCTCAGGGAGCAGGAGGCCAAATGTGCTGTTCTGGAGTCCCGGAGAGAGCTGCGGAGTTTCAAGATGATCATAAAACGCATCTTTCACCTATTTCTGCCCTCTTATTTTGTTCACAAAGCCATTCTAATAACCAGTTAGCAAAAAAATTGCATCCCCAAAGCAAAAAGGAAGAGGTTAGTTTTTACCCTCTTCCTCTAGCATCCAACCATTTGCAGTAGCTGGGGCTGGATCAGTCCCTGCCACGCGCAGGAAATCTTGCACTGTGTGTGCAGGGCTGACCCGAAAGCAGCAGTTTTGTCCCAAGAGCCGATTCTTTGCCCGGTGTGCAATGGGCCGATAATCACACGCTCAGGAGAGATGATTTATTTCAGGTTGGCGCAAGCCTGGGCGCGCGGTGGTTTCCCACAAATCAAGCACACGAGATTTCTACCAACGGCCCTTTTTATACAGTACAAACATAACAGACGTAATCCATTACGTAGCCTTTTTGCTGCCTGATTGGTATATCTTACTATACATTCCTAACTTGGCAAGAAGATAAGTACGTCTTTACAGAGCATGCTCAGAGAGCAGGGGTCCCCTTAATCAGAGGAGGGTCCCACAGTGGCGGGGGCGGGGAGGGGGTGATTTTTAGCATTATAGTGAGGACAGTTCATAGAAAGGACGGGTGTGTTGTCCACTGTTTCCCTGGTGTCCTTGGTTAGTTTACATCAAAGAATGCAAAATCAATTACTACTGACATTTCAAACGACATCCCGTTCATATTTAAACTTTTAATATACGAGCAACATCGATCGAGCTACACTCCTACGATCCACCTGCCTCTCTATTAAGCAGAAGAGGGGAGGCTGAGTGTCTGAGCCCAGCTGCTGGAGGGCTACACCTTGCCCACACGTGTACGTTCAGCCTCACTAGCGGCCTTCCTGGGGATAAAGCCCCTCACGGTGACACTGAGAGCTGCTAAACGAACAGAGGACTGTGGTCTGGAGGGGCCGCTCGGATTGGGTGTACATGGTGAGGTGCTGGCAGCCGGGGGCTGGGGGCTGCAGGGGTGGCCTCTGTGCGAGGAGCCCAGGGGCTGCCCCGTGCCAGACAAGGCCGGTGCCGGCTGGTGCCAGCTGGCTCCCCAAGGGCCCCAGCACAGCCACAGCTCAGCCTGTCAGCGAGGCCGGGGGTGCCTCTGGGAAAATGTGCAGCGGAGGCCACAGGGGTGACAGAGCGGGGCTGGACTAGAGGACGCCAGAGGTGCCTCCCGACCCACACCCTGCTGTGGGCCTGTGAGTCCATGTGCCCAGGGGGCTGCCGTCAAACGGGGCGTGGGCGTCTCCACGGTGACCGCCAGGCCTTTGTGACCAGGGGCGACATCGTGCCCAGAGGCCATTGGGATGGGGGGTCCGCACGGCAGCCGTGGAGGCTCTTATGGGGCCAGGGCCCTAGGGTGCCCACTCCCAGGAGAGCGGCCCCGTCAGGAGGCAGCATCTCCGCTGGGTGCCCGTGGCAGGTGTCCAGCAGAGGCCCCCACAGATGCCCGAGAAGCACGAGGCGAACTCTCGCTCCCAGCCCGACAAGGGGCTGTGGCGCCTTGCAGGAGCACCGCCAAGTGAGGGATGGGGCTGGAGGCTGAGGAGGGGGGCGGTGGGACACGGGGACAGCCGGGAGCGAGACGGCCAGCCCTGAGCGTCGCCGGCCCCAGCAGAGCCATGCCGTGCCCCAGGGGTTTCTCTGGGGCAGGGCAGGCTCCGAGACGGCCGCGGCCCACGCGGCCTCGCAGCAATGCCCCAGAGGCAGAGAGCAGCGCGGAGCCGAGTTCAGCCTGGCTGTAGTGGCCAGGAGCTGCCTTGAAGCCGAGGCCGGGCTTGCCGGTGCTGCGGGGGCCGCTGTGCTGACACAGCCGCCTCCATCCCGCCCGGCTCCTCCTTCTCCCCACAGGTGCACCGCAGGCAGCCACAGGCAGCGCCGCAGCGCAGCCGGACCACAGCCTCGTCTCTCCATGAGGACCGGCTGCCACCACTCCCCTGCCCAGCGAGCTCACAGAGCACTTGCAGCCATTGCACGCAGGCAGGGAGCTTGAGGGAGACAGGGCCGAACGCCTCCCCGGCCCTAGCAGGTGCCGATGCAAAAGCGGGAGGTGCCGGAGGGGACAGGGGCGACCAGTCCCCCAGCAAGCTGAGACCCCCCCGTGCCGAGCCCGGCAGGCTGCCCGGGCATGCTGGGGGTGCTCCCGAGACCCGGTGAGGGGGGCCCACGCAGGGACCAGCCCTCTCCCCAGCTGGCTCTGGCAGCAGGGCGGCAGCCGCCCTTCTCACGTCTTCTCTTGCAGACGGACAGGCTGGAGGGCTGGGAGGCACTGCCCCGCAGCAGGGTCACATGGGGAGAAAGAGTGACCACGCCAGCCTTGCCGCCTCTCCCAAGGCTTGAAGCGAAGCAGGCAGCCGCGCCCCGGTACGCACTTGCAGCTCCAGCGGCAGGATCTGCAACTGTCACCAAGCTGCCCGCTCTGCCAGCAGCAGCAACCTCCGGATCTGCTCTGAGAGGCAGAGCACAGGCCGTGGGCCCTGCGGCCAGCGGCCGTTGAGAGCTCGTCCCACCTGCTCGGGCCGTCCTCGGTCACCAGGGCATGGCAGCGAGGGCTGAGAGATGGGGGCCTGCCCCACACGGCTGCACAACCCGTGATGCGGCTCTGGAGTCCACAGTCCAGCCATTGGTGTCAGAGGTCCTGAGTCGCGTGGTAGCCGCAAGCTGGGGAGCCGGCCAGCAGCCGGCGGCACAGGGCCACCTTGCGCACACCGCTGGTCTGGCGACACCTGCAAGAACAGCCCAGGTGCAGGCTGCCAGGGGTGGCAAGGCCCCTGCGGCTCAGCCAAGACCTCATGCCCATGCTCCAGGGGGCACCAGGGCTGCTGGCGAGGCCCGGGCACCACTTTCCCCAGGGAGCTGCACCGGCAAAGGGCCCTGGGCAGAGCCGGTGGCAAGGCAGGGCCATCGTCTGCCACCCTTGCGACTTGTCCACGGCAAGCCGCTGCGCACACGGCCTGCGGATGCCCTGAAGCATCTTGTGGTTGTGCAAATCAAGATGGAGCATGTGGAGGAGCTGGAGGAAGAGGACAACAACAAAACCTCTGACGACCTGTCAGGACAGAGGCAGCTGGAGGAAGATGTCTCCATCCATACCCTCTGGGGCAGCCCCAGTCTGCGGAGACTCAGCCAGGAGCCACACGCAGGCCCCCAGAAGGTGCCCGGCTCAGCCGGCAGCATGGGCAGAGATGCTGCAGGAGAGGCAGAGGACCACCCTCAGCGCGCGTCTCCTGCCCCGTCAGCAGACTCAGACGTAGAGCCAGCAGCTTGTTGCCTGGCCAGAGGTGCTGGGGAGCAGGGGCACAGCGAGCCTCCCCGCACATCAGCGCCTGACGACGTACAGCCGTTGGCTCCTCCCTTGCCTGCGGCCATGCTCCAGGCAGCAGATGATGGTGCCGATGCTGTGGGCACTGCTCAGGGCATCCTGGGCCTCCAGGACTTGGCAGCGGGGGCTGAGGGCCAGGGGCCTGCCCCTGTTGGCCCCGTAGCCAGTGACACTGCTCTGCAGGACCTGGAGGAAGAGTGGGAAGAGGTCCCTGACAGAGACGCTGCAGCAGAGGCAGCAAGCGCCATAAAGAGCGTGTCTCTTGCCCCATTAACAGATGAAGGTGCAGAGCCAGCAGCGTCTTGCCTGGCCGGAGGTGCCAGGGACCAGGGACGCAGCAAGCCTCTCCCCGCATCAGTGCCTGAGGACACCAGCTTCTCAACTTGTCCCTCGCCTGGAGCTCCCCGTGAAGAGGGGCACAGCGTCGCTGTCCCTGCCTCAGCGCCTCCAGGCGCTCAGTCATTGGCTCCTCCCTTGCCTGCAGCCATGCCCCAGCTGGCAGATGATGGTGCCGAAACTGTCGGCGCTGCTCGGGGCATCCTGAGCGACCCGGGCTTGGCAGCGAGGGTAGAGAGCCAAGGGCCTGCCCCTGTTGGCCCCGTAACCAGTGACGCTGCTCTGCGGGACCTGGAGGAAGAGTGGGAAGAGGTCCCTGACAGAGACGCTGCCGCAGAGGGAGACGGCGACACACAGAGCGCGTCCCTTGCCCCATCAGGCGACGCAGACGCAGAGGCAGCAGCTTCTCCCCAGGCCGCAGGTCCCGCGCACGAGGGCCACAGAGCACCCATCCCCGCCCAGCCCCTCGCCTACAGCTCTCCTTCCCCCACAGGCTTCGTCGCGCGCCCACACGCCCAGGCTCGCTGGCGATGTCCCTCCGTCCTCAGGACAGCTTGGCGGGCTGTGCGCAGGGCTTTCCGCTGCAGCTGCCTCACGGGACAGTGAGGAGTCCCTGCCAGGTAAAAGCAAATCTCTCCCTGTCTGCCTCTGATACTGGGATCCTGAAAACCATATCCTTCACATCCACTGTTGCCATCCCTGGAAAGGCCTGTTTGTTACAGAAATGGACTGTATCCCTTAGACTGGGAACAGCCGCAGGGAGCTGGTCAGCGGCAGCATTCAAGGCTCTGTAATCTACTGTTAGTCGCCACCTGCCATTAGGTTTCTTTCCTGGCCGTACAGGAGAATTGTAGGGGGAATGAGACTTGACAACGATTCCCCGTTCTGCCAGCTCCCTTATCAATTCGGTAACGGAACGAATAGCACCGGCAGGCCATTTGTGTTGCGGAATATTAACTAGCTTGCTATGGGGCAAAGGAGCAGCTGCTTGCAACAGCTTAACAGTCAGGGATGCATTTGGAGGAGGCAAACCGTGGGGCAAAGAGGGTGGTGTCCCTAATTTTCCGTTTTGCCCACGAGTCTACCCATGACTGACCCTGCAATCCATCCCTACGCACTGTATTACAGGAACCCCAAAGTAAGGTCGGGCGGCCTGTCTGTCCATTAGACAGTATTAGTTTAGGGAGAGAGCCCCTTACCTAAACACGTTTTCCATCTCTCTTACCATCAGTAGTCACCGAGGGCGTTGCCCAATTTCCCCTTTTTGCTTTTGTCTCTTGCATGGAGACAGGCTGTCTCGTTTCCATTACATTTACTTTAGCTGAGGTTCTCCCCTGGCTTTTATCCTGTGGGGCACAGAGTGGTAAATCTGCTAGCATACGCTGAAGGACCTCTTGGAAAGTAACACTGTTGAAGCGTGTCTTAATGGCCAAACCTAAAGATTTCAACACTGCCTCAGCTCCCTTTATTGTAGGTCAGAAGTGTACAGGCTCACAAATCACCTCCCAGGGAGTCGGTTCTGCAGGAGGGGCTCGTCGGGCACCCAGGGCAACGGGTGCTGGTCCTTCTAATTCAGCTAAAATGGCAGTTTGCAGCAGGGCTGTTTGCAGGCTGTCTGCCGAGTTCCAGGGCCGTGCACTTTTCCCCCATGGTCAGTGGGATGCATAGGACGTCCCCAGCGCAAAGCGCAAGTCCGTAAGGGACTGGTAATATTTGGCCCCGTGCTATCTAACAATATTCCCAGACCTAATGCCAACAATCGAGCTTCAGCTGGGGTAAGACGGAGCTGGTCGGCTCCAACTGTCCAGATCCGTCCACCGCTGTTTCCCCTGGCTCAGCTCCGTATCTCTCCTCCAGATCTCTTAACTCGAGGAGCTGTTGTGGAGGGAGGCGGGGTTTGTGCCCTCCCAACACCACCACCTCCCAACAACACCACCACCCCTACACCCCCCCCCACCCCCCCCACCCCCCCGCGGGCGTGCTCTGTGCTCTGTTGTTGCGTCCTGATTACTGGTGCCAAGAAAGCAGGGAGCAGGGAATCCTGGCCATTATCACCTTGCCCTGAGGGGAGGTTGTAGGAATAAGTGAGATTGTGTTTTACTTTGAGGAGATGTAGCTGTGCCCTTGAGGCTTGTTAGACTATTTATCACTGCCTTTTCAACATGAAAATGTCACAGCCATAGTCAAACATTCTAAAGCTACGGAGTCAGGAATGGCACATACATCACAGGAGAAAGCGATGGTAATGCTGGAAAATTTAAATACTGGATGTTGGGAAGGGCCATATCGGCTACTAACTTGGGGGCGAGGGTATGCTTGTGTCTCCACAGAGGTAGGACCGAAGTGGGTACCCGCAAGGTGCATAAGACCGGCTCTTGCGTCGGATAAGAAGAACGAACAGCAGAAGACACTGACCTCTGAGAAGACTGAAGGGGAATGACTTATCAGATAACTCCAAATTAATCCATAAAGCAATCAAAGATTTGAAGTTAGCAAATTACAAGTCAGTGATGGATTTGATTGGCTGAATCACTTACTAACAAGTTGTGGAATTGGCGGGTGGATAGTGTCTCTAATCAAAATGGGTTTTTTCTTGTTACTAATATTTTGCACTGTAATAACGATCGTTTCTTGTCTAGTGTCTTGGGTATAGAAAATGCTATAGAATATGATTAAACACCTTTTGTGATAAAAAACAAAAAGGGGGATTTGTACGAATAAGTGAGATGGTGTTTTACTTTGACGAGATGCAGCTGTGCCCTTGAGGCTCGTTACAAACAAGTTTGTGAAACTTAGAGGCAGAAAAATAAGGATGAGACTGGATACATCCCTGAAAGAGGAATTGGCGTGCACCAGCTTGAAGAACCAAGAAGTAACTTACGCTGAAGAGCCGCGTGGACGAAAGACAGTAGCCAATGAAATGGGTTTTGCTTGCTCGTGAACGCTAGATCATACTCGAAAAGGGATAGATTGTAAAAAGAAAGTGTCTTCGCCTGAACGCATATGCGGAGTCCGTGTCTCATTCCCTTGAAATGGCGACCCCGACGTGATTCGGAGGAGGCAGCGCTGCTGCAAGTAGCGTCCGGAGGGAACCCCAGCTGAACGACTCAAGCTGACGGCAGGACCGCGGCTTTAATCCCGGGACATCGCCTTAAGAAACAGGTGAGCAGCTGGGCAGTAATCATGGGAGCTAACATATCAGCTGAAGAAGCAGCTGTAGTTAAACTTTTAATGCAGCTATTAGCGAAACGAGGAGTGAAGGAGGACGCCTAGAAAATGAAATTATTACTGAAGCTCGTACAAACGCAAGGGGCTCCCTCTACAGTCTCTGCAGTATTGGATGTGAAAACGTGGGAACAGGCAGGGGAGACGATTTGGGAGGCGGCGTCCAGAGGGGACGCCACCGCCACCGAAGTCATGAGCACTTGGCGATTAGTGACTGAGCCCTTGCGCTAATGGCAACCTAGGAAAACAAAAAGCGAGAGGACAAAAACGGTACAAAACGCAGTCACTCAAGCGGCGCAGAGAAGGCATGATGAACTGAGTGAAAGCAAGCCCGAAGACAAGGAAGCTCTTACAGACTGGGGGAAAAAAGAAAAGCATGAGAACTTGGGTGAAACAGACAAGGGAACAGGACTCAGACCACCTCCCTCAAGTTCCATTCCAATGAAACCCACTCCGTCCTGTCCCCCGTGTCCGATGCAGCCGCCGCGCCGCAGGCTGTACCACAGCCTGAGCGAGCCTTCGACCCCCGGGATCGCTGGGAGCAGCTCCGTAGGGAAGCGTTGAAAGATGGAGAAACCGCCGGGTTTGCGGTTCCGGTGCTGGTACAGGTAATAGCAGCCACCCCGCCCTCCCCCCCGCACGCCCCACCGCGCCGACGCTACCCTCCGCGCCGTTTTCTCCTTCACCTGCTCCTATGGCTTCAACACCTCTGCTAGACCTTCCAATCCTTGCAATCAGTACCCCTCTGCTTCTGCGCCCGCCCGCCCCGGCCCCTCCTGCCTCGGAACTCGTACCGCCTTTCTCTGCCGCTCCTGATGCCGATACTCCACAAACCCATAATCAATTGCCGCCCGAGGAATTTAGGGGGCGTCAGCTGCCTGCTACAAGGTGGCAAAAGATTAGACACCAAGCATTGCAAGCGGGAGAGACAGCTTTTTGTTCAGCGATAGCATGGCCTGTCCTACGCGGCAACGCAAATGTCCGCGATGAGCATGAACCTTTTGGCTATCATCTTTTAAAAGATCTACGACAAACAGTTGCCGCGCACGGACTGGGTTCTCCTGTTACGCAATCCCTGCTACGGGGAATATTTACAAATGCAATAGTACCATTTGATATTTACACGCTTACTAATCTTATATTGACCCCCAACGCAAAAGGTGATCTTTGAAAGCACCTGGCGTACCGCCTGCCAAAACGCCACAATTATCACTATGCAGCGACAACCAGGCGACCCTTTACAAGGGGCAGGACTCCCACAGTTTATGGGGGATCCGCCGTTCAATCATCCAATGTTGCAGGCACGATTACGGCCAGAGATAGTAGCACAAGGCAGAGACCTTGCTTTACAGGCATTACTAAAAGTGCCGGATGCCAGAAGAGCGACAGAATAATTTACCTTAATAAAGGCAGGAAGAGGAGAGGGCTATAGCTCATTCTTAGATCGTCTTAAAGAGGCTTTGGACAAACAAGTCGAAAATGCAGAAGCAAGAGAGGTCCTACTCTTGAAATTAGCCTTTGGAAATGCGAATACGGACTGTAAAAAAAGTGCTTTTGCCTCTAAAAAGTCCCTCCTTAATGGCTATGATAGAAGCTACCCAAAAGGTGGGGTCAAGGTCCCATTATATGGAAACATTAGCTACAGCTTTTGCCGCCGCAATGAAAGTACACAAATCCTGTTTCTCCTGTGGTGAAACTGGCCCTTCTGAAAGAGATTGCCCACAACTAAGAAAAAGAGATACGACGAGCTCTAAACAGATACGGACTTGAAATAGCCCCCGAAAAAGCGCAAAAAACTGAGCCTTGGAAATATCTGGGCTGGAAAAAATTGCAACAAACAACTGAACCTGCAAAAACAACAAGGGGGAATGCCAGGAGCCACTCCAGCAGGCAGACTAAGTAAAGCCGTGTCTGTGTTAAACTACCTGAATATGTCTGAAAACAATATTCCTGCTATTATCTCTCATTTTCTCTCTCTTCACTCAAAAGCTTTAATAGCCACCCCCACAGAGGGCTCGATTGGAGTCGGCGGCCTTTCTCAAACCTTTCAAAGTACCCACCTGCTCAATAGCAATACCCAAGAAGGGTCTACATTTACCGGACGGCCATATGTGACAAATTTGCCCATGAGGCTGTTGGGGCGAGACGTAATGTCCCAATGCGGCTTCACCTTAAATTGCCCTGAAAATTGTCACTAGCGACCATTGATGAGCGACCGACAACGAAACTAATCTGGAAAAAAAAAGAAACACCCATTTGGCTAGATCAATGGCCGCTCCCCAAAGAAAAGGTTGCTGCCCTTCGCGAACTGGTCAAAGAACAACTTCAGCAAGGACGCATCACTCCTACAGCAGCCCCTGGCATTCTCCTGTATTTGTTCTAAAAAAGAAGAGTGGAAAATGGCGACTGCTACGTGACTTGAGAGAAATAAACGAAGCTATGGAAGAAATGGGAGCACTCCAACCCGGCTTGCCCTCGCCAACAATGCTACCCCGAAACTGGGACATAATCATAGTAGACTTAAAAGACTGCTTCTTTACTATCCCACGACGTCCTACGGATGCCCCGCGTTTTGCGTTTTCGTACCAAAAATTAACCGAGGCGAGCCAATGGACAGATACCACCGGACTGTCCTGCCTCAAGGAACGAAGAATTCTCCAACGATCTGTCAAACATATGTGGCTAAAGCCGTACGTCCTGTATGACTAAAATTCCCGGCAATGTATACCTATCACCACATGGACGACATTTTACTAGCAGGCCCCACAAACACCATGGTGCGTGAAGCACTACCTGTTTTAAAATAGGCATTGCAAAGCAAAGGACTGCGCATCGCACCAGAAAAATTCAAATGGAAGCACCATGGAAATAGCTTGGGTGGAAAATCTTACAACAAAGTATCCAACCGCAAAATGTGATCATTTCAGCAGACATAAAAACCTTGAATGATGTCCAAAAGCTATCGGGACACATAAATTGGATTAGAGCGCGGTGCGGTATCGATAACTGCACATTAACACCCTTCTTTGAGCCACTTAAAGGAGATACCGAGATCAACGCTCCACGCCAATGGACGACCGAAGCCAAAACCGCACTGCGAATCATAACTGAAAAACTCTCGCTGCAACAATGTCACCGACGCCTGGAAAATTTACCCATACAATTATATATCTGCAACCCAAACCAACAGCCTCTAGCAATCATCGGACAATGGGAGAACAAAGGAATAGACCCTCTCATAATGTTGGAATGGGTGTTTTTGCCACATCAACCTGCGAAAACCCTGGCTCCTCGTATCGAGATGTTCGCCGCCTTGATAACAAAGGGCAGAAAACGAATTGTAGAAATGGCTGGAGAAGAGCCTCTTCTCATTGTCCTTCCTGTCGTAAAGGACTGCTTAGATTGGTGCTTACAAAAGAGTCGAGAACTTCAAATGGCCTCATCAGGGTTTAGTGGAAGAACTGATACTCATCACCCCCTCCCCCCGCAAAATGTTCGCCTTTTACAATAATGTGAAAATTGAAGGGGCGCCACTATACCAGTGGCAACCGGTTAACGGTCAAACGGTGTTCACCGATGGCTCAGGGAAAACAGGAAAAGCAGTCCTCACGTGGCAAAAAGAAGGTCCATGGCAACACAAAATAGAACAAACTGAGGGTTCACCTCAATTAGTTGAGTTGCACGCCATTACCATGCCTTTTAGAGAATGGCCTCTAACGCCACGAAATATTGTATCAGACTCATTATACGCTGTGGGAATTGTGCAACGCATTGAAAGGGCACAACTAAAACATATACTGAAAGAAGCCTTGGTTTTGAAGTTTAAGGGGCTATTAGTCTTACTAGAACAACGACAACATCCCTAGTGTGTAATCCACATTAGAAGCCATACAAGCTTACGCGGGTTCTTTACAGAAGGCAATGCACGAGCCGATTACCTAACGAACACTGCATTACATAGCCTAGTACCAAACACACTTTCTCAAGCTCAATTAGTGCATCAATTTTTCCGCCAGTCTGCCAAAGCTCGTGTGAAACAATTTGCAGTCTCTCGGGGGGAATGCAAAACTCGTGGTGCAAACACGCCCAGACTGTCAACAACCACCATCCCACCCATTGTTTGCGACAAACCCTAGGGGACTGTCCTCCCTTCGGCTCTGGCAAACTGACGTGAGTCGTGTACCCGACTTTGGTGGGCAGAGATATGTTCACGTTCCCGTAGATACCTACTCCCATGCAAGCTGGGCCGCTGCAATGACAGGTGAAACTAGCCGGCACGTACAAAGCCATTTCCGAGCTGCCTTTGCAGCGCTTGGTATTCCAAAAGAAATAAAAACAGATAATGGCCCTGCATAGCTCAGCCATGCGACACAAAAATTTTTTCCACACGTGGGTTATCACTCATAAGACAGGGATACCCCATTCCCCCACAGGGCAAGCTATTCTAGCACGTGCACACAGAACCTTAAAAACTCTATTAAAAACCCAAAAAGAGGGGGAAGCGCAGGAATCTCCCCAAAACAGATTAGAAAAAGCTATATATGTACTACACCATTTATCGCTGCCTTTTCAACATGAAGATGTCACAGCCATAGTCAAACATTCTAAAGCTACGGAGTCGGGAATGGCACATACATCACAGGAGAAAGCGATGGTAATGCTGGAAAATTTAAATACTGGATGTTGGGAAGGGCCATATCGGCTACTAACTTGGGGGCGAGGGTATGCTTGTGTCTCCACAGAGGTAGGACCGAAGTGGGTACCCGCAAGGTGCATAAGACCGGCTCTTGCGTCGGATAAGAAGAACGAACAGCAGAAGACACTGACCTCTGAGAAGACTGAAGGGGAATGACTTATCAGATAACTCCAAATTAATCCATAAAGCAATCAAAGATTTGAAGTTAGCAAATTACAAGTCAGTGATGGATTTGATTGGCTGAATCACTTACTAACAAGTTGTGGAATTGGCGGGTGGATAGTGTCTCTAATCAAAATGGGTTTTTTCTTGTTACTAATATTTTGCACTGTAATAACGATCGTTTCTTGTCTAGTGTCTTGGGTATAGAAAATGCTATAGAATATAATTAAACACCTTTTGTGATAAAAAACAAAAAGGGGGATTTGTACGAATAAGTGAGATGGTGTTTTACTTTGACGAGATGCAGCTGTGCCCTTGAGGCTCGTTACAAACAAGTTTGTGAAACTTAGAGGCAGAAAAATAAGGATGAGACTGGATACATCCCTGAAAGAGGAATTGGCGTGCACCAGCTTGAAGAACCAAGAAGTAACTTACGCTGAAGAGCCGCGTGGACGAAAGACAGTAGCCAATGAAATGGGTTTTGCTTGCTCGTGAACGCTAGATCATACTCGAAAAGGGATAGATTGTAAAAAGAAAGTGTCTTCGCCTGAACGCATATGCGGAGTCCGTGTCTCATTCCCTTGAAATGGCGACCCCGACGTGATTCGGATTTTCTTAGTTGTGGGCAATCTCTTTCAGAAGGTCCAGTTTCACCACAGGAGAAACAGGATTTGTGTACTTTCATTGCGGCGGCAAAAGCTGTAGCTAATGTTTCCATATAATGGGACCTTGACCCCACCTTTTGGGTAGCTTCTATCATAGCCATTAAGGAGGGACTTTTTAGAGGCAAAAGCACTTTTTTACAGTCCGTATTCGCATTTCCAAAGGCTAATTTCAAGAGTAGGACCTCTCTTGCTTCTGCATTTTCGACTTGTTTGTCCAAAGCCTCTTTAAGACGATCTAAGAATGAGCTGTAGCCCTCTCCTCTTCCTGCCTTTATTAAGGTAAATTATTCTGTCGCTCTTCTGGCATCCGGCACTTTTAGTAATGCCTGTAAAGCAAGGTCTCTGCCTTGTGCTACTATCTCTGGTCGTAATCGTGCCTGCAACATTGGATGATTGAACGGCGGATCCCCCATAAACTGTGGGAGTCCTGCCCCTTGTAAAGGGTCGCCTGGTTGTCGCTGCATAGTGATAATTGTGGCGTTTTGGCAGGCGGTACGCCAGGTGCTTTCAAAGATCACCTTTTGCGTTGGGGGTCAATATAAGATTAGTAAGCGTGTAAATATCAAATGGTACTATTGCATTTGTAAATATTCCCCGTAGCAGGGATTGCGTAAAAGGAGAACCCAGTCCGTGCGCGGCAACTGTTTGTCGTAGATCTTTTAAAAGATGATAGCCAAAAGGTTCATGCTCATCGCGGACATTTGCGTTGCCGCGTAGGACGGGCCATGCTATCGCTGAACAAAAAGCTGTCTCTCCCGCTTGCAATGCTTGGTGTCTAATCTTTTGCCACCTTGTAGCAGGCAGCTGACGCCCCCTAAATTCCTCGGGCGGCAATTGATTATGGGTTTGTGGAGTATCGGCATCAGGAGCGGCAGAGAAAGGCGGTACGAGTTCCGAGGCAGGAGGGGCCGGGGCGGGCGGGCGCAGAAGCAGAGGGGTACTGATTGCAAGGATTGGAAGGTCTAGCAGAGGTGTTGAAGCCATAGGAGCAGGTGAAGGAGAAAACGGCGCGGAGGGTAGCGTCGGCGCGGTGGGGCGTGCGGGGGGGAGGGCGGGGTGGCTGCTATTACCTGTACCCGCACCGGAACCGCAAACCCGGCGGTTTCTCCATCTTTCAACGCTTCCCTACGGAGCTGCTCCCAGCGATCCTGGGGGTCGAAGGCTCTCTCAGGCTGTGGTACAGCCTGCGGCGCGGCGGCTGCATCGGACACGGGGGACAGGACGGAGTGGGTTTCATTGGAATGGAACTTGAGGGAGGTGGTCTGAGTCCTGTTCCCTTGTCTGTTTCACCCAAGTTCTCATGCTTTTCTTTTTTCCCCCAGTCTGTAAGAGCTTCCTTGTCTTCGGGCTTGCTTTCACTCAGTTCATCATGCCTTCTCTGCGCCGCTTGAGTGACTGCGTTTTGTACCGTTTTTGTCCTCTCGCTTTTTGTTTTCCTAGGTTGCCATTAGCGCAAGGGCTCAGTCACTAATCGCCAAGTGCTCATGACTTCGGTGGCGGTGGCGTCCCCTCTGGACGCCGCCTCCCAAATCGTCTCCCCTGCCTGTTCCCACGTTTTCACATCCAATACTGCAGAGACTGTAGAGGGAGCCCCTTGCGTTTGTACGAGCTTCAGTAATAATTTCATTTTCTAGGCGTCCTCCTTCACTCCTCGTTTCGCTAATAGCTGCATTAAAAGTTTAACTACAGCTGCTTCTTCAGCTGATATGTTAGCTCCCATGATTACTGCCCAGCTGCTCACCTGTTTCTTAAGGCGATGTCCCGGGATTAAAGCCGCGGTCCTGCCGTCAGCTTGAGTCGTTCAGCTGGGGTTCCCTCCGGACGCTACTTGCAGCAGCGCTGCCTCCTCCGAATCACGTCGGGGTCGCCATTTCAAGGGAATGAGACACGGACTCCGCATATGCGTTCAGGCGAAGACACTTTCTTTTTACAATCTATCCCTTTTCGAGTATGATCTAGCGTTCACGAGCAAGCAAAACCCATTTCATTGGCTACTGTCTTTCGTCCACGCGGCTCTTCAGCGTAAGTTACTTCTTGGTTCTTCAAGCTGGTGCACGCCAATTCCTCTTTCAGGGATGTATCCAGTCTCATCCTTATTTTTCTGCCTCTAAGTTTCACAAACTTGTTTGTAACGAGCCTCAAGGGCACAGCTGCATCTCGTCAAAGTAAAACACCATCTCACTTATTCGTACAAATCCCCCTTTTTGTTTTTTATCACAAAAGGTGTTTAATCATATTCTATAGCATTTTCTATACCCAAGACACTAGACAAGAAACGATCGTTATTACAGTGCAAAATATTAGTAACAAGAAAAAACCCATTTTGATTAGAGACACTATCCACCCGCCAATTCCACAACTTGTTAGTAAGTGATTCAGCCAATCAAATCCATCACTGACTTGTAATTTGCTAACTTCAAATCTTTGATTGCTTTATGGATTAATTTGGAGTTATCTGATAAGTCATTCCCCTTCAGTCTTCTCAGAGGTCAGTGTCTTCTGCTGTTCGTTCTTCTTATCCGACGCAAGAGCCGGTCTTATGCACCTTGCGGGTACCCACTTCGGTCCTACCTCTGTGGAGACACAAGCATACCCTCGCCCCCAAGTTAGTAGCCGATATGGCCCTTCCCAACATCCAGTATTTAAATTTTCCAGCATTACCATCGCTTTCTCCTGTGATGTATGTGCCATTCCCGACTCCGTAGCTTTAGAATGTTTGACTATGGCTGTGACATCTTCATGTTGAAAAGGCAGCGATAAATGGTGTAGTACATATATAGCTTTTTCTAATCTGTTTTGGGGAGATTCCTGCGCTTCCCCCTCTTTTTGGGTTTTTAATAGAGTTTTTAAGGTTCTGTGTGCACGTGCTAGAATAGCTTGCCCTGTGGGGGAATGGGGTATCCCTGTCTTATGAGTGATAACCCACGTGTGGAAAAAATTTTTGTGTCGCATGGCTGAGCTATGCAGGGCCATTATCTGTTTTTATTTCTTTTGGAATACCAAGCGCTGCAAAGGCAGCTCGGAAATGGCTTTGTACGTGCCGGCTAGTTTCACCTGTCATTGCAGCGGCCCAGCTTGCATGGGAGTAGGTATCTACGGGAACGTGAACATATCTCTGCCCACCAAAGTCGGGTACACGACTCACGTCAGTTTGCCAGAGCCGAAGGGAGGACAGTCCCCTAGGGTTTGTCGCAAACAATGGGTGGGATGGTGGTTGTTGACAGTCTGGGCGTGTTTGCACCACGAGTTTTGCATTCCCCCCGAGAGACTGCAAATTGTTTCACACGAGCTTTGGCAGACTGGCGGAAAAATTGATGCACTAATTGAGCTTGAGAAAGTGTGTTTGGTACTAGGCTATGTAATGCAGTGTTCGTTAGGTAATCGGCTCGTGCATTGCCTTCTGTAAAGAACCCGCGTAAGCTTGTATGGCTTCTAATGTGGATTACACACTAGGGATGTTGTCGTTGTTCTAGTAAGACTAATAGCCCCTTAAACTTCAAAACCAAGGCTTCTTTCAGTATATGTTTTAGTTGTGCCCTTTCAATGCGTTGCACAATTCCCACAGCGTATAATGAGTCTGATACAATATTTCGTGGCGTTAGAGGCCATTCTCTAAAAGGCATGGTAATGGCGTGCAACTCAACTAATTGAGGTGAACCCTCAGTTTGTTCTATTTTGTGTTGCCATGGACCTTCTTTTTGCCACGTGAGGACTGCTTTTCCTGTTTTCCCTGAGCCATCGGTGAACACCGTTTGACCGTTAACCGGTTGCCACTGGTATAGTGGCGCCCCTTCAATTTTCACATTATTGTAAAAGGCGAACATTTTGCGGGGGGAGGGGGTGATGAGTATCAGTTCTTCCACTAAACCCTGATGAGGCCATTTGAAGTTCTCGACTCTTTTGTAAGCACCAATCTAAGCAGTCCTTTACGACAGGAAGGACAATGAGAAGAGGCTCTTCTCCAGCCATTTCTACAATTCGTTTTCTGCCCTTTGTTATCAAGGCGGCGAACATCTCGATACGAGGAGCCAGGGTTTTCGCAGGTTGATGTGGCAAAAACACCCATTCCAACATTATGAGAGGGTCTATTCCTTTGTTCTCCCATTGTCCGATGATTGCTAGAGGCTGTTGGTTTGGGTTGCAGATATATAATTGTATGGGTAAATTTTCCAGGCGTCGGTGACATTGTTGCAGCGAGAGTTTTTCAGTTATGATTCGCAGTGCGTTTTTTGCTTCGGTCGTCCATTGGCGTGGAGCGTTGATCTCGGTATCTCCTTTAAGTGGCTCAAAGAAGGGTGTTAATGTGCAGTTATCGATACCGCACCGCGCTCTAATCCAATTTATGTGTCCCGATAGCTTTTGGACATCATTCAAGGTTTTTATGTCTGCTGAAATGATCACATTTTGCGGTTGGCTACTTTGTTGTAAGATTTTCCACCCAAGCTATTTCCATGGTGCTTCCATTTGAATTTTTCTGGTGCGATGCGCAGTCCTTTGCTTTGCAATGCCTATTTTAAAACAGGTAGTGCTTCACGCACCATGGTGTTTGTGGGGCCTGCTAGTAAAATGTCGTCCATGTGGTGATAGGTATACATTGCCGGGAATTTTAGTCATACAGGACGTACGGCTTTAGCCACATATGTTTGACAGATCGTTGGAGAATTCTTCGTTCCTTGAGGCAGGACAGTCCGGTGGTATCTGTCCATTGGCTCGCCTCGGTTAATTTTTGGTACGAAAACGCAAAACGCGGGGCATCCGTAGGACGTCGTGGGATAGTAAAGAAGCAGTCTTTTAAGTCTACTATGATTATGTCCCAGTTTCGGGGTAGCATTGTTGGCGAGGGCAAGCCGGGTTGGAGTGCTCCCATTTCTTCCATAGCTTCGTTTATTTCTCTCAAGTCACGTAGCAGTCGCCATTTTCCACTCTTCTTTTTTAGAACAAATACAGGAGAATGCCAGGGGCTGCTGTAGGAGTGATGCGTCCTTGCTGAAGTTGTTCTTTGACCAGTTCGCGAAGGGCAGCAACCTTTTCTTTGGGGAGCGGCCATTGATCTAGCCAAATGGGTGTTTCTTTTTTTTTCCAGATTAGTTTCGTTGTCGGTCGCTCATCAATGGTCGCTAGTGACAATTTTCAGGGCAATTTAAGGTGAAGCCGCATTGGGACATTACGTCTCGCCCCAACAGCCTCATGGGCAAATTTGTCACATATGGCCGTCCGGTAAATGTAGACCCTTCTTGGGTATTGCTATTGAGCAGGTGGGTACTTTGAAAGGTTTGAGAAAGGCCGCCGACTCCAATCGAGCCCTCTGTGGGGGTGGCTATTAAAGCTTTTGAGTGAAGAGAGAGAAAATGAGAGATAATAGCAGGAATATTGTTTTCAGACATATTCAGGTAGTTTAACACAGACACGGCTTTACTTAGTCTGCCTGCTGGAGTGGCTCCTGGCATTCCCCCTTGTTGTTTTTGCAGGTTCAGTTGTTTGTTGCAATTTTTTCCAGCCCAGATATTTCCAAGGCTCAGTTTTTTGCGCTTTTTCGGGGGCTATTTCAAGTCCGTATCTGTTTAGAGCTCGTCGTATCTCTTTTTCTTAGTTGTGGGCAATCTCTTTCAGAAGGGCCAGTTTCACCACAGGAGAAACAGGATTTGTGAACTTTCATCGCGGCGGCAAAAGCTGTAGCTAATGTTTCCATATAATGGGACCTTGACCCCACCTTTTGGGTAGCTTCTATCATAGCCATTAAGGAGGGACTTTTTAGAGGCAAAAGCACTTTTTTACAGTCCGTATTCGCATTTCCAAAGGCTAATTTCAAGAGTAGGACCTCTCTTGCTTCTGCATTTTCGACTTGTTTGTCCAAAGCCTCTTTAAGACGATCTAAGAATGAGCTATAGCCCTCTCCTCTTCCTGCCTTTATTAAGGTAAATTATTCTGTCGCTCTTCTGGCATCCGGCACTTTTAGTAATGCCTGTAAAGCAAGGTCTCTGCCTTGTGCTACTATCTCTGGTCGTAATCGTGCCTGCAACATTGGATGATTGAACGGCGGATCCCCCATAAACTGTGGGAGTCCTGCCCCTTGTAAAGGGTCGCCTGGTTGTCGCTGCATAGTGATAATTGTGGCGTTTTGGCAGGCGGTACGCCAGGTGCTTTCAAAGATCACCTTTTGCGTTGGGGGTCAATATAAGATTAGTAAGCGTGTAAATATCAAATGGTACTATTGCATTTGTAAATATTCCCCGTAGCAGGGATTGCGTAAAAGGAGAACCCAGTCCGTGCGCGGCAACTGTTTGTCGTAGATCTTTTAAAAGATGATAGCCAAAAGGTTCATGCTCATCGCGGACATTTGCGTTGCCGCGTAGGACGGGCCATGCTATCGCTGAACAAAAAGCTGTCTCTCCCGCTTGCAATGCTTGGTGTCTAATCTTTTGCCACCTTGTAGCAGGCGGCTGACGCCCCCTAAATTCCTCGGGCGGCAATTGATTATGGGTTTGTGGAGTATCGGCATCAGGAGCGGCAGAGAAAGGCGGTACGAGTTCCGAGGCAGGAGGGGCCGGGGCGGGCGGGCGCAGAAGCAGAGGGGTACTGATTGCAAGGATTGGAAGGTCTAGCAGAGGTGTTGAAGCCATAGGAGCAGGTGAAGGAGAAAACGGCGCGGAGGGTAGCGTCGGCGCGGTGGGGCGTGCGGGGGGGAGGGCGGGGTGGCTGCTATTACCTGTACCCGCACCGGAACCGCAAACCCGGCGGTTTCTCCATCTTTCAACGCTTCCCTACGGAGCTGCTCCCAGCGATCCTGGGGGTCGAAGGCTCTCTCAGGCTGTGGTACAGCCTGCGGCGCGGCGGCTGCATCGGACACGGGGGACAGGACGGAGTGGGTTTCATTGGAATGGAACTTGAGGGAGGTGGTCTGAGTCCTGTTCCCTTGTCTGTTTCACCCAAGTTCTCATGCTTTTCTTTTTTCCCCCAGTCTGTAAGAGCTTCCTTGTCTTCGGGCTTGCTTTCACTCAGTTCATCATGCCTTCTCTGCGCCGCTTGAGTGACTGCGTTTTGTACCGTTTTTGTCCTCTCGCTTTTTGTTTTCCTAGGTTGCCATTAGCGCAAGGGCTCAGTCACTAATCGCCAAGTGCTCATGACTTCGGTGGCGGTGGCGTCCCCTCTGGACGCCGCCTCCCAAATCGTCTCCCCTGCCTGTTCCCACGTTTTCACATCCAATACTGCAGAGACTGTAGAGGGAGCCCCTTGCGTTTGTACGAGCTTCAGTAATAATTTCATTTTCTAGGCGTCCTCCTTCACTCCTCGTTTCGCTAATAGCTGCATTAAAAGTTTAACTACAGCTGCTTCTTCAGCTGATATGTTAGCTCCCATGATTACTGCCCAGCTGCTCACCTGTTTCTTAAGGCGATGTCCCGGGATTAAAGCCGCGGTCCTGCCGTCAGCTTGAGTCGTTCAGCTGGGGTTCCCTCCGGACGCTACTTGCAGCAGCGCTGCCTCCTCCGAATCACGTCGGGGTCGCCATTTCAAGGGAATGAGACACGGACTCCGCATATGCGTTCAGGCGAAGACACTTTCTTTTTACAATCTATCCCTTTTCGAGTATGATCTAGCGTTCACGAGCAAGCAAAACCCATTTCATTGGCTACTGTCTTTCGTCCACGCGGCTCTTCAGCGTAAGTTACTTCTTGGTTCTTCAAGCTGGTGCACGCCAATTCCTCTTTCAGGGATGTATCCAGTCTCATCCTTATTTTTCTGCCTCTAAGTTTCACAAACTTGTTTGTAACGAGCCTCAAGGGCACAGCTGCATCTCGTCAAAGTAAAACACCATCTCACTTATTCGTACAAATCCCCCTTTTTGTTTTTTATCACAAAAGGTGTTTAATCATATTCTATAGCATTTTCTATACCCAAGACACTAGACAAGAAACGATCGTTATTACAGTGCAAAATATTAGTAACAAGAAAAAACCCATTTTGATTAGAGACACTATCCACCCGCCAATTCCACAACTTGTTAGTAAGTGATTCAGCCAATCAAATCCATCACTGACTTGTAATTTGCTAACTTCAAATCTTTGATTGCTTTATGGATTAATTTGGAGTTATCTGATAAGTCATTCCCCTTCAGTCTTCTCAGAGGTCAGTGTCTTCTGCTGTTCGTTCTTCTTATCCGACGCAAGAGCCGGTCTTATGCACCTTGCGGGTACCCACTTCGGTCCTACCTCTGTGGAGACACAAGCATACCCTCGCCCCCAAGTTAGTAGCCGATATGGCCCTTCCCAACATCCAGTATTTAAATTTTCCAGCATTACCATCGCTTTCTCCTGTGATGTATGTGCCATTCCCGACTCCGTAGCTTTAGAATGTTTGACTATGGCTGTGACATCTTCATGTTGAAAAGGCAGCGATAAATGGTGTAGTACATATATAGCTTTTTCTAATCTGTTTTGGGGAGATTCCTGCGCTTCCCCCTCTTTTTGGGTTTTTAATAGAGTTTTTAAGGTTCTGTGTGCACGTGCTAGAATAGCTTGCCCTGTGGGGGAATGGGGTATCCCTGTCTTATGAGTGATAACCCACGTGTGGAAAAAATTTTTGTGTCGCATGGCTGAGCTATGCAGGGCCATTATCTGTTTTTATTTCTTTTGGAATACCAAGCGCTGCAAAGGCAGCTCGGAAATGGCTTTGTACGTGCCGGCTAGTTTCACCTGTCATTGCAGCGGCCCAGCTTGCATGGGAGTAGGTATCTACGGGAACGTGAACATATCTCTGCCCACCAAAGTCGGGTACACGACTCACGTCAGTTTGCCAGAGCCGAAGGGAGGACAGTCCCCTAGGGTTTGTCGCAAACAATGGGTGGGATGGTGGTTGTTGACAGTCTGGGCGTGTTTGCACCACGAGTTTTGCATTCCCCCCGAGAGACTGCAAATTGTTTCACACGAGCTTTGGCAGACTGGCGGAAAAATTGATGCGCTAATTGAGCTTGAGAAAGTGTGTTTGGTACTAGGCTATGTAATGCAGTGTTCGTTAGGTAATCGGCTCGTGCATTGCCTTCTGTAAAGAACCCGCGTAAGCTTGTATGGCTTCTAATGTGGATTACACACTAGGGATGTTGTCGTTGTTCTAGTAAGACTAATAGCCCCTTAAACTTCAAAACCAAGGCTTCTTTCAGTATATGTTTTAGTTGTGCCCTTTCAATGCGTTGCACAATTCCCACAGCGTATAATGAGTCTGATACAATATTTCGTGGCGTTAGAGGCCATTCTCTAAAAGGCATGGTAATGGCGTGCAACTCAACTAATTGAGGTGAACCCTCAGTTTGTTCTATTTTGTGTTGCCATGGACCTTCTTTTTGCCACGTGAGGACTGCTTTTCCTGTTTTCCCTGAGCCATCGGTGAACACCGTTTGACCGTTAACCGGTTGCCACTGGTATAGTGGCGCCCCTTCAATTTTCACATTATTGTAAAAGGCGAACATTTTGCGGGGGGAGGGGGTGATGAGTATCAGTTCTTCCACTAAACCCTGATGAGGCCATTTGAAGTTCTCGACTCTTTTGTAAGCACCAATCTAAGCAGTCCTTTACGACAGGAAGGACAATGAGAAGAGGCTCTTCTCCAGCCATTTCTACAATTCGTTTTCTGCCCTTTGTTATCAAGGCGGCGAACATCTCGATACGAGGAGCCAGGGTTTTCGCAGGTTGATGTGGCAAAAACACCCATTCCAACATTATGAGAGGGTCTATTCCTTTGTTCTCCCATTGTCCGATGATTGCTAGAGGCTGTTGGTTTGGGTTGCAGATATATAATTGTATGGGTAAATTTTCCAGGCGTCGGTGACATTGTTGCAGCGAGAGTTTTTCAGTTATGATTCGCAGTGCGTTTTTTGCTTCGGTCGTCCATTGGCGTGGAGCGTTGATCTCGGTATCTCCTTTAAGTGGCTCAAAGAAGGGTGTTAATGTGCAGTTATCGATACCGCACCGCGCTCTAATCCAATTTATGTGTCCCGATAGCTTTTGGACATCATTCAAGGTTTTTATGTCTGCTGAAATGATCACATTTTGCGGTTGGCTACTTTGTTGTAAGATTTTCCACCCAAGCTATTTCCATGGTGCTTCCATTTGAATTTTTCTGGTGCGATGCGCAGTCCTTTGCTTTGCAATGCCTATTTTAAAACAGGTAGTGCTTCACGCACCATGGTGTTTGTGGGGCCTGCTAGTAAAATGTCGTCCATGTGGTGATAGGTATACATTGCCGGGAATTTTAGTCATACAGGACGTACGGCTTTAGCCACATATGTTTGACAGATCGTTGGAGAATTCTTCGTTCCTTGAGGCAGGACAGTCCGGTGGTATCTGTCCATTGGCTCGCCTCGGTTAATTTTTGGTACGAAAACGCAAAACGCGGGGCATCCGTAGGACGTCGTGGGATAGTAAAGAAGCAGTCTTTTAAGTCTACTATGATTATGTCCCAGTTTCGGGGTAGCATTGTTGGCGAGGGCAAGCCGGGTTGGAGTGCTCCCATTTCTTCCATAGCTTCGTTTATTTCTCTCAAGTCACGTAGCAGTCGCCATTTTCCACTCTTCTTTTTTAGAACAAATACAGGAGAATGCCAGGGGCTGCTGTAGGAGTGATGCGTCCTTGCTGAAGTTGTTCTTTGACCAGTTCGCGAAGGGCAGCAACCTTTTCTTTGGGGAGCGGCCATTGATCTAGCCAAATGGGTGTTTCTTTTTTTTTCCAGATTAGTTTCGTTGTCGGTCGCTCATCAATGGTCGCTAGTGACAATTTTCAGGGCAATTTAAGGTGAAGCCGCATTGGGACATTACGTCTCGCCCCAACAGCCTCATGGGCAAATTTGTCACATATGGCCGTCCGGTAAATGTAGACCCTTCTTGGGTATTGCTATTGAGCAGGTGGGTACTTTGAAAGGTTTGAGAAAGGCCGCCGACTCCAATCGAGCCCTCTGTGGGGGTGGCTATTAAAGCTTTTGAGTGAAGAGAGAGAAAATGAGAGATAATAGCAGGAATATTGTTTTCAGACATATTGAGGTAGTTTAACACAGACACGGCTTTACTTAGTCTGCCTGCTGGAGTGGCTCCTGGCATTCCCCCTTGTTGTTTTTGCAGGTTCAGTTGTTTGTTGCAATTTTTTCCAGCCCAGATATTTCCAAGGCTCAGTTTTTTGCGCTTTTTCGGGGGCTATTTCAAGTCCGTATCTGTTTAGAGCTCGTCGTATCTCTTTTTCTTAGTTGTGGGCAATCTCTTTCAGAAGGGCCAGTTTCACCACAGGAGAAACAGGATTTGTGAACTTTCATCGCGGCGGCAAAAGCTGTAGCTAATGTTTCCATATAATGGGACCTTGACCCCACCTTTTGGGTAGCTTCTATCATAGCCATTAAGGAGGGACTTTTTAGAGGCAAAAGCACTTTTTTACAGTCCGTATTCGCATTTCCAAAGGCTAATTTCAAGAGTAGGACCTCTCTTGCTTCTGCATTTTCGACTTGTTTGTCCAAAGCCTCTTTAAGACGATCTAAGAATGAGCTATAGCCCTCTCCTCTCCCTGCCTTTATTAAGGTAAATTATTCTGTCGCTCTTCTGGCATCCGGCACTTTTAGTAATGCCTGTAAAGCAAGGTCTCTGCCTTGTGCTACTATCTCTGGTCGTAATCGTGCCTGCAACATTGGATGATTGAACGGCGGATCCCCCATAAACTGTGGGAGTCCTGCCCCTTGTAAAGGGTCGCCTGGTTGTCGCTGCATAGTGATAATTGTGGCGTTTTGGCAGGCGGTACGCCAGGTGCTTTCAAAGATCACCTTTTGCGTTGGGGGTCAATATAAGATTAGTAAGCGTGTAAATATCAAATGGTACTATTGCATTTGTAAATATTCCCCGTAGCAGGGATTGCGTAAAAGGAGAACCCAGTCCGTGCGCGGCAACTGTTTGTCGTAGATCTTTTAAAAGATGATAGCCAAAAGGTTCATGCTCATCGCGGACATTTGCGTTGCCGCGTAGGACGGGCCATGCTATCGCTGAACAAAAAGCTGTCTCTCCCGCTTGCAATGCTTGGTGTCTAATCTTTTGCCACCTTGTAGCAGGCGGCTGACGCCCCCTAAATTCCTCGGGCGGCAATTGATTATGGGTTTGTGGAGTATCGGCATCAGGAGCGGCAGAGAAAGGCGGTACGAGTTCCGAGGCAGGAGGGGCCGGGGCGGGCGGGCGCAGAAGCAGAGGGGTACTGATTGCAAGGATTGGAAGGTCTAGCAGAGGTGTTGAAGCCATAGGAGCAGGTGAAGGAGAAAACGGCGCGGAGGGTAGCGTCGGCGCGGTGGGGCGTGCGGGGGGGAGGGCGGGGTGGCTGCTATTACCTGTAAGCGTACCGGAACCGCAAACCCGGCGGTTTCTCCATCTTTCAACGCTTCCCTACGGAGCTGCTCCCAGCGATCCCGGGGGTCGAAGGCTCGCTCAGGCTGTGGTACAGCCTGCGGCGCGGCGGCTGCATCGGACACGGGGGACAGGACGGAGTGGGTTTCATTGGAATGGAACTTGAGGGAGGTGGTCTGAGTCCTGTTCCCTTGTCTGTTTCACCCAAGTTCTCATGCTTTTCTTTTTTCCCCCAGTCTGTAAGAGCTTCCTTGTCTTCGGGCTTGCTTTCACTCAGTTCATCATGCCTTCTCTGCGCCGCTTGAGTGACTGCGTTTTGTACCGTTTTTGTCCTCTCGCTTTTTGTTTTCCTAGGTTGCCATTAGCGCAAGGGCTCAGTCACTAATCGCCAAGTGCTCATGACTTCGGTGGCGGTGGCGTCCCCTCTGGACGCCGCCTCCCAAATCGTCTCCCCTGCCTGTTCCCACGTTTTCACATCCAATACTGCAGAGACTGTAGAGGGAGCCCCTTGCGTTTGTACGAGCTTCAGTAATAATTTCATTTTCTAGGCGTCCTCCTTCACTCCTCGTTTCGCTAATAGCTGCATTAAAAGTTTAACTACAGCTGCTTCTTCAGCTGATATGTTAGCTCCCATGATTACTGCCCAGCTGCTCACCTGTTTCTTAAGGCGATGTCCCGGGATTAAAGCCGCGGTCCTGCCGTCAGCTTGAGTCGTTCAGCTGGGGTTCCCTCCGGACGCTACTTGCTGCAGCGCTGCCTCCTCCGAATCACGTCGGGGTCGCCATTTCAAGGGAATGAGACACGGACTCCGCATATGCGTTCAGGCGAAGACACTTTCTTTTTACAATCTATCCCTTTTCGAGTATGATCTAGCGTTCACGAGCAAGCAAAACCCATTTCATTGGCTACTGTCTTTCGTCCACGCGGCTCTTCAGCGTAAGTTACTTCTTGGTTCTTCAAGCTGGTGCACGCCAATTCCTCTTTCAGGGATGTATCCAGTCTCATCCTTATTTTTCTGCCTCTAAGTTTCACAAACTTGTTTGTAACGAGCCTCAAGGGCACAGCTGCATCTCGTCAAAGTAAAACACCATCTCACTTATTCGTACAAATCCCCCTTTTTGTTTTTTATCACAAAAGGTGTTTAATCATATTCTATAGCATTTTCTATACCCAAGACACTAGACAAGAAACGATCGTTATTACAGTGCAAAATATTAGTAACAAGAAAAAACCCATTTTGATTAGAGACACTATCCACCCGCCAATTCCACAACTTGTTAGTAAGTGATTCAGCCAATCAAATCCATCACTGACTTGTAATTTGCTAACTTCAAATCTTTGATTGCTTTATGGATTAATTTGGAGTTATCTGATAAGTCATTCCCCTTCAGTCTTCTCAGAGGTCAGTGTCTTCTGCTGTTCGTTCTTCTTATCCGACGCAAGAGCCGGTCTTATGCACCTTGCGGGTACCCACTTCGGTCCTACCTCTGTGGAGACACAAGCATACCCTCGCCCCCAAGTTAGTAGCCGATATGGCCCTTCCCAACATCCAGTATTTAAATTTTCCAGCATTACCATCGCTTTCTCCTGTGATGTATGTGCCATTCCCGACTCCGTAGCTTTAGAATGTTTGACTATGGCTGTGACATCTTCATGTTGAAAAGGCAGCGATAAATGGTGTAGTACATATATAGCTTTTTCTAATCTGTTTTGGGGAGATTCCTGCGCTTCCCCCTCTTTTTGGGTTTTTAATAGAGTTTTTAAGGTTCTGTGTGCACGTGCTAGAATAGCTTGCCCTGTGGGGGAATGGGGTATCCCTGTCTTATGAGTGTGGAAAAAAACACACCCACGTGTGGAAAAAATTTTTGTGTCGCATGGCTGAGCTATGCAGGGCCATTATCTGTTTTTATTTCTTTTGGAATACCAAGCGCTGCAAAGGCAGCTCGGAAATGGCTTTGTACGTGCCGGCTAGTTTCACCTGTCATTGCAGCGGCCCAGCTTGCATGGGAGTAGGTATCTACGGGAACGTGAACATATCTCTGCCCACCAAAGTCGGGTACACGACTCACGTCAGTTTGCCAGAGCCGAAGGGAGGACAGTCCCCTAGGGTTTGTCGCAAACAATGGGTGGGATGGTGGTTGTTGACAGTCTGGGCGTGTTTGCACCACGAGTTTTGCATTCCCCCGAGAGACTGCAAATTGTTTCACACGAGCTTTGGCAGACTGGCGGAAAAATTGATGCGCTAATTGAGCTTGAGAAAGTGTGTTTGGTACTAGGCTATGTAATGCAGTGTTCGTTAGGTAATCGGCTCGTGCATTGCCTTCTGTAAAGAACCCGCGTAAGCTTGTATGGCTTCTAATGTGGATTACACACTAGGGATGTTGTCGTTGTTCTAGTAAGACTAATAGCCCCTTAAACTTCAAAACCAAGGCTTCTTTCAGTATATGTTTTAGTTGTGCCCTTTCAATGCGTTGCACAATTCCCACAGCGTATAATGAGTCTGATACAATATTTCGTGGCGTTAGAGGCCATTCTCTAAAAGGCATGGTAATGGCGTGCAACTCAACTAATTGAGGTGAACCCTCAGTTTGTTCTATTTTGTGTTGCCATGGACCTTCTTTTTGCCACGTGAGGACTGCTTTTCCTGTTTTCCCTGAGCCATCGGTGAACACCGTTTGACCGTTAACCGGTTGCCACTGGTATAGTGGCGCCCCTTCAATTTTCACATTATTGTAAAAGGCGAACATTTTGCGGGGGGAGGGGGTGATGAGTATCAGTTCTTCCACTAAACCCTGATGAGGCCATTTGAAGTTCTCGACTCTTTTGTAAGCACCAATCTAAGCAGTCCTTTACGACAGGAAGGACAATGAGAAGAGGCTCTTCTCCAGCCATTTCTACAATTCGTTTTCTGCCCTTTGTTATCAAGGCGGCGAACATCTCGATACGAGGAGCCAGGGTTTTCGCAGGTTGATGTGGCAAAAACACCCATTCCAACATTATGAGAGGGTCTATTCCTTTGTTCTCCCATTGTCCGATGATTGCTAGAGGCTGTTGGTTTGGGTTGCAGATATATAATTGTATGGGTAAATTTTCCAGGCGTCGGTGACATTGTTGCAGCGAGAGTTTTTCAGTTATGATTCGCAGTGCGTTTTTTGCTTCGGTCGTCCATTGGCGTGGAGCGTTGATCTCGGTATCTCCTTTAAGTGGCTCAAAGAAGGGTGTTAATGTGCAGTTATCGATACCGCACCGCGCTCTAATCCAATTTATGTGTCCCGATAGCTTTTGGACATCATTCAAGGTTTTTATGTCTGCTGAAATGATCACATTTTGCGGTTGGCTACTTTGTTGTAAGATTTTCCACCCAAGCTATTTCCATGGTGCTTCCATTTGAATTTTTCTGGTGCGATGCGCAGTCCTTTGCTTTGCAATGCCTATTTTAAAACAGGTAGTGCTTCACGCACCATGGTGTTTGTGGGGCCTGCTAGTAAAATGTCGTCCATGTGGTGATAGGTATACATTGCCGGGAATTTTAGTCATACAGGACGTACGGCTTTAGCCACATATGTTTGACAGATCGTTGGAGAATTCTTCGTTCCTTGAGGCAGGACAGTCCGGTGGTATCTGTCCATTGGCTCGCCTCGGTTAATTTTTGGTACTGAAAACGCAAAACGCGGGGCATCCGTAGGACGTCGTGGGATAGTAAAGAAGCAGTCTTTTAAGTCTACTATGATTATGTCCCAGTTTCGGGGTAGCATTGTTGGCGAGGGCAAGCCGGGTTGGAGTGCTCCCATTTCTTCCATAGCTTCGTTTATTTCTCTCAAGTCACGTAGCAGTCGCCATTTTCCACTCTTCTTTTTAGAACAAATACAGGAGAATGCCAGGGGCTGCTGTAGGAGTGATGCGTCCTTGCTGAAGTTGTTCTTTGACCAGTTCGCGAAGGGCAGCAACCTTTTCTTTGGGGAGCGGCCATTGATCTAGCCAAATGGGTGTTTCTTTTTTTTTCCAGATTAGTTTCGTTGTCGGTCGCTCATCAATGGTCGCTAGTGACAATTTTCAGGGCAATTTAAGGTGAAGCCGCATTGGGACATTACGTCTCGCCCCAACAGCCTCATGGGCAAATTTGTCACATATGGCCGTCCGGTAAATGTAGACCCTTCTTGGGTATTGCTATTGAGCAGGTGGGTACTTTGAAAGGTTTGAGAAAGGCCGCCGACTCCAATCGAGCCCTCTGTGGGGGTGGCTATTAAAGCTTTTGAGTGAAGAGAGAGAAAATGAGAGATAATAGCAGGAATATTGTTTTCAGACATATTGAGGTAGTTTAACACAGACACGGCTTTACTTAGTCTGCCTGCTGGAGTGGCTCCTGGCATTCCCCCTTGTTGTTTTTGCAGGTTCAGTTGTTTGTTGCAATTTTTTCCAGCCCAGATATTTCCAAGGCTCAGTTTTTTGCGCTTTTTCGGGGGCTATTTCAAGTCCGTATCTGTTTAGAGCTCGTCGTATCTCTTTTTCTTAGTTGTGGGCAATCTCTTTCAGAAGGGCCAGTTTCACCACAGGAGAAACAGGATTTGTGAACTTTCATCGCGGCGGCAAAAGCTGTAGCTAATGTTTCCATATAATGGGACCTTGACCCCACCTTTTGGGTAGCTTCTATCATAGCCATTAAGGAGGGACTTTTTAGAGGCAAAAGCACTTTTTTTACAGTCCGTATTCGCATTTCCAAAGGCTAATTTCAAGAGTAGGACCTCTCTTGCTTCTGCATTTTCGACTTGTTTGTCCAAAGCCTCTTTAAGACGATCTAAGAATGAGCTATAGCCCTCTCCTCTCCCTGCCTTTATTAAGGTAAATTATTCTGTCGCTCTTCTGGCATCCGGCACTTTTAGTAATGCCTGTAAAGCAAGGTCTCTGCCTTGTGCTACTATCTCTGGTCGTAATCGTGCCTGCAACATTGGATGATTGAACGGCGGATCCCCCATAAACTGTGGGAGTCCTGCCCCTTGTAAAGGGTCGCCTGGTTGTCGCTGCATAGTGATAATTGTGGCGTTTTGGCAGGCGGTACGCCAGGTGCTTTCAAAGATCACCTTTTGCGTTGGGGGTCAATATAAGATTAGTAAGCGTGTAAATATCAAATGGTACTATTGCATTTGTAAATATTCCCCGTAGCAGGGATTGCGTAAAAGGAGAACCCAGTCCGTGCGCGGCAACTGTTTGTCGTAGATCTTTTAAAAGATGATAGCCAAAAGGTTCATGCTCATCGCGGACATTTGCGTTGCCGCGTAGGACGGGCCATGCTATCGCTGAACAAAAAGCTGTCTCTCCCGCTTGCAATGCTTGGTGTCTAATCTTTTGCCACCTTGTAGCAGGCGGCTGACGCCCCCTAAATTCCTCGGGCGGCAATTGATTATGGGTTTGTGGAGTATCGGCATCAGGAGCGGCAGAGAAAGGCGGTACGAGTTCCGAGGCAGGAGGGGCCGGGGCGGGCGGGCGCAGAAGCAGAGGGGTACTGATTGCAAGGATTGGAAGGTCTAGCAGAGGTGTTGAAGCCATAGGAGCAGGTGAAGGAGAAAACGGCGCGGAGGGTAGCGTCGGCGCGGTGGGGCGTGCGGGGGGGAGGGCGGGGTGGCTGCTATTACCTGTAAGCGTACCGGAACCGCAAACCCGGCGGTTTCTCCATCTTTCAACGCTTCCCTACGGAGCTGCTCCCAGCGATCCCGGGGGTCGAAGGCTCGCTCAGGCTGTGCTACAGCCTGCGGCGCGGCGGCTGCATCGGACACGGGGGACAGGACGGAGTGGGTTTCATTGGAATGGAACTTGAGGGAGGTGGTCTGACTCCTGTTCCCTTGTCTGTTTCACCCAAGTTCTCATGCTTTTCTTTTTTCCCCCAGTCTGTAAGAGCTTCCTTGTCTTCGGGCTTGCTTTCACTCAGTTCATCATGCCTTCTCTGCGCCGCTTGAGTGACTGCGTTTTGTACCGTTTTTGTCCTCTCGCTTTTTGTTTTCCTAGGTTGCCATTAGCGCAAGGGCTCAGTCACTAATCGCCAAGTGCTCATGACTTCGGTGGCGGTGGCGTCCCCTCTGGACGCCGCCTCCCAAATCGTCTCCCCTGCCTGTTCCCACGTTTTCACATCCAATACTGCAGAGACTGTAGAGGGAGCCCCTTGCGTTTGTACGAGCTTCAGTAATAATTTCATTTTCTAGGCGTCCTCCTTCACTCCTCGTTTCGCTAATAGCTGCATTAAAAGTTTAACTACAGCTGCTTCTTCAGCTGATATGTTAGCTCCCATGATTACTGCCCAGCTGCTCACCTGTTTCTTAAGGCGATGTCCCGGGATTAAAGCCGCGGTCCTGCCGTCAGCTTGAGTCGTTCAGCTGGGGTTCCCTCCGGACGCTACTTGCTGCAGCGCTGCCTCCTCCGAATCACGTCGGGGTCGCCATTTCAAGGGAATGAGACACGGACTCCGCATATGCGTTCAGGCGAAGACACTTTCTTTTTACAATCTATCCCTTTTCGAGTATGATCTAGCGTTCACGAGCAAGCAAAACCCATTTCATTGGCTACTGTCTTTCGTCCACGCGGCTCTTCAGCGTAAGTTACTTCTTGGTTCTTCAAGCTGGTGCACGCCAATTCCTCTTTCAGGGATGTATCCAGTCTCATCCTTATTTTTCTGCCTCTAAGTTTCACAAACTTGTTTGTAACGAGCCTCAAGGGCACAGCTGCATCTCGTCAAAGTAAAACACCATCTCACTTATTCGTACAAATCCCCCTTTTTGTTTTTTATCACAAAAGGTGTTTAATCATATTCTATAGCATTTTCTATACCCAAGACACTAGACAAGAAACGATCGTTATTACAGTGCAAAATATTAGTAACAAGAAAAAACCCATTTTGATTAGAGACACTATCCACCCGCCAATTCCACAACTTGTTAGTAAGTGATTCAGCCAATCAAATCCATCACTGACTTGTAATTTGCTAACTTCAAATCTTTGATTGCTTTATGGATTAATTTGGAGTTATCTGATAAGTCATTCCCCTTCAGTCTTCTCAGAGGTCAGTGTCTTCTGCTGTTCGTTCTTCTTATCCGACGCAAGAGCCGGTCTTATGCACCTTGCGGGTACCCACTTCGGTCCTACCTCTGTGGAGACACAAGCATACCCTCGCCCCCAAGTTAGTAGCCGATATGGCCCTTCCCAACATCCAGTATTTAAATTTTCCAGCATTACCATCGCTTTCTCCTGTGATGTATGTGCCATTCCCGACTCCGTAGCTTTAGAATGTTTGACTATGGCTGTGACATCTTCATGTTGAAAAGGCAGCGATAAATGGTGTAGTACATATATAGCTTTTTCTAATCTGTTTTGGGGAGATTCCTGCGCTTCCCCCTCTTTTTGGGTTTTTAATAGAGTTTTTAAGGTTCTGTGTGCACGTGCTAGAATAGCTTGCCCTGTGGGGGAATGGGGTATCCCTGTCTTATGAGTGTGGAAAAAAACACACCCACGTGTGGAAAAAATTTTTGTGTCGCATGGCTGAGCTATGCAGGGCCATTATCTGTTTTTATTTCTTTTGGAATACCAAGCGCTGCAAAGGCAGCTCGGAAATGGCTTTGTACGTGCCGGCTAGTTTCACCTGTCATTGCAGCGGCCCAGCTTGCATGGGAGTAGGTATCTACGGGAACGTGAACATATCTCTGCCCACCAAAGTCGGGTACACGACTCACGTCAGTTTGCCAGAGCCGAAGGGAGGACAGTCCCCTAGGGTTTGTCGCAAACAATGGGTGGGATGGTGGTTGTTGACAGTCTGGGCGTGTTTGCACCACGAGTTTTGCATTCCCCCCGAGAGACTGCAAATTGTTTCACACGAGCTTTGGCAGACTGGCGGAAAAATTGATGCGCTAATTGAGCTTGAGAAAGTGTGTTTGGTACTAGGCTATGTAATGCAGTGTTCGTTAGGTAATCGGCTCGTGCATTGCCTTCTGTAAAGAACCCGCGTAAGCTTGTATGGCTTCTAATGTGGATTACACACTAGGGATGTTGTCGTTGTTCTAGTAAGACTAATAGCCCCTTAAACTTCAAAACCAAGGCTTCTTTCAGTATATGTTTTAGTTGTGCCCTTTCAATGCGTTGCACAATTCCCACAGCGTATAATGAGTCTGATACAATATTTCGTGGCGTTAGAGGCCATTCTCTAAAAGGCATGGTAATGGCGTGCAACTCAACTAATTGAGGTGAACCCTCAGTTTGTTCTATTTTGTGTTGCCATGGACCTTCTTTTTGCCACGTGAGGACTGCTTTTCCTGTTTTCCCTGAGCCATCGGTGAACACCGTTTGACCGTTAACCGGTTGCCACTGGTATAGTGGCGCCCCTTCAATTTTCACATTATTGTAAAAGGCGAACATTTTGCGGGGGGAGGGGGTGATGAGTATCAGTTCTTCCACTAAACCCTGATGAGGCCATTTGAAGTTCTCGACTCTTTTGTAAGCACCAATCTAAGCAGTCCTTTACGACAGGAAGGACAATGAGAAGAGGCTCTTCTCCAGCCATTTCTACAATTCGTTTTCTGCCCTTTGTTATCAAGGCGGCGAACATCTCGATACGAGGAGCCAGGGTTTTCGCAGGTTGATGTGGCAAAAACACCCATTCCAACATTATGAGAGGGTCTATTCCTTTGTTCTCCCATTGTCCGATGATTGCTAGAGGCTGTTGGTTTGGGTTGCAGATATATAATTGTATGGGTAAATTTTCCAGGCGTCGGTGACATTGTTGCAGCGAGAGTTTTTCAGTTATGATTCGCAGTGCGTTTTTTGCTTCGGTCGTCCATTGGCGTGGAGCGTTGATCTCGGTATCTCCTTTAAGTGGCTCAAAGAAGGGTGTTAATGTGCAGTTATCGATACCGCACCGCGCTCTAATCCAATTTATGTGTCCCGATAGCTTTTGGACATCATTCAAGGTTTTTATGTCTGCTGAAATGATCACATTTTGCGGTTGGCTACTTTGTTGTAAGATTTTCCACCCAAGCTATTTCCATGGTGCTTCCATTTGAATTTTTCTGGTGCGATGCGCAGTCCTTTGCTTTGCAATGCCTATTTTAAAACAGGTAGTGCTTCACGCACCATGGTGTTTGTGGGGCCTGCTAGTAAAATGTCGTCCATGTGGTGATAGGTATACATTGCCGGGAATTTTAGTCATACAGGACGTACGGCTTTAGCCACATATGTTTGACAGATCGTTGGAGAATTCTTCGTTCCTTGAGGCAGGACAGTCCGGTGGTATCTGTCCATTGGCTCGCCTCGGTTAATTTTTGGTACTGAAAACGCAAAACGCGGGGCATCCGTAGGACGTCGTGGGATAGTAAAGAAGCAGTCTTTTAAGTCTACTATGATTATGTCCCAGTTTCGGGGTAGCATTGTTGGCGAGGGCAAGCCGGGTTGGAGTGCTCCCATTTCTTCCATAGCTTCGTTTATTTCTCTCAAGTCACGTAGCAGTCGCCATTTTCCACTCTTCTTTTTAGAACAAATACAGGAGAATGCCAGGGGCTGCTGTAGGAGTGATGCGTCCTTGCTGAAGTTGTTCTTTGACCAGTTCGCGAAGGGCAGCAACCTTTTCTTTGGGGAGCGGCCATTGATCTAGCCAAATGGGTGTTTCTTTTTTTTTCCAGATTAGTTTCGTTGTCGGTCGCTCATCAATGGTCGCTAGTGACAATTTTCAGGGCAATTTAAGGTGAAGCCGCATTGGGACATTACGTCTCGCCCCAACAGCCTCATGGGCAAATTTGTCACATATGGCCGTCCGGTAAATGTAGACCCTTCTTGGGTATTGCTATTGAGCAGGTGGGTACTTTGAAAGGTTTGAGAAAGGCCGCCGACTCCAATCGAGCCCTCTGTGGGGGTGGCTATTAAAGCTTTTGAGTGAAGAGAGAGAAAATGAGAGATAATAGCAGGAATATTGTTTTCAGACATATTGAGGTAGTTTAACACAGACACGGCTTTACTTAGTCTGCCTGCTGGAGTGGCTCCTGGCATTCCCCCTTGTTGTTTTTGCAGGTTCAGTTGTTTGTTGCAATTTTTTCCAGCCCAGATATTTCCAAGGCTCAGTTTTTTGCGCTTTTTCGGGGGCTATTTCAAGTCCGTATCTGTTTAGAGCTCGTCGTATCTCTTTTTCTTAGTTGTGGGCAATCTCTTTCAGAAGGGCCAGTTTCACCACAGGAGAAACAGGATTTGTGAACTTTCATCGCGGCGGCAAAAGCTGTAGCTAATGTTTCCATATAATGGGACCTTGACCCCACCTTTTGGGTAGCTTCTATCATAGCCATTAAGGAGGGACTTTTTAGAGGCAAAAGCACTTTTTTTACAGTCCGTATTCGCATTTCCAAAGGCTAATTTCAAGAGTAGGACCTCTCTTGCTTCTGCATTTTCGACTTGTTTGTCCAAAGCCTCTTTAAGACGATCTAAGAATGAGCTATAGCCCTCTCCTCTCCCTGCCTTTATTAAGGTAAATTATTCTGTCGCTCTTCTGGCATCCGGCACTTTTAGTAATGCCTGTAAAGCAAGGTCTCTGCCTTGTGCTACTATCTCTGGTCGTAATCGTGCCTGCAACATTGGATGATTGAACGGCGGATCCCCCATAAACTGTGGGAGTCCTGCCCCTTGTAAAGGGTCGCCTGGTTGTCGCTGCATAGTGATAATTGTGGCGTTTTGGCAGGCGGTACGCCAGGTGCTTTCAAAGATCACCTTTTGCGTTGGGGGTCAATATAAGATTAGTAAGCGTGTAAATATCAAATGGTACTATTGCATTTGTAAATATTCCCCGTAGCAGGGATTGCGTAAAAGGAGAACCCAGTCCGTGCGCGGCAACTGTTTGTCGTAGATCTTTTAAAAGATGATAGCCAAAAGGTTCATGCTCATCGCGGACATTTGCGTTGCCGCGTAGGACGGGCCATGCTATCGCTGAACAAAAAGCTGTCTCTCCCGCTTGCAATGCTTGGTGTCTAATCTTTTGCCACCTTGTAGCAGGCGGCTGACGCCCCCTAAATTCCTCGGGCGGCAATTGATTATGGGTTTGTGGAGTATCGGCATCAGGAGCGGCAGAGAAAGGCGGTACGAGTTCCGAGGCAGGAGGGGCCGGGGCGGGCGGGCGCAGAAGCAGAGGGGTACTGATTGCAAGGATTGGAAGGTCTAGCAGAGGTGTTGAAGCCATAGGAGCAGGTGAAGGAGAAAACGGCGCGGAGGGTAGCGTCGGCGCGGTGGGGCGTGCGGGGGGGAGGGCGGGGTGGCTGCTATTACCTGTAAGCGTACCGGAACCGCAAACCCGGCGGTTTCTCCATCTTTCAACGCTTCCCTACGGAGCTGCTCCCAGCGATCCCGGGGGTCGAAGGCTCGCTCAGGCTGTGCTACAGCCTGCGGCGCGGCGGCTGCATCGGACACGGGGGACAGGACGGAGTGGGTTTCATTGGAATGGAACTTGAGGGAGGTGGTCTGACTCCTGTTCCCTTGTCTGTTTCACCCAAGTTCTCATGCTTTTCTTTTTTCCCCCAGTCTGTAAGAGCTTCCTTGTCTTCGGGCTTGCTTTCACTCAGTTCATCATGCCTTCTCTGCGCCGCTTGAGTGACTGCGTTTTGTACCGTTTTTGTCCTCTCGCTTTTTGTTTTCCTAGGTTGCCATTAGCGCAAGGGCTCAGTCACTAATCGCCAAGTGCTCATGACTTCGGTGGCGGTGGCGTCCCCTCTGGACGCCGCCTCCCAAATCGTCTCCCCTGCCTGTTCCCACGTTTTCACATCCAATACTGCAGAGACTGTAGAGGGAGCCCCTTGCGTTTGTACGAGCTTCAGTAATAATTTCATTTTCTAGGCGTCCTCCTTCACTCCTCGTTTCGCTAATAGCTGCATTAAAAGTTTAACTACAGCTGCTTCTTCAGCTGATATGTTAGCTCCCATGATTACTGCCCAGCTGCTCACCTGTTTCTTAAGGCGATGTCCCGGGATTAAAGCCGCGGTCCTGCCGTCAGCTTGAGTCGTTCAGCTGGGGTTCCCTCCGGACGCTACTTGCTGCAGCGCTGCCTCCTCCGAATCACGTCGGGGTCGCCATTTCAAGGGAATGAGACACGGACTCCGCATATGCGTTCAGGCGAAGACACTTTCTTTTTACAATCTATCCCTTTTCGAGTATGATCTAGCGTTCACGAGCAAGCAAAACCCATTTCATTGGCTACTGTCTTTCGTCCACGCGGCTCTTCAGCGTAAGTTACTTCTTGGTTCTTCAAGCTGGTGCACGCCAATTCCTCTTTCAGGGATGTATCCAGTCTCATCCTTATTTTTCTGCCTCTAAGTTTCACAAACTTGTTTGTAACGAGCCTCAAGGGCACAGCTGCATCTCGTCAAAGTAAAACACCATCTCACTTATTCGTACAAATCCCCCTTTTTGTTTTTTATCACAAAAGGTGTTTAATCATATTCTATAGCATTTTCTATACCCAAGACACTAGACAAGAAACGATCGTTATTACAGTGCAAAATATTAGTAACAAGAAAAAACCCATTTTGATTAGAGACACTATCCACCCGCCAATTCCACAACTTGTTAGTAAGTGATTCAGCCAATCAAATCCATCACTGACTTGTAATTTGCTAACTTCAAATCTTTGATTGCTTTATGGATTAATTTGGAGTTATCTGATAAGTCATTCCCCTTCAGTCTTCTCAGAGGTCAGTGTCTTCTGCTGTTCGTTCTTCTTATCCGACGCAAGAGCCGGTCTTATGCACCTTGCGGGTACCCACTTCGGTCCTACCTCTGTGGAGACACAAGCATACCCTCGCCCCCAAGTTAGTAGCCGATATGGCCCTTCCCAACATCCAGTATTTAAATTTTCCAGCATTACCATCGCTTTCTCCTGTGATGTATGTGCCATTCCCGACTCCGTAGCTTTAGAATGTTTGACTATGGCTGTGACATCTTCATGTTGAAAAGGCAGCGATAAATGGTGTAGTACATATATAGCTTTTTCTAATCTGTTTTGGGGAGATTCCTGCGCTTCCCCCTCTTTTTGGGTTTTTAATAGAGTTTTTAAGGTTCTGTGTGCACGTGCTAGAATAGCTTGCCCTGTGGGGGAATGGGGTATCCCTGTCTTATGAGTGTGGAAAAAAACACACCCACGTGTGGAAAAAATTTTTGTGTCGCATGGCTGAGCTATGCAGGGCCATTATCTGTTTTTATTTCTTTTGGAATACCAAGCGCTGCAAAGGCAGCTCGGAAATGGCTTTGTACGTGCCGGCTAGTTTCACCTGTCATTGCAGCGGCCCAGCTTGCATGGGAGTAGGTATCTACGGGAACGTGAACATATCTCTGCCCACCAAAGTCGGGTACACGACTCACGTCAGTTTGCCAGAGCCGAAGGGAGGACAGTCCCCTAGGGTTTGTCGCAAACAATGGGTGGGATGGTGGTTGTTGACAGTCTGGGCGTGTTTGCACCACGAGTTTTGCATTCCCCCCGAGAGACTGCAAATTGTTTCACACGAGCTTTGGCAGACTGGCGGAAAAATTGATGCGCTAATTGAGCTTGAGAAAGTGTGTTTGGTACTAGGCTATGTAATGCAGTGTTCGTTAGGTAATCGGCTCGTGCATTGCCTTCTGTAAAGAACCCGCGTAAGCTTGTATGGCTTCTAATGTGGATTACACACTAGGGATGTTGTCGTTGTTCTAGTAAGACTAATAGCCCCTTAAACTTCAAAACCAAGGCTTCTTTCAGTATATGTTTTAGTTGTGCCCTTTCAATGCGTTGCACAATTCCCACAGCGTATAATGAGTCTGATACAATATTTCGTGGCGTTAGAGGCCATTCTCTAAAAGGCATGGTAATGGCGTGCAACTCAACTAATTGAGGTGAACCCTCAGTTTGTTCTATTTTGTGTTGCCATGGACCTTCTTTTTGCCACGTGAGGACTGCTTTTCCTGTTTTCCCTGAGCCATCGGTGAACACCGTTTGACCGTTAACCGGTTGCCACTGGTATAGTGGCGCCCCTTCAATTTTCACATTATTGTAAAAGGCGAACATTTTGCGGGGGGAGGGGGTGATGAGTATCAGTTCTTCCACTAAACCCTGATGAGGCCATTTGAAGTTCTCGACTCTTTTGTAAGCACCAATCTAAGCAGTCCTTTACGACAGGAAGGACAATGAGAAGAGGCTCTTCTCCAGCCATTTCTACAATTCGTTTTCTGCCCTTTGTTATCAAGGCGGCGAACATCTCGATACGAGGAGCCAGGGTTTTCGCAGGTTGATGTGGCAAAAACACCCATTCCAACATTATGAGAGGGTCTATTCCTTTGTTCTCCCATTGTCCGATGATTGCTAGAGGCTGTTGGTTTGGGTTGCAGATATATAATTGTATGGGTAAATTTTCCAGGCGTCGGTGACATTGTTGCAGCGAGAGTTTTTCAGTTATGATTCGCAGTGCGTTTTTTGCTTCGGTCGTCCATTGGCGTGGAGCGTTGATCTCGGTATCTCCTTTAAGTGGCTCAAAGAAGGGTGTTAATGTGCAGTTATCGATACCGCACCGCGCTCTAATCCAATTTATGTGTCCCGATAGCTTTTGGACATCATTCAAGGTTTTTATGTCTGCTGAAATGATCACATTTTGCGGTTGGCTACTTTGTTGTAAGATTTTCCACCCAAGCTATTTCCATGGTGCTTCCATTTGAATTTTTCTGGTGCGATGCGCAGTCCTTTGCTTTGCAATGCCTATTTTAAAACAGGTAGTGCTTCACGCACCATGGTGTTTGTGGGGCCTGCTAGTAAAATGTCGTCCATGTGGTGATAGGTATACATTGCCGGGAATTTTAGTCATACAGGACGTACGGCTTTAGCCACATATGTTTGACAGATCGTTGGAGAATTCTTCGTTCCTTGAGGCAGGACAGTCCGGTGGTATCTGTCCATTGGCTCGCCTCGGTTAATTTTTGGTACTGAAAACGCAAAACGCGGGGCATCCGTAGGACGTCGTGGGATAGTAAAGAAGCAGTCTTTTAAGTCTACTATGATTATGTCCCAGTTTCGGGGTAGCATTGTTGGCGAGGGCAAGCCGGGTTGGAGTGCTCCCATTTCTTCCATAGCTTCGTTTATTTCTCTCAAGTCACGTAGCAGTCGCCATTTTCCACTCTTCTTTTTTAGAACAAATACAGGAGAATGCCAGGGGCTGCTGTAGGAGTGATGCGTCCTTGCTGAAGTTGTTCTTTGACCAGTTCGCGAAGGGCAGCAACCTTTTCTTTGGGGAGCGGCCATTGATCTAGCCAAATGGGTGTTTCTTTTTTTTTCCAGATTAGTTTCGTTGTCGGTCGCTCATCAATGGTCGCTAGTGACAATTTTCAGGGCAATTTAAGGTGAAGCCGCATTGGGACATTACGTCTCGCCCCAACAGCCTCATGGGCAAATTTGTCACATATGGCCGTCCGGTAAATGTAGACCCTTCTTGGGTATTGCTATTGAGCAGGTGGGTACTTTGAAAGGTTTGAGAAAGGCCGCCGACTCCAATCGAGCCCTCTGTGGGGGTGGCTATTAAAGCTTTTGAGTGAAGAGAGAGAAAATGAGAGATAATAGCAGGAATATTGTTTTCAGACATATTGAGGTAGTTTAACACAGACACGGCTTTACTTAGTCTGCCTGCTGGAGTGGCTCCTGGCATTCCCCCTTGTTGTTTTTGCAGGTTCAGTTGTTTGTTGCAATTTTTTCCAGCCCAGATATTTCCAAGGCTCAGTTTTTTGCGCTTTTTCGGGGGCTATTTCAAGTCCGTATCTGTTTAGAGCTCGTCGTATCTCTTTTTCTTAGTTGTGGGCAATCTCTTTCAGAAGGGCCAGTTTCACCACAGGAGAAACAGGATTTGTGAACTTTCATCGCGGCGGCAAAAGCTGTAGCTAATGTTTCCATATAATGGGACCTTGACCCCACCTTTTGGGTAGCTTCTATCATAGCCATTAAGGAGGGACTTTTTAGAGGCAAAAGCACTTTTTTTACAGTCCGTATTCGCATTTCCAAAGGCTAATTTCAAGAGTAGGACCTCTCTTGCTTCTGCATTTTCGACTTGTTTGTCCAAAGCCTCTTTAAGACGATCTAAGAATGAGCTATAGCCCTCTCCTCTCCCTGCCTTTATTAAGGTAAATTATTCTGTCGCTCTTCTGGCATCCGGCACTTTTAGTAATGCCTGTAAAGCAAGGTCTCTGCCTTGTGCTACTATCTCTGGTCGTAATCGTGCCTGCAACATTGGATGATTGAACGGCGGATCCCCCATAAACTGTGGGAGTCCTGCCCCTTGTAAAGGGTCGCCTGGTTGTCGCTGCATAGTGATAATTGTGGCGTTTTGGCAGGCGGTACGCCAGGTGCTTTCAAAGATCACCTTTTGCGTTGGGGGTCAATATAAGATTAGTAAGCGTGTAAATATCAAATGGTACTATTGCATTTGTAAATATTCCCCGTAGCAGGGATTGCGTAAAAGGAGAACCCAGTCCGTGCGCGGCAACTGTTTGTCGTAGATCTTTTAAAAGATGATAGCCAAAAGGTTCATGCTCATCGCGGACATTTGCGTTGCCGCGTAGGACGGGCCATGCTATCGCTGAACAAAAAGCTGTCTCTCCCGCTTGCAATGCTTGGTGTCTAATCTTTTGCCACCTTGTAGCAGGCGGCTGACGCCCCCTAAATTCCTCGGGCGGCAATTGATTATGGGTTTGTGGAGTATCGGCATCAGGAGCGGCAGAGAAAGGCGGTACGAGTTCCGAGGCAGGAGGGGCCGGGGCGGGCGGGCGCAGAAGCAGAGGGGTACTGATTGCAAGGATTGGAAGGTCTAGCAGAGGTGTTGAAGCCATAGGAGCAGGTGAAGGAGAAAACGGCGCGGAGGGTAGCGTCGGCGCGGTGGGGCGTGCGGGGGGGAGGGCGGGGTGGCTGCTATTACCTGTAAGCGTACCGGAACCGCAAACCCGGCGGTTTCTCCATCTTTCAACGCTTCCCTACGGAGCTGCTCCCAGCGATCCCGGGGGTCGAAGGCTCGCTCAGGCTGTGCTACAGCCTGCGGCGCGGCGGCTGCATCGGACACGGGGGACAGGACGGAGTGGGTTTCATTGGAATGGAACTTGAGGGAGGTGGTCTGACTCCTGTTCCCTTGTCTGTTTCACCCAAGTTCTCATGCTTTTCTTTTTTCCCCCAGTCTGTAAGAGCTTCCTTGTCTTCGGGCTTGCTTTCACTCAGTTCATCATGCCTTCTCTGCGCCGCTTGAGTGACTGCGTTTTGTACCGTTTTTGTCCTCTCGCTTTTTGTTTTCCTAGGTTGCCATTAGCGCAAGGGCTCAGTCACTAATCGCCAAGTGCTCATGACTTCGGTGGCGGTGGCGTCCCCTCTGGACGCCGCCTCCCAAATCGTCTCCCCTGCCTGTTCCCACGTTTTCACATCCAATACTGCAGAGACTGTAGAGGGAGCCCCTTGCGTTTGTACGAGCTTCAGTAATAATTTCATTTTCTAGGCGTCCTCCTTCACTCCTCGTTTCGCTAATAGCTGCATTAAAAGTTTAACTACAGCTGCTTCTTCAGCTGATATGTTAGCTCCCATGATTACTGCCCAGCTGCTCACCTGTTTCTTAAGGCGATGTCCCGGGATTAAAGCCGCGGTCCTGCCGTCAGCTTGAGTCGTTCAGCTGGGGTTCCCTCCGGACGCTACTTGCTGCAGCGCTGCCTCCTCCGAATCACGTCGGGGTCGCCATTTCAAGGGAATGAGACACGGACTCCGCATATGCGTTCAGGCGAAGACACTTTCTTTTTACAATCTATCCCTTTTCGAGTATGATCTAGCGTTCACGAGCAAGCAAAACCCATTTCATTGGCTACTGTCTTTCGTCCACGCGGCTCTTCAGCGTAAGTTACTTCTTGGTTCTTCAAGCTGGTGCACGCCAATTCCTCTTTCAGGGATGTATCCAGTCTCATCCTTATTTTTCTGCCTCTAAGTTTCACAAACTTGTTTGTAACGAGCCTCAAGGGCACAGCTGCATCTCGTCAAAGTAAAACACCATCTCACTTATTCGTACAAATCCCCCTTTTTGTTTTTTATCACAAAAGGTGTTTAATCATATTCTATAGCATTTTCTATACCCAAGACACTAGACAAGAAACGATCGTTATTACAGTGCAAAATATTAGTAACAAGAAAAAACCCATTTTGATTAGAGACACTATCCACCCGCCAATTCCACAACTTGTTAGTAAGTGATTCAGCCAATCAAATCCATCACTGACTTGTAATTTGCTAACTTCAAATCTTTGATTGCTTTATGGATTAATTTGGAGTTATCTGATAAGTCATTCCCCTTCAGTCTTCTCAGAGGTCAGTGTCTTCTGCTGTTCGTTCTTCTTATCCGACGCAAGAGCCGGTCTTATGCACCTTGCGGGTACCCACTTCGGTCCTACCTCTGTGGAGACACAAGCATACCCTCGCCCCCAAGTTAGTAGCCGATATGGCCCTTCCCAACATCCAGTATTTAAATTTTCCAGCATTACCATCGCTTTCTCCTGTGATGTATGTGCCATTCCCGACTCCGTAGCTTTAGAATGTTTGACTATGGCTGTGACATCTTCATGTTGAAAAGGCAGCGATAAATGGTGTAGTACATATATAGCTTTTTCTAATCTGTTTTGGGGAGATTCCTGCGCTTCCCCCTCTTTTTGGGTTTTTAATAGAGTTTTTAAGGTTCTGTGTGCACGTGCTAGAATAGCTTGCCCTGTGGGGGAATGGGGTATCCCTGTCTTATGAGTGTGGAAAAAAACACACCCACGTGTGGAAAAAATTTTTGTGTCGCATGGCTGAGCTATGCAGGGCCATTATCTGTTTTTATTTCTTTTGGAATACCAAGCGCTGCAAAGGCAGCTCGGAAATGGCTTTGTACGTGCCGGCTAGTTTCACCTGTCATTGCAGCGGCCCAGCTTGCATGGGAGTAGGTATCTACGGGAACGTGAACATATCTCTGCCCACCAAAGTCGGGTACACGACTCACGTCAGTTTGCCAGAGCCGAAGGGAGGACAGTCCCCTAGGGTTTGTCGCAAACAATGGGTGGGATGGTGGTTGTTGACAGTCTGGGCGTGTTTGCACCACGAGTTTTGCATTCCCCCCGAGAGACTGCAAATTGTTTCACACGAGCTTTGGCAGACTGGCGGAAAAATTGATGCGCTAATTGAGCTTGAGAAAGTGTGTTTGGTACTAGGCTATGTAATGCAGTGTTCGTTAGGTAATCGGCTCGTGCATTGCCTTCTGTAAAGAACCCGCGTAAGCTTGTATGGCTTCTAATGTGGATTACACACTAGGGATGTTGTCGTTGTTCTAGTAAGACTAATAGCCCCTTAAACTTCAAAACCAAGGCTTCTTTCAGTATATGTTTTAGTTGTGCCCTTTCAATGCGTTGCACAATTCCCACAGCGTATAATGAGTCTGATACAATATTTCGTGGCGTTAGAGGCCATTCTCTAAAAGGCATGGTAATGGCGTGCAACTCAACTAATTGAGGTGAACCCTCAGTTTGTTCTATTTTGTGTTGCCATGGACCTTCTTTTTGCCACGTGAGGACTGCTTTTCCTGTTTTCCCTGAGCCATCGGTGAACACCGTTTGACCGTTAACCGGTTGCCACTGGTATAGTGGCGCCCCTTCAATTTTCACATTATTGTAAAAGGCGAACATTTTGCGGCTGGGAGGGGGTGATGAGTATCAGTTCTTCCACTAAACCCTGATGAGGCCATTTGAAGTTCTCGACTCTTTTGTAAGCACCAATCTAAGCAGTCCTTTACGACAGGAAGGACAATGAGAAGAGGCTCTTCTCCAGCCATTTCTACAATTCGTTTTCTGCCCTTTGTTATCAAGGCGGCGAACATCTCGATACGAGGAGCCAGGGTTTTCGCAGGTTGATGTGGCAAAAACACCCATTCCAACATTATGAGAGGGTCTATTCCTTTGTTCTCCCATTGTCCGATGATTGCTAGAGGCTGTTGGTTTGGGTTGCAGATATATAATTGTATGGGTAAATTTTCCAGGCGTCGGTGACATTGTTGCAGCGAGAGTTTTTCAGTTATGATTCGCAGTGCGTTTTTTGCTTCGGTCGTCCATTGGCGTGGAGCGTTGATCTCGGTATCTCCTTTAAGTGGCTCAAAGAAGGGTGTTAATGTGCAGTTATCGATACCGCACCGCGCTCTAATCCAATTTATGTGTCCCGATAGCTTTTGGACATCATTCAAGGTTTTTATGTCTGCTGAAATGATCACATTTTGCGGTTGGCTACTTTGTTGTAAGATTTTCCACCCAAGCTATTTCCATGGTGCTTCCATTTGAATTTTTCTGGTGCGATGCGCAGTCCTTTGCTTTGCAATGCCTATTTTAAAACAGGTAGTGCTTCACGCACCATGGTGTTTGTGGGGCCTGCTAGTAAAATGTCGTCCATGTGGTGATAGGTATACATTGCCGGGAATTTTAGTCATACAGGACGTACGGCTTTAGCCACATATGTTTGACAGATCGTTGGAGAATTCTTCGTTCCTTGAGGCAGGACAGTCCGGTGGTATCTGTCCATTGGCTCGCCTCGGTTAATTTTTGGTACTGAAAACGCAAAACGCGGGGCATCCGTAGGACGTCGTGGGATAGTAAAGAAGCAGTCTTTTAAGTCTACTATGATTATGTCCCAGTTTCGGGGTAGCATTGTTGGCGAGGGCAAGCCGGGTTGGAGTGCTCCCATTTCTTCCATAGCTTCGTTTATTTCTCTCAAGTCACGTAGCAGTCGCCATTTTCCACTCTTCTTTTTAGAACAAATACAGGAGAATGCCAGGGGCTGCTGTAGGAGTGATGCGTCCTTGCTGAAGTTGTTCTTTGACCAGTTCGCGAAGGGCAGCAACCTTTTCTTTGGGGAGCGGCCATTGATCTAGCCAAATGGGTGTTTCTTTTTTTTTCCAGATTAGTTTCGTTGTCGGTCGCTCATCAATGGTCGCTAGTGACAATTTTCAGGGCAATTTAAGGTGAAGCCGCATTGGGACATTACGTCTCGCCCCAACAGCCTCATGGGCAAATTTGTCACATATGGCCGTCCGGTAAATGTAGACCCTTCTTGGGTATTGCTATTGAGCAGGTGGGTACTTTGAAAGGTTTGAGAAAGGCCGCCGACTCCAATCGAGCCCTCTGTGGGGGTGGCTATTAAAGCTTTTGAGTGAAGAGAGAGAAAATGAGAGATAATAGCAGGAATATTGTTTTCAGACATATTCAGGTAGTTTAACACAGACACGGCTTTACTTAGTCTGCCTGCTGGAGTGGCTCCTGGCATTCCCCCTTGTTGTTTTTGCAGGTTCAGTTGTTTGTTGCAATTTTTTCCAGCCCAGATATTTCCAAGGCTCAGTTTTTTGCGCTTTTTCGGGGGCTATTTCAAGTCCGTATCTGTTTAGAGCTCGTCGTATCTCTTTTTCTTAGTTGTGGGCAATCTCTTTCAGAAGGGCCAGTTTCACCACAGGAGAAACAGGATTTGTGAACTTTCATCGCGGCGGCAAAAGCTGTAGCTAATGTTTCCATATAATGGGACCTTGACCCCACCTTTTGGGTAGCTTCTATCATAGCCATTAAGGAGGGACTTTTTAGAGGCAAAAGCACTTTTTTTACAGTCCGTATTCGCATTTCCAAAGGCTAATTTCAAGAGTAGGACCTCTCTTGCTTCTGCATTTTCGACTTGTTTGTCCAAAGCCTCTTTAAGACGATCTAAGAATGAGAACCCGTAAAGAACCCGCGTAAGCTTGTATGGCTTCTAATGTGGATTACACACTAGGGATGTTGTCGTTGTTCTAGTAAGACTAATAGCTCCTTAAACTTCAAAACCAAGGCTTCTTTCAGTATATGTTTTAGTTGTGCCCTTTCAATGCGTTGCACAATTCCCACAGCGTATAATGAGTCTGATACAATATTTCGTGGCGTTAGAGGCCATTCTCTAAAAGGCATGGTAATGGCGTGCAACTCAACTAATTGAGGTGAACCCTCAGTTTGTTCTATTTTGTGTTGCCATGGACCTTCTTTTTGCCACGTGAGGACTGCTTTTCCTGTTTTCCCTGAGCCATCGGTGAACACCGTTTGACCGTTAACCGGTTGCCACTGGTATAGTGGCGCCCCTTCAATTTTCACATTATTGTAAAAGGCGAACATTTTGCGGGGGGAGGGGGTGATGAGTATCAGTTCTTCCACTAAACCCTGATGAGGCCATTTGAAGTTCTCGACTCTTTTGTAAGCACCAATCTAAGTAGTCCTTTACGACAGGAAGGACAATGAGAAGAGGCTCTTCTCCAGCCATTTCTACAATTCGTTTTCTGCCCTTTGTTATCAAGGCGGTGAACATCTCAATACGAGGAGCCAGGGTTTTCGCAGGTTGATGTGGCAAAAACACCCATTCCAACATTATGAGAGGGTCTATTCCTTTGTTCTCCCATTGTCCGATGATTGCTAGAGGCTGTTGGTTTGGGTTGCAGATATATAATTGTATGGGTAAATTTTCCAGGCGTCGGTGACATTGTTGCAGCGAGAGTTTTTCAGTTATGATTCGCAGTGCGTTTTTTGCTTCGGTCGTCCATTGGCGTGGAGCATTGATCTCGGTATCTCCTTTAAGTGGCTCAAAGAAGGGTGTTAATGTGCAGTTATCGATACCACACCGCGCTCTAATCCAATTTATGTTTCCCGATAGCTTTTGGACATCATTCAAGGTTTTTATGTCTGCTGAAATGATCACATTTTGCGGTTGGATACTTTGTTGTAAGATTTTCCACCCAAGCTATTTCCATGGTGCTTCCATTTGAATTTTTCTGGTGCGATGCGCAGTCCTTTGCTTTGCAATGCCTATTTTAAAACAGGTAGTGCTTCACGCACCATGGTGTTTGTGGGGCCTGCTAGTAAAATGTCGTCCATGTGGTGATAGGTATACATTGCCGGGAATTTTAGTCATACAGGACGTACGGCTTTAGCCACATATGTTTGACAGATCGTTGGAGAATTCTTCGTTCCTTGAGGCAGGACAGTCCGGTGGTATCTGTCCATTGGCTCGCCTCGGTTAATTTTTGGTACTGAAAACGCAAAACGCGGGGCATCCGTAGGATGTCGTGGGATAGTAAAGAAGCAGTCTTTTAAGTCTACTATGATTATGTCCCAGTTTCGGGGTAGCATTGTTGGCGAGGGCAAGCCGGGTTGGAGTGCTCCCATTTCTTCCATAGCTTCGTTTATTTCTCTGCCAAGTCACGTAGCAGTCGCCATTTTCCACTCTTCTTTTTTAGAACAAATACAGGAGAATGCCAGGGGCTGCTGTAGGAGTGATGCGTCCTTGCTGAAGTTGTTCTTTGACCAGTTCGCGAAGGGCAGCAACCTTTCTTTGGGAGCGGCCATTGATCTAGCCAAATGGGTGTTTCTTTTTTTCCAGATTAGTTTCGTTGTCGGTCGCTCATCAATGGTCGCTAGTGACAATTTTCAGGGCAATTTAAGGTGAAGCCGCATTGGGACATTACGTCTCGCCCCAACAGCCTCATGGGCAAATTTGTCACATATGGCCGTCCGGTAAATGTAGACCCTTCTTGGGTATTGCTATTGAGCAGGTGGGTACTTTGAAAGGTTTGAGAAAGGCCGCCGACTCCAATCGAGCCCTCTGTGGGGGTGGCTATTAAAGCTTTTGAGTGAAGAGAGAGAAAATGAGAGATAATAGCAGGAATATTGTTTTCAGACATATTCAGGTAGTTTAACACAGACACGGCTTTACTTAGTCTGCCTGCTGGAGTGGCTCCTGGCATTCCCCCTTGTTGTTTTTGCACGTTCAGTTGTTTGTTGCAAGATTTTCCAGCCCAGATATTTCCAAGGCTCAGTTTTTTGCGCTTTTTCGGGGCTATTTCAAGTCCGTATCTGTTTAGAGCTCGTCGTATCTCTTTTTTCTTAGTTGTGGGCAATC